>NW_027526295.1:48961912-49561912 GCF_048455015.1 Haemaphysalis longicornis | reverse complement strand
CACAACAATTGCCCATGTGACGTCACACGTGGCTCTACAAAGAGTGAAACCAGTGATTCGCCTGCCGTTACTTGGAATTCGCGGGGGCGGCGTCCTGAACGCAGCGGCAGCGCCGGCCACGGCCAGGTTAGGGCGTCAGACGCTGCCGCTGCAGCCCGAACTGGCGCCGGCAGAAAGAAAACGGCAAGCAGCGTCATTCGAATGGTGAGAGGGCGGAACTTAGCCATCCCGTTGTGCTAGGTCGAGACTACATGACCGCGCGACATAAGCACGGACACCGAAACAATTCGGCATGTGAGCCTAGTGATTTTTGTTTATACCTATTTAAACTAGTTAGTTTCATAAGTTTGAGAACTGTGAGAAATCTGAAACAACTTTTATAATCGCTATTTAACAGAACCAGCGGCTCCATTCGCATGTTGTAATACCTCTTAAAACACTACCGAATTGGTATCACCAATTTAGAAAACATAGTCCAATTCGTAGGAAGCAGTGGGCAAAGATAGCGTTTCTCTAGCGGCCAGCTGTCTGTCCTTAAACCAATCCTTAAACACGTACTGACGCGACATTTTCGTGTTACGTTTTTTTCGCTGCTATGGGTCCGTCCCTATCAGCCCAATATTCATAGAATGGAAGATTAGACAGTCGATCGGAGCGTAAACAATCATTTACGGGCGTCATTTATTCATGTCAGTTTCGGTTTCGACAAAATGAACACCGAACGGCCACCATGACAGGAGGTAGCACGTGACGACACCATTCCTGTAGAGTGAACTGGAATTCCAGTTCACTCTAATTCCTGTCGCACCGGTGCATGGAGGAAGTAAAAGTTAGGAGATGGCATGACGTCACGCAGCTAGCCTTCGCAAGCGCAGCTCCGTTGAAGCCGCTCCCTCCGCCGTTTCTCTTTCTCAAGCCGCCGAAGTCGGCCCAGCACGTGACCTCCATGGTCTGGTGGGCCGGCGCCGGCGGCGGTCTCCGACTCCGGCGCATCTCTCGTGTTTGGTTGGCGGTCGCTTTTCCCCGTCCTTCCTGCATTTGTGTGCTCGGTGATCTCATGCCCGCGTTCGGGCAGGAGTGCCGCGTATGTGCGAAAGACAAAAGCCGCGGGAAAAAAACCAAGATATAGCAGGCTTCGCGACAACGGGCAGCAGAGTAGTTTAGAGCAGACGAAATTGAAGAGCTCACGACGGCGGCGCGATGGGGTCACGTGGTGCAATGACGCCTGGGCCGACTTCGTTTTTACTTTTTATGTATAGGCTTCACGTTTCTCCGGTAGCGCCGTCTCCTAACTTTTTCTTCCTTCATGCACCGGTGCCTGCCTGGACGCGCGCGTGAGTGAGCGCACGCGCTCGCCCAGACCGGCCGAGGTCTTCCCCAGCCCCACGCGCCCGGGCAGCATGACGTCAGTTACAGAACCATGACGTGTGCACATGGTGTAGCAGCGCGCACCAACCGCAGCCAGCGCGTCTGCTACGTCACGGGAGCCCCGACTTCAGCAATTCGGGCAAGTAGCAGATGATGTCATGCTGGCGGACTGTGGGCTTTCTCGTGCGAGCAGAGATTAAATATATATTTAAATTATGTTATAGCGAACACCTACTGCTCAAACTTGCTGGGAGATATCTCCAGATAAAAACTAAGCATTTTGCAGAGTTATCTCAGATTTGAAATTTCGTGTCACTACTCCTTTAACATATCTTTTCCGTACAACCACTTTTTTCTGTGTGGTCCGTGTTACCCTGGATGTGCTGTCGAACAAGTCAATGAAGCCGTGCGAAGGCACCCCGCAATGGACGCGAAGCTGCATCCAAACAGGCTCAAAACAACCGTCGCTAAACGAAACGACAAAGCCGTACCACCGCCGCCGCGGCCACCACAGGCGAGCCGGCACTTCCGCGCGAGGAACGCTGGGCAAATTCGCCACGCCATCTCTAGTGTGCTCCGTGAGTAAAACGCTCCGCCCTCTCTCCCTCCCCCCGCGCCCGCCTCCCACAGAGTAGTAGTTTGTTATCCTTCACGCCCAAAAGAACCGATGCCTGGTAGAGCTAGAAAGCTTTGCTGTATAAACTGGATGATTTCTCTGCGAAAGGATAAGAAAGGGGGGATTATCCTGGAGTGAACAATTACAGACTCCAAGAAAGCTTGCGCCACGTTGGAATACAAACAACTCGTAAGCTACGTCAAATTTTTAAAGTCGATAGTGATCATACTCATAATCCAAACCAGTGATGTTAAGATGTGTTTTTATGTGTTTAAACCGATGCCCTGTGTGTTGTGCCTGCACGTCGTTAGAGCATGTATGTAAATGAGAATAAATATTCTCATTACGAAAGCGGGAAGCATTGAATACTTAAGATAAGAGATCCCTCCGCTCCCATCCGTACGAAACCTTTACTGGAAGTCCCATCCGCCACACCTACCGCCACAACTGCGTTGCCGCATCGCTTCCTGGGAAAACTGGTTGGTCCGGTTCATGGCGTGGATGTCAAGTCAACGCAAGAACTCCTGGCCACCGACTTGCCTTTATGTTAGTGAGGACCTGTGGGAATACAACGTACCATCCGTCTCCTAATGAAGAGACTATGGCACCGCGGCCCGGGCTAGGGCGGTTTAGAGAATTAAGTTCTCTCTCTCTCTCTCTCTCTATCTCTCTCTCTCTCGCTATGCGATATACTCCTTTTCCGAAATGAGGAAAGACTTCATCAAACGAGCGCGAAGGGCGCTCTATGACAAATAAAAAAACTAAATTAAAAAGTACAACTCAGTACACCGAACCGGCCATGTTTGCGGCTTTGTTCCTAAATGCACAAACACAGAAAAATAAATAAGGCATTCTAGTCTGTTAGTTCTCCTTTTTCGTTTCGTTTAAACATTGTGCGTTTGACTCTTCTTGAGAATACAGGAAGAAAATGTGTGTGTCGAGGTGCCGACTGAGGAATTATCGGCAATTGCCTAATCCAAACGCGAGCGTCTCCCACACCTATGTGACGTGTTTTTTGGGATTCCTGGCGCAATCCGCACCCAACGCTTAAAGAGTAGACGATCTGGCAAGTCATAAGGTTGGCAGGTAAGGGTAAATTCGGCAAGTGAGAATTGAATGTCATTTTTGTAGGGATATACAAAAGTAATTTTTGTGGGCATTTTGGTTTTGTGCGCCTTGGCTGCGATAGATTATTGAATGCGGTACTGCAAAGTATATAGACTCATCACTCTTTTCCCTAAGAAACGTTGTTTCTCTTGTACCTGTGATTTCAGAGGTCTAACTTTGCGGTTACCTATCGCAAGAGGACTCTAAAACGACATACACTGCAGGTGCCGTTAGAAAAATAGTAGCAGGCAGTTCCATTCCACTTAGTCAACATGGATCACCAGTTACGCATTTCATCACTCGATATTGAGATAACCCCGAATTTAGGCGAAACGCGAGGCCAAACTCTATTTTTCTCGAGTGTTGACAGTGAACATCCCTTAGATAAAGTTTTTCGTCTCTGACAAGATACACAAAATAGACCGCGTCCATGGTTTTGCCGTGGTAGAAAGCAATTAAACCAAGTTTTTTGAGCGAAATCTCGGCTTCCTGGGTAGGGACATGCAGTGAACGCGCACACAAAAGCACCGCAAGCCAAAACACACAAGCTGCTCGGCGCAGTCGGCATCCCACGCCAGACAGTTTCGGGCCCTTTCCCTCACTCTTCCCCCCCTCAAACTTATTAGCTTAGCTTAGCGGCGGCACATAACAAGTAGAGGGAAGAGTGCCGATACTATTAACGCTTATCGAGTGACAGAAGATGCAGCAATTTCCCTTGAATGATTTTTTATGGCACGCGCCTTTGGTCTTCCCTTTTATCACCCTATCAATAACTCTTCCTTTGGAACAAACAGGTGAGGATCTACCGATCCAAGTATGTGTGCAGAGGCGGGCCTTGTCTGACGAGACCCAAAGAGATCGCAGTCATAGTCACGCAACAAAGCCGACTTCATGCGTCCCCCTCCGTGCACGAAATACAGTGGCAGACGGCGGGCAGAATACTCCCTGCAATGGCGACAACCCATTGCGTCACACGGAGTGGGGAGACATAATGCAGCCACCAACAGGGCAGGTGGGAAAAATACAGCAGATTTAATCCGTGGCCGGCATTCAAAAGTTACTTTGCTTGACTATGACGATCAGAGTTTCCATAATCGCCTTATTGCGAAGCAGCCGCGGATACCTGCAGTGCTCAATGTCGCAACAGATCTCTCCCCTCAAACGGTCCCGAAGCACTGCCGTGCCAGGGCAGCGCGTCATGCAATGATCAATGTATAAACATAGCTCCCCACAAAAACACGTGGGAGATGGGATAAGAGACAGCCTGTGAAGATAAAAGGCGAATCTTCCAAGACCCACTATTAGGAAGGTCACTTGCATTGGTGGCCGACAATGAGGCGGTGCATCCAGGACATTCCGTAAACATTTGTATAATTCGGTGCCCTGGTGCTGCGTTTGCCAGTTTACAAGCCATGCTTTTTGGCTCTCTGCTATAAAAAAGCCGAGCGCACTACCCGCTTTGACAGCACCTTCTCTCGAATGGCACCCACTATGCACGCACGCCGTGCCAGGTGGTCTGCAATCTCACTCCCTCTCGGGCCCGAAAGACCCCTCACATGGAACAGAAACAGTGACCGTCTGCCGTAGAGGCGAGAAAAAAGGCGCCGCAGCTTCTCTGTTTCCTCATTCCGAGTGCGCAGGGAACTAAGAACGAACAGAAGCGACAAGCAGTCAGTGTATATATGAATGGGCCGCAGTGAAGTGTAGCTAAGTAGATGAAGAAAAACCTCCTTCAAGGCAACTAGTTCTGCCCCGAAAGCGCTGCTTGCCTTTGTAAGCCGAAAACTCTCGGCCACCACCAATCTACCCTTGTGCGTGAAGGCCACGAAGGCCGCACCAGCGGAAAGTGATGGAAATGCGCCATCTGAATAAATGTGTGAACCCGGCACACGAGATTGGTGAAATGCCTGATCCGTAGAAAGGCGCTGAAAAGAACAGGCTACTCTGTCTGCCGGGTGGGTTCTCAACGGATCATACGGCAGCTGCGCCTGGTGTGGAGACAAATTCTGATTGTGATAAACATCCTGCCGAATGACAAGCAGCAAGTACCGTTGTCGCATAGCTGTTAACGTCTCCCGTATGGGAATAGTACCAGTCAGTGAGTTGAGCACCTCGGAACGAACTGGGCGTACAGCCCCCGTCACTGCGAACAATGAAATGCCCTGGTAGATGTACTTTTAACCTTCAGATACACAGACGGGTGAATCCGGCCACCCCGCTGGAAGAGCACAGTTAATATAGGTTGGGTCTATTGCGAATATAAGTGACGCAAATACTTGGCGAACAGACGATAGTGCATGCGGAGGAACCGGACGAGTTTTTGAATCGAAATTTCGCCCTTCGTTTTCAAGTAATTAGCTTGTGGCATACATGTAAACCAGGGATCCAAGATCCCACCGAATAGCTTCAAATTGTTCACGCGCTGTAAACTTTGGCCTTGTAAACGAATAGTTGGAAGTCTCCCTGACATGCTAATGCGTCCGTTGGGGAATAACATGTACGAACATAAGTCGATATTCAAAATTACCCTAACTGAATTCGCCCATTTTCCTACCATTTCAAGCGCACGGCCTGCCAGGCGTTCTAGTTCTCTCCTCTGTGATGCAGAAACAATTAGTATAGTGTCTGCATCACACCGCAGTATAGTGTCGTCACATAAGCCTGAACATGCATCCCTGGTGAAAAGGCGCATCCAACAAACCGTGAATGAATAAATTACAAATAAGGGCAAAGGAGGTCCTTGCGGACTACCCAGTGTAGGCCATGCAGAAACTTCCCCCACACGCGACCGAAATACCACTCTCCTGTACTCTAGAAATGACTTCAACAGTCGAAATAAATTTGGTGGAGAGAAATGCCTCCGAATGAAATTGGGTACGGTTGGGTGACATACAGAGTCAACCGCGCCTGGAAAATCCAATGATATGAGGACCGAATGAAGTGAGTTCTGACGTCGAGACTGAACAATTTGTTTTAATTTAAAAATCACCATGGTGGTGTACTTATTGTGCGTGAAACCGAATTGGTACTGATGCACGAGATTATTGGAGGCCACGACAAAATAGAGACGGGAAAAGAGCAAGCATTGCATAAACCTTCCCAAATACAGAGAGCATACAGATCGGTCTGTAAGAGGATACACCATCAGGTGGCAGGCCCGATTTTCAAAGAAAACCAACCCGACTGGCTTTCAAAATCTTGGGGAAGTAGCCGAGACGGAGCGCCGTGTTAAACAAGGAAGCGAAAAACGAGAGACGTGCGTGGAAAAAACCTTGCACAAGGTTTTTTCCTGAGACCATCAACACCCGGGGCAGACCGGCCCTTAATGCTGCGCACCGCAGCCTTAAGCTCTCATTCGGTAAATGGCTTGTTGTTTGAACAAGTGGGGTACTGGGAACCTGCCAACCGTCTTCCTCCCACGCGGATCTCGCGGTCATTGTTGGTAAAATCTTGTGTGAATAAAGCTTCTAAGAGCAGCTGAGCTGATTGCAGCTGCGAGAACGCCGCGTACAGTCTGTGCAACGCAGGGATAGGAGCAACAGCGGTGAGCGGGTCTTTTCGAAAGGCAACCTGTAGGCATCTTCAAGCAAGAACTTTCGGGTATTGTCATTGCGCAATCGTCGCACGGCATACTCTTTTGCTTTTGCGATGGTACAGCGGTACATCCTCAGCACGGAGTAATAAATATCCCTCCTGATCAGGCGCTCAGCCGCATGTCGTTCTCGCTGTTACCAGACGACGTAACGATCGCACGTGCGACCGATCCCGCGCTATCTCATCCCCTAACCATACTTTAGGTTGGTGATACTGCAGGACCATGCGCTCGTTTACCCGCCGCAAGCCATTGTGAATGTCGTAAAAGTGTTCAGTGATAAGTTCCAATGTGTTTGAATATTGAAAAAAGCAGCCGGATGTCTGGCGGAACTCGCCAGGGAGGCAACGACGTGCCTTTTTTCGGCTCGCGTGGGTCGTTTACAGGTTGAAAAGTCTTGCGACGATAACGTAAACTGAATTTATTTGTGGTCAGACAGCGTGAGTGTGTCACATACTCGCTAGAACACATTCAGTTGGGACATCTGTTGGGAAAACAACGTCAGTACTATTCAAGATTCCGCATAGTCGGTGGAAGAAGTGGGTGGAGAGTTTGAGTCCTTTACTACAAGCAATGACAAGGAAGTCAGAAATTGCAAAACTCCTGTCCCTCGCGCGTCTGTTTGTGAACCTCCCCACAGTGGACTTTTAGCGTTAAAATCTATAATGACGTGGGGCTTATTGCTTCTCAGAACGATTTGCGTGAGCTGATCTAAGATGCCGGATATTGGCACAGACATAGCAGCGTAAACTCCCACGAGTAGAAAAAAAATGAACTAGCACTAAATTTAACTGCGACTACATATTGTGATATTAAAATCGGAAAGGGATCAAATGATAAATTCATTGCCAATACCATTACATTTGGGTACGTTTGTTGTGAAAATTGTGATATATACTAGGAAGACCGGATAGTCGCCCGAACCACGCACATGGATCTCCAACTATTGTTATATTTACTGAGGAAGGTTCAATAGAATTAATCAAATTTGATGTCGCACCGCAGGTGCGGTCCAGATTAGCCTGAAGAAATTTCAATCTGTGTGCAGCAGCCGTGGTGAAAAAAGACGCAGAAGTGGCGTAAAAGAAAAGAGAGGAACTTGCACAGGGAATACTACTGCACAGATGAGTCGGAGGATTCTGGTGAAATACCGTAATCGGTGCGTTGTACCCACGGCCTCACAGAGGGGCAAGAAGCGGCTCCAAAAAAGTGATCCGAGGAACGCCTCCATGTACGGCACTGGTGACATACAAACTGCGTGTTATGTTCTAATGTATAGGCTGATGTTACATACGAACCTGCACAATTATTACATACAGATTGCTGTTCGGAACACCGACCTGTAGAGTGACCCAGTATGGAGCGTTTCAAACACATGGGTACGTAGATGTTTCCTTTAGGTGACACGATGTCCACCCGATGTGCCGCTCTGAATTTTTCAATAACTGTGTAAACACTGTCTTAGAAACCTGTAGAATGTGGACGCTGTGTCCAGACCTTTCTGTGTACAGTGTTCGGTGAAAGAAATGTTCCGGAGCAATCGAGAGATTATTGCGGCCATTTACCTGATCTAGCGACATAGCTGGCAGGATGGATAGGTCAAAACCTGATATCTTATTTTGTGTACGGCGCCCGGCCGGCCTTCTAATTTCTAGCGCATTTCTTGTTACAGGGGTTGCGGCAATGGCCTTCGCCAGGTTTTCTTAGCCAACTCAATTACGGGACAGAACAGTGAGGCCCAGTCGAGACTGGCGAAATTTGACGGGTCCCACGCCTATTTCAGATGGGTTGAATGTGGACCTACATGAGCGTTGCGATGTCTTTCCCTCGCGTTGCGGAGGGCGCCACCAGACAAAGCTGCAGGGCATGCTCCGGCGCCCCCGATACCGGAGCGGACGCGGAATCGGCAATTCGACATGTCGAATTCCGTTGGAATCGACAAGAATTCGACGTTACAGTAGTCTATAAATCCGGGACGAAACACTCCGACGCCGACTGCCTGTCCCGTGCCCCCGTCGACCCACCACCACAAGACTCTGATGACGACAGCACGTTCTTCGGAGTCGTGACTGAGAGCGACCTGGACGCCCAGCAGTGTGCCGACCCCGATCTACGCGTCATGATCGACTACCTCCAAGGATGCGACGTCGCCGTGGGCCTTCAAACGCAACTTACCTGCATTCAGCCTGGAAAACTCCGTCCTCGTAAAGAAGAATTTCAGCCCCAGAACGAGAGAAAAGTATCTTCTTGTGATCCCGGCAGACCTTCGTGACGAAATTTTGGAAGCGTGCCACGACGACCCGTCTTCCGGACATCTCGGCACAGCTCGCACAATAGGGAAAATCAAGGCGAAGTACTACTGGCCCCGCCTTGCATCCGACGTCACCCACTACGTCTGGAGCTACGACTGCCAGCGACGAAAAACGCCACCGACGAGACCCGCCGGACTTCTGCAACCGATCGGCGTCCCATCTAGGCCCTTGCAACAGATTGGAATGGACCTTCTGGGCCCGTTCCCTACATCCCGATCCCAGAACAAGTGGATTGTTGTAGCGACAGACTACATGACGCGCTACGCAGAGACCGCCGCACTTCCGAGGGGGACTGCACAAGAAGTCGCAAAGTTCTTCATAAGCCAAGTTGAGCTGCGACATGGAGCCCCGGAAGTCCTAATCACGGACCGCGGAATGGCCTTCACTGCGGAGCTGATGCAAGGGATATTACGCTACAGCAACACGGATGACCTAAGAACGACGGCGTACAACCCCCAAACGAACGGACTAACAGAACACCTGAACAAGACAATCGCGGATATGCTGTCAATGTACGTCGACTTTGAACATAAGACTCTGGACGAAGTGCTACCGTACGACACCTTTGCGTACAACACGGCTATCCAGGAAACTACGCAGATGACGCCGTTCGAGCTTGTCTACGGACGACGGCCGTCTACGATGCTCGACGCCATGCTTCCGCACGTAGAAGACGACTACATCAACGCCGATGTCCAAGATTACCTTCAACGTGCGGAGGAGAGAGAGAGAGAAATAAACGTTTAATAAAAACGAGCAAATTTGGTGCTAGATGGCAGGGGCACCAGCCCTGTGGGGGGCAACCTTAGTCCGGGATGCCCTGGTCCTGGCTGGCTGCCCGGGCTCTAGCGACGACTTCTTGTTGCGCCGCAAGGTCCGAGCTGGTCAGCCGGTCCGCCCACTGCTCGTAAGTAGGGTTGGGGATTGGAGATAAAGACGGGGATTGCTGGAATTCCCATACCAGATGGTATAGGGTGCCAGGGGATGGGCAGTAGGCACAGGTCGCGTAGTATTGGGTAGGGTACATTTTGTGGAGGAGTGTACAGTGGGAGTAAGAGTTAGTTTGTAGCCTTCGGAGGGTAGTGGCTTCGAGACGACTAAGGCGAGGGTGAGGGGGAGGATATCTGCGGCGGCTGAGGCGGTAGTGGGTGAGGAGATCAGGGGGGTGAGAGGGGTACCTGGGCAAGGAGACTGCCGGTCGGAGACGGCCTGGCGTGCATACTCGCAGGCAGCGGCGTGGGCCGCATCGTTTCCGGGGAGATCAGCGTGGCCGGGTGCCCAGATGAGTTGGATGTCGGGTAGTTCGTAATTAGCCTGAAGTATGCGGAGAGCTGTGGGAGTAATTCGGCCGCGAAGATATCGGCGGCATGCCTCTTGCGAGTCACTAAGTACGGTGACGTGGTCTTTGGCTGTAGTGGCTGCTAGCGCAATGGCTGCTTCTTCGGCCGTTGTGGCAGTGGTGGTGCGGATAGTGGCTGCCGAAAGCTGTTGAAAGCGGTGGTCGACAACGGCAACGGCGAAAGCTCGCTGGGTGGAGTAGTGGGCAGCGTCCGTGTACCGAGTGATGGAGCTAGTGGAATGTAGCCGGTGCAACGCAGCCGCACGAGTAGTTCGGCGGGCGACATTGTATTCCGGATGCATATTTCTTGGGACACGAGCCACCGTGATTCGCGTGCGGAGGAGGCCCGCCTGCTTGCTCGAGTTCGTATAACGGACCAGCAGCTGGTGGATGCGGGCCGCTACAACCTCCGACGCCGAGAAGCCGAGTACCACCCTGGGGATCGTGTGTGGGTTTGGACTCCCATCCGTTGACGCGGACTAAGTCAGAAGCTTCTGCGACGGTATGTCAGACCCTACAAGATTCTACGGCGTGTCGGTCAACTTACCTACGAGGTGATCCCCTATGGTGATTCTGGAACATCACGACGACGCTCGCAGCCCGAAGTCGTCCACGTTGTTCGCTTGAAACCTTACTATGCAAGATTACAAACTTTTTTGTTGTTCGTTCGGAATGCGTTTTATTTTAGCATCGGGTCGATGCACTCTTCGAGGGGGGTTAATGCCGCGAGCCATGTATGGGTTTGATTATTTATTGTTTGTTTTTACTGCCGGGCCACGCCCGGCTGTGTTATGTGCATTCCAAACGAAGCGCGTCTTACATTCTTTACTTTTATGCCACACGAGCTATCACATTCAGATAAGCAGACTGTTTCGCCCTGACGCCACTAGTCTAGAATAATGTTCTGTGATCTACAATGTTCTGGATGTGAATCAATGTTTCCAGAAACACTTGCGCCGAAAGATAAGAGCGTGCAGAGCAGATGCCGGGGAATTCATTCTACGACACTCGCCCGTGCTAGTCACTTTGTTGACCGCTGCTTCGCGCCTCTGTATTCTTTTGAGTTGTTAGGGGAGCACAAGTTCGCTCCAATAAACTTGCTTCTCCTTCGAGACAACTGCGTCGTCCTTGGCTTCGTGAGAATATGGTAAAAGATGGATCGCAGCAATCAAGAGAGATGAGGGACAATGTTTTACTGTCTGCAAGAGAATGAATTTTTGTTTGGAAAATTTCGCGGAGACAAGAGCAGTGCCTTTACATATGCTCTCATCCTTTCCCCGAATCATCCACAAATATCAAACAGCCTCAAAAAGCGCCCTGCAAAAAACAAGGTCCTTATAGTTCATTTATACCAGCCCGCCACCACCACGAAAAATAAACAAATTAGGACTCGGTAACTTAGAAACTAGGCAGCACTAAGGCTAATCGTTGTTAGTAACCAATGCTAGATTCGTTGGCGGCTGTTTGTCATCATGGACGATAGCTCAATGCAAGATTTTATGCTGAAACTGTAGGACCTTTCGGAAGATCCGTTAGTCAAACACCTCATCGAAGGAGAAGTCGAGATTATGTTGCCATTTTAACAACAAAAGTGCAGCAGGTTATTTACAGCCAGTTATGAGGAAAACCACTTTACGTGGTTGCCATGTTGCCACGGCAGACAGTTGCTGCTCTGTGAATTCAGCCTTCTTGATTCGTTCATGATGGCGCATGCAGCGCGTGCACAGTGTTGCCACAGTTGCTTACTAACCCTCCGCAAGTACTAGTGCCATTCTGCAAAACGTCGAGGATTTCCTACCTTTATGTAGCCGTCTGGAACCAGTGCCATTATCCCCGATATGGTGGGAACACATGACGCAAGTCAGGAAAACATACCTTTGGGTGTGCTGGAGTAGCTACGGCGTTCCCCTCCTCTGCTCTTTTGGTGATGGCTCTCAGGTGTTTCACCAATTTGTGCGACTCGAAAAATATTGAAAGGAATTGAACGTTTTAAGTATTCGCCCCGAAGACATACCGTGGCGCAACCTCCGAGTGACGTCACTTGTAGGACGCCGGGCTATGCTGTAGTCTGCTAGAATACATTTACTGTGCTGATGCGACCACGCGTTTTTTGTTGTGGCCACCGTGTGCCCCCTCCTCGCGGTTTTGTAGCAAATTACAAAATAAAGTTGTCTACAGGCCAAATATTCCGGGCAAGCAATGAATGGCGCACTTGTTCCCGACGACACCACCGCGGCTGGGTAGTTGCTACCATCGCCACCGACAGCTCGGACGCAGCCAGCTAACGCCAAGGACGATAGAGTTTCTGCCGAAAAAAGTACACTGTTAATTTATTAGGAACTACATGCGACGTGACATGTACGCGACTGAGTGTGCAAGAAAATAGACCTTGAAACAGCGACAGAAACGTGCCGCCCAGTTGTGAATTCACCACGCATACTGCGCGCATTGCGTGGTAAATGAATGACTACGCGAGACCGGTGAGCGGATTGCTTCGCCACACGGGCTTAAAAGTGCTTGTGCGATCTGCACTTTGGCTTAAGCAGTGCCAGTTTCCCCGCCAATGTTTTTTTAGATTCATGCCCTAATTTGATTAACGATCACTAGTAATCTGTACTGATGATATGTTTACTTTTCGCGACAACTGGTCCATAATGTACGAGTGGTATTAACGCGCGTTTTTAACGCCGTCCAGCGGGTTCAGACTTCGCTATGTATATTTTTAATTAACACCTCCGCAAAACGGGATTTTGTCTATTAACAGTGAGCCTACGCCTTTCTCTGGCATCAAGTACGAGAACTCACGATTGCTCACAGAAGGCGTGGTTACGTACGAGACAAAACACGTCGTGAGGTAATGGGGAGTTTAAGAATAGGAGAACCAAGCCTTGGAAGTCCCCAAGAAGTTCATGGAACCCAAAGCAACACGCTTGCGCGCGGCGAAATTTAGAAGTGGGTCTTCTCCAACCGCTTACTCGCCGCCGGTTTCGGATGCGCAGATTTCGATGTTGGGAACTTTAGGCTTAGCGTCGCGGTAGATATTTCATCGCAGCTATCGCTATAGTCGAGAATGACAGGCCCTAACACAACTTTCACCACACTGTCACCCCTTTTCTCGTATGGGGAAGTTTGTATCCTTGGTGACTGCCATTTAAGCTATCGATTATCAAGAGCCCTGCCACGGCCTCGGCCAATTTTTGCGCGCAAGTGTCGTCACCCTTCGGCCGCTCGCCGCACCGTGCGCGAACGAGCCGTAGGCGCAGGGCCCGATATCCGCGGGCGGTCGCCGTAGATCGCGGCAGATATTTGAGCATCGCCTTGAGAATCGCAGCTGATGAGAGTACGCAGCACAATTTTTCACCGCACTAACATCCACTTTCGCGAATGTGGACCTCCTTTTCTGTGATCAGTGTGATTTTAAAATGGGCAACAAGGTTTTGCTGTATGGACCTACGTCGGTTTTGCTGTCTCGACCTACATGCTGTCTCGACCTACGTCGCAAAGGCGAACGTGTGTGCGGGGCATTTCTGCGAGCAGTAAACGCTTCATGATTTTCTCTTTCACCTATTTCTTCAGAATAATAAACGAAATCTACAAATTTAGCTCGGCGATCGTCGTAGCCGAGCTAAATGTTGATCGGGCAAACGAGCCGCCGCTTACGCTTACGCCGGGTTCGGTAACATACATCCGCACAGACCACCACGCTCAAGTTGTTTGCGGGCCGCCTGCCATGGTTATAAAGTCCTCGTGAGGTCAAACTACGCTTCACGCACTGATAATATTCAAACGCTGAAAATTAGCACGGAAATGCACTTAGAAAGCGCGTCCTAAACGAAATGTCACGCGCGGCAAGCCAACAACGCACCAAGGTAGAAACGGGGATCCTACAAGTGACATCAAAGCGATCGCAGCGCCGGCCTCTTCAGTGGTGGCCCTCGAGGCCAATATGTAAACTGTAACAAAACAATGCCTAACAATTACCTCAACAAAATTTATCTATTTGTAGAATCACTTGAGGAAATTACGAAGGTAATTTTTTGTGCATCCTGTCTTTTTTTCTCTAAAAAACTTCTTCCACAAATCTCAGCATTCTGAAAGGGCGCACTGATATTTCGGTTGCAGGGAACAATTTTACAAAAGCCAGAAAGGGGTAAATTAAGTGAAATACGTGGAGAAACTACCTCAAAAGTTCACCTTTGAGGATGATTTTTGATGGCTGATCATTAGGTTCAGGAATATGTCGATTCCGCGAAACTTGCATGATCAAGTTTTTACACTCATCAATGGAAAAGACATGATAGCAATCATTCAATTCTGGCATGTCTTCGCTGAGGTTTTCCTTGACACACCAACACAATTTGTTTATCTGGACAACAACAGCCCACATTATAAATTGCAGACATTAACTTCAGATACCATGTGTTATGGTTAACTGTATAATATCTGATAATATATGGCTTCATTTTAGTCGCACATTCAGTAAATTTGTTGGTTTGGGCACAGTAAAGCTAAAGACAGCAAGGTAGAGACAAATTCTGAATGAGGGGTGCTAGGTGAATGGTTCAATATCTTCACGTCAACATCGGCCGTGTACACAAGAAGACAGCTAGCCAGATGCAAGTTCAGAGTTGAGAAGTACAGCCTAGCATAAAGAACAAAACTGTCAGTGGAAACACTGCTGGCAGTGGGCCTGACAGTGTCGGCAGTAGGGCAGTGTGAGGACTAGGATCCCAGGGAAATCAAGCAATAGGTGAACATCAAGCTCAGCATTAAATTGTGAAAAAGTGTAACTGAGGTGCATGAAATTCTTGTGCAAGTGTATGGGGCGAAAGTCATAAGCAAAAACTGCATTTTGTTTAGATCAAATGCTTTAGTACGGTAAAAAAAACTAAGACTGAACCATGTTTGTACCTGATTTTAAGAACAGCTCTACATGACTGAATGAGTGCCACCAGTGATTATATTTATTTATTTTTATTTAGATAACCTAAAAGCCCCGAAGGGCAATACATAGGGGGGGATCAGAAAAGCAAAACTTGAACCGATAATATAGATTGTATGAGTATACAAACAAAAACATAGAAGAGTGACCTATACAAGGCAAGCAATACAATTTTTGCATGAGAAATTTGGCATCAGGCTAACAATGAACACAAAATGTGCTTTAAAAGAGCAAGGTAGCCCTTGAGCATTTAATAATTTAACACACGTGACCATTTAGCACGAAGTCATAGCACAGACAGAGTAATGAAAGAACATGCAACACTGGGCTTGAAATTGATAAAGTTAAACTGCATCTATTTGCGCAAGGTACACTTTTTGTACATATGATAATAGCGCCGTTTGAAAAGATGATAAGTTTATGGAAGAGACTATGTGTTCGGGCAACGTATTCCATTCTGTAATGCTCAGGACAGGAGGTAAAGTTTGGTGTTTACTTGTTTTTGCAAAAATTGATTCGATTTTACGGGAGTGGTCTAGTCTGGAGGAAACGTAACTGGCAGTTTGAAGGTGGAACTGAGAAGATGAAGAAGCGTGGTGTAGTACGGAGTAGAAGAAAACCAGTCGATTATATTTTCTGCGCATGCCGAGTGGCATGAGGTTCAAGGAATGCTTTAGGGCAGATACGCTCTAATGACGTTATTAGGATGACGAGATAAACCTTGCCGCGTGGCTTTGCACAGACTCAAGTAAATTTGTTCGGTAATGATAATGCGGGTTCCAGATAACTGACGCATATTCCAACGATGGTCTAATGAGCGAAGTATATGCAAGGAACTTAATGTTCTAGCTCGCAGGGTGTAATCGACGTTTCAGGAGGCGCAGTTTTTTTAAACATTTATTGGTTATGTACTCTATGCGTGAGTTCCAGCTCAGATCAGAGGTTATATAAATTCCAAGATATTTTTAAGATGAAGCCGATTGTACGTCTCGTCATTTATTGTGTAGCGATTTAAGGGCTGGTCAAGCGCACAAGAAAACCTTACGTGTTTGCTTTTTTTCTAAGTTTATGCCCATTTGCCATGTGTTACACCATTTCGATAGTTGCGTTAGGTCATATTGAAGAGCAGATACGTCAGTGGGGTTAGTGTTTGGCCGGTATATTACGCAATTATCCGCAAAAAGACAAATGGAAGATGTTATGCCAGTTTCGATGTCATTGATATAAATAAAAAAACACAAGGGGCCCGAGGACAGAGCCCTGTTGGACGCCTGATGTGACGGGAATAGGACGGGAAATGTAGTTATTTAGTTTAACAGACTGCGTACGGTTAGTTATGAATTCACCAATCCATCTTTTTGTGTTGTAATCAAGGTTTAGGCTTTTTATTTTTAGAAGTAAGCGTTTGTGAGGCACACGGTCGAAGGCCTTTGTAAAATCTATAAAAACAGCGTCGGTGTCAAGGGACATGACAAGGGATTTGGGAAGGTCAGTCAATAATTCGTAAGGCTGTGTTTGACTTGAAAGGTTTTGTTGGAATCCGTGTTGGGTTTGGAGCAGAAGATTGTTTTGGTTTAGGTAGGTCATTATATGGCTGTACAATATATGCTCAAATAATTTGTTGCAAATAGAAGTCAGAGATATAGGTCGATAATTCGTATGGTGCGTTTTGTCCCCAGATTTGAACAATAACTTTTTGTGCGCAGCTTTCCAGTCTTTTGGCACGCAGCCAGTTTCTAGTGATTGCTGGAATATCAGGGTTAGTAAGTAGGCTGTCAGGGCCAGGGCTTATAGTCGTTGAAAGTCTTTCAATTGCACGGGTGACACCATTTACTGCGATTGTAATAGGCTCAAACTGGTGTGTTATAGGCATGTGAGGTGACGGGAGGGAGTGGAGGGGGAGTTCGTGCGTTAAATTATCTTGGAAATGTTTGCTGAAAGACTCTGCGCATTCATCTGAAGGAAGCATGATACCGTTATCATCTATCAGCTGCGGAACTGCTTGGTTATGTTTAGGGTTCAGCACACGTTAAAATTTTTGAGGGTCACTACTTAAGGTATCCGGAAGGGTTTTGTTAAAGTATTTATCTTTAGCTTTATGAATTACAATTTTTACCTCACTACTGACTTTTTTGTGGTTTAAGAAATCATCCACGGACTTCGTCCTTGCCGCCTTCCTGTGCGCTCTTTTCTTTGTTTAAACATGTTTTTACTTCTCGCGTAAACCATGGGTCGTTTATCCCTGTCTTTATTGTCGTTAGGGGCACGCATGCGCTTTCGATTTCGTTGAGCTTTTCGTGAAACGCCATCCAGTTTTCGTCCGCATTTTGAATATTGAAGTTAACCTCAAAGTTGCTCCAGAAGCTCGTCATCATACGGCTTATCTTTGCTATGTCTGCGCGTGCAAGATTGCTAATTTGTTTTGTAACTTCGCCTCTACCTGCGCCTGGCAAAGAAAATGTACAGTGAATCAGCCTATGGTCACTAATTTCTTCTAAAACTTGAGTGATGGCCGGATCGGGGTGGGTGGTAAAGATTAGGTCTAAAATGTGATTGCTACGTGTAGGTTCTAGCACAAGTTGGGTTAGCTGAAAATAACGAGTCAAATTGGCGAAATTAACGCTTTCTGTTCTATTTTGGCCAGAATTTACTGATAAGGTTCGCCAATCTATTGCGGGGTATTTAAAATCCCCGGCTAAAATGATTACTGAGTTAGGAAATTAACTCGAGGGACTCGCTTAGTAATTCGACGAAGTCAGGGCTGCAGTTGGGCCGTCTATAACAGGCACCAATTAGGCACGTTACACTACCGAAACAAGCGTTTACCCAGACGAGTTCAAGGGGCGAATCGATTGATATGGAAGAAGGTTGAAATTCATGCTGTATTGCAACAGGTACACCTCCCCCGCGGGTGCTGATCCTATCTTTACGAAAAAGTGCAAACGAAGTCGACAGCGCGAGTTCGCTGTCAGCTATGTGTGGGGACAGCCAGGTTTCAGTACCAATTATTATATCTGCAGAGCATGTGTGGATGAATGTTTTAGTGCATCAGTTTTGCCCAGCATACTGCAAAAGTTCGCAGTTATTATTGAAATAGTTTCTGGTCGTGTTGGTTTGCAGCCATTGCTTGCGAGGTGTCATTTCGCTGTTTCTGGCCTTTCTGCTAATGCGTGCGGGTTACTTACAGATACCTGGATGATGCTGTCTGTGTGGGAATCATAGCGGTAAACACAGCCCTTGAGTTCAAGAGTTCCAACACGAATCTTGTAGCGCTCGCCTTCATCACGGGTATTAATGGCAAACTCACGCAGCTTGTGGCGTGCCAGCTGTATTTTCGGGGAGAAATCCTCCTCCAACCTCACTTTTGGTGTCTCAAGATCTTTTAACTTGAAAGCGTTTGATAAAGCTTCGGTCTTAGATTTGAAGTCTTGAAATTTCACTATTATCGGTCGTTCGAAGTTGGGCCGTTTTTTCCCTAGGCGATGGGCTCGCGCTATGTTCCCTACTTTGATCTTGAGGTGGTGGGACAAGAATTCCTTTACAATTTTTTTCTGATTCGGCATAGTCCTCTTTCGGCTTTTCGGGGATGCCTTTTACAACCAAGTTATTTCGTCGCATGCGATTATTCATGTCATCAAGGACGTCTGCAAGGTCCTCGGTGGTTTTAGCAATAGTCATTTTCACTTCTGTTACAGATTCGTTGACAGCGTCAAATTTGTGTTTGATATGGGGTACGCCGCCGATGCTGTGACCAATTGAATTCATTTGTTCTTTTAAGTTCGTAATGTCCTGCTTTATCTCGTTGAACGAACAAGTTGCTTGCTCGTGGAACTCCTTCATCAGTGTAAGGACGTCGTCAATCTTCGGTCCAGGATTTAACTCAACATCACCCGCGCAAAGCAGGACCAATGCAAGACATCTTGCTAGTACCAAAATTGAAGACCTGGGGCAAATCGTACAGATGAGGGCTGATCCTGCCATAAATCTCTCTGTATGGCTGCTCTGAGGTTTACGACAGGCGGAAAATCTACCTATACGCGCACGGTACAAGCACACGTCTATACCCTTGACAGAAAGACTAAAACCCAAAAGACCAATGTGGGGACTTGCCGGCCAGGGACGGTAAAAGCACAATATAACAAAACAGACACGTCTACCTACCTACAAAAGAAAGTTGCGGAATTTAGCATGTGCAGCTCGTGGCCGAAAATCCCAGATGGCTGAGGATGTCCGGGCTTTAAGTAGGTTTCGCTGGTGCTGGGGTCGGGTCTGACGTCAGGTAGACGTCAGGAGCTTCTTTGCTGTCGGCTGCAATCTTCTTGATAAGGTGCGGGCCACGAGGCGCTGTTCGCGATGACCAGGAGGCAATCAGTGAAAAGCAGGAGGCTGGAACAGAGGATGATCAAAAACAGAAAGTTGCGGAGTTTAGCATGGGCAGCTCGTGGCCGCAAATCCCAAGATGGCTGAGGATGTGCGGGCTTTAAGGAGGTTTCGGTGGGGCTGGGGTCGGGTCTGACGTCAGGGAGACGTCAGGAACTTCTTTGCTGTCGGATGCAATCTCCTTGATAAGGTGCGGGCCACGAGGTGCTGTTCGCGATGACCAGGAGGCAATAAGCTAAAAGCAGGAGCCCGGAACAGAGGATGATGGACAACAGAAAGTTGCAGAATTTAGCATGTGCAGCTCGTGGCCGCAAATCCCCTGATATGACATCGTTAATGGATGACTAAGGTAGAGCTGCATCATAATTTTATGTCGTATAAGGGGGTGCTCTACCTGCCACATTAGCCTCAACTGACAGTCGAGCAAATTTATCCTAAGTACTCCCATCCACCCTAGATGGCACTTCTCAATGCCCTCTGGTTTGCATTGTTAGTGTTGAGATATGTGACCATTCAATAAACTATTTTGATTTCATCTGTCTTTGTGCTTGCCTTTTTCTAGACTAACACTTTTAAGCAATCTCTACGAACTGGATTTAGGTTCCTATTTTCTCAAAAACGTTTTCACAAAGCTACTTCTTTTTAATGATTTTCGTACACATTAAATTCTAGTATCACTGCAGGTTAACATTGCTAGCTTGCCTCGGTAGTTTTGCAGTTCGGCGACCTGGAGCTTCAAAGCATCGTTTTCAGTCTTGAGGGCCTCGTTTACAGCTTGCCGCTGGAACAGAAGCTCTGCATCGGATGTCCCCATCCTGAGAGGTTGGGACTGGAAATTTTTTTTTCAGGCAATGTTAGAGTTGCACTTAGTATGATCAATGCACATGCTGTACACAACAGAAGAACACACCGAGCCCAACTAATTCAGTAGGACATAACTCTGTACCGTTAAACCACCTACAAAATTAACAACGAAAAGCCCCAAACTACTATAAATGAACTTTTAGCACACTGATGAAAAGCCTTAAACTACAAAAGATTTGATTTTAGCACACTAAGTGCTTAATGCACTGAAGGCTTCATATAGCCAACGCTGCTCCCTATCTCAAACAAATTCACTTAGCCTAGGGTTGTTTGTTTTTGTGTGAAACCCGGTTTCACCCGATACTCGAACCCCCGCCCCCCCGATCCCATTTTAGTAGAATCAGGTTAAACCAGATTTCTCCCCGAGTGGACCTTTTCGAAGTAGCAATCAGCACAACGTCCGGCTGACGGTCCACCATCTTCCAGCTGTACTTGCTGGAAGCACGCGCCACGAACACAGCTTTCTAACTTATTGGCCTGACTCTACCGCTCGTTACCCCAGTATGGCAAATGCTGCTCTGACATTACTGTGACAAGCTAATGGAAGCTCTCATGTAGAGAGAACCTTGTCATGGTTGAGGTACGTTAAACATTCAGACAGGTCCTGAGTGAAGGCTGACATGCTGTGCATGCCGATGATAATGTATGTAAACAAAGATATTTAAAAATGTATGACCAGCTTCTAGTGAATAAAATGTTTCATTTTTTAGAAGTAATCCACGCTCTTTACTGGCGTCATCACTGATTCATTCCCAAACGCCAAATTGGAGGGAGTCTTTGCAGAAAACCTCATGTCCCCCAATTGCCACGTTGAAGCAAACACCAATTAAGAAACTTCTACAAGGAAGCTCGATGTATATGATTATAAAGGAAGCTTAGCCCTTTCCTGCCCAACAAAAAGATTTTAGAAAAAATGGCCACAAGTAATAAAATTTTGTGTATTTACACCTTCCTAATAATACTTCGACAAGTGAAAATGGAAAGCTGAGTGTATTTTACACAGGAAAAAAAACACACTTATGTATGGGGTGGGCTTCTATTCGTATGTTCTGGGGGTAGTAAGAATACCTTAAAAACCGCACCAGGGGCAGAAAAACTGCATTTTTATGTATTATTCATAAGTTTTACATTGTTTTCAGGATTACCTACATAATAAAATAATAAATAGGATTTGGTGACAATAAATAATATAGAAGTTTTAATTATGATACATAATAATCATAATTAATAAGATTATCACAAGTAATTTCGGCACTAGTTCAAGGATAAGGTGCAAGAAAACATTACCCACGAGCCAGCACAAAACCGCGAATAAATGAGACAACAAGAAAGCAAGAAAAAATTATTTATCGATAGCACTGCAGAGCACGAGCCCTCCACCCTGTACCGCCCCGCAAAATTTTCGTGACGACGACAGCCCAGCCACACACACATGTGTGGGTGTATTTTTCAAGCGTGCTGACGGAACGCACACGAAGACAATGGATGTATTTTTTAGCCGATCGTGTTTTTCCAAGTCCTGCATGTCGTGTCTTATGCTTGTTATTCAGAAAATATGAGAATAGCAAGAAGAATTATCAGTTTTCATCTTGCAGGCGGCTAGCGTGATCGCGCCGGCTGGAGCGCCATTTTTAATGAGCAATTTATCACCCCCCGGTGGCGAAACGAGTGAAATACCGAAACCAATAAAGTCTCCGAGGCGTTCGCAGCGACTACCCAGGGCTGTGAAACTGAAACCGAAACTGGTGCAACTTAGCAAACGAATTTATTGACGTACACGTTTGTGTGGGCTGGGCTGTAAAGGGTTAGGGCATCACTTATTACATCTGTAGATTTGTCGATTTAGATTTATAGATGTGTAGACGAAATAATGAATAAATATGAGCAATACTAATTTAACCCGAAAAAAAACCCGAATTTCAGAATGGTGTAATGAAAAAACCGATTTCTCCCCATTTATAAGTTTTAAAAGTAGCACCCAATTTTTACCTTCCGATCAAAAAAATATAATAAACTCAAAACAAAAAACCGTAACTAATAACCCAAACACACTAGGGTCCGAATGCCATTTCAACCAAATGTCATCTGACTAAAATGGGGTGCTTCGAATGCCATTTAGAATACGCCTTGCTACACTCCAATTTCGATGGCATTTCAAAGCTTCCACAATTGCTCGCCTTGCTGTAATGACGCTGTTGCCGCCCCGTTCTGTTATCAAACCATAAAACAACAATCAAATTGAGGAACAGTCTAAGGCAGTAAAATGATATCAAATTAGAAGAGACACCAGTTTTGACTTTGATGTGGTGGCTGTTTGCGTAGTTTTATTTT
This sequence comes from Haemaphysalis longicornis, assembly GCF_048455015.1. Classification (NCBI taxonomy): domain Eukaryota; kingdom Metazoa; phylum Arthropoda; class Arachnida; order Ixodida; family Ixodidae; genus Haemaphysalis; species Haemaphysalis longicornis. Next base: position 49,539,061 of record NW_027526295.1, on the reverse strand, counting down.
TTTTGCAACTGACCCACTGGTTTTGACAGTATAAAAATTAAATAAGTTCATTGCACATTTTATGTAAATGACCAGTGAACAAAGTTCCACAAACAAAAACATTTTGTTTGTTTTACGTGCGGAAGTATTATATTTTTATTTCCGATCGAAGACGCTGCGTGCGAGAGTGCTAGAAATGACATTCGAAATCACAAATGTCTCTCTCGGTGCCCATTTTGTCATTTGAGCCAATTGGCATTTCAAAACCTAGCGCCGCAGCACAACTTGGCATTTGAGTCAAATGACATTTGGTTAAAATGATATTCTGACCCTAGTGTACCCGGGTTAATGTCACGCCAATGCCCAAGTCAGCAATACTGTTCATACAGTTTGGATGGCATTGGCAATGGCGACGTAAACACAAGTTCGTACTTCAGCATTTAACATATCAGTAGCAATCCTCTACTACTAAAATATTCCCCAACAAAAATATTTAAATACTGAGATTTTTTGAAATTTACATTAAGCTCAAACTTTGATAAAGAAGCATTTCAGGAGACAAATATAATATATATATATATATATATATATATATATATATATATATATATATATAAATCTAGAGAAAGATCAACTCACAAAGCGCGCAGATGACATTCTAATAAATGCTTCGACTACTGCACCCCAAACAGTTCAGTTAAACCCCTGTACTAATATTTTTCCCTCGCCTGCCGTCACAAAAGAAAACCTTACCGGGAATGTAATGAACCTTTCAAGTATAACCCTCTCCCCAGCTCAGATGAACGTCTTGTCAAAGGGCCTAAACTTTTGCCCGGCTACTGGTGGTTTTGATGAATTTCAACTTTTTAAGGACTTAGATACCTTCGCCAGAAACGTGAGGCTACGAGAATACTTCTACGATCACCCCGCGACGGAAGAAGCCCGCAGAACCCTACCTAGCTATAAGCACTGGACCCCTCGCACACAGCGTGATAGTTGCCTCGACATGTACATCAAAGCTGTCCAACGCGATGTGCGAAAAGCATACCAAACACAAATTTCTTTCCACCACAACATGACTACCAACGAAAAGAAAGCCCTAGAGGAACTTGCAAGCTGTCCCGACATAATTATTAAACCTGCCGACAAGGGAGGCGCAATCGTAATCCTTCAGAAAACCGACTATGTTAACGAGGCCAATAAGCAACTATCAGTATCGACGTTCTATAAAGCACTACCCAATGATCCCAATCAAGATTATAAGCAAATTGTCAAAAATAAACTTGCTGAGCTTGTTAAAAATAAAACAATAAATGAAACCACGGCTCGTTCCTTGATCCCCTTAAGCCCAGTAGCCGATAAATTCTATCTTCTCCCAAAGATTCACAAGGTGAACAACCCAGGGCGCCCATTGTTTCTGGCATTGGCACTGTTACCGAAAACCTCTCGCTCTATGTGGATAATCTCATTTGCGACATTCCGCCCAGCTTTCCCTCCTTCATTGAGGATACCAATGTCTTTCTCTCAGACATCTCAAAAATTGAAATTCCTGATAACTGCCTTCTAGTCACCCTTGATGTTGCGTCACTGTATACTAACATCCCCCATGAAGATGGCATCGCCGCTGTATCCCTTGCGTATGAGCAGTCATCGTGCGACAAACCTATCGATTCTTCTGCTCTCCAAACATTCCTTAGGCTTATTCTTGAACTTAACAATTTTGAGTTCGACGGAGTTGATTACGTGCCAGTCAGCGGAACGTCAATGGGAACTCGAATCGGACCTAACTACGCTAATATCTTTATGGCTCACCTCGAATAAAACTTTCTTGACACCCAAAATTTAAAGCCAATGTACTATAAAAGGTATATTGATGACATATTCATGATTTGGCAACACGGTGAGGCGGAGCTCCTCACCTTCATTGAGGCATTTAACCTAGCCCATCCTACTATTTCTCTTGCTCATTCCTATTCCGAAGACAGTGTAAACTTTCTGGACGTCACCGTTACTACCTTCCAAGGTCGGCTTCAAACTAAACTGTATAGAAAACCGACAGACACGCGGCAGTATTTGCACTTCCGAAGTAGCCATGTCAGACACTGCAAGACAGCAATATCTTACAGCCAAGCCCACCGATTTAGGAGAATTTGCTCAAACCAAGCCGACTTTGACTCAAACTGTCGAGAACTCAAGACCGCCCTCTTGAAACAAATTCACGGAAAAAGTTATCGACGACGCTATTGTGCGAGCCAACCAATTAGACCGTAACGAAATCTGTAAGAAAAAATCCCCGAACGGGAACCCACAAACTAACTTAGTTTTAACCCACTCATCCTCCGCTCCAAGAGTGTCAACCGTGCTAAAAAAACATCACAATATCCTAATGAAAGTGGCCGCTTAAAAAGCATATTCCCCGAACCACCACGCGTTGTTTACCGGCGTAATAAGAATTTAGGTGACTTTCTTACTAACTCTCGTATCAACCGACCGGCAACTACTGGCTGCATGCCCTGCAATAAACCCCGATGTAAAGTATGCCCACACATGACCACTACACAGCGCGCCACCAGCACGGCTTCAGACTACTACGTAAATATAAAGGGTAACTTTAACTGTGACTGCGCTAATGTCGTATATCTTCTAGAGTCCACTGTTTGTAGGCAACAATATATCGGCCAAACTGAAACGCCCTTCCGAATACGGTTCAATAATCACCGCTCTCATGCAAAAAGCTGCCCTTATTTGCCCCTGTCAAGACATGTGAACAGTCCCGGGCATGCATTGGAACATCTTAAAGCAATGATTTTAGAATCCGCCTTCAAAACACACCACAACCGCGAGGTTCGGGAATCTTATCTCATTTATAAGTTTGGGTCAGCCACACTTGGAATTAATGAAAGTTACGGAAAACTAACGTGCTTATCCCTCGATTAAAATTAGCGGCTTCATAATTTTTATAACTATGTTCATTATTCCTATCCTCGAGTTTGCCATCAGAATACGCAGAAACTCTCCTAATACAGCAGCTTTATTAGCCTAATGCGGCTCAACAATGTCATTTGTCCTGGGGAAGGAGGCCTCGTTCCCACCACCACTTAATAATGTTTAACTCTTTGTGATCTATTCATGTTTAACCTTTTGTGACCCTACGTATTTCCTGTTCAGTTGCTAGCTTCTGTGAAATGCTCTTTTGTGCCCCCTATCTATTCTCTTCATCCGCGGGGGGCACACCCATCTTCGCTTCTGCCCGAACCAGTCTCCCCAGCCACTGAATACCTTACTGCATACTCTTCCCTTTCTTTTGAAGCCGCGGTTGTCCAGTTTCCCCCATTGTCTGAACTTGCAGCCCGCGCGGCATGCGTTGACCCGTCATGGTGCAACCTTGAACGCTGCATTGTTACCACGACCCCTTTTTCTCTCTCTCGCTCCCCCCCACCTTTTTTTTTTGTTTTTGTAACATAGGCGTAGCCTGACTGTATGCACTCTCTCCATTTCCGAAACATTTCCGCTCCTTCTCACAGTTTTATGCAAACCTATATAAGAAATGTGTTCGCAATGTTTGCGACAGCAAAATCATGTAACTTTATTCCGATGAAGGCAAGTACCATTGCCGCTACGTAAGTAAACATTGTTTGTTATTGTGCTTGCTCTGTATCCGACTGTTTACTTATACTATATATATATATATATATATATATATATATATATATATATATATTTATATATATACGTAAGACGATGAAACAATGGGCCCGGTGAAAATACCGTAGAGCGAACAGACGAACGGGTAACAAACTTTATTGACGTTTCGGCCTGGGGCAGGCCGTTCGTCTGTACGCTCTACGATATCTATATATATATATATTTATATACACCGAATTGGAATAGGAAATGAGGGGCTCATTGAAAAGAAGACAGAAACAGGAATTGGCAGTCAAGAAGTCCTCGGAAAGTCATCGCACCAGACCGGTATTCTGGAGGTCGTGGGTTCGGATCCCACCTGGCGGGCATTTTTTCTCCACTTTCTTATTTTCCAAATTCTTTATCTTGAGCTACTACATCCTCCCCTTTGCTTTCCGAGGTCTTCTTGACTGCCAATACTTATTTCTGTCGTATATATATATATATATATATATATATATATATATATATATATATATATATATATATATATATATATATTTAGAAATAAGGGTTGGCAGTCGAGAAAACCTCGGAAAGCAAAGGGGAGGATGTGGTAGATCATTGAAACAGATTAAGAATTTGGAAAGAAAGAAAGAAAGTGAAGAAAAAATGCCCGCCAGGTGGGATCCCACCTGGCGGGCATTTTTTCTTCACTTTCTTTCTTTCTTTCCAAATTCTTAATCTGTTTCAATGATCTACCACATCCTCCCCTTTGCTTTCCGAGGTTTTCTCGACTGCCAACCCTTATTTCTGTGTTATTTTCAACGAGCCCCTCATTTCCTATTCTGATTCGCTATATATATATATATATATATATATATATATATAAACATATAGCGAATCAGAAAATGGGAAATGAGGGGCTCCGTGAAAATAAGACAGAAAATAAGGGTTGGCAGCCAAGAAAACCTCAGAAAGCAAAGGGGAGGCTGTGGTGGGTCATAGAGAGATATGAAGAATTTTTTGAGTCGAAAAGAAAGTGGTGAAAAAATGCCCGCCGGGTGGGATCCGAACCCACGACCTCCAGAATACCGGTCTGGTGCGATAACCACTACGCTACCGGCGGGGCTGTTTCCCCAGCACTTTCTCGGGTTTTTATGTTAAGGTATTTTTGTTACCTGCACTTGGGGGTGATAGCCAGCGCCACTCGGACTACTCGGGGTGAAGGGGACCTTCTTTTTAACCCCCGGGCTGTGACTCGAGTGTCTACGACATGTCGAGAGTGGCGACCAGCGTTGAACCCTCTTAAGCTCCCTTTGGAACCAAGACTGCCAGAACAGAGGCCCTCGCTAAGCATGTAGCGAATCAGAAAATGGGAAATGAGGGGCTCCGTGAAAATAAGACAGAAAATAAGGGTTGGCAGCCAAGAAAACCTCGGAAAGCAAAGGGGAGGTTGTGGTGGGTCATAGAGAGATATGAAGAATTTTTTGAGTCGAAAAGAAAGTGGTGAAAAAAAAATATATAAACATATATATATATATATATATATCCCTTTAATGCTGGATTTATAAAATAGGCCACAGAAAAATTTCTTTTTTCGTGTTTCGGCTTTACACAGACCCCCTGATTACATTCCTCAGTTGTATTATCTGCGATGCAACTTAATCGCGGACTTTTAGGTTTGTCGCGAATTCGCGACAACAGGAGCTTAGGCCAATACCTGGAATGCAAATTTATCGCCTACTTCAGCCATCCCTTTGTTTGGGTTTTTGCGTTGCAAAAAGATTGGTCTGCTGTACAATTGGATGCATTAAGCTGTCATCAAAAATCCTTTGAAATATTCAGTATGTGCTCGCACAGTATCTCTTTCAGGAACAGTAGTATTCCAGGGTGGGACTTCCTGCTGTTCTTGACAGTCTGTTTTTTCTTCACTTCACTGTCTGTTTGGCAGAGGCAGCTGGCAAAGGCACCACGTCACCGTTTTCATCTTCACTGCTTTGACGGGGGCCCTCCCAAGGGCGCAGCTCGTGCTTGTGCATGCGGATTTTAGTCAACATCGTCGTAATCACTGTCACTAAGTCAGCTATCGTCACTGTTATCCTCCGGTGGCAGGCGTGTGCGAAGCCCTTTTCTTCCATACAACGATAAAAAAAAAAAACGTAACACCTAAAGTCCCCGCAAACTGGCTAAATTGCTGAGTGTGAGCGAATTCGCGACATACCACGAAAGCAAAAACCAAGCAACAAAACAAGTAGTTTTCGACAATGTAACACCTCGTGGGCAGTCTCCTGAATGCGTACAAATAGAAAAAAAATTGGAGGACCTTGTACTCACTATGCTTAGACAGAAAAGGAGGCGCGCGCAGTCCGCCAACCGATGGACGTACTGAATTTATTTTCAACACCTTATACAAGGTGTTGCAACCTGTCCTGAGAGCATGCACCACCTCTTTGACACAAAGACATCACAGCCGCCGCCGCTGAAGGCAGCAAAGGTTTCGGGAGTTGGTTGGCCAGCTTTATTTAGTATGTCGCGAATTCGCGACCACCGGCAATAAAAGAATATATATATATATATATATATATATATATATATATATATATATATATATATTTTTATATATATATATATATATATATATATACAGAAAGAAATGCCGGCAGTCTACAGCGCCAAAGAAGGCATAGGAGAGTGGTTAGACTTTTTTTTACCGTTATTGACGTTACGTTTTTTATTTTTAATAACGTGAGAAAGAAAAAAAGAAAAACGCGCCCAGAGTGGGGACCGAACCCACGCCTTTCTATATGTATATATATATATATATATATATATATATACAGGACAAAATGCCGGCAGTCTACAACGCCAAAGAAGGCATAGGGGAATGGTTAGAAAATTTGTTACAGTTAGTGACGTTACATTATTAATTTTTTATTATTATAATTACGTGAGAAAGAAAGAAAGAAAAACACGCGCCCAGAGTGGGGACCGAACCCACGCCTTTCGATTAGATCTCGAATGCCTTACCAATTCGGCTATCTGGGCGACTGTGTTCCGCTTCACTTTCTGGGGTATTTATATCTACTACAACTGTATCTGACGCTTCAGGGCGGTAGCCAGCGCCACTCAGACTACACGGGGAGAAGGGGACCTTCTTTTGAACCCCCGGGGCGTGACGCGAACGTCTACAGCCTGTCATAAGCGGGTAACTGGCGGGAAACCCTCTTATGCTACCTTGGAATCAAGGCTGCCAGAACCGAGGCCCTCACTAAGCTTTCGCATGATAATAGGGTTTGTAAATGAGGGGCTTGTTAGAAAATACAGGACAAAATGCCGGCAGTCTACAATGCCAAAGAAGGCATAGGGGAATGGTTAGAATATATTTTACCGTTAGTGACGTTACATTATTATTTTTTTATTATTAATAATTACGTGAGAAAGAAAGAAAGAAAAGCACGCGCCCAGAGTGGGGACCGAACCCACGCCTTTCGATTAGATCTCGAATGCCTTACCAATTCGGCTATCTGGGCGACTGTGTTCCGCTTCACTTTCTGGGGTATTTATATCTACTACAACTGTATCTGACGCTTGAGGGTGGTAGCCAGCGCCACTCGGACTACACGGGATAAAGGGGACCTTCTTTTCAACCCCCCGGGGCGTGACGCGAACGTCTACAGCCTGTCATAAGCGGGTAACTGGCGGGAAACCCTCTTATGCTACCTTGGCATCAAGGCTGCCAGAACCGAGGCCCTCACTAAGCTTTCGCATGATAATAGGGTTTGTAAATGAGGGGCTCGTTAGAAAATACAGGACGAAATGCCGGCAGTCTACAATGCCAAAGAAGGCATAGGGGAATGGTTAGAATATTTTTTACCGTTAGTGACGTTACATTATTATTTTTTTTATTATTATTATTACGTGAGAAAGAAAGAAAGAAAAACACGCGCCCAGAGTGGGGCCCGAATCCACGCCTTTCGATTAGATCTCGAATGCCTTACCAATTCGGCTATCTGGGCGACTGTGTTCCGCTTCACTTTCTGGGGTATTTATATCTACTACAACTGTATCTGACGCTTCAGGGTGGTAGCCAGCGCCACTCAGACTACACGGGGAGAAGGGGACCTTCTTTTCAACCACCGGGGCGTGACGCGAACGTCTGCAGCCTGTCATAAGCGGGTAACTGGCGGGAAACCCTCTTATGCTACCTTGGCATCAAGGCTGCCAGAACCGAGGCCCTCACTAAGCTTTCGCATGATAATAGGGTTTGTAAATGAGGGGATCGTTAGAAAATACAGGACAAAATGCCGGCAGTCTACAACGCCAAAGAAGGCATAGGGGAATGGTTAGAATATTTTTTACCGCTAGTGACGTTACATTATTATTTTTTTATTATTATTAATTACGTGTGAAAGAAAGAAAGAAAAACACGCGCCCAGAGTGGGGACCGAACCCACGCCTTTCGATTAGATCTCGAATGCCTTACCAATTCGGCTACCTGGGCGACTGTGTTCCGCTTCACTTTCTGGGGTATTTATATCTACTACAACTGTAACTGATGCTTGAGGGGGGTAGCCAGCGCCACTCAGACTACACGGGGAGAAGGGGACTTTTTTTTCAACCCCCGGGGCGTGACGCGAACGTCTACAGCCTGTCATAAGCGGGTAACTGGCGGGAAACCCTCTTATGCTACCTTGGCATCAAGGCTGCCAGAACCGAGGCCCTCACTAAGCTTTCGCATGATAATAGGGTTTGTAAATGAGGGGCTCGTTAGAAAATACAGGACGAAATGCCAGCAGTCTACAACGCCAAAGAAGGCATAGGGAATTGGTTAGAATATTTTTTACCGTTAGTGACGTTACATTATTATTTTTTTATTATTATTAATTTTGTGAAAAAGAAAGAAAGAAAAACACGCGGCCAGAGTGGGGACCGAACCCACGCCTTTCGATTAGATCTCGAATGCCTTACCAATTCGGCTATCTGGGCGACTTTGTTCCGCTTCACTTTGTGGGGTATTTATATCTACTACAACTGTATCTGACGCTTCAGGGTGGTAGCCAGCGCCACTCACACTACACGGGGAGAAGGGGACCTTCTTTTCAACCCCCGGGGCGTGACGCGAACGTCTACAGCCTGTCATAAGGGGGAACTGGCGGGAAACCCTCTTATGCTACCTTGGCATCAAGGCTGCCAGAACCGAGGCCCTCACTAAGCTTTCGCATGATAATAGGGTTTGTAAATGAGGGGCTCGTTAGAAAATACAGGACGAAATGCCGGCAGTCTACAACGCCAAAGAAGGCATAGGGGAATGGTTAGAATATTTTTTACCGTTAGTTACGTTGCATTATTATTTTTTTATTTTAATTAATTACGTGTTCAGGGTGAGAGACAAACCCTCCTTGGACATTCGCGTGTGAAGAGGCAGGTGCAAAAAAGAAAGCAGCATCGAGGACAGAAGATGAAGTGCGGCCGTAAACGAGAAAGGGCGAAAAGCCAGTAGTTCGTTGTGTTGCGGTGTTGTACGCATACAAGACGAAGGGTAAAACGTGGTCCCAATACGTGTGGTCAGGGCTTACATAAAACGAAAGCATATTGGAGAGGGTGTGGTAAAATCGCTCAGTCAGCCCATTTGTTTGGGGATGGTAGCTGGATGTGGTTTTGTGGACGGTACGATTAGCGCGAAGAACTTCATTCAGCAGTGTTGAGAGGAAGGTTTATCCGTGGTTGCTGAGAAGAAGGCGAGGAGGGCCGTGTCGGAAGAATATGTCCTTTAGAAAGAAATGAGCCACCTCTGAAGCGCAGCCGGTACGGAGCGGGGCAGTTTCGGCGTATCTGGTTAAATGGTCTACCGCAGGGACCATCCAACGGTTACCCGCTGTCGTCAATGCCAAGGGTACGTGCAAGTCAATTCCCACCACGTGGAAAGGAGCGGACGGACATGGCATGGGTTGTAACTGTCCCTCAGGTACCGTGGTGTTATGTTTCCGGAGCTGGCAAGCAGCACGAGATGCTACATACTTGAAGACACTGGTGGCGAGGCCAGGCCAGAAGAACCGGCTCTTGACGCGGTCATACGTTTTGCGAAACGCCAGATGGCCAGCGGTGGTGGCATCGCGGAAAACTTCTAGAATCTCCTTTCGAAGCGAACGGGGAATCACAGGCACCCATCGGTCGCTGGTAGGATGCTAATTGTAGTGGTACAGAGCGCCATTAAAAAGTCGAAATTTGTCCAGCTGGTGACGCGAGCGGCTGTTAGAAGGCTGCGCCAAGCCGCCGAGGCGATTGATGAGGTCTCGGCAGTACGTGTCGGCCAGATGCAGAGACATCAGGTTATCAGGGAAGTTGTAGGCCTCGTAAGCTCCAGGTGCAATCGGCAAAATTTAGGAGTTTACACCAGGATGCTCATCTGACTGAGGCGACAGCGGGCAGCGGGAAAGAGCGTCCGCATCCATGTGTTTCTTCCCTGACTTAGAGGTCGCTGTAAAATCACATTGCTGTAAACGGAGAATCCAAGGACCGAGGCGGCCCGACAAATTTTTCAGTGACGACAACCAGCAAAGCACGTGATGGTCAGTGACAACCGAGAAAAGACGCCCGTACAAGTACGGTCTAAATTTTTGGACGGACCAAACAACGGCAAGGCATTCCTTTTCCGTTATAGTGTAGTTTTGCTCCGCAGGTGTTAAAGTCCGGCTTGCATAGGCAACAACTAGTTCTACTGATGATGAGTTGCGTTGTAGGAGGACCGCGCCGATACCGTGTCCACTGTCATCCGTGTGGAGTACAGTGGGAGCACCATCATCAAAGTGGCAGAGAACCGGTCCAGAAGTCAAGACATGCTTGAGTGTCTGGAATGCCGCTTCGCAGTTACCAGACCAGGTAAAAGGGGTCGCAGATGCTAGTAGTTTATTGAGTGGCGACGCTATTTGGGCAAAATTACGGATGAACCGACGGAAGTAGGATGGCAAGCCCAGAACACTTCGAAGGTCTTTTCGACGAAGAGAACGCGGAAAATTAACTACGGCGTTGATCTTGTCGGGATCGGGGCGAATTCCATCAATGGTGACGACATGCCCCAGAACTTCGATTGATTTGCTCGCAAATCCACACATTTTGGTGTTTATTTTCAAGCCAGCATTGGCGAGGGTAGTTAAAACTACTGTTAGATGGTGAAGGTGTTCGTCAAAGGTGGAGCAAAAGATAACAATGTCGTCAAGGTAGCAGAGGCACGTGTTCCACTTTAGGCCACAAAAAACATTGTCAATCATGCGCTCAAATGTTGCAGGTGCGTTGCATAACCCGAAAGGCATAACGTTAAACTCAAACAGACCATCTGGTGTGGCGAAGGCTGTTTTTTCTTTGTCGGCCTCAACCATACAAATGTTCCAGTATCCTGACCGAAGGTCAAGGCTGGAGAAAAATTGTGCACCTTGCAAGGCATCTAGAGCGCCGCCGATACGCGGCATCGGGTATACATCTTTACGAGTTATCTTGTTCATTGCTCGGTAATCGACACAAAATCGCACGTTTCCGTCTTTCTCCCGAACTGGTACAAGCGGTGATGAAGAAGAGCTCGATGAGGGTCGAATGATGCCCTGCTTCAGCATATTATCCACGTTTTCCTGAATAATTTTTCTTTCTAACGAAGACACACGATATGGGCGGCGACGGACGATGCAGGAGTTTTCCGTTTCGATTATATGGGTTGCGGCAGACGTCTGGCCAAGGACGGAAGAGTAGCAGTCGACTGATCCTTGGTGCTTAATCAACAACTTGAGCAATGCTTCTCTTTCATCTGAGGTCAGGTCAGAACTGATGATACTAGCAAAAACAGAGGGCGAGGGTTTGATGTGTGGCTCGGTTGGTCCGAAGAAAGCGAAGAGACCTGTTGAACGATTACGGGGTCGTCGCGGGGCGCAGAAGCAACACTAGCGCCTTGAGGAAGCAAAATGGGTTCAGTCGTAGTGTTCACAGCGGCTACGAGAGCTGAAGCAGAATAAAAACAGACAAGGCATGCCGGTATCACAAGTCCTTTGGGAATGAAGTGTCCAGCTGGCACGATGAGCGCATCGCCATCGACAATGCTGTCAGACGTGATGAAAAAGACGGATTCTCCTGGCGGCCGAACAAAATCGGAAGTTGACACCAATTGATATATTCGCCCGTCCGGTACTGGGTCGAAAGCCGTGTAAGTAAGAGGAAGGGTGGGTGCACGACAGAAAATGATAGCAGATGCTGATGACAAGAAGTCCCAACCTAGGTTCATGTGATAAGCACATGGGGCTAATACCGCGAAGAGAATGTGATGACGGATGCCTTCGATGAATACACGCGCTGTACACTGCCCCGAAGTATGAATCCCATTTTTGTTGGCGCCGCGGAGAGCAGGACCAACATTAGGAGTTCTGACCTTCCGTAGCCGCGAACACGAGTCCGCATGAATAATGGAAACGCTCGCGCCAGTGTCCACTAAAGCTTCGACGGGAATTCATTTGACAACAACTTCCAAAATATTGCATGGCCGGGCAGGAGTACTTGTTTTTTTTTGTGTGACGCAGTTCTACCTCCTTGATCTATGGCTCCTAGTTTTCCGCGCGGTGGTTGGCTTTCTGAGAGAATGGACGGAGGGGATACGAAAATCGATGGAAAGGTGAAGGGGATCGGCGGCGGTCAGACCTGCTGGTGGCACGATGATCAACGGAGTCCGGAAGAGAAGGTGAGCGGCGGCGAGAATAGGTAAATGGCTGTGGTCGGTAGTCGTACGTGTACCGGGAAAACCCCCGTGCCGGAGTAGAGAATACTTGACGTTCATCCCGCTGGCGCCGTCTGCAGAACTTGGATATGTGGCCCCGGATGCCGCAGTAGTAGCATGCAGGGTGAGGAGGCTGCTATGGTGGGTAGTATGGTGCATGGTGTGGCGAGTTGGTATGCAGCGGAGACGGGGGCCAGGTGAACATGGGGAGCCTCAGGAACGGAGGGCGCGGACGGGATGTGTGGCATCGGAACGACATCAGAGTGCGCAGGCCCGGCACGAAAGTCGGGCTTCGGAGGTGAAGAGCACGTGACTTCGGCCAATTTTTCCATGATAATCTCCCGCAGACTCGAGCCGAATGTCTGGGGCTGCACTACCGGAAAGCTCGATGACGTCTGCCCATGCAGCTCTTCGCGAATTATAGCTCTTATCATGGCGCGCAGGTTGGCTTGGTCAGGTACAAGTGTGTCGGCAGATGATGGCTGCAGGCGCAAGGTCTGGAGATCAGTTAGGCGCTAACAAATCGCCACGATATCACCCACGGTTGTCGGGTTTTGCACAGCGAGCGCGTTGAACGCAAAGGAAGAAATGCCCTTGAGGATGCGCTTCACTCGATCAGACTCGGCCATTTCCTGGTTCACTCGCTTACATAAAGCCTAAACTTCTTCAATGTACGACGTGTACGATTACGCTGGGTGCTGATAGCGTTCAGCAAGCTTCTTCTTGGACGCGTCTGAGCGCAAAGTGGACATGCCAAATATTCGACGTATTTCTGGTTCTGGGGTGAACCGCGACCAGTCAGTTATGCCCTCCTTCTTATACAGGTACCATGTCTTCAGGACTTGTCTTAGATAAAAACTGACGCTGGCGAGCTTGAGCTTATCATCCTACCGATTGAAGGTGCTCACCTGGTTATAATCGTCGAGCCAATCTTCTACGTCGTCTCTAGGGCGTCCTGAAAACTTTTCAGGGTCTCGCTGCGGGCTGGTGATCGGCGCTGGTGATCGACGGGCTCGTGATCAACGCTGGGGCAAGCGGGCTTGCGTGGGCTGGGCCATCGGCAGGGTTGGTCGGATCGCCTTCCGGCATGCTGTGAGAGGGAAGATAGACACGCCGACATAAGCGAAACTCCAGGGAGAAGCCGGGGAGAGCATACGTGGATCGAGGTGCACCTTCACCACGTGCAAGACTCGGAAATGGGAGACTCGAAGGACACGTTTAATGACGACGCAACCACGCCGAGAGGCTGTTGCAAAAAGTGATGGTCAAATAGGCGCGAGGATGAAAGATGAAGAAGACGGTGTGGTGCTCACTAGCGCCACACTGATGATGAGTTGCTGGATGGGATTGGCCATTCGAGTAACAGTTATGAAAAGACGATGACGCCTGTGCTTACAATATATATATATATATATATATATATATATATATATATATATATATATATATATATATATATATATATATATATATATATATATATATATATATATATATATATATATATATATATATATATATATATATATATATATATATTGTAGTGGGGTTTATTTAAACAGCCAAGAAACCGAGGGGATCAAGCGACGGAGGCCGAAGGAGCTCGAGCAGCCGAAGAAGCAGGGGCAGCCAGAACTGAACTCGATCACGCTGTGCATGCTGCGCGCTTGATGCTTGGGGATTGCCCTGCTTCAGCTTGAATTTCGGCCTGAGCTTTAATCCCTTGACCCGGACCTCTCTTCTTCGTTACAATATATATATATATATATATATATATATATATATATATAGTATAAGTAAAGAGTCGGATACACAGCAAGAACAATACCAAACAATGTTTACTTACGTAGCAGCAACGGGACTTGCCTTCATCAGAGTAAGGTTACATGATTTTGTGTCGCAAACATTTTGAACACATTTCTTATATAGGTTTGCATAAAGCTGTGAGAAAGAGCGGAAAATGTTTCGGAAATGGGGAGTGTGCATACAGTCAGGCTACGCCTATGTTACAACATCAACAAACAAACAAGAAAAAAATAAATAAATAAATAAATAAAAAGGGGGGGGGGGGCAGCAAGAGAGAGAAAAAGGGGTCGTGTTAACAATGCAGCGTTCAAGGTTGCACCATGACGGGTCAACGTATGCCGCGCGGGCTGCAAGTTCAGACAATGGGGGAAGCTGGAAAAACCGCGGTTTAAAAAGAAAGGGAAGAGTATACACTGAGGTATTCAGTGACTGCTGAGACTGGTTCGGGGGGAAGCGAAGATGGGTGTGCCCCCCGCGGGCCAAGAGAATAGATAGGGGCCACAAAAGAGCATTTCACAGAAGCTAGCAAATGAACAGGAAATAGGTAGGGTCACAAAAAATTAAACATGAATAGATCCCAAAGAGATCACAAACATGAATAGATCACAAACATTTTGAACACATTTCTTATATAGGTTTGCATAAAACTGTGAGAAAGAGCGGAAAATGTTTCGGAAATGGGGAGTGTGCATACAGTCAGGCTATGCCTATGTTACAACATCAACAAACAAACAAGAAAAATAAAAAGGGGGGGGGGGAGCGAGAGAGAGAAAAAGGGGTCGTGTTAACAATGCAGCGTTCAAGGTTGCACCATGACGGGTCAACGTATACCGCGCGGGCTGCAAGTTCAGACAATGGGGGAAACTGTACAACCGCGGTTTGAGAAGAAAGGGAAGAGTATACACTGAGGTATTCAGTGACTGCTGAGACTGGTTCGGGGGGAAGCGAAGATGGGTGTGCCACCCGCGGGTCAAGAGAATAGATAGGGGGCACAAAAGAGCATTTCACAGAAGCTAGCAAATGAACAGGAAATAGGTAGGGTCACAAAAGGTTAAACATGAATAGATCCCAAACAGTTAAACATTCTTAAGTGATGGTGGGAACGAGGCCTCCCTCCCCAGGACAAATGGCATTGTTGAGCCGCATTAGGCTAATAAAGCTGCTGTATTAGGAGAGTTTCTACGAATTCTGATGGCAAACTCGAGGGTAGGAATAATGAACATAGTTATAAAAATTATGAAGCCGCTAATTTTAATCGAGGGATAAGCACGTTAGTTTTCCGTAACTTTCATTAATTCCTAGCGTGGCTGACCCAAACTTATAAATGAGATAAGATTCCCGAACCTCGCGGTCGTGGTGCGTTTTGAAGGCGGATTCTAAAATCGTTGCTCTAAGATGTTCAAATGCATGCCCGGGACTGTTCACATGTCTTGACAGGGGCAAATAAGGGCAGCTTTTTGCATGAGAGCGGTGATTATTGAACCGTATTCGGAAGGGCGTTTCAGTTTGGCCGATATATTGTTGCTTACAAACAGTGCACTCTAGAAGATATACGACATTAGCGGAGTCACAGTTAAAGTTACCTTTTATATTTACGTAGTAGTCTGAAGCCGTGCTGGTGGCGCGCTGTGTAGTGGTCATGTGTGGGCATACTTTACATCGGGGCTTATTGCAGGGCATGCAGCCAGTAGTTGCCGGTCGGTTGATACGAGAGTTAGTAAGAAAGTCACCTAAATTCTTATTACGCCGGTAGACAACGCGTGGTGGTTCGGGGAATATGCTTTTTAAGCGGTCACTTTGCATTAGGGTATTATGATGTTTTTTGAGCACGGTTGACACTCTTGGAGCGGAGGATGAGTGGGTTAAAACTAAGTTAGTTTGCGGGTTCCCGTTGGGGGCTTTTTTCTTACAGATTTCGTTACGGTCTAATTGGTTGGCTCGCACAATAGCGTCGTCGATAACTTTTTCCGGGTATTTTTTATTCAGGAGGGCGGTCTTGAGTTCTCGACAGTTTGAGTCAAAGTCGGCTTGGTTTGAGCAAATTCTCCTAAATCGGTGGGCTTGGCTGTAAGGTATTGCTGTCTTGCAGTGTCTGACATGGCTGCTTCGGAAGTGCAAATACTGCCGCGTGTCTGTCGGTTTTCTATACAGTTTAGTTTGAAGCCGACCTTGGAAGGTAGTAACGGTGACGTCCAGAAAGTTTACACTTTGTTCCGAATAGGAATGAGCAAGGGAAATACTAGGATGGGCTAGGTTAAATGCCTCAATGAAGGTGAGGAGCTCCGCCTCACCGTGTTGCCAGATCATGAATATGTCATCAATGTACCTTTTATAGTACATTGGCTTTAAATTTTGGGTGTCAAGAAAGTTTTATTCGAGGTGAGCCATGAAGATATTAGCGTAGTTAGGTCCGATTCGAGTTCCCATTGACGTTCCGCTGACTTGCACGTAATGAACTCCGTCGAACTCAAAATTGTTAAGTTCAAGAATAAGCCTAAGGAATGTTTGGAGAGCAGAAGAATCGATAGGTTTGTCGCACGATGACTGCTCATACGCAAGGGATACAGCGGCGATGCCATCTTCATGGGGGATGTTAGTATACAGTGACGCAACATCAAGGGTGACTAGAAGGCAGTTATCAGGAATTTCAATTTTTGAGATGTCTGAGAGAAAGTCAT
The DNA here is from genome assembly GCF_048455015.1 of Haemaphysalis longicornis. Classification (NCBI taxonomy): domain Eukaryota; kingdom Metazoa; phylum Arthropoda; class Arachnida; order Ixodida; family Ixodidae; genus Haemaphysalis; species Haemaphysalis longicornis. The sequence goes on along the minus strand of NW_027526295.1, from coordinate 49,522,219 downwards.
TGGTATCCTTAATGAAGGAGGGAAAGCTGGGCGGAATGTCGCAAATGAGATTATCCACATAGCGCGAGAGGTTTTCGGTAACAGTGCCAATGCCAGAAACAATGGGGCGCCCTGGGTTGTTCACCTTGTGAATCTTTGGGAGAAGGTAGATAGATAGATAGAAGATAGATAGAAGATAGATAGATAGAAGATAGAATAGATAGGTACTCGATAAAGCATCCTTACAATTAACTGAAATAATCCTCAATCACTATGAAACTACGGCCCATTCTCTCCGAAAGAAAGAGGAACTACTTAGTCAGGAACTAAGCAAAAGAGAGTTGAACCTTTTAAGCAACTACGAATCTAAGACGGTCTCCGCCATATCCCGAACGGTCTCCGCCATATCCCGAACAAAAGACCGAAAGTTTAACCGAGATAAGATTTCTAACACTGGCCACATGCGTAAGAACCTAACAAGCTCCGGCACTAGTAACTGCCACAACTCTGACAATACGGCCGATAATGTCACTACGACTGTAATAAATGCTTCGACTACTGCACCCCAAACAGTTCAGTTAAATCCCTGTACTAATATTTTTCCCTCGCCTGCCGTCACTAAAGAAAACCTTACCGGGAATGTAATGAACCTTTCAAGTATAACCCTCTCCCCAGCTCAGATGAACGTCTTGTCAAAGGGTCTAAACTTTTGCCCGGCTACTGGTGGTTTTGATGAACTTCAACTTTTTAAGGACTTAGATAACTTCGCCAGAAACATGAGACTACGAGAATACTTCTACGATCACCCCGCGACGGAAGAAGCCCGCAGAACCTTACCTAGCTATAAGCACTGGACCCCTCCCACACAGCGTGATAGTTGCCTCGACATGTACATCAAAGCTGTCCAACGCGATGTGCGAAAAGCTTACCAAACACAAATTTCGTTCCACCACAACATGACTACCAGCGAAAAGAAAGCCCTAGAGGAACTCGCCAGCTGTCCCGACATAATTATTAAACCTGCCGACAAGGGAGGCGCAATCGTAATCCTTGACAAAACCGACTATGTTAACGAGGCCAATAAGAAACTATCAGTATCGACGTTCTATAAAGCACTACCCAATGATCCCACTCAAGATTATAAGCAAATTGTCAAAGATAAACTTGCTGAGCTTGTTAAAAATAAAACAATAAATGAAACCACGGCTCGTTCCCTGACCCCCTTAAGCCCAGTAGCCGGTAAATTCTATCTTCTCCCAAAGATTCACAAGGTGAACAACCCAGGGCGCCCCATTGTTTCTGGCATTGGCACTGTTACCGAAAACCTATCGCGCTATGTGGATACTCTCATTTGCGACATTCCGCCCAGCTTTCCCTCCTTCATTAAGGATACCAATGACTTTCTCTCAGACATCTCAAAAATTGAAATTCCTGATAACTGCCTTCTAGTCACCCTTGATGTTGCGTCACTGTATACTAACATCCCCCATGAAGATGGCATCGCCGCTGTATCCCTTGCGTATGAGCAGTCATCGTGCGACAAACCTATCGATTCTTCTGCTCTCCAAACATTCCTTAGGCTTATTCTTGTACTTAACAATTTTGAGTTCGACGGAGTTCATTACGTGCAAGTCAGTGGAACGTCAATGGGAACTCGAATCGGACCTAACTACGCTAATATCTTTATGGCTCACCTCGAATAAAACTTTCTTGACACCCAAAATTTAAAGCCAATGTACTATAAAAGGTACATTGATGACATATTCATGATCTGGGAACACGGTGAGGCGGAGCTCCTCACCTTCATTGAGGCATTTAACCTAGCCCATCCTAGTATTTCCCTTGCTCATTCCTATTCGGAACAAAGTGTAAACTTTCTGGACGTCACCGTTACTACCTTCCAAGGTCGGCTTCAAACTAAACTGTATAGAAAACCGACAGACACGCGGCAGTATTTGCACTTCCGAAGCAGCCATGTCAGACACTGCAAGACAGCAATACCTTACAGCCAAGCCCACCGATTTAGGAGAATTTGCTCAAACCAAGCCGACTTTGACTCAAACTGTCGAGAACTCAAGACCGCCCTCCTGAATAAAAAATACCCGGAAAAAGTTATCGACGACGGTATTGTGCGAGCCAACCAATTAGACCGTAACAAAATCTGTAAGAAAAAAGCCCCCAACGGGAACCCGCAAACTAACTTAGTTTTAACCCACTCATCCTCCGCTCCAAGAGTGTCAACCGTGCTCAAAAAACATCATAATATCCTAATGCAAAGTGACCGCTTAAAAAGCATATTCCCCGAACCACCACGCGTTGTCTACCGGCGTAATAAGAATTTAGGTGACTTTCTTACTAACTCTCGTATCAACCGACCGGCAACTACTGGCTGCATGCCCTGCAATAAGCCCCGATGTAAAGTATGCCCACACATGACCACTACACAGCGCGCCACCAGCACGGCTTCAGACTACTACGTAAATATAAAAGGTAACTTTAACTGTGACTCCGCTAATGTCGTATATCTTCTAGAGTGCACTGTTTGTAAGCAACAATATATCGGCCAAACTGAAACGCCCTTCCGAATACGGTTCAATAATCACCGCTCTCATGCAAAAAGCTGCCCTTATTTGCCCCTGTCAAGACATGTGAACAGTCCCGGGCATGCATTTGAACATCTTAGAGCAACGATTTTAGAATCCGCCTTCAAAACGCACCACGACCGCGAGGTTCGGGAATCTTATCTCATTTATAAGTTTGGGTCAGCCACGCTAGGAATTAATGAAAGTTACGGAAAACTAACGTGCTTATCCCTCGATTAAAATTAGCGGCTTCATAATTTTTATAACTATGTTCATTATTCCTACCCTCGAGTTTGCCATCAGAATTCGTAGAAACTCTCCTAATACAGCAGCTTTATTAGCCTAATGCGGCTCAACAATGCCATTTGTCCTGGGGAGGGAGGCCTCGTTCCCACCATCACTTAAGAATGTTTAACTCTTTGGGATCTATTCATGTTTAACCTTTTGTGACCCTACCTATTTCCTGTTCATTTGCTAGCTTCTGTGAAATGCTCTTTTGTGCCCCCTATCTATTCTCTTGACCCACGGGGGGCACACCCATCTTCGCTTCCCCCCGAACCAGTCTCAGCAGTCACTGAATACCTCAGTGTATACTCTTCCCTTTCTTCTCAAACCGCGGTTGTACAGTTTCCCCCATTGTCTGAACTTGCAGTCCGCGCGGTATACGTTGACCCGTCATGGTGCAACCTTGAACGCTGCATTGTTAACACGACCCCTTTTTCTCTCTCTCGCTCCCCCCCCCCTTTTTATTTTTCTTGTTTGTTTGTTGATGTTGTAACATAGGCATAGCCTGACTGTATGCACACTCCCCATTTCCGAAACATTTTCCGCTCTTTCTCACAGTTTTATGCAAACCTATATAAGAAATGTGTTCAAAATGTTTGTGATCTATTCATGTTTGTGATCTCTTTGGGATCTATTCATGTTTAAACTTTTGTGACCCTACCTATTTCCTGTTCATTTGCTAGCTTCTGTGAAATGCTCTTTTGTGCCCCCTATCTATTCTCTTGACCCGCGGGGGGCACACCCATCTTCGCTTCCCCCCGAACCAGTCTCAGCAGTCACTGAATACCTCAGTGTATACTCTTCCCTTTCTTTTCAAACCGCGGTTTTTCCAGTTTCCCCCATTGTCTGAACTTGCAGCCCGCGCGGCATACGTTGACCCGTCATGGTGCAACCTTGAACGCTGCATTGTTAACACGACCCCTTTTTCTCTCTCTCGCTGCCCCCCCCTTTTTATTTATTTATTTATTTTTTTTCTAGTTTGTTTGTTGATGTTGTAACATAGGCGTAGCCTGACTGTATGCACACTCCCCATTTCCGAAACATTTTCCGCTCTTTCTCACAGCTTTATGCAAACCTATATAAGAAATGTGTTCAAAATGTTTGCGACACAAAATCATGTAACCTTACTCTGATGAAGGCAAGTCCCGTTGCCGCTACGTAAGTAAACATTGTTTGTTATTGTTCTTGCTGTGTATCCGACTCTTTACTTATACTATTTCTGCGCGCTTTGTGAGTTTATCTTTCTCTAGATTTATATATATATATATATATATATATATATATATATATATATATATATACAATTCAATTATTTTGCAAAGGGCCAGAAGAAAAGTTCAGGTAAAAGAGATGAAAAACGTTGCAGTGAACCTGTTTATTATAAATTAGTCCAACCGTTTCGGATGTGCAACTTCCTTCCTAAGGGACAATCCCACAATGAACACAGAAACCTTATGCAGACTGCATGCGAGGGAGTCTCTTTCTCTCCCTCTTCAAGGAAAACGTAACAAATCCGCTAACACGGCACTTGCGGGGCTTGGTGCTGTGTGGGAGAGGGTATAATATTATATATATATATATATATATATATATATATATATATATATATAGCAGAACAGAGAGATACGGGACGAGGGACTCGGTAAAGATACATATCAAGGTTGCAGTCGTCATTGCCAGTGCTATTCGGCTTTTTTCAAAATATTTAATAGGGCCGAATGACGTGTGCTTGTCACGTTTCTTTGATTCATTGATAAATAAGCGAAAATTTAAGTCGAAAAAAAATGCGCCGTTTTTCCGGGAGCGGGACTCGAACCCACATCTCCGCATAACCGGTGCGGTGCGTTCGCCATTACGCTATCCCCACAGCGGCTTCTCTCTCGACTTTTAAAGCGGGGGTTTATATTTACAAGAGCTCTGAGGCCGGTCAACTAGCGCCGCCCCTCGACTACCGCGGGAGACGTAGAACGTCTTCTTTCCCAGCGGCCGCCACGTAGAACGTGGTCGGAGGTCGGGGTTAGCAATTGGCATATCCGAACTGCTGGAGCCAGTGCCTCGTAATGCATGTAGCAGAACAGAGAGATACGGGACGAGGGACTCGGTAAAGATACATATCAAGGTTGCAGTCGTCATTGCCAGTGCTATTCGGCTTTTTTCGAAATATTTAATAGGGCCGAATGACGTGTGCTTGTCACGTTTCTTTGATTCATTGATAAATAAGCGAAAATATAGGTCGAGAAAAAATCCGCCGTTTTTCCGGGAGCGGGACTCGAACCCACATCTCCGCATAACCGGTGCGGTGTGTTCGCCATTACGCTATCCCCACAGCGGCTTCTCTCTCGACTTTTAAAGCGGGGGTTTATATTTACAAGAGCTCTGATAATATTAAAAAATAATGCAACGGCACTAACGGTAAAAAATAGTCTAACCATTCCCCTATGCCTTCTTTGGCGTTGTAGACTGCCGGCATTTTTTTCGTATATATACATATACATATATATATATATAGTCGTGAAGTAGAGTCCTTAGTTGCTGCAGGAATACGCACAAAGTAGAAGTACGCTCTTCGGAGACTTTATTTCCAACGTTTCGACCTGAGACAGGTCTAATCTTCGGAGACTTTATTTCCAACATTTGGAAATAAACGTTGGAAATAAAGTCTCCGGAGAGCGTACTTCTACTTTGTGTATATATATATATATATATATATATATATATATATATATATATATATATATATATATATATATATATATATATATATATATATATATATATATATATATATATATATATATATATATATATATATATATATATTTATATAATAATATACGCGGCTGTTTTTGACTTTCCGAAATAAAAAAAGACTTCAACATGGTTACAAAAAAGAACCCACAATAAATAAGGAAACTGCAATAAACCAGATCATTGTAGCTTCAAATGAACTATAGTTTCTAATGAACATGTGCCCTGTTGGTATTTATGGCTTTTGTTCAGTATTTGCAATGCTTGGGGAAGGCACAAAATCATGGCAGTTAGTCCTGCATCTATAAGGGCTCTTCTGGGCGTCAGAACAGAAAGGAAATACTACCGTGCAAATACACCAATATACAACGTCGTTTAAGCTTTTAACGTGCGTGCAGTGAACACGACTTCTATAAAAACAAAACACAGGGCTGTTCTGGGCTTCAGAACAAATGAAATACTACCATGCAATTACAACAATATACAACCTTGTTTAGGCTTTTAACGTGTGTGCAGTGAACACTTCTATAACAACAAGACAGAGTGTATAAATGTCAAGAAAAGAGTTAAAGAATACGAATGTTCTAGTGAGTTACTTGCGCACTTCACCCGCACACTATTAATGAAAAAGAGGTCAAGTCAACACTTAACGGCCGAAATGTGGAAAAGAAATTACTAAAACTTAAACGCACGTAAAGGAATAGTGTTTTACCTCTGCAAGGCTGCCATCCGCAGCAGAGGGAAGCAAGTCCTGTGGCTTGTCTAGGCCTACACTTGTGACCAGGTTAGCAAGCTTCCTCTCCAATGTCTTTTGGCTACCTACAAGAAAAGAAATTGAAAATGTTCACAATAATATTCTGCTCCCACTAGCGCACATATCTAGCCCGTAACATCATTAGGAAGTTGTATACCATTCCTGTTTTATAAGTTCGAAATGTAGGTCGATGCCATTTTACAGCATCAAACACATTTACATTTCGCAAAAACATAACTCCACTTCATATCAGCCAGCCCGTTTTTCACACCCACGAATGCGTCCTAGCGAACAAGCGGCAGGGTAATAACTGCACCGTAGAGCTATGCAATCTCACTTGGCAGTGAACCAAAGACTTGTTTACTAACATCCAACAGCGTCGTCGGTGCAGGCTTCTCGTCAACATACCATGGTGCTTCTATGGTGCCTCTATAGGGACCATGGTGCCTCTATACTCATCGATGCACTTTTCAGGCTGGGACAGGCGGTAGCCTATTACAGCATCGTTAAGGCACCGAAGCGGGTACGCCTATTTCCGCTCGGTGATTCACTGCACAAGAATATGCGTCATTGCTGTGCATGAACTGAGCGACTAGTCGACCAAACCAACCAAACCACGGGCAGGCACAACAGGGAGGATTTTTTGCAGGCAAAAAAGCGCCAAGAAAGGCGCTGGAATGACACTTCGCCCGTAGTGGCTAGATAGAAAGGGCAGCTTTTGAGCTGTTACCTCTTGAATCAGGATGTGTAGCTAGCGATGTCATGCGGCCACTGCTTACTTACTCAACTTTGGCAATGCTCCTTATTTTATTTCTATTCTGTTTTTTTAAATGTGTTGTTAACAAACCAAAACCACTACGTATATTTTAATATGTACCAAAATGTGAACCACGGTGGACCTTGCTACTGCTTTCATGAGACATTTTCGCGAAGAAGCACTAACAAAGGATTATAGCGGCATTAGTGGATAAAATATTTTTTCAGGGGCGTTCTGTTATTTTCTAGAAACATGAAAACGCCAGTGAAACGCCATGTACATTTAATAATATCGCAACTTTACGTGGCGAATGGAAGTCCCACGCATAGCAGCACATGGGAGGTAGAAAATTCTGATACACAATCGGAAATAAATCTGTGTGTGTGTTGGGGGGGGTACGTGCGTACACACACACACACACACACACACACACACACACACACACACACACACACACACACACACACACACACACACACACACACACACACACACACACACACACACACACACACACACACACACACACACACACACAACGTATACCAGAAGGAACGGCACAATACTCCATGGCTGTTAAACCATGCTTATCTGTGGCCACCCACTGAACGGAGTGCAAATCACGCAGTGGGTTTTTCCGCAAACTTGTACTCAATGTGTACAACTTATGTCATAGAGGAACTTTCTTTTCTCTATTACTTATTTGAAGACCCATACAGAAAATAGGTTCTATCGGGAGGCACGAAGAATAACGACGCTGTAGTAAGACGCGCTGAATCTGAAATAACACTTTTTTGTTTATTTCTCAACATATGGCTCTTGTCATGCATTGTGATGAGACAACATATTGCGACGACTCCGGAGGTTTGCGAGTTCTATCATGCGGGCTCACCTTCCACAAATTTTCCTATTTTGAGGCAATGCTCTCATGTACACCTTGAAGGTGGACGGGTGTGCATATCCGATCATCCGGTATGCGATATCCGGCATGGGCCTTTGGACTTTCTAGCACACCCCAGCCCTCCTGGGTTGAAATAAAGCATTGTTATTGTTATTGTTATTTGGGAGAACTTCAAAGGAAATGAATGTGGCAGTAATGGTCTCATCTGCTTCTCCTTCGCCTGCTTTCGAAAGGTCCTTTTATTTACGTTTGGCATATCGAACCGCCACAAATAAAAGCTGCAGGCGGCGTGTTGGCGCAATTTCTAGGAAGTGCAGCTGTCATGACATGTTCAATTTCATGTATTTCCAAGGAAAGCCTGAGTAGACAAAGACTAATAGGGAGGCCTACAGGGCTTAGGCACAGCTTTGGGCTTAACACCCATGGAGTTTGCACTACAACAGTTACAGCGCAAAAAAAAGTAACAAGTGAAACAACCACAGACAATACATACACGTTTGTGCACTACATAACACTTCTAAACATGAATGCAAGGTAGTTGAAACACGTTCTCGGATCTATTTTAGGCGTTCTGGTTTGTTGAGTTGACTTTCGCAAATTCTTAGATAATTTAGTTTAATAAAGTTTACCTTTCCTCCCTTCGCTTGCATGCGTTTCATGAGGTCTAAATTTCTGGTCAAGAAATGCAGGTCAGTTTTATTTTTGTAGTGTAATTCGTCAGTTCTTCCCTTTAGCAGACGCTGCTGATATACCCATCTCAGAGCCTTCTAGAGCAGGTGACGTAAGGCCAGTGCCCCTCCATTCATAAATACAGGATATGATGCCATATTTTTTCTAGGCGGTTCTATCTTCGTGCCTGCCACCGATAACGGCTGTTCACCCTGTGGCTGCATCGTATTTACAATCCGTGTTAATCTCCGTCCTGGCCTCTGACTGTTTGTGAAGTGCATATGTTCTCGTGACTCCTTCAAATGGCTTGTGGTAAGAAGTACGGGCAGTACTTGTGGGACGCGACGTGCCCAGTTCCAACGCGTTCGAAGCATAGGTTCAAGGGAAAGGCTGCAGTCGGAATCAGCGAGGATGACTACGCTGGACAGACGCTCCTTCGCAAGTTTTCAGAACCTGTCGATACAGACTCTGAAGCAGCACCTAGCGACGCCTCTAGTGGTAGCGACGCAGCTACGGACACCGTTAGCGCGGTGACTGACGCCGTTAACGGACCGAGCGACAGCGCCGGCGACGTAACCAGCGTTACATCGAGGAACATCAGCGATTACTCCGACGAGACTGATGACGAAGCCTGTGCGCCTCTACATAACACCCCTGATGAAGACACGATAAGTGAAAGCAGCTATCTCGTACGTATACAGTGTGTTGCGACGATAACTGGAACACTTTAAAAGTTTTTCCTGAGCGATCCGCCGCTTTGTTCACGCTCGAACTTCACACAAAGGTCGCATTTTTTAGTCTATTTTGTTTGACACCGGGAACAACAACGGTAGTTACCTGTTTATTCTGAAAATAAATAAAAACGATTTTCGCCTATGGGAAAATGGCGGCGATTTGGACGTGCGAGCCAGAAAACCGGGTTTTCTGATCGTGTGTTAGCTCATTTCTAGGTGCATTTTCTGATCGTCTGCTGCACCATTTGGCTCCGTACGTGAATCCCAAACATGCGTTTCACTCTGCAGGTGGTTCCGTCGTTCCAACGTCAACTTGCGCTGGCTCGCACGTCCAAATCAGCGGCCATTTTCCCATAGGCGAAAATCGTTTTTATTTATTTTCAGAATAAACAGGTAAGTACCGTTGTTGTTCCCGGTGTCAAACAAAATGCGACCTTTGTGTGAAGTTTGAGCGCGAACAGAGCGGCGGATCGCTCAGGAAAATTTTCAAGTGTTCCAGTTATCGTCGCAACACCCTGTACATGGCCAACGACAGTATTTTGACTGGAACAGGGCTATCGCTATAACGTGTATTGGGTGGCGACCACTAAATGGTGAAGTTTTAAAGCGCTCCACAAAACAAGGGACAACTACATAAAGAAGACACACTGTGCACTAGTGTTGTTCTGCCTTGTCTTGCGCAGCGCTTAAAACTACGTCATGTGGCAACTCGCCCAAACCACTACTCTGGTAGACCACTGAATGAAAACCAGAAAAAAAATTGGCGTAGCTGATATGCCTGCGAAATCACCAAGTTAAATTTGCTTGAAAAATAAAACGACGATGCCCGCCGCTCTAAATTTTGTTTTGAGGCGTAAACTGATGAAATAGCTTTTCTACATAGCGTGGGTGTTTGAGATGAGGTTCGAAAATATAAATAAATGGCTGCAAGCAGGGCCACATTTTGTTAGAGGTGTAGCACAAAATGTTTTTTTTCCAAGTGAACAATAAGCTCTAAAGAAATCATAACAATAATGAATCGTGTGCGCACACTATGTGAATGTCATGCGTTTTTTGCCTTTAGTGCAAGGTTACTGGACGTAAGATGGAGTGCTGGTAAATGATGGTTTGTGGCGTTGTGTTGGCAAGAACGTTTGTGGGCGTTTTTTCTACGTGATTTGTGGGTTTGCAATAGTCTTTTTGTAAGAAATACCCAGCATTGTTTTTGCTAAAGAATGCTAGACTGTGCGCTTAAAAGGACCCTGCAACACTCTTTCAGCAGTGCAAGTAAACCAGCACGACGCTTAGCTTACACTACCCAAAATACCTTAGCCAAATATTGCACGTGCAGCTGAAGCGGTGAGTGTTCAAATCGCTGTGAAAGATGCTTAAAAACCAACCGCGCTCTCTTATTATCCTCATTATGCACCCGTAGCATGGCTTAAACGACGTCATTGACGCCATGGCTGTCCGACCTTGCTGTCACTGGGCAACTTCGCGGCTAATTTGTCGCAGTTCCTGCGACGAGACGCCGTCGTCAGCGCGGTGTGCGAACCTCTGGTATGCCTGAACCTGTAGGCACAGTTTTGCCGTTTCTTTTCTGCTTTGAATGCGCGTGGAGTTGGAGTGATTGCTTCCCCATTCAAGCAGAGCACTTGGCAACGAAAGTTGCTTCAAATACGCCCTACCAGCAGCAGGGCGCGCTTGCGAGCAGACACCCATGTCGGCTTTTTTGTGGCACCAGACCGGAAATAGCCCCTCCATGTTGCGGAGAAAAGGAGAAAACTCCTCAGCCTGTGATATATTGAAGGCCGTGGAAACAAATGCCGCGTGTTGCCCACCTATACGGGAGAGAGAGGGCAGCTTTCAGCAAGTTGTCCGTGGTTGAGTTGAGAGGGAACGATTATGCGCGATTTCTCATCGCGCGTAGTTTCGGTGATAATGTTTCATCGCGCGTAGTTTCGGTGATATTGAATGGATTTTCATAATTCTTGCGGGAGGAGATTGCTGGGGCAGTAGAGGCAACCTCAAAACACAATCCTGGTAGTCGATGGTACGTGTTGCACGGTTTCTTTAACAGTCCTCACAGCAGTGGAGCCAGAACAGGCCTCGATTTCAAACCAGACAAGTACATCAGGCTTTCTTGCTGTGTCGAAACAAAAGGCAGGCCAGTGTTCAAAGGCGGTCTGTCTGGATGCAACTACTTCAAAAAACAACGCATCTCTGAGGAGGCAAATCAGCGCCGAATCGGTGGCAAGTATTTCATTGCGATGAGGACGATCCATACTAATCTGATGTTGAAGCTTTCATCTCAAGAATTGGGCCAAAAACCTTACACAGGTCTTAAAATGTTTGCCATGTAGGCACACCAGCGTTGTTTATGGAAATTATTAACCGAACTGGCCACCCAGCCTCAACTTGGACTCTTTTGGTCATGTACTGGGTGTGACCTCCACTCAATTCGTCTCCTCGACTTTTATGAAGGATACCGCAATGTGAATGGAGGATATTCTAAATGTGTGGAGGAAGCATAGGAAAATTGCTTTCAAGGATCCCCGCAACTGGAGGCTCGAGTGGAGGACGGATTTTGAAAACCAGGCTTTACTAAGTGCTTTAGGTGAATGCGCTGTCTGCGTCACTTATCAAGAAGTTGTGCGCTTCCAGCTATTTCTTTGCCTTCAAATGTTCCTTAATGACCAAGCGTGTTCCTTGACGTTTTTTATAACTTCCCCTTCGTGCACACCAAAAAAAGCACTGCACTTGAACATCATCGGTGGAATCGTCATTGCTTTAAAAGTGGGTCATTGCTGCCACACCTAATTTTAAACATTTTCATTTGTCGCTTTCCCACCCATATACTTTGCATAATTGCTCAGCTTCAGTGGCAGCTAAGATTAATAGTGGTTACACATTCAGCACATCACGATTGACAGAGCACCTCAGCTTCGCACTCAACAGGGAGGGCACAGAAGGCCTGGATGTCAAGTTAACACGGGCGCTTTGTCTGACGTGCCACCACTGCCAATAGTTGCAGGCTTAGGTGGAGAAATTTTCTCAGGTCGAGCTACAGTCGTTTCAAGCAATGAAGAAAATAAGGATATCATTGTACAGACGGCATTAATCCAGTGCCAAGTGAACCGCCACACCGGTGTTGCCGCGCCTGCGTCCAACCTTGCATGCAAACAGGGTCAGTGCTGCCGCGGAGCTAGCGCCACTGTGCAGTAAAGTGGCCAGTGCATACTCACCGTAGGTTACAAAGATGTAATGATGGGGGAAAGTGAAGTTTTTTGTTCCTGTCTAACCCCATTTGAGGTCACAACTGCCGTGTCGGCCTTCAGACAGGAAGTGACTAGAGGACTGGTTGTCTCCAGCTAATACCAGCTAATTGCCAGCTAATTGGTAATACAAGGGTGCCAGCCCTTGGTGAGAGCTTGGCTGAACTTGATGCCCGAGAATGCGCTCTTCTAAAACAGATCTCTCTAGGCCATTCCTGTAACCAAGAGCTTCATGTTACTTTGGTTTATTATTTCTCATTGAAAGTGAAGCTTGTGCAACCATACCGTTATGATTTTAAAGCAAAACTTTGTTTCAAATGCATCTGCCTAATGCAAAACTTTCCGTCAATATTATTTAATGGTTCCAACTTCTAGATTGTGTGTTCATGCCTGCTAATATTGTTTTTGCTTTTTTAGGACCAGCCCATCTATCCAGGAGCACGAATCACTGCAGGAGAAAGCATCCTTATGTTTATGGCTCACAGCCAGCGTCATGACACTTAAAAGGAAGCTACGGGAAAGTATGCTTAAAGTTATTCAAGCACACCTCCCAAAGGATACAGCATTTCCAACTAGGTAGTACAAATTTTTTAAACATTTAGATGGAGCTGACAATGCGAGAACCCGACATTTTTACTGTCCAGCTTGTAAGGGCTACATTGGAGATGTAGACGGTTCTTTGGCAAGTGTTACTTGTAAAGATTGTAAAAAAGTGCACAAGGTTTTGCAGCTTACCAAAAGTTGTTCTTTTGTTCTTTTTTTTCACTGTCCACCTGAGAGTGCAGCTTGTACAACTTCGTCAAGACGTTGGCTCTCTGTCACCTAAGGAATCCCTTTTGTACAACTGTGATGATATCACGCGAAGTGCAGCATAGCATGCCTTGCCGTTGCAGGAAGATTATATGAGGCTCACATTTATGCAGATGGTGTGCCACTGTTTGAAAGCTCAAAACTTTCAATCTGGCCGCTGCTAGCAACGGCGAGCGAGTGGAGCGCTCATATGAAGCGCTCGGGCTCGTAACTTTGAAATTGGTAGGCCACGTGGCATACGTACTCTTGAGGAGCACGCAGGTTATGATCAATGGCAACACGAGCAGGAACAGGAACAAGCTGCTCTGCATATGCTTATGCTTCAGCCCGGGCACAAGAACAGCTTTAATGAACCATGACGTAACACATGGGTAAACACCAGCCGCACGTTGCAGCTTCACTGGTAAACCATGTATGCCAAGGGCATGGGGGATTGTTTGCCTTCCTAAATGTGTAGTGATCAGTTCTGTTCAGCATGTGTTACAGGGGTGAAGTTTTGTTTATAGTGGATGAGGATGTGTAATTCGTCAAAGGCAGCCGGACAATTTTGTGGTCTGCAGGGATGGCCACACTAGGTTTGAATGCCCTCAAAGAGGTGCAAGTGTCGAGCCAGAATTGTTCACAGGGAACCAAAGCATCCTTGTGTTAACAAGACAGGAGGGAAAACTGCACTACCTTGGCAGCCAGTTGATGTCATAAGTGCTTGGCCCACAATAAGCAAGAGCCATCTGTTGCAGAAGAAACTGCATGGCCACCATGATCGGCATTTCATTGTATACCCCTGGAATAATTTGTGGCCGCTATCATTTTGTCTTTCCCACACCGCTAGCATCTCCTTCTTCATTGCAGCTACAAAGCTTTGTAGTCCGTGTTAAGTACCATTTTACACTATATGGTTACTCGCCTGCGCTTGCCGCAATGGGCCATTTCACCTAGTATATACACTCTTGCTCCCTAGCAAGCGCTCAATCAAGTGTCACTTTCGGACGAGTTAAGCCTCTGGTTGGTCTGTAGTTGTGTTTGCAAGGTCAGTTACGAAGTGTGTGGCGTTTGATAATGACAGGTCTATATTTTCGTTCTCTCTTACTGAATAAGTTACCTGTGAGGCAATGTGAGTGTACATGAACAAACATCTGAACATGGATTTTAGCCTGAAGTTAGTGCGGGCAAGTTTTTTTTTTACTTTCTCAAATGTGTAGGGATTAGTTTTGTTCAGCATGTGTTGCAAGTGCTTGAGCTTTGCGTGTACATGCTGTTCTGTAAGTGTGCAAGGTGTGGGTACAAATGTATACATGCTGTCAGGAGTCAAGGTGCGAAGACGGTGGAGATGATGAAGAAGAAGAGACTAAGAAGCAGGAAATTTCTGGAAGCTTCTGGAAAAAAAGCAGGAAAAGAGGAGAAGGAAGAGGAATAGCGGGTGGACGGAGAGATCGTTATTCGAGGCGACAGAAGGAGGCGGGGCCCGAGGTCTGGGAACCCGCAAGGCACCAGCGGCACTGCCCCTTTGGCCTCCTCAAGCAGTCGACGTGGGTGCTCCTGGGCAACAGCGGCGCCGCACCGCTGGTCTCAGCACTGGATTCCACGGGCACACATGCACCAGCTGCTTCTCCCCACTGGCCCCATCACCATTTTCAAGGCGCTGCGCTCAGGGAGCCACCTCAGAGACAACGGACACACGACTGCCGTAACGATCTGGTGCAACGCAACAACAAAAGTGCGTTTGGAAAATGTCCTTGAAGAACCTATAGGTACCAATAACTAGACACTATTGTTGTTCAAGGACTGAAAGCCAATTGGGGTAAGTTTTGTGTACACTGTATTTCAAACAATTTTATTGTCTATTTCTCTTACCTTCCCAATACCTTTACCAATCATAAAGTATTGTATCAACTTGATCCTTTTGTTTCCGGACTCCATTCTTCTACCGAAGTGACGCGTGACAAAAACATTGGCGAGCCTGCCAGGATCACTTTTCCCATTGTCACCTGTTTACTGCGGTAGAAGAAATAGATCTTGAAAAGGTAATGACATTGGCTAGCAGCTTGGGGTTGAATGAACAAGAGATGTTGGACCTGTATGGGAGGGAAAATCATAGACGGCGAAAAGAAGAGAGAGCGAAGCGCATGGCGGATGAAAAAAAAGAAAGGCTAGTCCAAGAGGAAGAGTTGGTCGAGTTAAAGCTACGTTTAGCAAATGCCAGCTTATCAAACCGAAGTGGGGAACAATCCCAGTATCTCCGGTACCACAGACGTCCAAGAGTCCAAATATGCCCAAGAAAGCTCATGGCTCCCTTTGATGACAAAAAAGATGACCTTGACGCTTATCTCCATCGCTTCGAACGTGTAGCACTAGGGCAACGCTGGGAGAAGAGTCAGTGGGCGACCGCACTAAGTCTCTGTCTGGCCGGCGAAGCACTTAGTGTCTTCGGAAGAATGCCGACATCAGAGTCTATGGACTACGACACTGTAAAGACCGCATTGCTGCAAAGATTTAGACTTACAGCCGAGGATTTCTAAGAGAAATTTCGCGACGCTAAGCCAGAGGTTGCGGAAACAGGGAAAGCGTTTGCTTCACGTCTAATTAGTTACCTTGACCGGTGGTTGGAAATGTCCAACACAGAAAAGTCGTTTGAAAAACTTCGTGAGCGAATGGTGACGGAACCGTTTCTGGCGTGTTGCAATTCCCCGTTGGCAGTATTTCTGAAGGAGCGCAGTCTGAAGACCATTGAGGAGATGACTGCTGTCGCGGATCAATACTGCGGAGCTCAGAGGCTTAAGAACTTGGGCAAAGTGAAGGAAGACAGCATGATGACGACCATAGAAGCACAGAAAAATATGTCATAAAGTTTCGCTCCAGGGCTCCATCGCGTTGTTTTCTTTGCAATCGCGTAGGACATCGTGCCGTTGATTGCCGAACTGTTGCTAACTCGAGGCAAGCACTTTCAACTTGCCAGGTGTGTAAGCCAAGAGGACATACAACAGAAGATTGCCGTTTTCAAAACCAGAAGTCAGCTTGTGAATAAAACCTAACAAGTCCGGCCCAGCCCCGCCAGACCCAATCACAAGCAACAAAGGAAAAGAGACAAAACTGAGAGAACGAGAGGATCGGATGACACAAGAATGTCAAATGCCTGTTGTAGATGGCGAGTTGAGGGGAGAGCGAATATCAGTTCTCCGGGACACCGGAAGGAACACGGTATTGGATTGGTGAGGAGGAGTATTGTCAGGGAAAACGAGTTTACTGGGAAGGTGGCACAAGTGGTTCTTGTAGATGGAACGGTAAGGTGCTGGCCGGAAGCAATCATTTGAGTTGCGACCCCTTACAACACGGGAGCGTTATTAGCCAAATGTGTCATGAACCACCGTATGACCTAATTCTGGGTAATGTGCCAGGCATTAGGGAAGTGAATGACCCTGGCACGAAATGGACAAGCAAGTTAGCGGATATGAATGGAGAAAAAAGACGCCCAGATGAAGAACGGAAAAGTGATAAAGAAACAAGAGCAGATGTGTCATGAACCACCGTATGACCTAATTCTGGGTAATGTGCCAGGCATTAGGGAAGTGAATGACCCTGGCACGAAATGGACAAGCAAGTTAGCGGATATGAATGGAGAAAAAAGACGCCCAGATGAAGAACGGAAAAGGGATAAAGAAACAAGAGCAGCAATCATTTCAACACCGATAATATCTATGACAGAGCGCGCAATGGCTGCAATTGAGAAAAAAGAATCGCTACGTGAACACTCTGATTCAAGTGCACCAACGGTAAACAGGTCACCCGAGAGAATCACGCGACAACAAAAGAAGGATCCATCTTGGAGAAATTGGTGTCGAAAAGCTTATTGGAACGATCCCCGGCGACATTTCCAAAGTAGCAGAGGAAAAGGTTGGAGCGCGGACAACATTAGAAGCAGTACATACGACAGCCCATCTCACCCAGTCGGAAAATTTTGTCGTACCAGAAGGTCACCCTTACCGGAGCGCGGACGAAACCTACACTGGGCGAAGAAAATTATATAGCCAAGCAGAACAACGAATGGGAAGGCGAGGAATGTTCAAACAGAGCCGCGAAAACAGTTGGCCCAAAGCTCGTTGCGCAACTTAATGGCGTTACCAAGCTTTGTGGGGAGACGGAGACGCAGGTCAACAAATTAAAGAAAGGCATTATGTCGGACCCGCTTATAGACCAGCTCATGGACGAAAAGTCATTGTCAATCCGAAACAAGGTGGTCTAGATTGTTGAGATGGAGTTTTCCAAGGATTTCAGAATAGAAGGAATCACCAGCTGAGCAGAATACTGTGAATTGATAGATTATGAAGTAGTAGTGTATTTTGCTAAATGTTCAAAATGAGAATGATAAACGACAATATAATGCTACAGCAAATGTTATGAGTGAGTGCCGTGATTAACTAATCAGTAGTATATGTGTTAATATTTGCTAGCCTAATAAGTTAGAGAAAGAATATTTTTGTGAACATACACTAAAGCGCACGGAAAGTGAAACTTTAGCGAAATTTTTAGTGATTAACCTTTAGTGTGATATATGTTGTGCTCAGGCCTGAACTGAACTGTTCCGTGAGAAAGTGACTGACTGATGAGTCATGTGAGTGCGTGTCATCGACCACAAACGTGGAAGCAGTTTTTCATGAAAAACTCTTGAAGACGGGGGCAAATGTGAGGAATCAAGGTGCGAGACGGCGGAGAAGACGAAGAAGAGACAAAGAAGCGAGAAATTTCTGGAAGCTGGTGGAAAAGAGGAAGAAGAAGGAGAAGGAAGAGGAAGAGCGGGTGGACGGAGAGATCGTGGTTCGAGGCGACCGAATGAGGCGGGACCCCAGGTCCGGGAACCCACAAGGCACCAGCGGCACTGTCCCTTTGGCCTCCTCAAGCAGTCGACGTGCGTGCTCCTGGGCAACAGCGGATCCGCACCACTGGTCTCAACACCGGATTGCACGGGCACACATGCACCAGCGGCTTAGCCCTACTTGCACCTCAGCTAGAACTGACACACGACTGCCGCAACGATCGGGTGTAACGCAACAACAAAAGTGCGGTAGGAAAATGTCCTTGAAGAACCTATAGGTACCAATAGCTAGAGCGTGAGGACACTATTGTATTTTGGGGACTGAAAGCCATTTGGGGTATGTTCTGTGTGTAATGTATTTCAAACACTTTTATTGTCTATGTCTCTTAACTTCCCAATACCTTTACCAACCTTAAAGTATAGTCTCAACTTGATCCCTTTGTGTCCGGACTCCATTCTTCTACCGAGGTAACACGTGACACATGCATGTGTGTGTGTGTGCACGCTCCACTTTGTGTGGTTGGTTTCCAAATGATTGAAAGCCATTGCATGACACTGTCATCCCATATGTATTGTGCTTTTACACAACAATTGAATGGTTGTGCAAGTAGGGCTAAATAATGTAAGCATGTAATGTGAGTTATGTCCTTGGTGTGCCCAGTTGTGTTTCGTTGAATTTATCAACCATGTGTCATTATTCTACAATTTTGTTTCAAGTGTCATTGTTCTGTGAATCTGCCTTACGCTTTTGCGTGTGTAAATTGGTTTCGTTGGTCATTTGCTGTTCTAGTTTTAATGGAGTGCTGAATTAGTACTTCACTTCTGATAAATACCAAATTATGCCAATATTCGGTGTTCATGAAATAAATCTTGAATTTTTTTGTGTATGCACAATTCCTTGCATTCCATTTCTCTTTGACTACATCAGCCGACCTTAATAAACACTTGTTTCCAGAATTTTGTTTTTATGTGGTGTGTTTTGCGTTCATGACAATAGCTGTGTATAACGCTGAACTCATGTTGACATTTTTGTATGCACCTTACATCAAACAGGCCACGAAAACAAAATTCAGATTGGGCTCAGTGAAACAATACTATGTCAGAGTCACAATAATGTCAATTTAAGGCAAACGTCAGATGATTAAGCTGAATGGGACTGCGAGTTGGGAGACAAGAAAAATTCAGAACGATATTCTTGCACAAACCCACACAAAAAAACTGACAGGGCAGCACTAGTATGTAGGGCAAACGTAAAAACCGCGTCGAGCCAACATAATGTTTTTTTGACAAGGTAGAAAATGCAATAGACGGGGCGACAAGAGAGAGTGACATGGGACGAGCGCTTGTCCTGTGCCACTCTCTCTTCTTCTGTTCCCGTCTGGTGCGCTTTTTACCATGTCGAAGTCCTATCACGAAGTATACCAAATTCTTGCATTGAATAGCATTTTTTTTGCTGTGCCTCTAAGGTGTCGTGCGACTAGTTTTGTGCCAGGACTGAGCAGAGGTAACTCGAACTTTATGTAATACAAATACAGTGATACCTGTTATGGATACCCAGAAAAGATACAAGATACATCTAATTTTCACTAATGAGTTTCTATTTCCAAGACATTATGAAAATAAAAACTCTTCTGGAACACAGGTAAAAAACACGGCTACTGAAATACTTAAAAATTTCCGCAGTTTCATCTGTACAAGTTATTTTCTTCAGCATTCTGCATTTGCAACCAGATCTGTGACACATCATAGAATCAGTGATACAGGTGAATGAAGAGAAATGCGCTTATTTTACATGGAAGGCAGCAACATCAATTGTGCCTAAGCAAATGCAGCTTCCTGAACAGCTGTGCAGGCTGCCCGTGTCGCACTGTTTGACTGCTTTCTCGACATTTCACCCTCTGACAGTTCAAAGCACGAGTTCGCTACGGCAAACTTCACCGAATACCAGAACATTGTGTCTTCATCGAATTCTTAAATGAGCTTTTGTAACGTGTCACATAAAAAATAAATACATCGATACTTGCCAGAGTATCCTTTACATTTTTTTACTTAAAAGTGTCACTCTGCGACAATATAGTGTAGCAGAGTACTGCGACATTCTAGTGTCGCAGTACTTCCCAGCTCTTCTTTGTGCTGCTATGGCCACAAAAAAATTGCCACGTGTAAATATTGTGCAATTGTAATGGTACCTCTAAGCTCGATATGGAAGTATAAGGTCAATGTCCTAAAAACTAGTTGTTGTGTGGTAAAGAAGATACGAAGAAAAAAACTCAAGAAGTCTTTCACAAGCATTTCTATGGGAAGCAATACTTTCGCCGTCAAAGCACGTAAGCAACTTTAGTGAGCCAAATTATTTAGATCAAGTGACATCAAATATCGCTTTGAAGGGATGAGACACTAGTGTTTTTGGAGATGTTTTGTTTACTCCTTTGCTTTTTTTGGATCCTAACTTTGACATTAATGTAGGAAAAGATTCAGGTTCTATGAAATTCAATTTCACACTGAGTTGGATATATATGTATATTTATACACACACACAGACACACACACACACACACACACACACACACATATATATATATATATATATATATATATATATATATATATATATATATATATATATATATATATATATATATATATATATATATATATATATATATATATCAATAGATTTATATTATTCCTGCATGAGTAACCATACTGGAAGCACCTAGCTAGTCTTGTCAATAAAAACTCCATTGAGGTATAATTAAATGAAGTGAATTGCTTTTCTGCTGTGTTTTCTCAATTGAAAAGCTCTTTACTTTTTATTGACTGCACGCAGTAGAAATACGAACATAGAATAAAGGCATAGCTGCAACCTATATATAATCCTATAAGCGGGCAGCGCTAAAAAAAACAGCCTTTAATAGGTACGTGTTTCAGCCTGATGAGTTTTGTCAATTAATGCTCAATATAGTTTCAAAAGACTGGTGTCATTAGGTTTTGAATTGCGTTTTCTTAATACAAATCGTCGTGACTTTTTACTGACGCATGTCATTAGCCAACTGAGTTTCAAATAAGTTTCTGTTGACTCAGTAAGAACCAACTAGGAACGGAATTGAAACTCAAAAATCATTTTTGTAAGGGCAACGCCTGTAATATAATTTCCCCTACATTCTGGGCGATAAAAGGCCAGTTTCCTGCCGCAACGGTGGGACTGGTAAGTAGATTTCACAGGAAGGTGGCTCCACCGGTGCTAAAAAAAAGGGAAACAGGAGGGAAAGCAAGCACAAGCCAGACCCTTCGAGACTGCGTGCTGGTCAATGGGCTTCATTCTGTGTGGAGGGCTAGAGTGGACGCAGTGGAGTGCGTTAGGAACCCGAAGCCTGCCTCACGGCACTTTACGGTAAAGGTTGAATGGACCGTGAGAGGCCTGGGAGACGCCGACCGTGAGACGCCGACTCCGAGCTGCGCGACTCACTGCAAAGGGGGTGCCAAGCCCTGCAACACTTCGAAGAAAGCCGCGTCGGCGGATTGCCTCAAAAGCGCGTCATTCCTATTTCATATTTGCCGCGCTTTCGAGGCGCTTTTTCAAAGAAAGTGCTAAGAGTTGTGCCACGCCTCCGCCAGATGGTGCCACGGGTCCCGCGACCGAGAGAAGACGCAGTGAAACATCCCCCTCGCGAGGGGCACGATCAAATGCAGAGCATTTCCGGGGGCGCACGACGTTAAGTAGTTTGCGTTACGTTAATGTTGTTGCACTTGTGGCAACTGCTGACGAGAGAGCGCTAGTCAGTAGTAATTTGAATGAGTCAACGATATGAGGCGCGTTTGTATCGTTCCCTTTTGTGTCGGCTTTGTGGCGCAGTGGGCAGACCACCGTGTACATTGCGTTCCGGCCGCGGGGTCGAGGGATCGAAACCGGGCACCGGATAGTATTTTTTTTATAGTAGGGAGGGGTGCGGTGCGGACTACAGACGTCAACGCGGGTGGCATCGTGGGTTACTGGAATGCTCTGCATTTAAAAGAGTGTACTTTTTCTCGGGGCTTCTTGTTCCAGAGCCCTGCGCCGACACGTTTGCGGCAAAGATTAAGAACAGCGGATGCGGGAGCCAGCCAAGTGCAGATTTCGTTTCCTCTCTTATTTCGCGGTTGCTAACGCAAGGAATCATTTTCGAAAAGAAAGCACAAGTCGCGTACAGTTGTCTTCTTCTGGAAACGCGCAAACGACTGCCTCTCGGATGCAGGGGACAAAAATTTATCCTTTTCTTTTTTTTGTTCCCTTCCTTCTATCCTGGCCGCAGCCACACCATACGAGCCAAAACATTATTTCGATAAGAGTTCAGCTTGCATGGCGGCAAAGAGGAAACGAGATCTATTTTTTTTAAGGGGGCCCTGCTTCTTACTGGGGTGTGTTTTAAAATTACCTGTTCTGTATACCAGGCGACCTAACGTGTGGAATGTTTTTATGGTATATTTATTAACGTGGGAGCATTTCTTGAATGGTTGGCGAACGCGCTCACCCAGCTGACGTATGCAAAAAGGCGTCCACTCAAGCTTTGGCCGGAAAGCATGTAACCTAGCTCTCCCGGGTGAACCCGGCGCATGCTGCCACCCATTTCCTAGCACCTACATCAAAAATAAAACACATGAAAATATAGTACTTCAGATCGCTGTTGCCGGGTTTTTTCTTTTGTTGATATTATTCTTTCAAGTTTTTACAGCAGTAAGAATCGTGAGGTAAATAATGGAAATTACGAATTGACATAGAAACATGGAGGCACCAATGCGTACTCTGCATGCTGCACTATTGTGGCCAGAGCCACCGAACAGACCGGCGCATTGGGCTTGTCTCACACAACATTGGACAGTTGGCATAAACGACATTGTCTTGCTTGAACCTCTGTTTATTATCAAGGAGTACATACCTGTTTGGCGAATGCCCAATGTTTCACAAAGTGATTACTGTCAACCATAACAAAAACGAACCAGATACAAATTTGAAAAAATAAGCCTGTGCGGACTGTGGCTCTGAGCAGAATTGCAGCGCCATCTGGAAGGATGAAAGATAACCCAGGCAATAAATCCCGTTTGGCCGTTCGCTACAGCCCTAGTCACTTTACTAACAATCGTTTATAATACCTGTCTTGGATGCGTCATCGCTGAACTCACCAAACACACGATTTAGTGGGAGAATAAAATTTTAGCTTAAATTACTTTATTTCACATTAATAAGGAATTGTGTCTGGCGGACAACCGCTTGAGAGACTACAAACAATAAATCTATGTCTTAATGGCCCATTTAGGGGCGCCTCGAAATGCGCGAGGTTCGTGCACGCACGTAAGACTTGAGTGCGGGATCAAACTCGTAAGTTTGTACTCGCGGTTAGGGACACCACAGCAGGCAATAATAATAAAGTCTTTACTCACTCGCTCACTCACTCACACTCACTCACTCACTCACTCACTCACTCACTCTCTCACTCACTCGCGAGTGCAGTACTCATGAGTACTACTCATATGTGCATTCACTGGTGAGTACAGCACTCGCCAGTACTGTGCTCGCATTCTCTCGCCATTGCACTAACTTTTTGTATGTAGCTATACTCCCCAATCATCGTTTTCACTTTTTTACCTGTCTTTACTGCCTTTTTATTGTGGTCAGTCATGAGTTTTAATACAAATAAATTCATATGGGTGTGCTCACACGTGAATACTCCACCCTATGCTCTCCACATCGCAAAAATTGGTTCCCAATGTATAAAAACTTCATTAGAAGTTTAAAAAGCCCCGGGGCATTGATATTTTAGAAAAAGGTGGCTTATATTGCCCTAAAAAAATTTCTTTCAAGCAATGCACACACGTTTGCAGTTAAAGCCTACTTTCAAGGGAGCGGTATAAACTTGGTGTTTGTATGCTTCCTTTTCTACATTCGTTGTGGCAGAGTGAAGCATGTATGCTGTTTTTTCAGTGAGACAAGAAAATCATGAAGAGTGCAGACAATGTCCAGTGAACACCAGCTGTCTACCCTGTATTTCTGAAAATTCGCTTGAGAAGTGGGGAAATGTGATGGTGAGGAAATGTTACAAATAATATAGCACAGATATTTTACTACACCGCTGGTTTTATCTAGATACGTACTCATCATTTCCATGTTTTGAATGATCTAATTATCAAAAAGCACAAAATAAATTGCTGATGAAGTGACAGATCTGGACAAAGAAGTCAGTGCCGTTCCAGACATTTAAAATAAGCCGAATAGGCTAGAGCACGCCTTCATAAATATTGACACCCTCGTCACCAACGTAATTCCAACGGATAAGGCTTACGCTGCACAGAAACCGGCTGTTAGAACCGTTGCTCTTGCTGGAAGAACAATGGAAAAGACTGTATTTTGGCAAATATAGATGACTTGATTTTCTAAAAATTTCTGGTGAATACTTTTTGTTTGGTAAACGAAAGCGTCCTCGTTAACTCGACGTCACACGCGGAACATTATAATTCAGGAGCAAAAGCTTCCCACAGCTTCTCGCCTGGTCACTACTGCCGGAGATTTTGTTATCAAGATGGTCGAGTTCCCAGATCCCAGAGTTGTGAAGATAAGTCTGGTCAGTGGCAATATAAGTGCGTTATTAGTGCACTATGATCAGTAATTCTCATATGGTGTCCAGGGACTGAAACAGGTATAAGACGTGCTCTCTGAGCTCCGGCTGCCACCCCCTCTACCCCCTCCCCGAAATATTTTCTCCTTCTTTTACCAAACCTTGCCGGAAACCATAAAGGTGGTTTTGCAGCAAGTAATTCATGGCCCACATCTTCACGTATCACGCGTTTTAAAGTCGTCTTTCCGCGCGAAACTCCACATGACAAAAAAAATTACACACACTTAAGACAGGCATGTACAGGTGTAATGGCGTCATTCGCGGCAAGTAAGAAGTGTTTACAATGACACAGATCAACATGTTTGACTGTTGGAAACACCCATCACTTTCGCAGGCCTTATGAGGACGCCTGGAACACTTATGAATGAGAACCAGTGCCTTTCATCCTTTGAACGTTCACTAAAAATTTACGGTCGCTTAAAACAATCCAAAACTGGCATATTGTTGGCGTGCAAAAACAGCCTTTAAGTTGTAAGAGACTTGGTATTTGTCACAGATCTTCAGGTAATGGTTCAATACCTCGCTCGTTCAAAGATGCAAAAGTCTGTAACAGCACACGCCAAATTGCCTCGCTGACATTCTAACAGAGGAGAATAACCATACTACGCTGGGGTGACCCGCGATGACAAACCAAAGCTTGCACCCCCAATCGGAATAGAACATGCCACAAAAAAATTCCCCCGCACCTCCCCGAGGGGGATTGTGAGGATGCAGAAATGCATTTTTTTCTTTTCCCACACCCGTCATTTCCGCTTCGTTATAGAGAAGCGTCTTCAAGACCGCGTTGAGCGCAACCGCCAACTGCAGAGGATCGTTCACGTCAAAGTCGTCGGGAATCGTTTCGAAGTCACCGTCAGCATCATCGACGTCGTCTTCCTGCGGTTCCTCTCGTTCGCCGTCGTCGTCGAAGTGATCGAGCCAACTCGAATCGACCCGAAAGTTGATGGCGCGACACAGCGGGGTGTGTTCCAGGTGCTTGAGCCAAGCCAGGATGTTGCCGCGCTTCACCAACCCGCGCTTGTACGTTGCCGGACTCATCAGCCTCCGCTTGATGTGAACGTCGAACGCAACGTCCTCGGGTACCATGCGAGGAAGGCACCGCACAACTTTCGATACGTCGATGGGCACGTTCACCGCCTGTCCCTTGATTCCAAACTGCCCGTTGCCTCGAGTCAGCCTCCTGACGCTCATGAAGGGGAGCCGAGGCGCGATGAGCCGCTCTTCGACCGGGTTCAGATCGGGAAGATGCGCCGCCATAGAAGGATAACGGTAGCCAAAACTCACGCAGCCCTCCTCTTTGCAGCTTTGTCTCCTTCTCCTTCTTCTTCTTCAGCGGTTCCCCTACGGGAAGATGACGATGGTGGTTGAACGCGAAGCTATCTCGTGATGGATTGTTTGGTTGGCCAATTCCTAGGGGCATCATGCCACAATCATCATCAGACGCGCTGCGGACGCCGGCCAAGGGACGCACGACAACCTCCGACTATAATGCATTTCTGCATAAAAAAAGATGAGAGGGAGGGGGGGAGAGGCAACGGAAGCACCCGACCAGAAGACATGACGAGTCCATGCAGGCGATTGAAGAGATAACTGCTGTAAGCCAGGTCAAACTATGGCATTTGATATGTCGCCAGAAGACGACAACGATGATGTGCGCGCGAGACAGGCACTGAATTCTGTGGCACGAGCGAGTCTCACGCGTCGAACGCTGCTCAGTGCTGTCTCCAACGCCCAAGCTACTGCCAATGTTCCAACTTCTTGAGTGTTAATAAATCGTCGTATCCAGTGAGTCCGGTAGCAGCGGAACAGTAGAACTCGATGGCGTCGCTTGCGTGGTGTCAGTAAAATCGTCTCCTGTGCTGCAGTCCGTGGGCGTCCTACTCTGGCTCGTTTTCCTGATGTGGTTGAGATGACGGCGAACCTTTCCAAGGGCGCTTTTTACCAGCCAGGATCGTGGTCCGACGCGGCGCAGAATTTCGCCTTCAATCCAATCTAGCTTTCTTAAGAACTGTACTATGAACACCCTTTCCCGTTCTGCGAAACGACGTGATTGGTTCAGGGTCGGCTGGTGATAAGAGGTCTGCGTTTCCTTCTCTGGCTTCAGCAGATCGAGGAAACATAAAAGTTCGCGGCCAAAAATCACTCTCGGCGGTGTTATTCCTGTGACTGTGTGCACCGTCGTGTGCTGTCGATACAGGAACCTTGCAAGTCTGCACTGTATGAAGCGGTGTTTATCCATTAAAAGGGCTGTCTTCAGTTCGGCCACGTATCGTTCTGCTTGACCGTTTTTTGCAGGGTGATACGCTGGTGACGTCATAGCTGGTATGCCATTTGATGCGTAGAAATGATTTATCTCGGTTGAAATAAAGGGTCTTCCGTTGTCCGAGACGACTTTTCATGGAATGCCGAACGTAGCGAAGAGGCTCAGGAGTAC
The DNA here is from genome assembly GCF_048455015.1 of Haemaphysalis longicornis. NCBI lineage: Eukaryota > Metazoa > Arthropoda > Arachnida > Ixodida > Ixodidae > Haemaphysalis > Haemaphysalis longicornis. Next base: position 49,494,855 of record NW_027526295.1, on the reverse strand, counting down.
GTCAATGACAATCGCGGATGTTGTTTGGGTTACGTGACGGACTTCTACCCATTCGGTGTACGCGTACACACCTACCAAGTAGGTGCGCCCGAGTAATGGTCCCGCGAAGTCAACATGCAGTGTGTGCCATGGTGTCTGGGAACGGTCCCATGTGGGAATCGGAGCTTTTGGTGGGCTGTTCTGCATTGACTAGCATTCAGAGCACTGTCTCACTGCATCTTCAGCCATCTTGTCGATTCCGGGCCACCATACGAAACTCCTTGCGCACTTCTTCATGGCTACCATGCCTCGATGACCAGCATGCAGAAGTGCCAGAACTTGAGATCGTGCAGAGCTTGGTATGATCACCCGTGATCCGAGTGTAAGACACTCGCGATGAGATTCCAATGAGTTCGCTGTTCTCCGGTATTGAGCGAACTCAGCTCCAAGGAGTCTTTCCACTGTGCCATCCTGCACTGACTTGAATAGCCTCCGCAGGATGTTGTATTGCTGCGTTAGACGGGCTACCTCTGTAGCACTAAACGGAGGTCGCGACAACGTTCGAACAGACGCACGTCGCCTGGTGGCCACGGTTCATCGATGTATTCTGGAAGTGGTAGTCGGCTCAACGCGTCTGCGTTCTGGTGGTTCTTGCCATGCTTGTACACAATATCGTAATCATATGCCCATAATTTGATGCACCATCTGGTCATGCGTGGCGAGTGGACTTGAGCCGTTGGTTTTCCTGGTCCCAGTATGCCAAGCAGCGGTTGGTGATCCGTGATGAAAGTTACCTTCCTTCCTGCGATATATTTGTGGAACTTGTGAGCTGCAAACACTACAGCGAGGCCTTCTCTGTCCAGCTGAGCATAATTTCGTTCTGCCGGCTTTAGTGTCCTAGATTCAAAAGCGATTGGTGGCTGTCAATTCTGGTCATCACGTTGAGACAGAACAGCTCCTATGCCGTATGGCGAATCGTCGCATGAGACAATAAGCTCCTTCTGTTCGTCGTAGTCTGCCAGTACGGTGTGCTTGAGAAGCAATTTTTTAAGTTGATCAAACGCTTCATGGTGCTGAGTCTCCCATCTATACGTAGCGTCCTTTTAAATGAACTGGTAGAGACAGCTGGCAACTGTTGCTCGGTTCTTCAAGAATATGTCATAGAACGTGAGCATCCCGAGAAATGACTGAAGCGCTTGCTTGCAGTCTGGCGCTGGAGTCTCGGTGATGGCTCGAACTTTGTCTTCGCTGGTGTGAACGCCATTTTCGTCGATTCGGTGTGCCAGAAAAGAAACTTGCCTCACAGCAAAACAGCACTTCTTTTTACCGAGGCGAAGGTTGTACTTGCTCAGCCTCTTATGAACTTCTTCCAGTCTGGCGGCATGTTCCTCGGAGTCCTTTCAACTGATGATGACATCATCGAAGTACGCACAAACGCCTGGAATGCCAGACAGCATAGTCTCTATGAAGCGTTAAAAAATGGCTGGAGCTGGAGAGATTCCAAAAGACAACCGTTTCACTTTGTAAAGTCCTTTCGGCGTGTTCAGGGTCAACAGCGCGGCTGTCTTTGGCGTTTTGTAAAGTTGCTGGTAAGCCTGTGGTATGTCCAGTGTGCTGAAAACCTTACCTGCCCTCAAGTGGCTGAGGACCTCATCTGTTGTGGGAAGCGGGTAATCTGCCTTCTTCGATGCCAGATTCACTGTACAGCGGTAGTCGCCGCATATCCGCAACGAGCCATCTTTCTTCCGAACGATTACGAGAGGCGTTGACCAGTCTGAATTCTGCGTAGGCTCGATTATGCCTTGAGTTTCCAGTCGACCCAGTTCAGCCTCTACAGGCGACCGCAGCGGGAAAGGAATGGCCGCGCCTTTAGAAACTTTGGCTTCGCTCTTCCACAAGTTCGAGTTGCACAGCAGGACCAACGTGTCCTGAGATTTCCTCATAGAACACAGACTGGTACTTGTCCAGAAGCTTGGAAACAAGTTCTTCGTCTGTTACGTCGTTGATGCCGGTTATATGTATGCCCCAATGAGGAAACCAGTTTCGTCCGATGAGGTTACATCCTGATCCTTTGATTACCACAAGTGTTAATGTCAAAGCCTTGTCCTTGTGCGCTACTTCCACCGTTGCAAAGCCGAGCACTGGAAGGGACTGGCCTGACCAAGTGCGTAAGAGAATGTTGTTCGTCTGGAGCCGAGGTGGGTCACTCGTCCACGTGGCTCTGGACGTTGCCTCACTGATAAGAGTGCAGGCTGCACCTGAGTCGACTTCGAAGGTCAACGATTTGCCATGTACGCGTAGCTGCATCATGACCTTCTGGGTGCTGGATGTGTCCATTAAGATGTTGAGCTCATAAAACGCCTTGCTTGGCGATCTTGAGAAGTCGGGTCCTGGGCTGAGGCTGTTGTCAAAATTCCTTCACATGGATATTCGATGCTGTTCCCTTATTTCTTGCCTCTTTCCGCTTTTTGATGCATGCTTTTTCGATGTGTCCGCGTTTCTTGCACTAGTTGCAAGAAGCTGTCTGGAACTTGCAAGTGTCCGGGCTATGTTGTGCGTCACAACGCCAACAACGCTGGTTCTTCTTCTCGGCGTAGCTGCTGGAGCGGCCTGTCCTTCCCGTATTGCAGGTACTTATACTGCCTTTGTGGATCCTTTTCCATTCCGCATTCACGTTTTTCTGTTCTTCAACAGCGTTTTCAGCTCTCAATGCAAAGTCAAAAGCTTTCTTGAACGTCAAGTCCTTTTCTGCAAATAGCCGTTGTTGGACCTGCTCATTCCGAAGACCACAGACAAAACGATCTCGCAACATTACGTCCAGTGGTAGCATAGACGGATTCTCAGCCATATGTGTGCTGGTGCCAAAATTACAATCTGCTGCTAGTTTCTTAAGCGCTGCCACGTAATCACTGACCGTTTCGTCGTGCCTTTGGTCCCATCGTTGGAAGCGAGCTCTGCAGAAGACTTCAGAAGGTTGCGGATCAAAGTGAGCCTTGAGCACCTCAACGATCATCGTAGTCCACTTCGCTGGGCTGCTTGGGTTGATCAAAGGCGCAGACGCTGTCGTATGTCTGTTCCCCGCACAGCGTTAGCAGGTGAGCGTGCTTCTTGGAAGCGTCCGTGATGTCGTTATCTTCAATGAAGAATTGTAGCCTTCCATACCAGGATCTCCAGGAGCCGAAGCTGCCGCTGAATTCGGGTGGCCGACCGAAGTCGCACGTCACCATGTCGTTCCGTTTCTTATCGTCGGTCACCTCCCGGTGAAGTGCCGGCGAGTCCGCAGTCTTCCTCGGCGCCATATTTGGTCTCTTTTTTTTGCCTGCTCAAAGCAGCTCTGAGCAGCTCCAAGCAGCTCCGTATTTTATTTGCCCATAGAACATCTATGGCGGGAGCAGTTTTGGGCTGCTCGGAACTGCTCAGAGCTGCTTTCAGCAGGAAAAAAAAGAGACCGATTGTTGCGTCCGCACAGCCGTGGATGGCTGCCGACGATTTAGTAACACTGAAGAAGTTGGAACATTGTCAGTAGCTCGGGCGTTGGAGACAGCACTGACCAGCGTTCGACGCGTGAGACGCGCTCTTGCCACAGAATCCCGTGCCTGTCTCGCGCGCACATTATCGTTGTCTTCTTCTGGCGACATATCAGCAGTGATCCTGTGTAAGACTAGCAATTGTATACCGGGCGATGCCCGAGTGGGCCAATATGTAAGTGACAATAATAGGTATAACATGTGCTGAGTTATTTGTTGCTTGTAATAATCAGTTAGCTCACGATGGAGTGGAACTCCCGCCTGCTGTCAATAAATGGGCTTTCTGCGAGAAGACTGGAACTCGCGTTTTATTAGAACTATCCTGAAACTAATTGTACCAAGTCTGTGTGCTCAACGACTGCTGCCCTTTCCAATTGCGGCGAAAGGAGCATGGTCCAACACCAAATGCGTTCTTGTACAGAAGACGCCTTCTCCTGATACGCGGGTGGAGGCAGTGGGCCGCTGGAGAAGGGGCTCGTCACTCGAGCGGCCGAAGTCGTGGTGGCCCTTAGGACAGCACCCACGGCGCCCTGATCCTACATGTCCATAAAAGTTATTTCCTTGTCCCTACCGATCGGAACTGCTATCTCAGTGCTTGGGACCATCGCAGTTTTATAATAAATCACATGCGATCATACGTCAGGCGTGGGTTTACGGAACGTCCCAAGAGATGGCGCGGTATGCGAACGGGCGAAACTTGAGCTGAAGTTTACTCCCTGAGGGGCGTAGTTAAAACACCCCGCTTGCGTGTTTATATGCTTGCTAGTAAAAAACCGCGAAATTAGTGTTTGGAAACTTTTATGGGCAACAAGCGTAAGCAAGAACGAATTGAATATATGAATGGGCTGAATAGTTAGTGAACAAGCTGTAAACACACGCATTTTTCCCAAAATTTTTATTCTTTCTTTCAGTTGGCTGTTATAAAAAATGTTCGAGTCAAATAGTTTTGAGACGTTGGTATGGTTTACCTAAAACAGAAATATCCTGCTTGATGTTTAAACTGGCGTGCGATAAAAAGAAAATTTGTGCGAAAACTTTTAGCACGTTTCACTCTTTCGCGAGCGTATTTTTTTTATTTACCTGTATTAAGCTCGTACTCCATTATAGGAATGTGCTGCTGAAATATGAAGCCTATAGAACCAGTGCTTTGGTTTAGCGTTCCCATCACCTGTTTGGCTTTTTCGGCTCGTGAGAGGTGTAAAGTCAAAAAACGTTTTTTGGCCTTTTTGCAGTGTCGCAGTGCAGTATCCTTAAAGTGGGCTTTGTGCCCTTGCATGAGAAACATTTAACAGCAAAAACCAACTGGGTGTATCAATAAGTGAAACATATACCAGTGAATTTTTAAAAACACCGCATTTCTTTTCAAATTTCAGAGTCGCACCATTTGTGTTGGTTAGGGAAAAAATGTAAAACCACTTTTACTGCAAAGCAGTATAAGTCAACACCCCCGCCCCCCGCAATCGCCGCAGTTTTCCTTGCGCTGTCACCGATTTCCTCGGCGGGGCTTCGGGCTCCTCTTCACCACCGCTGATACCTCTTTCACAACTATTCTTCCCTCTCCTACACCGAGGGGGAGTCGGCGCCGTCGGCAGTTGCGCAGTCGGCAGCTAACTGCACTAGTGCTGTTATCAGATGTTCGCGAAAAATGAACAGTAGCACGGATGGGCGTAGAAAAATGCACTGACGATTACTACATTCCATAATATGAAATTTGTGAGCAGCGCGAGCTGCAGTCTTCTCGGTCACGGCGCATTTCTGCTGCGTCTCAGGAAGTGTTCGCGCGATCAGCGACCGTACGGCGGAGTGCGCTCCTCTGCTGCCAGCTCGCAGTTGTTGCAAAACGTGCTTGAACCTCCCGCGCAAACGTCGCGTGGTTGGATTAGCTCGCACAAGAGAGCAGTGAGCCTGCTGTTGCATATCACGTTTAAACCACCCGCGCAAACGCCACGCGATTTGGATTAGTGGAGAATAGAACATCGTCTGCGGAGTATGAGGGGGAGGGCACTCCTATGTGGCGACGCATGAGACGTGTGAGGGAAAGGCAATGAGAATGATGACGCCGAAGCCGCACGTATTGTTTTCCACATCACCATTCGCTAGACTCTCTTCCCAGTTTTTTCTTTCATAGCTGCTGCATTCGCTGACTTGGTTACGCGGGCATAAACAGCCGCCACTCCCGCGAAGCCAAGATAGCGGCTGCATATGTGCTGCCCAAGGGCTGTCCCCTAAAACGACGGAAACCAGCCGTCGCCCTTTCCGCTCATATTTACTTCGACAAGTAGCTGCGAATCTCTCCCCGTAGAAGAGAATCTTCCCCAGTTTGAACGCCCACTTGAGCCCATATTTCTTTTTCAGCGGTGAAAGCCTTCTGAGCCACGTTTTGCCGGTGTCTTTCAGTATGTATGAGGCGTCAGCGGTTGCCTGTTTATGCATACACCGTTTGCGGGTAGAAAAAGGGTGGTGCGCACGCACAGCTAGGCTTCATGCCACTACCGATGAAAAGCCGGTTACACTGGTGGAAGATTTAGATGTTGAAATTACATGGCTCAATGCGGTTAGTCGGCTGTCCTCCATAATCGAGTAGTTGGTATGTGGGGTGATGTGTCACGCAGACATCTTACACACACAGTAAGAAGCATGAGGGAGATAGAAAACGGACAGCGACTTGTTTATAGGCGAGAATAGAGCTCATGGGTTTCCAGGATTTAAATCATTATGGAACAGGTGCATGCCATTCGTTTGGAGGAAGGAGAGGGAGAATTGAGGCTTTGGCTCGAATACAAGCGTGAATGAAAGCAAAACACCGGAAAGATGCTGGCACCGGCGCTATTACTGCCTCAAGTTCAACTCGTTCAGAAGCGGCGAATTCCTCCCAGATGAACAGCAACTAACCCGCCTGGAACGGCGCCTCAAGTTCAGCACTAGTTCAGCTCGTCGAGTAGCGGGGAAACCCTTCCGGATGAGCAGCAACTTGCGCGCTTGGAACACCGGCGTGAGCCAATATCACTTTAGAGAGCTTCCAAGGGATATTTTCTATGGTGTCTGTCATTTCTAGGCACGCGCACATGACCGGTTGCCGGTTTATGCGTGCGCAGGTTTCTAGTGGTGAATAGTGGGAGGGAGGAGGGGGCGTTCACGCGGAGCTATAGGTTTCATACCCCTACTGATGGATGGAATGTCCGTTGTGCACGTACCAGGTTTAAACGCCGACGGTAAACCACCCAGTGGGACCTCTCCGCAGCCCGTAGTTGTAGAGCGGATTGGGTTTGTGTGTTAGGCTATGTTCAGAGTACTGACGCAAAAGCCGTATCGTGATCTATGGACATAAAATGGTATGTCACGCAGTTCGGTTGGCTGAGAGCAGAAATTGCGGCATTCTCTAAAGTTGTTACGACAGTTGCCGCCGCAGTCTGAACACTGCATTTACACAAACAGTAAGATCCTTACGACGTGGGAGAACAAGAACAAAACTTGGATCCTTCAGAAGTTCATTCAGATAGTTAGCTAGGAAATATGCTTCATCTTAAATTACAATAAACGTGTTTTGTTTAGTGCGCTCCGTGGGCTGCGTCCACCTTTGCAGGTCATCCTTCTTCACAGAGTGGAAAGGCCCTCATTTTAAGTGCGAATGCACTTCTTAAGCGAGCCTGAATCGTCCGCCGCCGTCGTCCGCTTAGCAACAGCTGCGGGTGCGCGCGCTCCTCGTCTTCCTCCTCGTCTTCCCTAGCAACGGGGGGAGAGGGGGGCGCGCTACTCACCTCCTCCTCTCTCCGCTCAGTGACTGCGGGTGTTGGGCGCCTCCTCTCCACTTCGGGCGGGAGAGCTCTCGCTCGCGTGGCGGGCGCTCCGCATTCCGACGCGTGAGGGCGCTCGTGTAGCTCTCGCCGTAACGGCGGGCGCTACTCTCCTCCTCCTCTCTCCGCTCAGTGACTGCGGGTGTTGGGCGCCTCCTCTCCACTCCAAGATCACGATATCCACCGTAATCGCGCAATCAACAACCGTGCATTCGCACTTACACACTCTCCCCCTCGGGGAAGTGCGAGGGCATTTTTTTTTAGATTCCTACGGCCACATACGTCAGAAGAAAACATTTCTATACCTGAATCGGTGAGCGAGATAATCACGAATTTGCGAAAACACAGATTACACTTTTTTCTCCGTCAGGTTTATAATCTCCGAAAATCCCACCTTGGTGAGCCTATGCGCTATGATAGAAAGGTTGTCCCGAAGTTTCAAGTTTGCACATCCAGCAGTTCTGCCTTAGCTTTAATGAATCAGTACGTCAGTCAGTCGGGAACTTTATGTGATAGGCATAGGCGAGTACAAATTACAACCGCGGTACACCCTCGTATACACAAGCGTCGAGATGCTACCCTCTTCAGATGCGGGTCGTTTTGAGAGGCATCTGGAGGCATAAAGTTGGTGAGCTTAGCGCGGTATAGAGAAATATTGCTGGCGATGAACCTAATCAAGTTTATGGCGACGCTAACGACAACGACGATGAGGAATAAGATAAGAAGGGTCAAAAGCGCTAAATCAAGATTGGGAGATAGCTCCGCAAGCTCGATTAACCCCCAGCGCGGCTGAACTTGACCTGATCTAACTCGGCCAAAACGTACCAGGTTTAGCCGTAACTCACGAACATTATCTAGCATAGATTTATGTGTGTTGTAGGGGTGGAGTCGATACTGAGAGTTCAACGGATTGTTGTCCCTGGTTCAGCGCCTTCCATTTGATGCCCATTAAAGTAAACCGTGGCAGATTCCATCTACCAGGTGTCCAAAACAAAATATATAAACACGTTGCAGCGCCCGAAGTCAATTACTTACTACACGGCGCCCAACCTATCACGGCTCGATAGCCACCGTAATTGGGAAGTACAAGCAAGTATGAGAGAAATCGCACGTTTCTGCTTGAACGGCGAACCAGAGGGCGTGAGGTTCACTTCACAAAGCGGGCGAACTCCTGCTCCAACAGCTACGAGTGACGAAACCGGACAGAGGTTGGCTGCGCAAGTACGTCTTGCTCACTTCACACTCCATCGACTGGAACAACGCCGCAACAAATACCGAGACTGCCGGGAAAGCAAAAGGCACCGATCATGGCTCTAGCGGCCGTTTGACGGCCATGAAAGAAAATATCCATATTCTCCGTCCGCTTGACTCATCCGTTTGATGTCAGGGAAGAAGCATAGGGTCGGATTTGTTATAGGGGCTACGCGGCACGGCTTATCCTCCTTAGCAATTGTCAGGATGTTCAAAGAAAACTGCTCCTTCAGGGAAAGGGAGCGAGGGAATACGTCCACGTATATGTGCTCCCCCAAATTGGTGGTTTTAAATCCGGAGACAATTTTAAAATACCTGTCAAGTATTATATGTTTACAGTGTCCGCCTGCTTCTCGGCACTTTTTGATTGATTGATTGAGTGAGCGAGTGAGTGAGTGAGTGATTCGCTGAAAACGACGGACTTGCCGTAGTTTGCTTCCATTCTTTTCTGCCCTCGTGCCTCGTTGCCTGGAAGCCACGTGGTATCAGTTTCAGACTTTCTATTTGGGGTTTGCGGCCCTTGGCTTTCAAGAGCAAAGTAAGTTGAAAAATGGAGGTATGGTGCAATGGCCCCCCTTTACCCTCTAACACCGGGAAAAATGACTGCAGCATAGCCATTTTGGTGACTCGGAAAAATGGGGACACGGCGGAGGACGCGCGGCAAACATTCGAAAGTTAACAAAATCATGAGAGCCCTTCCCGGGTTGCTGAGGAGATGCGATGAACATATTTACTCCGTTATCAAACGTCCCCTGCAACACCGCCTACGAAGTCATCTTTCATGCTCGAAGAACTTCGAAAGCGTTATTAGCTATCAGCAGCAGATAGCGGCATTGATGATTTGCTCGTATGATATGATACCTCTTCTAGTTTCAGCTTTGCTTATGTTGCGATTTTCTTTCATGGGACTCTCGAATTCGTTTTAATGCGAGAACACGATGTTCCCCATTGGGTAAAAACTAAAAATACGGGCACTGTGGCCAATAGCTTTGACACAGAATACAAGCGCGTCGCATAACCAGGAACCGAACCCGGCGACACCTGGTGGCAGGCAAGCGAAATAAACACTGCAACACGGCTTTTGAGGTACACTTTCAGATACAAACGAAACAATGCCAAAAGGAGAAAATATTCTTTGCACATTTAAGTTAGCTCACTTGCACTGAATGCTTGCGAAAGCATTATGGCTTCGCCTCGCAATACTTCACTGCACCATCAGGGATGTCTCATGCGTGTTTCATGAAGCTCCGTAGTACAGACTCGTAGCATGTCAGTGCGGCGTTTCCAAGGTTCTGCTATATGCCAACCAGTTACGACGAGGAACGGAAAGTCAAGAGACATTCGCACGCAATGTGGCAGTAAAGAAGTGCTATAAGTACCTAAGTTGCTAGTCATACCTTTTCGCATTAAAAGCATCTAGGCGCTATTAACTGCCCCAAGCAATTTTACTGCCGCAACAGAAAGGAAACCGGCCAACAGCCGCGATAGGTCTCGAGTGACTCCACTTCGGACCGCGAATGATGACCACCCAGAGAAATGAGGGAAGATCTGAGGGCCACGAATGGAAGTTATCTGATGCAAGCACCAGCTGTCTGGCTTACATACTCCATGGGCACTATTGGGTGCGCTGCTTGACACCGTCTTGAGGCATCTAGGATTGCGAATAAGATCGATAAGCATAAGTTGCTGCGGGAATTTATTGAATGATTGTAGTGCTTAACGCACTGACGCAACGCAGGCGATGAGATGCTCAGTAGTGTAGGGCCCCGGCTTAATTTAGACCACGTGGGGATCTTTCTTTAACGTGCGCTGAAATCTCGTACACACGGGCGTTTTTACTTTTCGCCTCAATCAGAAAAGCGGCCTCTGTGGCCGGGAATCAAACCTGCGACCTCGTACTCAGCAGCGCAACGCCTTAACCTCTGAGCCACCAAGGCGGGTGGGAATTTAACGATAGTCGCAATTAGGAATAGTTTGTCTGGCTTTATGAAATAGCTGTGTATGCTACGCCCAATACTTGCCTAATTACACGAGCCTCACTTGACGTCGACCTCATAACTCGATGCAGGGACTAAAAAAAAACTCCGGGCAAAGAATAGACTCGGGCAGCACAGGACAGGCGTGGTTGGAGATTATTATTATTATTATTATTATTAATATTTGTAAAAGCCTCTACCGGCGTGACCACCAGCTCTATATAGAGTCGTTAGAGGCTTCTGCGGCTCAGAAACCGGCTTACTTCTGGAGGTATGTACGCGGCCGTTCTAAGGCGTCTAAAGTACATATTAGCCTGCTTAATTCCGATGGGGAACAGGTTGAGGATGTCGCCACGAGCTTTGCTTAGTACTTTCATTCGGTCTTTCAACTGCCAGATGGTCACGACGAACGCCTATCGTTTAATAATATGTCTAATTTTAGTACACTTATGTTCGATGAAAAACTTGTCAATGATAGCCATAAACGGATGAAACCGTCATTTTCCTGTGGTGCAGACGGAATTCTAGCAGCCCTCATGAAGTCTTACGGCAACATTTTTGTGCCTGTCTTAACTTCCATTTATAATAACTGTTTGCTTTCCGGCAAATTTCCTCGTGCATGGAAGATTGCTCGAATTTTTCCAACATTTAAGTCTGGTGATAAGTCAGCCGTTACCAACTATCGCCCAATCTCACTCCTTTGTGTCGCCTCAAAACTCTTTGAGTCAGCTGTGCACAACGTTCTTGCTGCCTGCGTCAAGAACGTTGTGATACCAAATCAGCACGGCTTTTTCTCGGGTCGATCAACGGTTACAAATCTTGCAAGCTTCATGACTCAGGCTTCGGCTGCAGTTTGTGAAAATGGGCAGTTGGATGTTATTTATTTTGACCTCAGTAAGGCGTTTGATGTAGTGAACCATAAATTAATTATTAACAAGCTTACTATGTCCGGTGTTGATGCAAGTCTGGTTGCCTTGTTGTCCAACTATCTCCTTGACCGGTCCTTTTACGTAGATGTAAACTTCAAAAGGTCTAGTGTTTACACTGCACCGAGTGGTGTACCTCAGGGTTCTGTGCTGGGTCCACTATTGTTTTCTATCTTTATCAATGATGTGTAAAAAGTGTTAACAAAATCTTCATTTCTTCTCTATGCTGATGATGTCAAACTATTTAGGCACATTAGCAGTTTTCAGGACTGCTGTGCCTTGCAGAGGGATGTGTCGGAATTATCGGTCTGGTGCAGCAAAAACTGTCTAATTTTAAATCCAGCTAAAACAAAGGTTGTCACGTACAGCCGGAAAACCAATCGTCAACTGTTTTCCTACAGTATAGCGGGAGCTCCTTTGCAAAGGGTTGTGGAGATTAGGGACCTCGGAGTTCTTTTCGACAGTACCCTCTCTTTTTCTTCTCATATTAGGCTCATCACCCCGCGAGCGCTCCGAAGTCTTGGAAATGGATGTCGGAATACAAAGGAATTCTCTTCTCCAGATCCATTTCTAATGCTATACAATGCAATATATATCCCCCAGTTAGAATATGCTTCTGTTGCCTGGAACGGCATCTCCAAATCTAGTAGTGAATTGATAGAACGTGTGCAGAAGAAGTGTTTATTCATATTTAAGCACCGTCATCACAATCACAGTCTGGGTCCTGATTCTGACTTACCCATAGTTCCTTCCATTCCTTCGTTGACCTGCAGACGTATGCGTGCAGACCTTACATTTCTTCACAAAATTGTTCATGGTGACCTTTCTTGCGCAGACCTGCTTACCTGTTTAGAGTTTAGTGTTCCACAGAGGCCCACTAGGTCGCATCGCCCTTTGTTGACCGCTGCGCGCAACTCCAATCATTCTCCTGTGCGCAGAATACAGAATTGCTACAACCGCTTCTCTGAACGCCTTGACATCTTTCAAAGCTCCTTTACAATTTACCGTACTGCGCTGTTGAACACAGTATGTTAAACATCTATGATATCTCTGTCGTTCGTTTTTCTTTTTTTTTATTGCTGAAATTTGGTTTCTCTGTGGTTCTGTTCAACCAATATAGTTGCCTGTTTTTGAAACCGTTTACTTATCATGCTTGTCTTATCATTTGTCTCTATACTCTTGTATTTGTTTTTGTCGTCTTACTGTTTAACTTTGTTCTCTGCTTGTTGTGTATTCATTACAATAAGCTGAGCCACAAAGACATCTTCCTTTTCTTTTTTACCTGTACCCAGGCTCCGCCTGTGCTTTATTTCTGTAATTTTCGCTACTTCAATTTGTGTGTGTCTTGTCGCTTGTTTGTTTCTTCCAATATGTTTCTTGTATTTTGTTTTCATGTAACCATCCGTGCGCCAGCACTCAGGCCTCTGGCTGTTACTGGGCACGTAAATAAACATGATTGATTGATTGATTGATTGATTGATTATTATTAATATTAATATTATTATTATTAATAATATTATTATTATTCGCCGCAATATGGCGCCCAGTAAGGACAAGTGCCTCCTCTGCTGCCTCGCTTTCTTCGGCAGGCAGGCGTTTTTTCGATGTTCTGCGTGTAAACGCCGTGCGCATGGAAAGTGCATTGTTCTTCCGGACGAGGAACTGCAGCGTTTGATCTGCGGTGAGCAGCCGTTCCTCTGCAATCTGTGTGTGGCCGCGGCGTCACCCGCTAGGCCTAGCGACCCGGGTGACCAAACCAGCGAAGACGGTGAGCCAGCGAACATCCCGGCCAAACGAGTGGCGTCCCCTGTCGGAGCAAGCTTCAACCCTTCGCCGGACCTACGCGCCGAGGTACCGGCTTTGAAGAATCTCCTGTCCGAAGCCTGCGACAGCCTCTCCTTTCTTGGGGATGTTGTCACCGAGCTGCGCGAGGAGAACCGGCTTCTGCGACGGGACCATGTGGCTGGGCTTGCCCATGAGGCTGCAATCATCGCGTCCATGCGTGAGGAGGTTCGCTGCCTGCGAGGGGAGCTCGCCCGTCCGCCGCCTTCCCCGCCTGCTTCCCCGAAGCCTGCTAGCCGTTCCACGCTACCGGTGACGTCACCGCACCGACCGCAGTCCGGTCTCCCCATGAGGTCGTCGTTCGCCGCAGCTGCCGCCGGTGCAGCGGGCGAAGGCGGCACCCTCCTGTCCTAGAGGAACGCTTCGGCATTCTTAGAACGCTCCACCGGTCAACCAGGTGCGGTGTTGAGTGATTTGAGTTCCCCATCGGACTGCCCTTTGCCTCCGCCTCTACGGTCCGACACTGCGAGTAATGGCCCGCCGGTGAACTTAGTGAAGAAAAGAAGCCCTCCTCGCGTTGGTGCATCGGAAACTTCTGAGTTGGTTGTGGTGCGCCGACCGCCCAGCTCCAGGGCCATCTTTGTTTCGAAGTTGTCGGCTAACACTACATCTGGGCAACTGTTGGCCCACTTGTCGAATGTGCAAGTCACGCCATTGTCATGAAAACGCCTTAAAACCAAGCATGACTCCTATTCTTCTTTTTGTGTAACTGTTGACGCAGAGTGTTTCAGGCGCCTGTGCGACCCGTCTATGTGGCCAAAGGTCTGCCTCTTCAAGCCGTTCCAAGGCAAGCTCCACCCTGGCATGGTGCACAGCTGTGAAACTTCTGAGAATGACCAGTAAGAACGACACTCTCGACATCTATTATCAAAATGCTCGGGGTCTACGTACTAAGTCCTCCGAATTTCTTAGAAATGTTGTGTGCGCCAAATTTTCTACTATTGTTATTACTGAAACTTGGCTTTGCGGTGATATCTCATCTTCCGACTATTTTCCTCGGACCTATGAAATTTTTAGAAGTGACAGAAAGTTAACTGGGCCAAAGCAAAAGGGTGGCGGTGTTCTCATTGCCATCGATCGCTCAGTGCAATGCGTGCGGCGTGCAGACCTCGAGACTGAGGAATCAGTCTGGCTTGAGGTAGGCCTCAAGAGGGGCGAGAAGCTGCTCATCGGTGCATTCTATATAACCCCGGATATTTTACATGCTGAATATAATCTAAAGCCCAGATCTGTTGAAAATGTTTCCAATTCACACTCCAACCATAAGCTAATTATACTTGGGGACTTCAACACCCCAGGTATTCACTGGAACAGTCTTTCATTTCAGCATAAAAACCATTATGCAGCGCAGAAATGCACCATGTTATTAGATTTTCAATCATTCACCTCCTTTCAGCAGTTCTGCACATAGAAAACTTCTGTGGTAATGTCCTAGATGCGTGCTTCTCGAAGGTGAAAAACGTGCCTCCGAAATATCTCTTGTACACCCCGACAAGTTTCACCCCCTCTTATTGTCTCTGTCTCTGTCGCTGCCCAGCATTGCTATGGTGGTGTTTTCATTGTGCAGTCCCGCGATATGCTTTCAAGCGTGGAGATTATGTTGGGCTCTATCACTTTTATTCATCTGCTGAATGGTCTAGTGTTTTTGATGTCAATGGTGTTGACGAACAGGTTCGACGTTTTACCGAAATTGTCAGGAGTGGCATGGAAAAGTACATCCCTTGTTATATGCCTGTTCATTCCCAATTTCCCCATTGGTTCTCTAAAGAACTTCGAAGTTCGCTTAAACTTAAGGACAGCGCCCACAAAAAGGCCAAGCGTTCTGGGCTCGACAAGTGGAAAGCGGAGTTTAGTCGGTATCGCTCACTTTGTAAAAGCCTCTACCGGCGTGACCACCAGCTCTATATAGAGTCGTTAGAGGCTTCTGCGTCTCAGAAACCGGCTGACTTCTGGAGGTATGTACGCGGCCGTTCTAAAGAGTCTAAAGAACACATTAGCCTGCTTGATTCTGATGGGGAACAGGTTGAGAATGTCGCCACTAGCTTTGCTCAGTACTTTCATTCTGTCTTTCAACTGTTAGATGGTCACGACGAACGCCTATCGTTTAATAATATGTCTAATTTTAGTACACTTATGTTCGATGAAAAACTTGTCAATGACAGCCTTAAACGGATGAAACCGTCATTTTCCTGTGGTGCAGACGGAATTACAGCAGCCCTCATGAAGGTTTACGGCAACATTTTTGTGCCTGCCTAACTTCCATTTATAATAACTGTTTACTTTTCGGGAAATTTCCTCGTGCATGGAAGATTGCTCGAATTTTTCCAATATTTAAGTCTGGTGATAAGTCAGCCTTTACCAACTATCGCCCAATTTCACTCCTTTGTGTCGCCTCAAAACTCTTTGTGTCAGCTCTGCACAACGTTCTTGCTGCCTGCGTCAAGAACGTTCTGATACCAAATCAGCATGGCTTTTTCTCGGGTCGATCGACGGTTACAAATCTTGCAAGCTTCATGACTCAGGCTTCGGGTGCAGTTTGTGAAAACGGCCAGTTGGATGTTATCTAGTTTGACCTCAGTAAGGCGTTTGATGTAGTGAACCATAAATTATTAATTAACAAGCTTACTATGTCCGGTGTTGATGCAAGCCTTGTTGCCTTGTTGTCCAACTATCTCCTTGACCGGACCTTTTACGTAGATGTAAACTTCAAAAGGTCTAGTGTTTACACGGCAACGAGTGGTGTACCTCAGGGGTCTGTGCTGGGTCCACTATTGTTTTCTATCTTTATCAATGATGTGTCAACAGTGTTAACAAAATCTTCATTTCTTCTTTATGCTAATGATGTAAATCTATTTAGGCACATTAGCAGTTTTCAGGACTGCTGTGCCTTGCAGAGGGATGTGTCGGAATTATCAGTCTGGTGCAGCAAAAATTGTCTAAATTTAAATCCAGCTAAAACAAAGGTTGTCACGTACAGCCGGAAAATCCATCGTCTACTGTTTTCCTACAGTATAGCGGGAGCTCCTTTGCAAAGGGTTGTGAAGATT
Organism: Haemaphysalis longicornis; assembly: GCF_048455015.1. Lineage (NCBI taxonomy): Eukaryota > Metazoa > Arthropoda > Arachnida > Ixodida > Ixodidae > Haemaphysalis > Haemaphysalis longicornis. The sequence goes on along the minus strand of NW_027526295.1, from coordinate 49,478,513 downwards.
AGGGACCTCGGAGTTCTTTTCGAGAGTACCCTCTCTTTTTCTTCTCATATTAGGCTCATCACCCGCCGAGCGCTCCGAAGTCTTGGAAATGTGTGTCGGATTACAAAGGAATTCTCTTCTCCAGATCCATTTCTAATGCTATACAATGCAATATGTATCCCCCAGTCAGAATATGCTTCTGTTGCCTGGAACGGCATCTCCAAATCTAGTAGTGAATTAATAGAACGTGTGCAGAAGAAGTTTTCATCCATATTTAAGCACCGTCATCACAATCACAGTCCGGGTCCTGATTCTGACGTACCCATAGTTCCTTCCATTCCTTCGTTGACCTGCAGACGTATGCGTGCAGACCTTACATTTCTTCACAAAGTTGTTCATGGTGACCTTTCTTGCGCGGACCTGCTTAACTGTTTAGAGTTTAGTGTTCCACAGAGGCCCACTAGGTCGCATCGCCCTTTCTTGACCGCTGCGCGCAGCTCCAATCATTCTCCAGTGCGCAGAATACAGAATTGCTACAACCGCTTCTCTGAACGCCTTGACATCTTTCAAAGCTCCTTTACAATTTACCGTACTGCGCTGTTGAACACAGTATGTTAAACATCTATGATATCTCTGTCGTTCATTTTTCTTTTTTTTTGTATTGCTGAAATTTGGTTTCTCTGCGGTTCTGTTTAACCAATATAGTTGCCTGTTTTTGAAACTGTTTACTTATCATGCTTGTCTTATCATTTGTCTCTATACTCTTGTCATTGTTTTTGTTGTCTTACTGTCAAACTTTGTTCTCAGCTTGTTGTGTTTTCATTACAATAAGCTGAGCCACAAAGGCATCTTCTTTTTTCTTTTTTACCTGTACCCAGGCTCCGCCTGTGCTTTATTTTTGTAATTTTCGCTACTTCAATATGTGTGTGTCTTGTCGCTTGTTTGTTTCTTGGCGTATGTTTCTTGTATTTTGTTTTCATATAACTATCCGTGCGCCGGCACTCAGGCCTCTGGCTGTTCCTGGGCACGTAAATAAACATGATTGATTGATTGATTGATTATTATTATTATTAAGCTCACTCACTCACTGTTCTTTTGCCAGTTGTTGATGCATTTCATTGCTTTCTTATACCTTGTCTGGGCACCAGCACGACTTGATTGTGTAAAGTCGGTTGGATTGCACTATTTTATTTCTAATCTTCTTTGCCGTCTTTGTAGGCCTTTGTTTTTTTTGCTCACTGAGTGTTTATTAGCAAATTGTTGATGTACTACAGTGCTGCATTTTCCCTTCTGAGTGCTCCAGCACGAAGGCCTCCGCTGTTCCTGGGCACTATAATAAACATTGATTGATTGATTGATTGATTGATTATTATTGAACGCCTTGACATCTTTCAGAAATCCTTTACAATTTACCGTACAGCGCTGTTGAATACAGTATGTTAAACACCTATGATATGTCTGTCGCTCTTTTTTTTCTGGAATTTGGTTTCTCTGCGGTTGTGTCTATCCAACTGATAGTTGCCTATTTTTGAGACTGTTTACTGTCATTTGTTTGTATTATCATTTGTCTCTACACTCCGTTGTTTTTGTTGTATTACTGTCAAACTTTGTTGCTCTGCCTGTCGTGTGGCCTTTACGACAGGCAGAGCAACATAGGCATCTTCTTTTTTTATTTTTTACCTGTACCCAGGCTCCGCCTGTGCTGTATTTGTCATTTTCACTGCTTCAATTTGTGTGTCTTGTCGCTTGTTTGTTTCTTGCTATATGTTTCTTGTATTTTGTTTTCATGTAACTACCCGTGCGCCAGCACTCAGGCCTCTGGCTGTTCCTGGGCACGTAAATAAACATGATTGATTGATTGATTGATTAATATTATTAGACTTCCTAGATTTCACATCCATGGCACAACTGAATAACATCAAAAACTGCTCCGAAAATATCTTAGACCTCTGCTTCTCAAACATTCAGAACGCGCGAGTATCAATGGTGGATATCTCTCTTGTCAAACCCGACAAGCTTCATCCTCCATTTTCAGTTTCGGCTCCCGTTTCGATTCGGCATTGTGGTACCTCACTAAAGTATAATGAACTCTCTCCCTTCTGTTATGCACGTGGGGATTACATTGGCTTGTATAGCTTTTTTTCTTCGTTTGATTGGTCGGAAATTCAAGAACTCCCTGATTGCAATGCACAGGTCGAACGGTTCACCGAAATTGTCAAAAGCGGTATGGATGAATTTATTCCCAAGTATAAACCAAACCACTCCAAGCACCCACATTGGTTTTCGAAAGAACTTCGTACGACTCTTAAATTAAAAGACGGCTGCCACAGAAAGTATAAGAAAACCGGGAGTGACGAATGGAAACAGAACTTCTGCTCGTACCGTAAATTAGGTAAAAACCTTTATGAGCGGGACCAGCGCTCCTATCTCGATTCTGTAGAGAGTAGTGCGAATTCTCAGCCTGAAACATTTTGGAGATACATCCGGTCCCGTAAGAACAACTCACATGATCTTATCAATTTTGTAGATTCCTCTGGGGAAGAAGTTCATAATGTCGCCTACCACTTTGCTCCGCACTTCAGTGCCACATGCGGCCAGCGTGACGTCTGTAAATTAACATATTGTTAAATCGCGTACAAGGCTCTAGCCTTGTGCTTTTGGACGAGCAGTTGGTTTTGGAGAGCCTAAAGCGCATGAAACCGTCATTGTCGTGTGGAGCTGACGGAATACCTCCAGCTATTCTAAAAACATGCGGCAGCATTTTTGTACCTGTTTTGACGGTGATATTTAACCAGTGTCTAAAAACAAACGTGTTTCCTCTCGCGTGGAAAATTTCTCGAGTGCGTCCTATTTTCAAGTCAGGCTCCAAATCGGATGCAACAAACTACAGAGCAGTTTCTCTCCTTTGTGCTTGTTCCAAGCTGTTTGAGACAGCGCTGTACAAATTACTGTCAAGTTCTGTACAGAATCTTCTTGTAAGTAAACAGCACGGCTTTATATCAGGAAGGTCGACAACGACTAATCTCTCCTGCTTCATGGAGCAGGCCTCGGCAGCCATTTCGGAGAGGGGCCAGCTCGACGTTGTCTACTGTGATCTGAGCAAAGCATTTGACGTTGTCTGCCACACGCTGTTACTTAAAAAGCTTTTACAGGTAGGAATTGATACACCACTCGTGGCATTGTTGGGCAGTTATCTAGATAACCAGTTCAGTTTCGTTAGCGTTAACGGGCAGACGTCTGCTCTGTACAGATCAACAAGCGGTGTGCCTCAAGGCTTCGTGTTGGGGCCTCTCTTGTTCTCCATTTTTGTTAATGATGTGTCAGCCGCAATTAGGATGTCTTCTTTCCTTCTTTACGCTGACGACATTAAAATATTCAGACGGTTTGAGTCCATTAATGACTGCATTGCCCTGGAGCAAGATATATCCTCATTTTCCAAGTGGTGCTCAGATAATAGATTAAATCTTAACTCTACAAAAACAAAGGTCATGTCTTATAGCAGGAAAACGAACCGCACTTTATTTTGCTACAGTAATTACGGCGGTTACTTGTCTAGAGTTGACGAGATCAGAGACCTCGGCGTGCTTTTCGACAGTGCCTTAACTTTCTCACCTCATGTCACTCAACTTACTAGGCGGGCGCTACGCTCTCTTGGGGCTGTATGCAGGTTTTCTCGATAATTCCGGTTTCCTTCTTCATTCCTAAAACTATTCAGAACGCTTTGTATTCCGCAACTAGAATAGGCTTCTGTCGTTTGGAATGGAACCTGTAGTTCCAACTGTCAACGTACAGAGCGTGTACAAACCAAATTTTCATCAATATTTAGGCATCGTTTTCCTTCGAAGCCTATCCCTATAACTGTTTCTCTAAGTTCCCGGCGGACCCACTCAGACCTTCTTTTCATGTACAAATTGCTTCATGGTATTATTTTATGCCCGGAACTACTTGAATCAATCAGTTTTCGCGTTCCACAAAAAGCTACAAGGCTCGCCCACCCTTTCAAAGCAGCTGGAGCTCTCAGCACACGTTCTCCTCTTCAAAGGATGCAGCATCTGCATAATGTTCACTCCGAGAAGCTCGATATCTTTCAGCGTCCTCTTCGGGAGTTTTTGGCCGCGTTGTAAGCTCTGACACACTAGGTTCATCTTGGCAGTGCTCTTTTTCTTCACTTATCGTCCTGACGTGTGCATTGACTTCACCGAGCTTGTTCTTGTTCCTGGTTATTATAGTATTGTGCTGATACTGCGACTGTAATTATCGTAGAATTTTTCTTTTTCTGCCATTTTTATCATTAAAAGTTGCCATATTCACTTCATGCGTCCATTTGAAACTGAAAATGTACGCGTCCCGAATCTTGTAAAAACTTTCTTCTTTTCACTCACCCTTCAGTATGGTTACGCTTATTGTAAGATGTCTTCTTGCAATCGACCAGACATTACAGTTTCTATTGATTGTGTAATGTTGCCTAAAATACACTGGTATTTTTATTCTTCTTTGAAGTTGTAGTTTCTTCTTATTTTTTGCTCACTCACTGTTCTTTTGCCAGCTGTTGATGCATTTCATTGCTGTCTTATACCGTTTCTGTGCGCCAGCACGACTTGATTGTGTAAAGTCGGTTGGATTGCCATATTTTATTTCTAATCTTCTTTGCCGTTTTTTGTAGGTCTTTCTTTCTTTCCTTTTTTTTTGCTCACTGAGTGTTTATTAGCAAATTGTCGATGTACTACAGTGCTGCATTTTCCCCTCTGAGTGCTCCAGCACGAAGGCCTCCGCTGTTCCTGGGCACTATAATAAACATTGATTGACTGATTGATTGATTATTATTATTATTTTTAATATTACTGTTATTATAATTCGCCGCATGATGGCGCCCAGTAAGGACAAGTGTCTCCTCTGCTGCCTCGCTTTCTTCGGCAGGCAGGAGTTTTTTCGATGTTCTGCGTGTCAACGCAGTGTGCACGAAAAGTGCGTTGTTCTTTCGTACGCGTAACTGCAGTGTTTGATCTCCGGTGACCAGCCGTTCGTCTGCAATCTCTGGTGGCTGCGGCGTCACCCGTTAGGCCTAGCGACCCCGGTGACCAAAACAGCGAAGACGGTGAGCCAGCGAACATTACGGCCAAACGAGTGCTGTCCCCTGTCGGAGCAAGGGTCTACCATTCGGCGGACCTACGCGGAAAGGTAGCTGTCCTGAAAAATATGCTGTCTGAAGCCTGCGCCAGCTTCTCCTTTCTCAGGGATGTTGTCACCGAGCTGCGCGATAAGAACCGGCTTCTGCGATGCGACAATGTGGCCGCGCTTGCCCAGCAGGCTGCAATCGCCGCTTTCCCTGCGTGAGGAGGTTCGCTGCCTGCGAGGGGAGCTCGCCGTCCGCCGCATTCCCCGGCTGCTTCCCCGAAGCCTGCTAACCTTTCCACGCTACCGGTGACGTCACCGCACTTTGGTCTCCCTATGAGGTCATTGTTCGCCGCAGCCGCCACCGGTGCAGCGGGTGAAGGCGCCCCCTCATGTCCTCGACAAACGCTTCGGCATTCGTAGAACGCTCCAGCGGTCAACCATCTGCGGCGTTGAGTGATTTGGATTCTTCTTCCGACTTCCCTTTGCGTCCGCCTCTACGGTCCGACACTGCGAGTACTCGCAAGCCGGCGAACTTACTAAAGAAAAGAAGCCCTCCTCCCGTTGGTGCATCGGAAGCTTCTGAGTTGGTTGTGGTGCGCCGACCACTGAGCTCCATGACCATCTTTGTTTCGAAGTTGTCGGCTAAAACGACATCTGGGCAACTGTTCGCCTACTTGTGGTATGTTGAAGTCACGCCATTGTCTTGCAAACGCCCTTAAAACCAAGTATGACTGGTATTCTTTTTGCGTAACTGTTGACGCATAGTGTTTCAGGCGCCTGTGCGTCCCGTCTATATGGCCAAAGAGCTGCCTCTTCAAGCCGTTCCAAGGCAAATTCCACCCTGGAATGTGCACAGCTGTGAACCTACTGAGAATGAACAGTAACAACGACACTCTCGACGTCTATTATCGAAACACTCGGGGTCAACGTACTAAGTCCTCCGAATTTCTTAGCGATGTTGTGTGCTCCAAATTTTCCAGTGTTGTTATTAATGAAACTTGGCTTTGCAATGATATCTCATCTTCCGAATATTTTACTCCGAACTATGAAATTTTTAGAAGTCACAGAAAGTTAAGTGCGCCTAAGAAAAAGGGTGGCGGTGTTCTCATTGCCATCGATCGCTCAGTGCAATGCGTGTGGCATGCAGACACGAGACCCTAGAGGAATCAGTGTGGCTTGAGGTAGCCCTCAAGGGGGGTGAGAAGCTGCACATCGGGGCAATCAATATATCCCCGAATATTGTACTTGCTGAATATAACTGAAAGCTCACATATATTGAAAATGTTTCCAATTCACACTCCAACTAAAGCTAATGATACATGGAGACTTGAACACTCCAGATATTCACTGGAACAGTCTTTCATTTTAGCATGAAAACCATTAGGCAGCGCAGAAATGCAGCATATTATTTGATTTTAAATCATTTACCTCCTTGCAGCAGTTCTGCCACATAGAAAAGTTCTGTGGTAACGTCCTAGATGTAAGCTTCTCCTAGATGTGTGCCTCCGAAATGTCTTCTAAACCACGGTAAGTTTTACCCCCTCTTATTGTCTCGTTTCTGTCGCTGCCCAGCATCGCTATGGCGGTGTTGACCATTGTGCACTCCCGCGATATGCTTTCAAGCGTGGAGATTATGCTGGGCTGTATCACTTTTAATCATCTGCTGAATGGTCTAGTGTTTTTGATGTCAATGATGCTGACGAACAGGTTCGACGTTTTACCGAAATTGTCAGGAGTGGCATGGAAAAGTGCATCCTTGTTTTAAGCCTGTTCATTAAAATTTCCCCAGTGGTTCTTTAAATAACTTCGAAGTTTGCTTAAACACAAAGACAGCGCCCACGAAAGGCCAAGCGTTCTGGACTTGATAAGTGGAAAGCGGCGTTTAGTCGGTATCGCTCACTTTGTACAAGCCTCTATCGGCGTGACCACCAGCTGTATGTAGAGTCGTTAGAGGCTTCTGCGTCTCAGAAACTGGCTGACCTCTGAAGATATGTACGGGGCCGTTCTAAGGCGTCTAAAGAACACATTAGCATGCTTAATTCCGATGGGAAACAAGTTGAGGATGTTGCCAATAGCTTTCTTCAGTACTTTCATTCTGACTTTCAACTGCCAGATGGTCACGACGAACGCCTATCGTTTAATAATATGTCTAATTTTAATAAACTTTTGCTCGATGAAAAACGTGTCAATGATAGCCTGAAACTGATGAAACCGTCATTTTCCTGTGGTGCAGATGGAATTCCAGCAGCCCTCATAAAGCCTTACGGCAACAGTTTTGTTCCTGTTTTCACTTCCATTTATATTAACTGTTTACTTTTCGGCAACTTTCCTTGTGCATGGAAGATCGCTCGAATTTTTCCAATATTTAAGTCTGGGGATAAGTCAGCCGTTACCAACTATCGCCCAATTTCACTTCTTTGTGTCGCCTCAAAACTCTTTGAGTCAGCTCTGCACAATGTTCTTGCTGCCTGCGTCAAGAACGTTGTCATATCAAATCAGCACGGTTTTTTCTCGGGTCGATCGACGGTTGCAAATCATCCAAGCTTTATGAGACAGGCTTCGGCTGCAGTTTGTGACAACAGCCAGTTGGACGTTATTTTTTTTTGACCTCAGTAAGGCGGTTGATGTGGTGAACCATGAATTATTAACTAACAAGCTTACTACGTCCGGCGTAGACGCAAGCCTCGTTGCCTTGTTGTCTAATTATCTCCTTACCGGTCTATTTACGTAGATGTAAACTTCAAGAGGTCTAGTGTTTAAACTGCAACAAGTGGTGTACCTCAGGGTTGCATGCTGGGTCCACTATTGTTTTCTATCTTTATCAATGATGTGTCAGAAGTGTTAACAAAATCTTCTTTCTTCTTTATGCTTATGATGTCAAACTATTTGTGCACAGTAGCAGTGTTCACGACTGCAGTGGCTTGCCGAGGGATATGTGAGAATTATCGGTCTGGTGCAGGAAAAAGGGTCTAATCTTAAACCCGGTAAAACAACGGTTTTCACGTACAGCCGGAAAACCCGTCGTCTACTGTTTTCCTACAGTATAGAGGGAGCTTCTTTGCAAAGGGTTATGGAGATTAGGGACCTCGGGGGTCTTTTCGACAGTACCCTTTTTTTTCTCCTCATATTAGGCTCATCAACCGGCGAGCACTCCGAAGTCTTGGAAATGTGTGTCGGATTACAAATTCCCTTCTCCAGGTCCATTTTAATGCAATACAATGATATATGTATACCTAAGTTAGAATATGCTTCTACTGCCTGGAACGGCATCTCTAAATCTAGTAGTGAGAACAGAACGTGGGCAGAACAAGTTTTTATCCATATTTAAGCACTGTAATCACAATCACAGTTTTAATCCTGATTCTGACTTACTCATAGTTCCTCCCATCCCTTCTTTGAACTGAAGACGTATGCGTGCAGATCTTACATTTCTTTACAAAATTGTTCATGGTGACCTTTTTTCCGCAGACCTGCTTAACTGTTTAGAGTTTAGTATTCCACAAAGGCCCACCAGGTCGCATCGCCCTTTCTTGACCGCTGCACGCAACTCCAATTATTGTCCAGTGCGCAGAAAATAAAATTGTTACAACCGCTTCTCTGAACGGCTTGACATCTTTAAAAGTTTGTTTACAATTTGCCGTACTGCGCTGTGGAATACCGTATGTTAAACAGTTATGATATCTCTGTCGTTAGTTTTTATCTTTTTTTGCAGCAGGATGAAAAGTTGGGAGAGTTGATAGGTCGACATGATGTAAAAACAGCGCGGTAGGACGAAATAAACGAGGAAAAGAACCAGACAGTACGAGCGCTGACTATCAACTGAAAATTTTATTTGATGGGAAAGACATGTATACATAGCAAATATTGAAATGACGCATGCCGTAACATCTATGTCAAACCACCACGGGTATCAACAAAGGGGGGAAACTAGTTTGTTCCTTCATAATATCAACCACCAGCAAGATAAGCCACTTCTTTATCATGTAAAGTAACGGATGCCTTACTAATGCACTCGTCACCAAGCCTATTTATATAGAATGCCTGCATTATTTGGCTCTTTAGCTCATTAGAATGGGGGAACAGTAGGATCGTTTTTTTCAAATTGGGGCTGACATGAGCGCGTAGGACACGAGCGACAGTGATCAGAAAAATGAGGTGTAGCTGTGCCTTTCAAATAATTGAAGGGCTCCCTCAAACGCACATTTACACAACGGCCCGCTTGGCCAACGTAAACATGACCACAAGACAAAGGCATTTTATATACAACACCAACACTACACGGGATGTACTTGTTCTTGTTGACAGTGCAAATGTGTGGACTATCTGAATTTGTGCCTCGTTTCTTTCTGTCTACTATGGCACAGACTTTACCTAGTTTATTTGGAGCTGATATGGCAACCGGCACCCCATATCTGTAAGCAACCTTTTTTAATCTGTGATTGGTACAGTGGATGTACGGAACTACAGCGAATTTTTTTTGTTGATCTACTTCTTTTCGTGCGCTATGCTTGTCGCCGACTTTTATCATTTTTACAAGCTTACTGAATGGCAAGCTTACTGAATCGCACTATTTGAAAAACCAGCTTCTTTTACCTTTTTAACCTGTTCTTGGAAACTTGCGTCCATTGAGTGTATGCACGATTTCTACAATGCTGACCGAGGGCTGGAAAAAGCTTAGAGTTTCTGACAATCTTACAAGGCCCGAATTGCACAGCAAGGGTTTTACAGACCTGGGTGCAAATTTCCAGGAAACGTGGATGGCTCCGAATTTTAACGAAAGGTCCAGAAATTACATACAGTAGTTTTTTAAGGCTTCAAAGGTGAACTTAAGGCCCAAACCCTTCTCTTTAAAAACCTTCAAACAACCACAGTTCTTCCGAGAATATCACGCCTTTCGACAATCAATAAATAGTCGTCTAGATATCTGAAAACTTTTCCCACTATCTCCGACTGACTTTTATCCAAAGCGCAATCATTTTTACTAAAAAAAATATCACTTAATACGGGAGCTACCTTTGAACTGATGCCACACCTGATTTCTGCAAGAACACATCATCGTTGAAACCGACAAACGTAGAGTTCAAATAGAGCGAAAGCAGTTCAAGAAAGAACTCTAGACTGATTCCATTACTGTTTTCTCTTTGCTAGAATTTGATTTCTCAGCGGTTCTGTTTAACCAATTGATAGTTGCCTATTTTTGAAACTGTTTACTTATCATGCTTGTCTTATCATTTGTTTCTATACTCTTGTCATCGTTTTTGTAGTTTTACTATCAAACTTTGTTGTTTGCTTGTTGGGTGATCTTTACAATAAGCTGAACCACAAAGGGTCTTATTTTTTTTACCTGTACCCAGGCTCCGCCTGTGATTTATTTCTGTCATTTTCACAACTTCAATTTTTGTGTGTCTTGTCGCTTGTTTGTTTCTTGCAATATATTTCATGTGTTTTATATTTCTGTAACTATTCGTGCGCCAGAACGCAGGCCTCTGGCTGGTCCTGGACACGTAAATAAACATGATTGATTGATTGATTGATTGATTGAATATTATTATATTATTATTATTAGCTCCTGTAACCGACATTGCCCGCTGTTCAGTCTGCAGAGCACGTGTAACTTCTACTCTGCAGACGTAGATATTTTTAGCAGCTCCCTCAATCAGTTCAGTTCAGACACTTCAAGAATTCTCATTCGCTCATATGCTCCCTCTTATTCTCTTACATGGAACTATAAGGAATATTTCTTTGCTCCGTCATGCTGAATGGATCTTGTTCTAGTTATAGTAACTTCTTTTTACCTGCTTGCCTTACTGTATAGAGAGTATGCTGTTTATATGACTCTTTTGTTGTTTTCCATTTTATGAATTGCTGTTATAAGGTTACACGATTATCTGTAGTGTGCAGATGTTCTGTTTCATCGGTACGATGTAATTACCAATTCTGTTGTATTCTGTCAGTTTTGTTTGTGTTCATTGCATGTAGTGTATACGCTATCTACGTTTTGCAGTTGTTTGTACGGTATACTTTGTAATATACATTTTAAAAGTGATTTTTTTTCTACTCTTTTATTTTATATGCTGTCAAAGTGTTCTCTCCTTTCTTTTGTTTTCCCCCTTTTTTTACCGGTATCCATCTGTGTACCAGCACAAAGGCCTCACGGCTGTTCCTGGACACGATAAATATACACGATTGATTGATTGATTGATTGATTATTATTACTATTATATTAATATTAATATTATTATTTTATTATTATTTTTATTAGTATTATCATTCGCTCCAGTCCATCTGCCCGTCCTGCCTTTAACTTTGCCGCTGGGGTCTACGTGGGTTTTTATAATTATCTGTCGGAGTTTGATTGGTCTGAGGTTTCAAGCGCTGGCAAAGTTGACGAGCAAGTCGAGCAATTTTTTTCTATTATGCAAGAAGGTATGCGCAGATTCATCCCGCGTAAGTGGCCCAGGAACTCTAAATTCCCTGCTTGGTTTTCAGGTGAGCTCCGCGTTGCTTTGAAACGTAAGAAGCGTCCCCATCGGAAGGCACGGTGGACAAATAGTGAGTCATGGCAACAGCAATTTGTTTAATACAGGTCTTTGTGCAAAGTGCTCTATGAGCGGGATCGGTTACTTTACATCTCTGCTGTGGAAAATAATGCAACGCGGAGTTCCAAATGCTTCTGGCAGTACGACCGTTTTCGCTCTGGCGCGATGAGCCGAGAAAACATCAGCCTTCTCGATGATACGAGAAATGATATCGCTTCTGTTGCCGATGCATTTGCTGAGCACTTCAGTTCAGTATTTGGACCCAATACCCTCTCCTGCGCCCGCGAACTGTCTTCTTCGGATTTCTGTATCACCCTTATTTGCGAAGAAGGCGTTCCCAAGGAACTCAAACAGCTAAATCCATCTCTTTCTTCTGGTCCTGATGGAATTCCCTCCGCTCTACTAAAAGCTTACGGGGTCATACTAGCTCCGATTCTCGCTTCTATATTTAACAACTGTTAAAATCAAATATCTTTCCGCGCCTTTCTAAAGTCACGCGTATTGTTCCTGGATTTAAGTCTGTGTGAAAACAAAGGCAGAAAACTACAGGCCAATTTCTATCCTCTGCTCGCCAAGCAAACTGTTCGAATCAATTTTGCACGTAATTTTTCGAGTAGTGTCAAACACATCCTTCTTCCAGAACGACACGGTTTTTATCTAGCCGTTCAACTACTACAAACCTTGTGTCTTTTACGTCCTTTGCATCGGAAGCTGCACATGGACGGGGTCAGCTCGATGCCGTGTACGTTAACCTCAAGAAAGCGTTTGACGTACTTGGCCATTCCTTGCTTCTGCATAAAATGTCTACTTATAACATTCCCATTTTCTTCGTGGAGTTACTCAGCAGCTATCCTAATAATAGGTTATGTTTTGTCTCTGTTAATTATGAAGAATCTGCTGCCTACTATGCTTCCAGTGGTGTGCCTCAGGGATCTGTTCTGGGGCCCCTTTTGTTTTCTTTGTTTGTTAATGACGTATCAGCCTCTATATATCACTCTTGTTTTCTGTTATATGCTGAGGACATCAAAATATTTAAAGAACTTACTAGTGCTGAAGATTGCATTGCTCTTCAATCTGATGCGGATGCTTTTAGCAACTGGTGCTCCACGAACAAACTTGCTCTTAGTGGCACTAAAACGAAGGTTGTGTCCTCCACTCGTAAAACAAATCCCATACCTTATCCGTACATTGTGAAAAGTATTCCACTACTACGTGTGTTGAAAATATCTGACCTTGGAGTGGTGTTTGACCGTGAGCTAAATGTTTCTGCTCATGTGGATTCTATTTTTAATCGTGCCCATCGCCGCTTGGGGTTTGTCTGTAGAATATCAAGAGAATTCAGCAACCCTGTCTCACTACTAAAGCTTTATTTGTCTGTTGTCCGCCCGGCTTAGAATATGCCTCCGTTGTTTGGAACGGCACGTGCCAGTCGAACAGTAATATACTTGACAAAGTGCAAAATAAGTTCATATCTATCCACAAGCATCGTTTCTCCCGCCACAATGGCAATGGTTCAGACTTTTTTACTTCTAATCCTCTCCAAAGTTTGAAGTCAAGACGAACCAAAGCTGGCCTTATTTTTTTATTTAAACTTGTACACGGGAGTACTTCTTGTTCGCAGTTGCTTGGAAATGTAAACCTTAGAGTACAGTCGAAACTTAACCGTAAGTCTCCTGTACTTCGTACCCGTAAGACATGAAATCGACACTGCCCATTGTACCGTCTTCAAGAAACATACAATCTCTACTCCCATAATATTGTCCTGTTTTATAAACCCATTCGGTCTTACATGTGCGACCTTGTGACTTCTGTCTCTCCCTGACTTGATTCCGACCAGTTTTAATTCTGTTTTCATTGCCCTATTTCCGTTTATCTTGCTCACCTTGTTTAGTGTTCCTACTCACATATATCTGCCAGCTTGTATTGACAAAGTTTTATGACACTGTGTTTTATCGTTTCGCGTTTGTTGGAACTTTAGTGTGCCGAACTTATTGATTTGGTAAAATGACCTTAATTCTTCATTCTAGTTTTTTTCTTCGCTTGTATTTTGTTGCTCTTCTCATGCGTAGATGTATTTGTGTCGTCGTCTGTCTTTTTTTAAAGTGCGCCAGAACAAAGGCTATGGCTGTACCTGGGCACTATAATAAAGAGATTGATTGATTGATTGATTGAATATTATTATTATTATTTGCGGTGATACTTTCGCCCAACGCTGACACCTTTTTTGACAGGATCGTGCAACGAGTGTTGCCTGAACTCGTGCGAGGGAGGACTGCATTTGTCTCGGTGAGCCATCAAGATTACGCCCCTGCGCCTGCTCTTCGATTGCGGCGTAGCAGAGGAAGGTGTTCACGACGGGACGGCGCTCGCTAAGCTGCAAGCACTGCAAGTAGGCCAGTCAAACTGGCTTTATCCAGAACCGTCAACGAATCTGGCAACAGTGGCATCGGAACGCCCACATAACGTGGCCACCCTCCTGGGATTCCCTGCAGTTGGCGGCGAAACTTCTGCCCAACGCTGACACGGTCTTTTTCGACAGGTAGCGTGTTATTATGACTTCGGATGTTATAAACTCTCTTAAGAGTACCGCCGGCTACTGCAATTGTAATTGTTTCTGGCTGCGGCGTTGCACAATGTCGGACGACGACATTTGTATTGCATGCCGTTTGCAGCTGCCCACTGATGGCGTGTTAATGACTTGTGTGTGCTGCAACCACAGTTATCAACTCGGTCAAGCGTGCTGAGGTATCGCCCAAACTACGTAAACCGCAATGGGTCTTGCATCTGCAAAACGTGCAGATCCGCTAAAGCGCGTACCGGTACTGCTTCGCAATCTGTTTTGCAACCTGAGGCCGCTGAAACAGCGAAAACTGTGGTTGCAAACATCTTATTAACAGCCGACCTCAAGGAGATCAAAGATAGTCTTCGTTGCTTGCCTCTGTTGACGCAAAAAGTAGACGAACTACTTAGCCCTAGAGATGAATTATGTAATCTTACCGAGTCTGTCGCCCAGCTTGAGAAGTCAGTGAAAGTTATGTCTGATCAATACGACTCGGTTGCTACACAGCTAAAGGACTACAAAAGTCAAAACGCTACACTGAAGTCTGAATTGACGTGCTTACAACAACAGCCCTGACACCAGCACAGCAGCTGGACGTTTTGCGTAATGCTCAGAATGACAGTGAGCAGTACAGCCGCAATGCAAATTTAGAAATACGTGGCCTCCTCCTTGACAAAAAAGAGGATTTGAAGCAAACGCTGTGTAAGCTCGCTGTGAAACTGGAAATAGCGGACTTTTCTTTGGAAGAGGTAGTTGCGGTGCATCGCTTGCAAGGTAAGGATGACTCAACCCCGACAGTCTTGGTGCGCTTTGTGTCTGTTGCCTGAATAAGCCCCGGGAGCTTCATCACGCGGGTAAGGTCGCGAAGTTGTTCTTCAACGAAAACCTAACTAAGCAAAACCGAGACTTGTACTGGCAAGCGCGTACAGCAGCCAAGGCTAAGGGGTACGAGTTTGCCTGGGCCGAAACAGAAAGATCTCCGTGAAGAGAGACGAATCCTCGTCCCGAATTCGAATCGGCGCACTAGCGGGCCTTGACAAGATTATCTAACTCTATGTCGAGCACCTTCCAAAAGCTACCTGATTTTCATTCCTTCGAAAACAACTTTCGTCACAATTTTAAGGATGACTTTACGATAGTCAGTCTATACATGAGAAGCCTGCGTAAATACTGGGATAAACTTAAAATGCTTGCGATGTCATCTATGAGCTTCGTTGACGTGTGCGTCCTTACGAAAATTAACGTCCAGCAATGGGGCCTCGACACGTTTTTCTTGCCTGGCTATCAGTCGCACTTCGCGACTCGCCCATTTCGACGCGGGGGAGGGATCGTTATCTTCGTCAAAATGAGTATGACGTATCACGCATTGATACGCCATTTACTTTTGCTGAGTGCCTTGCTATAAAGTGGCTCTGGGGCAGTGCTGCTTATCAGTATTTGGTTTTAACCGCCCTCTGGCAAATCGCAGTACTCGTTTTCTGATAGAATTAGGGGCCCTTTTGCAGTACTGTAGCCCTGTAGATGACCTATGTCTAGTAGGGGACTTTATACTCAACACATTATGCCCTACAAAGGGTGTTGTAGCGGATTACGTATCTCTACTAGCTTCGCATAGGATCGAAAATACAATAACCACTCCAACCAGAGAGGAGCCCATTAATGGCCAATTAGTTAGATCATGCTTAGATCACATCTCTGTTCGTGCATCAAATTACTTTTAGCAGCCTATGTGATCACATACGATTGGCCCATCATTATTTTGTACCCTGTCAGATGATCGCGGAAATGCCGCTTGAAGCGGAAATGCCCCTTCAACCTACACTTTTACCGGAAAGGTGTAGGTTTGAGCGCCTGGCAGCGGGTAGGCTTGCAGTAGGCTGCCTGACAGCGGGCTGAAGTAGGCTGACAGCGGGTGGCTATGAACCTGTTCTATCAAAGCAACGTGTCGGGGTTTATAATCGTGGACCGCTGCTTCAGGTACCCTGAAATCGAAATGCTGAACATGCTTACTCCAGCTTATGTGATCAACCATTGAAGATTATTATGGTTAGTGTTTAATGGCGCAAAGCCAACGAGGGCAAAAAGCACCAGAGAAGTTATTCAATGGTTGAAGAGAAGTGATTACCACAGCAAGGTAGGTATAAAACGTGAAAACCAGACATATTAAAATCAACTAAGGATAATAGTGATGGCTGATGCATATGGCCAGATTTGATTACACATGATAGGAAATGAGGTGTAAAATCTTTATATCTGAAAAATACCTAAAACCGCCTGTGGCAGGGACCATAGCATCGTCACCCAAAAACAACGATGGGTTGAGCGGAACCTGTTTGTACAGTTGGGAAAGTTTTTGTGCTGTGTTGTGTCAATTGCCTTGCATAGAATTAGTACGTGGACCACGGATAGGGCCTCTCCACACCTGCTGCCCAGGGATCTTGAAGGTCCCGTGTGCCGATACGAGCAAGTTGCATGTGTGTGCCCTAGCCGTAGTCTAGCCAAAGGAACTTCTGTGTATCTGTTACGAGTGTCGGTGGTGTGTTGTCCCAAGTGGGGTTTAATTACATGTAACTTGTTGTATGACTGCTCACTCGAGTGTGTTTGCCATGTTTTTCAAAGTTGTTGTCTAATGTGTGTCTTCATGTCAGTGTACGGTACTGTTGTCATATTAACTGTGCCCTGTAGTTTACCACCGGCAGCCATTTCATCAGTAACCTAATTCCCGACGAAATCTTAGTGGCCTGGAATCCAGCTTATAGTTACATCAATGCATGCGATACATGCGAATAGAATAGGCATTAAAATAGGAGTAAATACAAAGTTTTTAGACCGTTTGTTAGAGGGCAGCGCACGTACAAGGCAAAGGGAGTCTGTGTATACGATTGACTTTGCAATTTTGTGTTGGACAGTGTTATTTAAAACCATTAGGATGCCGTATGCTTCAGTTGTAAAAATACTGTTGTGGGCATTCATCGTTAGACAGAAACGAAAGTTCTGACCGTCTGAAGCAAAAGACGGAGCAGCAGCTGTCTTTGAAGCGTGACTATAAAATAATTAACATCGGTATTTGTCCTGTAAAAACAAAAAAAATGCCGCAAAATGGCAATTCTCGGTGCCCTGTTCTTATCAAGCTGCGTAAAAGACAGGCCACGGAATACAGGGAGCACAATCAATGGTGGTATAAAATCAGTGATGGGTGTCTTGTGAATGTCTAAAACGAGACCTTGAGCTCAGAGGCTTCATCTCCTACCCTTAGTGAAAAAGGCTGAGAGATGGGAGAACGATTTAAAAACAGTTATTCTGAAGATGATTATTAATGTTGGAATTAAAAGGATGGTTAGTCAGGGCCATGATTTGCGAGGCATAGAACAAGTCCATGTAAATCTTTTGGTGATATAGGCACCATTTATCCCCCTCGGCGCAGAGGCTGTGGACTGGACTAGTGCGAAAAGCACTACACGCAAGGCGAAGCCCCAGGTGCAGCACTGGGTCAAGCATTTTTGTGTGCTGTTTCTGTTGCCGACCCATAAACGACACTTCCATAGTCCAATCGAGACCCCACTATGCTGGTAAAAATACGTAAGAGGAGTTGCTTCTCTATTTCTTTGAACTGGCGGGCCAAGGCTTTAAGAATGTTGATAGCCTTTAGGCATTTATGTTTTAGTTGGTAAATCTGAGAGAAGAACGTAAGTTTTTTATCCAACACCACACCCAATAACTTGTGTTCCACCCTCACAGGAATCAAAGCGCCATTAAGGGTAATGTGTGGGTCCGGATGCATGGACCGGTAACTGGCACGAAAGGGAGGGTTCTACCCTTCTTTCAGAGAAGCCACAACTATGGCCTCTCTCAAAGAGCGTAGGACTGTGCCCCGAAAGCCATATTTTATGATACAGATGTAGAAGTGTTGCAAGGGTGTCTGAGAGTAGGTGTTGTATTCTGGTGTATGTGATTTTGTCTGCACCAGGAGGGGAAGGCTTACATGTGCCTTCATCTAATAAATTGATAGGGAGATGTGTAGGAAGTGTGCGACTTGTTGCTATCACTCAGGAACACCTTTTCCACATATGTTTTGTGTTTCATGGAAGTGTTGTGCAGTGTGCTGAACTGGACACGTATTTGAAATGTTGTACGAGCGTGTTAGCCTAGTCTTCGAGTGTGTGCTGTGTTGTGCTAACCAGGGGCAGGTTATATGTGTGTGTTGTTCTTTCAACTTACATATGTGTGTCCAGACGTTGTGTGTGTCCATGTATGAATTACTGGATGTCAAGAAGGTGTTCAAACTCTGTCGTTTTGCCTCAACGTGCACACGTTTTCCCAACGCCTTGGTCCGTTTGAACAAAAGAAGGTTATCCGACATGGGGTAGCGACGGACGATTCCCCACGCCTTGTTCTGGCCCTCTCGCGCCCGCATACAGTCCTCATTCCTCCACGGCCTCCCCTGGTTGCGCGGGGCACCTGAGGCGTGGGGAATGAACTTTTCCGCGGCGTCGAGGATGTGCGCCGTGATAAGTTGGTTAGCTTCTTCAACGTGTAGGTGTCCAATGGATGTGTGGTGTAGTTTGGAGGTCTCTGTAAATGTATTCCAGTTAGCTCTTGCTTCATTGTACATGTTTTGCGAAGATGAACTGCGTGGGCCTTCAGCTATGTATGTTAGTGAGGTGGGGAAGTGGTCACTGCCGTATGGGTCAGTGCCCACGCCCCTATCGAGAAGAGGAAAGGGAAACGCGGAGCCAATAGTTATGTCAAGAAACGAGTGCCTGTTGTGTCCTATGTTATGGTAAGTTGCTGTTTCTTGTTTAAGAGGCAATCACCCGATGATAATAAAATTTTTCCTATCAGGCGACCTCGGGAATACGTGCGAGAAGATGCCGAAATAGAATTGTGTGAATTAAGGTCGCCTTTGAGGATGCATAGTTCAGGCAGCTGGTTAACCAGCGCCTCGAAGTCAGCGCTCGAAAGTGCAAGATCGGGAGGAGTGTATGTAGAGCATACCACTATCAACCTATTAAATATTATTGTGCGGGTTGCTACAGCCTAAAGGACAGTGTTCACGGTGACAGGGTAGGATGCTAAGGATTTCCGGGCGAATATGGCCACACCGCCAGAAGAGTATGTGCATCCATCCCTGTCTCTTCTTCATACTAGGAAACTAATCATGAAATGTGTGTGTTTTGATTTCAAATCTGTTTCGTGAACACACATTACACTTGGCTGATTAGCATGCAGTATTTCGTATACATCGTCCAAATTTTTAAGAAGTCCTCTGCAGTTGCATTGGATTATGTTTTCTCTTCCCATTATTAAATCTTCGGTCCTACTAGAGTGTGTTGTTTAGGTATCGCCTTTCGGGTCTTCGACTCCCGGAGGAGGCTTTCTGGGCCCCTCTACAGGTTTGGACGCAGGGATCGGTTCTTTTCGCTGCGACGGTAACAGGAACGGTCCCACGTCTATCCTATCCTCGGATGTCCTAGGGGTGCCCGATGGACCAGGCCCCTTGTACTTCCCTCCCGTTCAGGCGGCCTTTGTTTTTTTACGCGCTACCGCCAAAGGTGTCGGGAGCACCACAGGTGGCACGGGTGGTGTGGCAGGGATGGGAGTCGATCCCATGTTCATCACCTCGACAGCCTCCAGTTGAAGCAGGGAGGGTGAGGAAGCAGGCGCAGGAGAGGCATTGGTCGCGACAGTGACTGTTGCCACCACAGTCGCTGCTCGCTCAGCGAGCGTTGTAACGACGGGTTGGACTGCCTGAGGCGTCTGTGAGAGGAAGGCGGCGACGGCGACGGGACCAATTCCAACCCTCGGAACTGGGAGCTCAAGGACCTCTTAAGGACCTGTCAAGTCGCTTTGGCTAGAAAACGGATCGGGCACACAGGCAACGCACTCGAATATTGTCCCTGGATCTGCAAGACCTTCGTGCACCAGGTGTGGAGAGTCCCCATCAGTGATCTACATCCTCATACAATGCAAGACACTAGAACCAACACGACACAAACACTCACTTCGCACAACTATACAGACAACACAT
Source organism: Haemaphysalis longicornis (assembly GCF_048455015.1). Classification (NCBI taxonomy): domain Eukaryota; kingdom Metazoa; phylum Arthropoda; class Arachnida; order Ixodida; family Ixodidae; genus Haemaphysalis; species Haemaphysalis longicornis. The sequence goes on along the minus strand of NW_027526295.1, from coordinate 49,458,292 downwards.
GGCACTACACCCATCATACTTTTTTTGGACAGGCCCATGTTTTTCATGAAGCGGGTTTTTGTTTTTCCCTCATGTGAAGTTTCTGCATCTCATTTCTTACCACGCATCATGACAACCTGGCCTTTTACACCAGTCACCTTCATTACCTTGAGTTTTACTTCGTATATTTTTACTGAAATGGTTCAGTTTCGCATTGATGTCACTCAAATGACCTAACCATCCTTGAAGATTGTTGCCCTGAGTACGCCTTGCGCATTTAAAATACAAACATGAATATCAGCATCGATTTTCGTGAGAAGTACTAGTGGTGCCTGCCGCGCATGGTACGTGATGAATAACCGCCGATGGCACTGGGCGGCCACAATGGATTCACTGGTGAGGACGTAGGTAGATGCGTCGTTGGGGGATGTCACCAGAGCGAGCTCGAGCTCCATGCACTAGACGGGTACAAATTAAACCAGTAGCAGCCCTTTTTGCGAAGGTTCTGGTAGGTTCGACGGACAGAACTTTAGCGAACCTTTCGGAGCGACGGGAATCTTTTCCCAACTTCAAGGTGGGGAAGAAGAGAAAGTGCGCCGGGTGAAACCTAAAGCCCGCTACCTCATCAATACACAAGAGGGGGACAAGAAGATGGAAAAACATTTTGAGAAGTTGTTCACGAGAATCGCATTCTGTTTCGAACGTACTCCTTCTTGACCTCCGTGAGGTTCAAGTCAGCCAGTGATCTAGGTGGTCTCGGAGGAGTTTGCATAGCTCTAAATAGGGTTTCCCATATAATAGATACTTCAGCACAGAGTTACAAGTGCCGCGTCATTACCGTGTTTTTTTCCTTTTCTTTCAGGTGAAGTGTAAAACATGCGCCTGTATTTGTTGCTGTACATTTATTGAGATCTGTAATGCCGGTGCTTCCGTGGCTTTGTAGTTTCATACTAACAGGTGGCGTAAAGTCAGTCTTGCCAAGCAAGTGTACGTGAACAGCGCAACTATCAATGTCTGGCCTATTTCATTCCTTGCAAATGGCTTACACAATTGTGGATGAATATTGTAGTAGTAAATAATGTTCTTACCAATATACCTTGTACTCTAGATATACGTGCTTTACTGCAAAGCAGTATATGTCTAACCCCCCCCCCCCCCAGTTTTTATACCGGTATCATCGATTTACTAGGCGCCGCTCCGCGGCTAGTCCTCGCCACTGCTGACGCCTCGTTCACAACTATGCTCCCCCTCACCTCCCGCGATGCCTCTTTAGCAAGTTGCGCAGTCGCAAACTGACGGCAGTATGCGGTTATTAGAGAGTTTTAGTACAGCGTTTGTTGCCTTTGCGTACGCTAAAAGCTACATTTTGCGTCCCGCTACGTAAACACCGCGAGCGGAGTTTTAGTACAGCGGCTCATCAGTTTTGCGTAGCGGCACGCTAATGCATACGGTGCCATCTGTCTAATGTTTTGCAAAATGACTCGCCGGCTGATCTGCTGGCGGAGTGCCGGTGTGCTTAAAGATTTTACGGCTATCCAACGAATTGTAAGCAAGAGCTTTCCCGTTATTATTGAATGCAACACCGCCACAGCATGGCATGAATATTCTCTTACCTGAGTAAATTCTATATAGACACCATTAAAGTACCGAGGAATTTTCTTCGTGCAATCGCACAGTACGCCCTGAACCGAATGTCCTGGTTTGACGCATACGTTTTATTCAACTTCAAATAAATCCAGAGAGGCGTTTCAAACGAACACAACGTCAAGACATGCGTTGCAAGTCTGAGCTGCAATCGACCGGCGATCGATTGCCTCCTCCTGCTCGTCGTAAATCCGGCACTCACCTCGCGCGCGGTTTGCGGGTTGACACAGCAAGTCACTCGTTCGCTTAGGCCGAGAGGGCGTTTAGCCACGGACAATGTACATACCCCATGCGAGGTTGAGTCGTACGTCGCTCGAGAAAGATAATCCAGAGCATGGGAAGCACTATCCACCCGCAGAAACAGAACGTCGCATTTCATCGCGAACGTACACACAACACACACACACACAAACACCGCTTTTATCGCCGGCCTGGCTACAAAGCTTCGTTCGGGCAGTCACCGATTTCACGACGATACGGAGCTGCGCGAGGGGCGATGTGCGAAGCTCTCGACGTATTTAAAAACACATGGGCAAGGAACTTGGTTCATCGGGAGCAAATTACTGTCCACAGAAAAGCGGAATCGTGGATGCTTGCTGGGCTACTTGCCGCCATGTTGGAAACGCAAGCGTCCGCACGTAAGCGGCCTCAAGTATGGGCCATGACCGGTTGCTGGAATATGCGCTCACTTCGCGGGTAGAAAAAGGGGGGCGTGTACGCACAGCTAGGCTCCATGCCGCTGCCGATTAAATGCCGGTTGTGCTGGCATTTAGTTGTCCATATTACATGGCTCAATGCAGTTAGTCGGCTGTCCTCCTCAGTCGAGTGGTTCGGGTGTGGGTTGATGTGTTACACAGACATCTCGTATACACAGTAAGATGCACACCAGGGGGAAAGAAAACGGACAGCCACATGCGTGTATGCGAAAATAGAGCTCAAGGGCTTCCAGGATATAAATCGTTATCAGACGGATGCATGCCGTTTCTTTGGAGGAGGAAGAGGAAGAATCGAAACGTTGACCCGAATAGAAGCACAAATGGGTGCAAATAAATGAAAAGCTGCTGGCACCGCCATTACCGCCTCAAAACCAGCTCGTCCAGTAGCGGCCAACCACTCCCGGATGAACAGCAAATTGCCCGCTTGGAACGCCGGCGTGAGCCCATATTAGTTCTTCAGAGGGCTTTCAGGGGATATTTTAAACGGCGTCTGTCACTTCTAAGCACGCGCACATGACCGGTTGCCGGGTTATTCGTGCGTAGGTTTATAGTGGAGAATTGTGGGAGGGATTAGGGGACGCGTGCACGTGCACCTCTAGGTTCCACGCCCGTAGTGATGAATGGTGTGTCCGTTGTGCTGGTGTGAGATTTAAAGGCGGGCGTTAAACGGCCCTATGGGAGATGTCCGGAATTCTTAGTGGTAGAGCGGATTTGGTTTATGTGTTAGGTTATGTGCAGATTACTGACGTAAAACCCGTATAGGAGTCTATGGAGGTAAAAAATGCCATGTCACGCTGTTCGGTTGGCTGAAATGTGAAATGACGTCATTATTTAAAGTTATTACGAGACTTGTGGCAACATTCTGGACCCGGCCTTACACAAACAGTAAGATGCTTATGACGAAGTAAGGAAACAGGCAGTTTTATGTTCATCTGCAAGAACCAATCTTGGATCCGTCAGAGGTTCATTCAGATAATTGGCTAGGAAATATGCTCCATCGCAAATTACGATAAACGTGTTTCGTTTTGCGCACTTCGTAAACTGCGTCCAGCTTTGCAAGTCATCCTTCTTCACTGATTGTAAGGGCACTAAGTTTTTTAGGACTCGCCTAGGCACTGTCGGGTAAATCGACCACGTTTTAACTGGGATGAATTCTCATTGAAATAAGATTTGATTGATTGAATAAGGGTTTTATGCGCGCCGTAGGGGAGGGCTCAGGATGAATTTTGACCACCTGGGCTTCTTTCAAACACACGGATTTTTTTCTTTTCGCCGCCACCAGAAGACAATTGTTTATTGGCAGACTTCTAATCCAGGTCTTCTAATGAAGTACTAACATCTACATAAATGAAGTAACTCGTCGCCAACTCTCGGTGTAGCCTAATTTGCGTAGCACCTATACTAATGAGAATTGACCCGAATGGTCGTCCTACCATCAGCTGATGCTAATCGATGGGGCAGGTTGTGTCTAGCACCAGAACTAGAGAACTGCCTTACTCCCTAAAAAAGGGTTCTCTTTTTGAGAAGGCTTAAACAGCGGCCCCCTATATAGTCGGGCCGCATCCAGCTGATATGAGTGTCATTACCGGCTGATATAGTGACCTTAACCTCAAAATGGCGACATTTTCTCCGGACGCACAAAGACAACACAAACAGATAGCGCAAACAAGACCACGACAAATGAGAGTGCATCAAGTTCTCAGAACGCTCACAAGCACTTTTTTCCCTCGTTCCCCTTGTATACATGAATCTTTAGGAGAGGTCGTTGCAAATAGTCATTTCTACGCTCGTATGCATACCGGCCTTCACGTTGCTGTCCCGTCAATGGAATGCGCGCGCTGTTTGTGTACGGCAGCGCGAAGGCTCGAAACTAAACAAACAGACGGGGGACACCGTAGCCAATTACCGCTGGCAGGGATTGCCCGTTGGTCGCCAAACCGGCGATCACCCTCAGCGGCGCAGTCTCGGCCACTCGTGGCACCTGCGCACTCCTGAGCAAAAAAAGAAACAAAGAAATGCAAACTCCTTATCGGGCTTAGACCTGTATGAAACAATGGGACTGGCTTCGGCCTTTTATTGTAACCGAAAATGAGCCGAGGGCACAGTGAAGTTTGTGCAAATAGGTCCATTAAAGGAGACGCCGACTGACTTCATAAGGAGAAGCCTCCACAAATGCCTTCTTTGTAGCTTGGATTCGGCCAAACTTCTCTCCACACACACCTGTGAAGTCGTCCATTTCAACATTGTAGAAAGCAAGCCCGACATGGTAAGGAAACCTTCTCCTGCGGTCGATCGCCTGTAGAAAAAAAAGTCAAGTTAACGTGATAACATGGAAGGCCTGATGCGGTAAAACACTAACAATTTGCGGCATTGGTTAACTCGTGACAAGTGTCACTGAACCAGTTTTCGTAATACGAACCGATTAAAATATCTCGGAACAAAAGCTTCTAGAATTCAGCATTTTTTTTATTAAAAATACGAACCAATTTAAATACCTCGAAATGGAAGTAAATGAACCAGTATTTAGTAAGATTAGTGCCAGTAAACTACAATAAATTTGAGTAATCAATAGATCTGATTTGATAGCCTACTTGAGCCGGAAAAAGCACAGCGTAAGACATTGTCCCATTTGCTTCCCAAATGGCGTTTTCTGGCGTCGCTATTATTTGAACCGAGATGGCATTGTGAACCGTGAAGGTTATTATACGCTGTATAAGCTGAAGAGGAACTAGAGTAAGGCATAGTGCATATTCCCTGTACAGCATAAAAACATGCACTGGGTAGCAGCCAAACCGAGATGACGCAGGGCAGACCATGGAACACAAAATTACACGTAGAGGTGGACAGGCATCTTCCACCCATCTCGTCGGCTGGGCTGCCAACTTTCTCAATAGACTGCGGAAATACATCTTCACGACACGTCTTCGTCAAAGCAACAGTCTGTGACAAAATAGCAAAAAGGACGGTTGGAATTTGCAATATTTGCTATCAGTGCCAAACTCACGGTCAGGTACGCCTGGGTAAATTCAGGTCGAATACGAGTACGAGTAAGCTGTCGAGTACGATACATTTGCAGACAGCGCGAAATTACCAACCCGTAGTGTGCTGCCTATCGCTACGAAGGGCACCCGCATTCTCCAAAACGTAACCGGAGCCACCTTCTCCCGACTGTTTGCCGCCATCTGGCGTGTTCCCCCCACCGGCAAACCACACTGCGACGAAACTACACCCAGCTGGGACTATGAACCCGGGTGTGGCAGCCAGCACTTCTGAAACTATGAGCTAAAGTGTGCAGCTGGTCGCACACCACTGCCTTTTTACGGCATGGCCTTGTGGATTGTAACCACCTTGCGGATTCTAATTTAGTTCATAACGTTTCGGTTTTATTTATCAGTTCGGTCGTCATCTACCAGGATAGCAGGCGTTGTTGGCGTGAGTCGAGGGCTGCCTCTGAGGCCTGCACAGTAAAAAGGCAAGGTTTCGTCGCCACTGGACGCCAACCCACGCTTCCCGACGCTATCGGATGTTCATGGACGTTTAAGCAACGCTCCAGTTCTTGACGATACGTCGTTACTGCAAGGCATCTTTCTGCTTTGGAGCGACAATCGCCTACACCAAGCACGGTGCATGCTAAAAGCGGTCCAACTCCCGACGGCACACAAAACGCAAGGTTTGCTCATATTATGTTTCTCTGCGCGGCACACGTCCAGGAAGGACTCAGGCGCTGCATGAAACACGAGCCTTCCCGCCGCTGGCATGAACGACGTTGAAACAACATGCCGGCGCGCCAGCGCGGGAGCTGCGAGTGGGGCCAGACCACGGCGAGCTCTCATTGAAGGCGAAAGAACAGTACGAGGCCGACCGAGAAGAACACTGCCCCGAATTAGATGCAGCTTTGTTAAAGGTTGAACGCGTCTTGCGAAAGCTAGCTTGAAACCACCAAGGACACGATTCGTGCAAGCTTCGCAGATAATAAAGACGCAGCTGCCAAATACAAAGCTTTCTTGGTGACCGCGAACTGTCCTGAAAGCTTACTACTACAACGCCACCAACCAAGGGAAGTTGACGCCAAGCTTGAGGAGCTCGTCATGGGAGGTCTAGACAAGTTTCGTGCGGTTCGCAACACAGCGCAGGACACAACGCCGGAGAGCTGTTGGTCTACCCGTCCCGTGCGCTATTCGTCATCCCTGCAAACCAGCTCGTCTACGATTACCGTAGCGGCGGCGCAGGCACGCGCGGCAGCAGAAGCTTCCAAAGCAAAAGTACTTTTCAGGCGAAAAGAAGCAGCCATGAAGTTGTAGAGGGCCAAACTCGACGCTGAGCTCGAGATTCTACACCACGTAAAAGAGGCAGCTGCGGCAGACCCGCATGCGGGTGTTGTGGAGGCTGCCGCGGAGCAGGAGGGCAGGGAGAGCCTTCCTGCGCTCCCCTTGCTTGACTCAAATGGGCGCACCGAGGGCAACGTTCTGGCCTAAGCCACCACGCATAACCAAAGTCATGCCGCTTCGGAACTTCGCATGACTAAGGCCGATCACGCAGATATCCATGATGAATTGAATGTGCATGCACGGATTGAGGAGCACCAGACTAGTCGGCAGGCCGATCACCGATCAATGAACGCCTTCGCTTCAGGCGGCACCAGCTCCGAAATGACCGGCGTCGTAAAATTAATGTGCCGGAAGGACCTCCTGTCAACTAGGATGACACGGTTTGATGACCACCCCGTGGGTTTTCGGGCATGGGCGTGCTCCTTCAGTGCAATGAGGAGTGGCCGCCACCTTTGTGCCCTGGAAGAGCTAGACTTGCTCATCAAGTGGCTTGGGCCAGAGTCGTCTGCACAATCTAGTACGCTCCGGTCCGTGTAAATGCAAGAATACACAGCAGGGCTAACTTCTGCCTGGAAATGGCTGAACGACACCTACGGCAGCCCTGAGGTCGTTGAAGATGCTCTCATGAAGAGTCTAGAAGACTTCATGAGAATACCCTATTGCAACAACGTGAAGCTCCGAGAACTCGGCGACCTCCTCATTGAACTGGAGACAGCGAAGGCTGACCCGTACCTTGCTGGTCTTGGACACAGCACAAGGTGTCAACGCCATCGTTGCAGAGCGTCCTCCTGGGCTTCAGGAGAAATGGATGTCGGCGGGCTTAAAGTATAAAAAAGACAATAACACCACATTTTACCATGTCAATACTTCTGAAAATTTGTTAGAGACGAAGTTCAAATGCGGATCGACCCTAGCTTTATATTCCGTCAGCAGAATAGCTTGTCTTACTTCCAACCAAGGAGGGAGAAGCAGGCTTCCAACGCCATCAAAGGAAAGACAACAGTGTCCTCCAGAAAAAGTGATGCGGATTTGAAGCCTGAAAGCTGCTACGTGACAACCCTGAATGCTGACGGAAAAAGCATGAATTTAGGGACCCAAGTAAATGGTGCACCACCCATATCAGACAACATTCGCACGAAAAATGCCGTGTGTTCCTTCGGAAGACCTTCGACGACAGCATCACCTTTCTATAAAAGCAAAGGATTTGCTTCAAGTGCCTGAAGTCTACGGGCCACTTCTCAAAGCAGTAAGAGATAGCCGTTGGGTGCTCTTTGTGTGACTACCGAACACCATGCAGCGCTTCACCCGATGGTTACGTGCACATACAGCCGTTCTAAAACTGCAGATGGAGAAGACAACACTCACGAGACAGGAGGAAGCGTAACTGCTACGTGCACCGAAGTGGGTGACAAGGACAATCAAAGCAAGTCTTGTGCGAGGATCTGCGTATTGAACGTAACCCACGGCTGTCAACAGCACAAGGCAGTAAAGGCTTACTCCATTTTAGACGATCAGAGCAATCAGTCACTGGTGACGTCGGAGCTGCTAGATCTCTGCCATGTTGATGGGTTACCCACAGGCTACGCTTTGAGGACATGCTCTAGAATAACGGAAGTCACTGCAAGGTTAGCGAACGGCTTCGCGGTTCAGGGTGTCAGTGGTGACGTCGACCTAAAGCTTCCACCGTTGCTTGAGTGCAGTGACATTCCTAACAGCAGGAGCAAAATACCAACACGTTAAGCTGCTCGGTGCTACCCACATCTCCAGTCGATGGCCAGTTTCATCCCTCCCCTGGAGCCAGAGCCAGAAATATCGCTTCTTCTTGTCCGGGAAATCATTAGGGCCCATAAGGTGCGTCAGACATGCAATGGTCCGCACGATGCGCCTTACGCCCAGAAGCACGACTCTGGCTGGGTGATAGTAGGGAATATTTGCATCGGCCGGACGCGGAAGCCAGGTACCATCAACGCGCAAATAACTCACATCTGAGAGCGACAGACCTCCATCTTTCCTAGAACCTTGTGTCTACCCTTTTGTGGTGAAAGAGCACCCGATCCTGGCGTCACCTGGCAAGCATGATTCCACGCTGGATTACGGGTTGGCAACGCACCGAAGAACTTTGCTGTACGTTATTCCAAACAACTTGTGAGGACGACGAGCTCGCTCCCTCTATAAGAGATAGTGAATTCCTTGACATAATGGAAAACGAGTTCGTCCAAGATCAGTCTAAGAGCTGGGTTGGTCCTCTTCTGTTTCGCATACCGAGATCCCGGCTGCCAAACAACAGGCTACAAGTCTTGTCCCGCCTCCTGGGACTACGTCGCTCTTTGCGTAGGAATCCCGAAATGAGCGCACACTTCGTGGCCTTCATGAAGAAACTGTTTGTGAATGACTATGCAGAACCTGTTCCACCGATCGTTCATAGCAAGGAGTGCTGGTATTTTCCTTTGTTCGGGGTCTACCACCCTCACAAGCTAGAGAAGATCAGGGTCGTCTTCGACCCCAGTGCTCAGTACAAAGGAGCGCCTTTGAGCAGAGTCCTTCTCACAGGTCCGGATCCCACAAACATTCTCATAAGAGAGCTGATACGCTTCAGGAAGGAGCCAGTTGCAGTGATGGCAGACATTCAGCAATTGTTTTACAGTTTCTTTGTTCGTGAAGATCATCGAGATTTTCTTAGGTTCTGCCGGTTCGAGAACATGTCAAAAGAGATGGTTGGATGCCGCATGAAACTGGACGTCTTTGAGAATAGCCCAACGACCTCTGTGGCTACCTATGGACTTCGGCGAAGGGCTCGACAAGGCTCACTGCTTTACGGGGAGGAAGCCGCGAAGTTCGTGGAAAGAGATTTCTACGTCGACGATGGCCTCAAGTCATTTCCCACCGAGGAAGACGCCATTAACGTGCTGCGAAACACACCGGAGATGCTGGCAATGGTGAACATACGACTTCACAAGATCGCTTCAAACAGGGAGAACGTGCTAAAAGCAATTCCGGTTGAAGATCACGCAAATGACTTAAAAGAACTCGACTTTACTGCAGAGACGATGCCCGCGCAAAGCAGTCTTGGGCTCTTTTGGAATGTGCTGGAGGACACGTTCGTATACGTGCTCCTAGGACCTCAAGGCAGACCCTTCACGCGGCGTGGTGTTCCGTCCGCTGTTAATCGCGTCTACGACCCGTTGGGTATTGCGTCTCGAGTGACTGCACGGGGAAAACACTTTTTGCGTGAGATCAGAGCGGAAGGCTACGACTGCGATGCTCCACTTCCAGCTCACAGAGCGCAAGATTGGGAAGACTGGAAGAGCTCGCTTGGGGCACTGGCAGACCTGAAGATCACCCGGACTTACGCAACTTGAACAATGCTTGAAGGAAATTCACATTTTTTGCAATGCGTTCACAAAAGCCGTCGCAGCTGTGGCGTACCTACGATGTTTTTGACGAAGAGGGAACGTGACATGTGGGTTTCATAATGGGAAAAATAAAGCAGGGACCACCGGCCGACCCTACTGTTCCAAGGCTCGAGTTATGTGGAGCTGTCCTTGCAGTCGAACTGGCTGAACTCGTGCAACGCGAGCTGGACATTCAGCCGGATGCAGTGAAGTTCTACATCAACAGCAGAGTCATTTTAGGCTACATATACAATAATACCAGAAAATTCTACGTTTATGTGGCAAATAGAGTGTTACGTATACGTAAGACTACACGGCCAGAATAGTAGAAATACATCCACACGAGTGAGAATCCTGCGGACAACGGCACAAGGATGGTGTCAGTGATGAAGCTCAAGCACACGACCTGGCTCAGTGGCCCCCATTTTATCCGGTAGGGCGATGAACCAGCCCTGCCGTCAGGTGTCTTCATTCTTGTATCTCCAAGTTAGCGCAGAGAATTGCGCTTGGAAGTGAACACGCTGGTCACAGCACTTACGTCATCCAGGAAACTCGGTGGGGAGCGCTTCCTTAGGTTCTCGAGCTTGAAAACACCTGTTCGCGCCCTGGCATTTCTTCTAAGAGCTGAGCAGCGCGTCAAGGGTCTGACCGCGCAGGAAAGTGGCACCGAATATCTTTTTACAGCGAGAACTGTAGTAATCCGTGCAGATCACAGGACTGTTTCTGTCAAGAAATAAGCCTCCTCGAGGACGAAAGACCTGTTCCCAAAAAACGTCGCCTTCGAAATTTCGACCCATTCGTTGATGGGAACGGCCTTGTGCAAGTCGGTGGCCACCTCAGCAGAGGGGATCTACCCGAAGAGGGAAAGCATCCTCCCATCATACCAAGCCGACACCACGTCACCACACTGTCCATACAATACTACCACGAGCAAGTGCCGCATCAAGGCCGACACTTTACTGAAGGAGCAGTCACGTCTGCTGGTCTGTGGATCATCGGCGGCAAGGGATGCATCTCGTTTATCGTAAGGAAGTGTGTCACGTGCAAAAAACTGCGAGGGCGGTCACAGGAGCAGAGGATGGCCCATTTACCAGTTGACAGGCTGACCACCGAGCCCCCTTTCACCATAGTAGCCGTCGATGTTTTCGCACCATGGCTGGCTGTTGCTCGCCATACAAGAGGTGGAATGTCCAACACTAAAGGCTGGGCGGTGTTGTTCACGTGCCTAAGTATTCGTGCAGGGCACATCGAGGTGATCAAGGTGATGGTCACATCCAGTTTCATCAATGCACTCCAAAGATTCCTGGCAAACTGGGGACCCGTCAAACAAATCCGCTCTGACTGTGGCGAAAACTTTGTGGGAGCGTGCAGAGAGATGGGAATACACCCAAATTATCTGTGAAGTTCCACAGTGGGGATGTTTTTCAACCAGAAAGGCTGTACGTGGGTATTGAACTTCCGCATGGGTCTCACATGGGTGGAGTTTGGGAGAGAATGATGGCTATCGCTTGTCAGATGTTCGATTCCATGGTGCTTCAGATGCACCACAACCTTCTGACTCACGAGGTCCTTACGACCTTCAATGCAAAGGTCTCAAATATCATACAGGCAAGGTGCCTCGTTCCCGTAAACTCTGACATGAAAAACCCCATCATTCTCACACCAAGGGTGATCTTGGCGCAGAAGCTGGGAGCTTCAACTACAGCCTTTGGGGAAGATCTATCAAGCAATCTGTACCGACGTCAGTAACACCAGGTGCAAAACGTGGCCTGAGAGTTCTGGAAGAAACGGTGCACCGGGTATTTGACTTCCTTGCAACAGCGAAGGAAGTGGCACATCGCTCTATCTGACTTCAACGTCGGAGGCTTCTTTTTGCTCAAGGAGAAACAAGTCAAGCGGTGTGAATGGCCGGTCGGTATTGTCAGTGCATACTGAGCGCCGACAGGCACAGTCGAAAGGCAGAAGTCAAGACAGCAAAAAAGGGGATCGTTGAAATGTTCTATCATTCCATATCAAACATGTTTCGTCTAATGACTACCTGATACCATTGTGGTGCCTGCGAAGCCATGCACCAAACGGGAGTGTGCTGCTCATCGCTACGAAGGGCACCCGAATTCATCAAAATAAAACCCGAACCACCTTCTTCCGACTGTCTGCCGCCATCTGGCGTGTTCCCCCTACCGACAAACAAAACTAGGATAGACCCTCGACCTGCTGCTATATGAACCCGGGTGTGGCAGCCTGCACTTCAGAGACGATGAGCTAAAGTGTGGCAGCTGGTCGCACTCCACTGCCTTTTTACGGCATGGACTTGTTGATTGTAATCACCTTGCGTATTCTAAATCAGTTCAGAAAGTTTAGGTTTTAATCATCAGTTTGGCAGACATCTACCAGGATAGCAGGCGCTCTTGTTGTGAGTCGAGGGCTGCCTTTAAGGCCTGCACACGTACCCTGGCCCACCAACACGTATGCAACCGTAATGTGGGAATGTGCATTCAAGACGATCACGGAAGTGGGACCCACAAACCAGTCTATAGGCAGGGTTTCTCAATCTCGAGGTCTCTACGTATCAAGAGAGTATAAAATCAAAAGAAACCGCTATTCTTGTAAGCATTGATAAGGCTCAGAAAAAACATACCTGCAGACAATCGTGACAACGAGCTATAAATAACGTAATAAATCGACGAACTAACTGCGCACAGTTGTTTTACAGCTCCGGTTGCTCGTTGTTGCTGCCTTCGAAGGCGCACCCGAATATACCCTCAAGCTTCCGAACCCCTTTGACGTGAGTCCACCCTTACCGCCAGTAGAACGGATGAGATCATTGGCTTTGCTGCGTCGCCACAGGGGTTGTGCTTCGTAGAACCAAAAACTACGTCAGACACCTGTAGCGAACCGCCGAATCATTGCCGAAGATGGAGCCCAACCTACCCGACAGTCACCGTACCGCGACTGTTTACATGATCGGGAAGCCATATGTACTCAAGTCGACAACATACTCGGCAACGACATCATTCAGCCATCGAAAAGCCCCTGGGCGGCACCGGTCGTACTCGTGAGAAAAATCACGGAACTTTTCGGCGATGCGTTGACTACCGGCGACTGAACAAAATCACCAAAAAGTCTTGTACCCCCTTCCCGGAATGGACGTCGCCCTCAGCCACCTCTGCTATGCGAAGTACTCCTCATCGATGGACCTGAAGACCGACTATTGGTAAATTGAAGTGGACGAAAGAGACCGAGAGAAGACTATTTATAACCCCGGACGACCTGTACAAGTTCAAGCTTATGCCGTTTGGGCTGTGCATGGCGCCAGTAACGTTTTTAAGAGTCATGGACACTGTGCTAGCTGGCCAGAAGTGGCACACCTGCCTCGTATACCTCGACGACGTTGTGGTGTTCACCTGCACTTTTTTCGAACACCTTCGAAGGTTGGTGTCTTTACTCAAAGCTATTCGTACGTCGGGGTTAAAGCTGAGACCTAAAAAGTGCCGTTTCAATTACAATGAACTCAAATTTCTGGGCACGTATTCAACGCCGCAGGTGTCCTGCCAGACCCAGCTAAAACTTTAGCCATAGAGAACTTCCCAAGACCCAAAGACAAGAACGGCGTGCGAAGTTTCGCCGGACTGTGCGCACACTACCGGCGCTTTGTCGAAAATTTTGCACGCATTGCAGCGCCAATCACAGCCTTGACAAAAAATAGCACCGATATCAGCTGAGAAAACGATCAGGAAAAAGGATTCTGCAATCTGCAAAATGCCTACAAAACGCCGATATGAAAATGCACACAGAAACCAGTGATATAGACTTGTGGCCGTCATCGTCTAAAAGCACAGCGGTTGCAAGAAAGTAATCGCCTGTGGCAGCCGTGGTCAGTCAAAGTAGGCGAAAAACTACTCAACCTCTGAGAAAGAGTGCCTCGCTATTTTGTGGGCGATTTTAAAATGTCGCCCATACGTCTATTGTAGGACATTTAGGGTTGGGACAGACCACCATGCGCTATATTGACTCGCCGCTTTGAAGTACCACTCAGGCGGTCTTTGGCAGTGGAGCTTTCACCTGCCAGAGTTCGACGGTACAGTTGTCTATAAATCCGACAGGAAACACACTGACGCCGACTGCCTGTCCCCCGCGCCCCTGGGCCCACCACCACAAGACTCCGATGGAGACCGCGCGTTCTTCTGGGTCATGATGGAGAGGGACGTAGCCGCCTTGCAGCGCGCCCACCCCGACTTATGCGTCATGATCGACTACCTCCAAGGACGCAACGTCGACGTGCCCAGGGCCTTCAAGTGCACCTTGCCAGCATTCAGCCCGAACGACTCTGTCCTCGAGAACAAAAATTTCAGCCCCGGAACGAGAACGAAATATCTTGTCATTCGAGCAGATCTTCGTGATGAAATTTTGGAAGCGTGCCACGACCACCCGTCTTCTGGACATCTCGGCACAGCTCGCACAATTGAAAAAATCAAGGCAAGGTACTACTAGCCCCGCCCTACATCCGACGTCGCCCAGTACTTCCGGAGCTGCCGTGACTACCAGAGACAAAAAACGCCGTCGCCGAGACCCGCCGGACATCTGCAGCTGATCGCCGTCCCATCGAGGCCCTTCCAGCAGGTTGGAATGGACCTTTTGGGCCCGTTGGCTACGTCACGAGCCGAAAAAAAAATGGGATGTAGACACGACAGAGTACGTGACGCGCTACGCAGAGACCGCCGTTCTTCCGAGTGGGGACCGCACAACAATTGACAAAGTTCTTCATAAGCCACGTTGCGCCGCGACATGGACCCACTGAAGTCTTTATCACGGACCGCGGAACGGCCTTTACCGCGGAGCTGATGGAAGGAAGCTTACGCTACAGCAACACGGATCACCAAAGAATGACGGCGCACCCCCCCCCCCCGAACGAATGGATTAACGGAACGTTTTAAAAAGGCGATTGCGTATACGGTGTCCATGTACGTCAACGTTGAACGTAAGTTCAAGGATAAAGTGCTCCCATATGTCACGTTTGCGTGCAACAGGGCTATCCAAGAAACTACGCAGGTTACAATGTTTGAGCTTGTCTACGGAAGACGGCCGACTGCTATGCTTAATGTCATGCTTCCGCACGTAGAATACGGCGACCTCTACGACAACCTCGAGGATACCTTCACAGTGTGGAAGAGGCCCGCCACTTCGCACGAGTTGTCACTACGGACCAGCAGCTCATGGATGCCTCCGGCTACAACCTCCGACGCCGAGACGCCAAGTACCACGCAGGGGATCGTGAGTGGGTTTGGACTCCTATCCGACGACGCGGACTCAGTGAGAAGCTTCTGCGACGGTATTTCCGACGCTAGCAGATTCTACGACGTGTTGGCCAACTTACCTACGATGGGATTTCCGATAGTGACTCCGGCACGTAACGACGATGCACGCGACCCGATGTCTTCCACGTGGTTCGCCTGAAAGCTTAGTGCGCAAGATACCGGATTTTTTTGTGTTGTTTTGTTGCTGTTTGTGCGGACGGTCGTTTTATTTCAGCATCGGGTCGGTGTACTGTTAGAGAGGGTAATGCCGCGTACCATGTACAGGTTTGTTTATTTACTGTTTGTTTTTACTCCCGGCCTCACCCGGCTCGGTTATTGGTGTCCCAAGCAAAGCGCGTGTTCAATTCTTTATTTTCATGCCACGCTGGCTATCTCATTCACATAAGGAGACTGTTTCGCCCTAACGCCACTATCCTACAATAATCTGTTCTGCCTGTAAATGGACGGTTCAAAAACCACCCACACGGAAAGATAAAAAGCCCGCAGAGCAGACGCTGCGGTATTCGACGCTACAATCAACTTTTTTCAAAGACAACTGCATCGTCTTTGACTTTGTAACCGATATTGTAAGATCTTGGGTGCTCTTGCATGCAGAGAGTACGAACTTGCATTGACCAATGGTATGCTGAGGGGGTACGTGTCTGTGCATAAGCAAGCTCATTCTTTCTGTTTCTTTTCCGTCTTTATGTAAGCGAGTTGTGTTGATTGTAGAATAATTGTGAAACATAACGTTTTAAAGTCTAAATGTATTCAGTGTAGAGTTTTTTATGTCACACCGCATTGTATTTCCAATTCTGTTCTTCAGAGCATTGCTTCAGCTGATTACCTCACGTTTTTTAACTGTATTCTGTAACACCAATTATGTCCTTCGTGCGTCCAGACGTTTCGTTTTGTGCTTCTCTATCGTTTCTCTTCTTGTTTTTGCGTGTGACCTTTAATTGTGTCAAAAAGCCGCCCAGTACGAAGACCGTCTTGTTGTTTCCGGGAACTCTGATAAATACTGATTACTTGACCATATATTACTATTTTTTCACATCTATGAAAACCTATCTTCTCTTCTGCGCGCAATCATACAGAGCTCTACCAAATTGATAATTCTGTAGGGGACTCCTTCGCCATTCAGGATAATTCCTGGGCGCTCCAATATTAATTGATTGATTGGTTATAACGAAAAATATATTATTCCACTGCTATTAAGAACTGTTTTTTCCTTCAGTGCGAATCTAATAGGGGTATCAAACTAATTAGTTCCGTAGAAGACGCCTGCGCCCTTCAGCATGATACCTCTTCTTTCGCACGTTGGTGCACTGAGCACGGCCTAATTTTAAACGATTAAAAATCCAACGGGATCATTTAGAGCCGGAAAACAGAGCCATTTCAATGTTCACACACAACTAATAATGCTTGTCTTTCTAAGGTTAAGGAGTTCAGGAACAAAGGTGTACTTTTTGACAGCACACTCAGCTTTACTTCCCAGATGAGATACGTGATTGGGCGTAACTCTGCTCTCTGGGCGCCGTGTGCCGATATCTTGAATATTTTAATTCCCCAGCTCTTTTTTCAATCCTGATAAATCAATTTGACTCTCTTTTCTAAAAAGGTGTTTTCTTGACGGAGTGGTTCGCTTAATTACAATGTTCATTATTTCTAGAAAGTTTACAGAGAAGGTATGTATCATTATATAAATACCGGCTCGGAAGTAGTTCTGCCTCAACCACCACTAAACCCCAGCTATGAACACTTCTTGTTTGAGTCACTGACGTGATCGCGCTGATCTTATTTTTCGTTTCTAGCTCCTTCACGGAATCATTTTTTGCCCTGAAACACTGTCCCAGCTCCTTCTCTGGGTTCACTGAAGAGTGCACGGTTAGAGTAGTCATTGTCACAGGCGCTACTGATAACCGGAAGCTGCTTGCCCACCTACTGCAAATGCGGTATAACCTGTTTTTGCAAAATTTGGCATTTTGATTTGTTCACTCTCCCAGTTTTATCCAGTGCTAAACAGTGCTTTCAATTAGCTTTTTGTAAGGATAATACGCAATTTATATAATTGCTTGTTTATGCACAACGCCATTACTGGAATTACAGTGGAGGAGTACATACGTGAAAACTAAAATGCAAGCAAAAAAACAAACAGATTAACAACGTACAATATACACTAATTCACGTGCACACCTATTTTCCCAAAGAATTCACAAACAATTCATTCTCAACCATGCTGGCTGTTGCAGTTGGTAGGGCGTTCTATTTCCGGATGG
Source organism: Haemaphysalis longicornis (assembly GCF_048455015.1). Classification (NCBI taxonomy): domain Eukaryota; kingdom Metazoa; phylum Arthropoda; class Arachnida; order Ixodida; family Ixodidae; genus Haemaphysalis; species Haemaphysalis longicornis. The sequence goes on along the minus strand of NW_027526295.1, from coordinate 49,440,660 downwards.
TCTTGAAAGGAAAGCTAACCTAAACAACTGAGTTTTGCTGCGATGTTCACGTACTTTGTGGTTGTGGTAGTGTGATGAAAGTGTGTACTTACCGCGGGGTACCCTAACTTGGCTGTTGTAAATATTATCAAAAATCTTAAACTGCAACATTTTTTCGTTGATCGAACATTGCCCACTTCATGGTGTTTTAAACTCGACATACTTTGAAGTCTCACGTAATAACGGGCTGCTATGTTTGGTACTTTTTCTAGTTTTGTTTGAGACCTTGCTTTGGTGGGTCTCACGCAGTAAACGCGTAATCAAATCCCGATCTGACATTGGTTTTACGTAATAGCTCTCGTAAACTTTTGGAAATTCTCTGGAGTTTCTACGCAGGAATAACAACATACGACAGGCTTTTGACGTTATAAAATCTAATTGTAGATGCCAGCACTGCGGCGGTGTAACGAAGACATTTGCATGCATAGGTTCACTAACATTTAGCAATGAGTACCCGTCTATAGCGTAAACAGTTTTCAATGCATTTTTCTCTTCGTAAAACACATGCGCCCAGATTTTTCTTTGTTTAATGTCATGTGCCACTTGTGACTCGACAGCTGAATGCAGTCAAAATCACGTTGTCAGTCCCGGCAGTCCTCGACACCTTTCACTTCTCGCGACACTACAAAATAGTCTGTGAATAAACGAATGGGGGCCAATGTTTGCTGATGTGTCATTTATATAAAACAAAAACAGCAGAGGACCAAGGATGGGCCACTGCAGGACACCTGACGTGACCATAAGGACATTCGACTGTGACCCATTTAGTGTTACAAATTGAGACCTTAAAATGACGTATTCTTCAATCCAATTAGCAACCTCTTGAGGTTTATTCAGACCACTTTTTGTGCTCAAACAATGCGGGGAAAACCAAGTGGAAGGCTTTTCTGAAGTCCATAAACACACAATTTATACCAGAGTGGCGGTAAAAATTATCGCTTGCTTCATGAAGGAATTCTGTTAATTTGGTTAAGCAATACACACCCTGGTAAACGTCGTTATGATTAGAATCGAGCAATAAATGGGACTCTTATAATTCATTATGTTTGTCTACAAGACTTGCTCGAATATTTTGCAAACAACGCTCGTCAAATAGAGGCGCCTATAGTTAACAATCGAACAAAAGCTAACATCGGGTAGCGAACATGTGGCCAAGAAAAAGAAAACCGCTGTCCAACCAACTTTAGCATCTTGCTTTGTAATACATCAGGACCTTTACCCTTATGTTCCTTCAATGCTTTGAGAAGGATACTTATCCGTGCTCAGCCACTCGGATTAACTCCAAGGCAGTAATGTCCCTCACCTCTGGACCGGATGAGGTGGCAACAGAGGTAAGAGGTGAGAATATAGAGCTAAAAAACCCTTAAAGCACTTCGAATAGCCATTCGTCTACCACTAACACTCGGGAATGTTTAACCAAGAGAATACTAATATTATCCAAGCGTGCACTTCAAAAAATCGGCGCATTTGGAATGATATACGTTCCTGGAGCAGCCCCTCAGTGGTTATAGACTGAGCTATCTGTAAAAAATTCACACTCGGGAAAGCATTCTCAAGGTGTTCAAGCACCAAGATCCCGGCCGCTTCCACAGATGTGGTGCTTTTTTTACTCTCATGCGAGGAACTTGTAGCTAACACTAAAGGCCCTCATACGATCAAGGGGGCGTTGAGGTCTGATTTTTTTGAGACACATAACACATTCTTATGGTATTAAGAGCAGTGAGCGCGTGATAGGCTGTACATGTGTGCAGCCTCATTATTAAGGTCGTTTCAGCATTGGTGTCTCCTAGACGTGTTATACGCATTAGGTACCCATCAAACAACCAGCACCGCTGCTACGCCCGATAAAGATCTGAAGGTCAATGTCCGAGCAGTACATCTATTAGACGTCCAAAGTAAATGCAATATTTTACAAAGAAGTTTCGATGTGAAGAATATGTTGCTACTAATTTATACTCTCAATTTATTTCGACTATCTTAAAGACGTGCTGTGGGTATTGCTCATACTTTGTTAGGGTATGCTCTTTACACATATTTTGCCTACGTTTTGAGACGTTGCAGAAATTCCAGTTTTAATTTCGTGTCTCACGTAGATACATTTATTTGAGCTCGTTCTGATGTACTTAAGTTTCAAGATCCCGTAGAAATACTTTGGTAAGGTTGCCTAGAAGTTTGGTAAGTAAATGTGCGAGTTCGGTTATTCATAAATACGGCTTTTGTGGAAATATAAATGAGGTAGTCTTGATAAATAAATTAGTCCTAAGATATGCCTGTGAAATTATTTCAGGATCTTAGCAGTTTCCATTTAAGGGTACCACTAGTTTACTTGGTCGTTCCACCTCCCATAGCCTCCTTTATAACGCCTTTTGCCTGCTCAGTGCCAGAAACTCTACCGTTCTCTCTTGTGGTGCCCTAATCCCAGGGTCTCCTGTGTTGGCGACGGCACGGTCACCATTTGTCTACACACCTGGCAACAATGAAGGGTTTAAAAAGTACTCAAGGCCCATTGCAAAGAAAAAGAATGTGTTGCCTTAAGGCAATTCTGGCTCAAGCACTGACGGGCACCTTCTGTTTGAACAAAAAGGTATAGAAATTCACGTGGCCAGAAATAAAACCACCTCGCTAGGGTCACGCAAGAATGTAACAGTGCAATTATAAAAGGGATGGTCTTTCTCGGGCTACCTTGTTCGTTTTTAAATAATTTAAAACAAAATATTTTTTTTCTGCGTTTCCCTCGATTCCGCCAGAAATGTTACAGGTTTGTTTACTAGAGAGTTTATGACCACTGGGAATTGATCGGTTATTCGGTATGTGATTGGTGAGGGAAGAATGAATGCACCGAGGAAACGTAGCACAAGAAACAAGATAAGTGCATGCTGAATGTTTATCCTAAGCGTGTGCAGGGGTTCTCAAGTACTGTGAATCGCCTTGAGCTAAAGTTTGAAGTCGTCATTTTTTGAGTTGCAGCCAGGCATTGCCGATTACCGCGTCGTCAATATATCTACTAAATGTGCGATGGCAACATTTCATGGAGCAGCGGTAATGAAGAAATGGGGAAGGGATGAAGGACGGTGGGCAAGAACACTTTCTGCGTCTGTAAAATTATTAGCTTCAGAGCACGAAATAATGAACTGGTATGTAAATAAAAGGGAGCTCAACTGTTTGAACATCTGGAAACAAAATTTAATTGGTATTACTCAATTATCCTTGAACACCAAATCAAACATCATTATTTTTTCACTTATCAACCTATCAACTTCTCCCTTATCAGCGGAAGAAAAGTTAACTGGCTCTTATTGCAGTAACAACCGTGAATTCATGTATACATTTTGTTGAGAATCCGCGGTAGCAAATCCCAAAAGGGCGTGCGTGCAGGCGGAACGAGTACACTGGACGCAGTGTAGTAGTTCTGCGACGCCACGCATAAAGATTGGGTCTTTTATTCTGCCTTATGAAGCTCAAGCTCGCCGTTTTGCGGACTTTTGTAGCTAGAAGACGCCTTCGTGTAGGAGACGGCGCCGTGGTGCGTTTTAGTTCACCTCCGCCTGAAACAGCAGTTAGCATCGGCGTGGCCTTCGAAAATCCTGGGAACTAGGCGCCCTCACAGTGAACGGGCTGCTCCAATGGATTTCAGGGCGATAGAGCAGGCACAGTTGGTTATATAGGATGCTTAGCACCTGCATAATGAGATGCAAATGCTGGCCTGACAAATTACCGGCAACGCTTCGCAGGCACTCAAGTTTGCCAACAATTTTCACAGCTTGCACTAGTGGTGCAAAACTGGAGAAATAGGGAACCTGGCGGCTACCTTTTTTTTTATCAGAGACCCAGCTGTTCCACCTGGATTGGATTTCCGACTTTGCGGCGGAAAGATCTCCATGAGTGGCCGTCGTGGATAATTTGTCCACTGGCTTTAACATCTTTCACAAAACGGACCGTGTTCGAACGCACTGTAACCGGCGACGACCGGCTTTGCGAAATCGGCGTCTCACCGCTGAAGCTCCACACTTAAAGGGGTCATGCAGACAAAACACAAGTTTGGTTCATTTGAAAGATTACCTCGTTAGAATCATACTGCGGCCACTTTTAGCGCACACTACGCTAAAATAAGCTATATAATTACGAAAAAAGGGAATGACCATGCTACCTGCAAGCTCTTTTCCTGCACCAGAAACTACGATGTCATATGCACAGCTGTGCAATTGGGTGAGCCTGGCAAAAGCAAGCGCAAATTAGGCAGGGCTTTTTTGCTTTTCGAACAAGCTATATGCGCTTAAATATATTGCACATTCTATTTACAGCAGGTAATCAGTGCCGAATTTTTTATCGTTTGTTTTCAGAGAGAGGCGCTTCTACCTCGGCGCAATTCTGCCTCGCAAGGGCAACAAATTAGCCCAGCAGAGTATTGGTTTGGGCTACTTGGTGCATAGCGAAGTGTCGAAGCGCAACACAAGTGCTGTGTGTGGCGTCTTCTGTGTCTCTATTTCTCGTCTGGTGCTGCGCTTCGACACTTCGCAGTCAAATAGCAACACCTTCTCAGCGTTCCCACTCTAACCAGATAAGTAGCCATCAAAGCAGCATGTTAACGACTTGACCAGTGACAATTCACATAAATATTTTCGGCATTATATAAATTTTGGCTGATTTCAATGACAAATGACAGGAAAAACAAATGTGTAATGCTAGTGCTACTCCCTAGGGAGCCTTTGTTTGATGCCTCATGCCCCTCCGACCACTTTCCCTGCTGCCCTGTGATTCTTCGTGAGGCCTCTAAGGCATCGTACAAAGCTGATGGCATGATGGCAGGCTTTGATGACCAGAGAAGTATTGAAGGACTGTTGTTTCCCTTAGCCAATACCTGGCTCTACTCCGTATACCTCAATCATGCTCCTACTATAGTGTTTATAATTGTCTCGAAATTACATAGCTCGGAGATTTTTGTTTACTGACAGTAATATCTGCTTCTGAGGCAGTGAGATTTAAAGTATTTCTTTTCATGACGTCCACTTTCCTTTGCTTTCCAAGATGAACCTCGCAATGCTTGTTCACACTTGTGACTCGAGTGATAGGACTGACGTGAGTTCTGTCGTTTTAGTTGCCTAGCGATCCCTTTTGTCGTTTAGTGTCCACGAATATTTGTCACAACTGTTCTTACATGTGTAAACAAGCCTTTACACTCTACCACACGTAAAGCCACGTAGTTTTCAAGGACTGTACTTTTCGGAAACAACACGTGACTCATGACACACATACATCTTTTTTGTTAACTAGCGCGTCAAGGAAAAATAAACTTTCTTTTTGGAATTTCACCCGGCATGTACAAAACTCTTAAAATGGTGAAACAAAACTAAAGACTCGAGTGTGCATGCATGTTTTATCCCTTATGGAATTGGCTTTTTGTCATAAAGTGATTGCTGGCTTTTTAAATGCTTTTTGTTCCATAAACCATCTTTGTCAATGCTTTCTGCTTCGATCTTTTTTATCTCATTTTTTAAGCCAAAATAAATTGTGCTATGCAGAGAAAACCATTCAATGTGACTTAATCGACCCGATTTAGGAGGAATCCCTAAGGTTCAGTAAGCGTCTGCGAATGAAAGTTTGACATCCACCTAAATAAACTAAATTCAATGTGCTTTACTCTCTCTGCTTGTACGCAGTAAAAGGAACGTACAAGCATAGAGAATGGAGCACATTAACTTAGCAATAAGTAATTTCTTGAGGCATCAAACCCCTTCTCATACGTTTTAGGAATTGTGCCTTAGTGAGGGACATTTCAGCTGAAAAGCTGTTCTAAATGGCTATTTTGAACGTATGGAAAACTACATAATGTTTTGGGTCATGTAGTCTCAGGCCGAAGTGACTGTACCCAGAGCACCAGCACTCGGTATCACGTTGGTGTCCCCAAGAGTGCCCACAGATGCTTACCAGTTGATTGGATAAAAGAGAGTGAGGCTGAACATGTTTTGCACTTTCATGCTGCCACGCACTCAGGGATAAAAACCTGGCCCGCAGGTTGTGTTGCCTTAAGATGCCCTTTAATCTTTCGCACTCCTACTGTAGTACTATGGGCGAACTATGCCACGGTATACCATTGTGTACTGTTTATAGGTCTAAGCTTACTCGAATAACTGGGCTGTATTGAAATGCTCGAGTTTGGACTGCAACAGCAATTGTGGTAACCAACCTCAGTAGTTGTGAAGATCTGCCTGTCACGTAGTTTATTTAGAGTTGCGCGCTCGTGTATTGGAGCCACAGAGTGAAGTGTTTATTTTTTGTTTATTTGCAGCGTGTCATTGCAGCTTAGTGGCCAAGGTGTCGTGATGTTGCATAGAAGGGTGCGGTTTGAAACCATGTTTCAAACCGCACAGCAGAAACCATGTTTGAAATGGAGCAAACGGGAAACAGCGTCCAAATGTCGAGATTTCAATTCACACGGTCGAGAAATAACAATATTGCCCAAATGAAGCTTAGTCAGCGGAAGGCAGACGCAGTTCTCAATCCCGTTTTCCTAATGATGTGTTGACGCTGCCGCATTCTAGTGCATAGCTAACATGAAAGGTTTGACTGTTTTGTTATCACATGAAGTGGGCCTACTAAGACTTCCAATAAAGTGTTGAACATTCCCCGCTTTTTTAAAAGAGGTCATTTGGACTGGGCGGACTTATCTTTCAAAGCATGGCGCACACTCAAGCACCTCCTCGTAGGGGGCTTTCCTTCACCCAGCTTCTGCTATCAAATAACATTAGCATAACTATCAAATATTATGCCATGAGTTATTTCCTAGCCCTTACTTCTCGACACGATACGTGTCTAATTCTCGCATCAATGCGTAACATTCTCCAAAGTTTATTTTTTTTGCCAAATCCCTCCTCATCGAGCCGCGTTGTCGTTAGGCACGTAATAAAAGCGGACGGAAAGGCAGGCGAAAAGTGCTAATGGCATATCCGTTCCCGTAATTCACATGGGTTTTTCGCTGATCCTAAATACAGTGCATGTGCTTTTCAAGTCCCAGAAATCTGTACCAAGTTTTATAATCTGAACCGAGCAGGCCAACCTGGGCGTAAATTACTATTTTAGCCCTTGTAGAGCACCTATTTTGGCTGCTCACACAAAATCAATTGAAATTACTGGTGTTTTTGACGTACAAAACCTTTTTTCGTTTCTGGGTTACCATCAAGATTCGTCAGCATTTGATATTGAGTGCTGAAATATGCAAACAAAACCAGCAATATACAAATGCCATTGCGGCTGACAGATTGCTTATGTGTATTCTTTTGGCAGTACCTTGACCAGTGGGTCCCCTCACAGTACTTTATTCTGTCGTGTTCTCCATTTTATTGTGGCTTTGTGGCCGCACTTTTAAAAATAAGGCAGATGAAGAGTGTGGAAAAATTGAACTACGCTATGCAAACACAAAGAGGCATGAAAAATTTTGAGAACAGGAATTGGGTGAAATCAAATGCCCTCTCCGTTTCTACCTATCCTCTTATTCTCATTTTAAAGGAATCCCAAACTACAGACGGAAAAGTTAGCATTCAATATTGGCTTGGATTATATTACAGGCCCTGGTTGTTTCAAACCATGGGCGTTTTATAAGCTTGTTATGTATAAACGTCAACCATTTCAGACCCTGATCACTTAGAGCAGATATTCATTGCAGAAATTCTGCACCCGCAGACACTGCTACGCCGATAGCATGAAAGAGTTTTCGAACAGTTCTTTTAGGAGCACGAAGGTATCCAGAAAATGTTCCGCTCAAATCCCCACATTGGTAAAGTCATCATGCATTCTAAATGAGGCAAAACAACCTAAGGGTCGTGCACTGTTTTTTGCTGCACGACATCACAACAGCGAGACCAGTATTTCAAATCATTCTCCTTGATGCTTTCTACAGCATTTGTTGATAACAGCTGTGCAACAGGGGATGGCGGGTGCATGAGGCATGGTTGTAATGGCGTGACAACTTCTTATTAGGAAAGAGCGACGGGTTGATAAACAGAAATGGTTTGGCTTGCACTCATTTCAGACATGGGCCCCATGAATACGCACAATGTAGGAGACGTCCTAAGTTTCAGAGGGTGACTGACGTCAATGGGCCTTTGAGCTAGTTTATTTGTGCGTCTTTCTCCAATTAATTGATATTTCCAGGTGTTTATATGAATTCTTCATGATACAAAACTGTTTTATTATTGTTGAAGGAGCTTGCCTTGCAGTCTATTTGCCACGAAAGTGTCAATGATCTTATATCATCTTTCTGCGTTTGTGTAATAATTGGGTATATACTGCTCCCCCTCCAGGCTAGGCAGAATATGCTTTAAATGTTGACGGAGTTCCTAATTGCGATAATATTTTTACCACATAGATAATATGTGATTATTTTGCCTTTCCTTGAAGACAACAATAAACTAGCTCGTAATTGAGATATTTTGTTGTCATAATGTTAATACAGCCTTTTTGACGAAATGTATATATTTTTCTTAAGGATGCTGCGAAATGATGTTTTATGGCCATTATCTTTGTGGCTTTTCTGCATTTCAAACAGTAAGTATCGTGTTTGCTCATGCTAAGTTGCATTTTGCATTGGAAGTTATATAAAATATTCCTTGGCAAGACGCTGTAGGGTTATTTAAACGTTATCATGTCAGTATGAACTGTTGCACGTGAACATGCGTGTTATGTTTTCTTTGAAACCTTTTGGCGTCCTCGATAGTAAGCAGGGACAATTCTATTTTGTAGTTTTATCTATAATATTATACTTGGTAGATCTTTTTCAGAAGAAACTGTGCAGCTTTGTTTTCTGGACTAATCTCTGGGGAAGCGAAGAATACTTGTGAGGCTGCCATTGTGTCAAGGGCACTAAAGCTGGTCTGTGCAGGCTTGCTGTTACTATTGCGGACTACTTCTGATGGGATAGCTTTTTGTGGGAACGTGCTTCTGTTCATCTGTGAGTGTGTGTTGTGGCCTTTTCTGTGCCAACTTAAGCGGTAATGACAAGCACGTCAACCAATTGAGGAGGTAACCATAAGCTTGCACTCTTGTTACGAGGCACTTATGAACCACACACTTATACACCCACGCATTGCAAAGTGCAGAAGATTGGTGTGGGAAAGCGCCTGCACGTCCTTTCGCCCTTTAAAAATGGTCCAACTTTTTATATACCGTGCTATTCACAATGCTCAACACTGTAAGGTGTGTCTTATACACTTTACCTGATAACGGAAAAATGTAGCTTTTAGGTTAGGTTTGTATTGGAATGCGTGGACACATTATTAGGAAACCTGCAATGAGAACTGTGCTACCTCCCGCTGACAAACTTCGATTACCGCCAGTTTTTTATTTCTTGATAGTGTGTGCTGCAGATGTGACAAGAAAAAGTGCATATCCCCAGTAAACCTATCGGCTACGCAAGTAAGGAATCTGGCTTATCATGATGAGGAGCAAACTCAACACCAGCAGTATATCTTACTGAGGCCACTGGTTGCATGCTCGGGGTCACCTTAGCGATGGCCATATTACTGATGCAACGAAAGTGTGGGGGCAGCAGCTATGATTGGGCCCGCCCAGCAAGGAGCTTCCAGTGCAGTCTTGAGCATTAACAAGTTACAAGTAGCGCGTTACCACTAACCAGTTACATTTTCGTGTAATTGTACGCTGTAACTAATTACTTTAGGATGGAGGAACTTGTAACTGTCACAGTGTTACTTTTTTGTACTGTAACCGTAAAGGCGAACGTGGTTACAGTTACTTCCATTTTTATAAAAATTGTCGAAGTGCAAAAAAATTCGTTAAATGCAGACGTATGGTCTGCCCTTTGCCTTTTTTTCAACTCTCTTCTCTCCAGTGTCCTCGCCCCATGCTCCTTTGTACATCACGGCTTCCTCGTAGTTTAGGGAGGAGGCCACTAAGATGATTATCTTCCCAGCAACAGACCGAGGTTGGAGATAGGTCTGGAAGATGATTCCATAAAACGTTTTTTCTGTCTCGCGCCGAGCAAAAACAATAAACGACACTGGTATTTATACCCCCGCCGAGGAGACAGGCTTCCTTATTTTGCAAAAAAGACCACCACATCGGGGCCCACCGAAACCGTGTACCCATAATTACATCAACAACAAATAACGGCATCAACAAATAAGTCTCTAAAACAAAAGAAGGTGTAAACAATTGTTGGTGTTAGAGTTATGCATTCCTCGTTTTAGGTTATCTTCGCCTGCGGTTTTACCATGTGCAATTTTGACTACCAGGATGTTTCCACACGTGTACATTAAGAAACCCGATAATTTCATGTGTTATCTCTTAAATCTCTCTAAAAACTGAAAAGCAACAACGGTAATTTTTCACAGTAACTGTAACTCTAACAAACCACTTTTGTAAACGCCGTAGCTGCAACTGTAACAAAGTTTTGTTTCTGGCTTGGGTGACTGTAACCGTAACAGTTACTTTTTATGAAAAGATGCCCATGACTGTGGCATCATAATAGCTCCGAGAACATGCTTCGACGCGTTCTATGTATTCAGTCATTGCGATTTGGCACACTCGTTCATGTGTGCCGGCAATCAAGCGCCCATCCGCGAGTGGTTAGTGCTTAAGAAAGCAGCACACCATGAAGTAGTTTATGCTTCGTGCGATAATAATTAGGTTCCAGTTACCGCAAGCTCATACAAAATACCGGCGCTTAAATGTTTCAAACTCTAGCGCCCACAACACAATGGCAACCTTGTCCACATAACTGGCCGGTTTTTTATCTAACCTCTAAAGAGTGTATATTTTATGCCCACGCGTCCCTCCCTCTACATTGTATCGATGTAGACTAGATGCAGATTCAACAAACTGTTTGTTACAAGAGAAAACATAGGATGTAAGATAGATATACCCATGTCTCGCATACGCGCCACTACATTATACATAAAATGTCCAGAAAGGTAAGATTCCCTAAACAGCTTTTAAAAGTACCTTCACAGGTGCATTCTGTATTATTTTCTCATGATTATGACACGTTTTTAAAGGAAAGCTTTCTACCTCTTAAAGCAAAGCTTTCTTGCGCTTGCACAGACTCCCGGGACCCAGGTCAGTTTCTCCCGCAGGAAGAAAACAAGCTGCCTGTTTAGAAAACAACGTTACGGTATGTGCCCCCGGGCAACGTTTTTATCTTTTCCCTTTATTAGTAGGCCACCGGCCCCTCCGCGAAGGAATTATGATCCCGAAGCTTCTAGAGCGCGTTCATCCCCTGACGTGTACTTAAAAGCCAACCCAGAAAGCACCAGCGCATTCGAGTTCGCACAGACTCCCGGGACCCAGCTCAGTCTCCGCCGCTGGAAGAAAATAAGCCTTGTGGTTAGAGAACAATGTTATGGTATGCGCCCCTGGGCAACTTTATTTTCCGCTGCCCCGCCGTGCATGCAGCGGTGGCATAGAGGTAGAGAGTAGATGTATAGTATCCGCCTCGCGTGTAGAAAGACCGTCGTTGGAACCCTGGTGCCAAACAATTCCCACAAAAAAAAACAACCGCGCAATTATGGAATTGCAGTTAGGGCTTGGGGTGCGGCCTGACCCCGGCGACCATTGCCGGTAATGCACTCCCTCACCAGAGCAGGGTTGGCCACCCAGGTGTACTAACGCTTACAACCTCCCATGAATACGCCAATTAACCCACGGCCCTCAGTCTCCAGTGGCTGCGAAGCAACTGACCGCATGCAGCGGTCAGACCTGTGAGGCACCAGAGGATGCTAAGAATACCTGGTCCCGGACAGGCCGCCATTGGAATGTGAACCTGGCAACGTTTAACACGAGAACCGTATCTAGTGAAGCGAGTCTAGAGGTGTTGTTCGCGGAATTAAAGTCATCAAATGGGATGTCATAGGGCTTAGTGAGGTTAGGAGAGCAGGTGAAGCCTTTACGTTACTGAAAAATGGACACGTTCTAGGTTACCGTGGTCTAGAGGACGGAAGAGAACTGGGCGTTGGATTTATAGTCAATAAAAGCATGGCGGGCACCATAGAAGAATACTATAGCATTAATGAAAGGGCTGCAGGTCTTGTACATAGGCTAAATAAGAGGTACAAGCTCAAGGTGGTACAGGGTTATGCGCCCTCATTCAGCCACGAAGACAAGGTAGTGGAATCCTTCTATGAAGATATGGAATCGGCAATGGCTAAAGTAAAAACACAGTATATCGTAGTTATGGGAGATTTCAATGCTAAAGTAGGCAAGAATCAGGCTGGGGAGAAGGCAGTTGGGAACTATGGTCTTTGGTATAGAAATAGCAGAGGGGGACCTACTAGTTGAGTTTGCAGAAACGGAATAACCTACGCATAATTTATACCTTCTTCTGTAAACGGGAGAGCCTGAGGTGGTCGTGAGGAGCCCGAATGGGGACCATAAAAATGAAATAGACTTCATATTATGCGATAACCGTGGCGTCATGAAGGATGTGGAAGTGTTCGGAAGGGTAAAGTGTAGTGACCATCGTATGGTAAGATCTCGAATTAAGCTAGATTTGAGGACGGACCATAACAAGCTAGTACAAAAAAGCCGATTAATGAGCTAACAGTAAGGCGTAAAGTATAATTGAAGATCGCGCTGCAGAACCGATACTCAGCTCTTACTGAGGAAGCGGAGCTTACGACACAGGAATCCAGTGACAACCTTACACGATTATCACGGAGTGTGCGGTAGAAATTGGGGACACGATGTCTAGGCAGGATACTGGTAAACTTTCCCAGGAGACGAGAGATCTAATTAGGAAACGGCAAACCATGACAATCTGTACCCCAGCTGACAGAATAGAACTAGCGGAGCTTTCGAAATTAATCAATGAGCGTAAGACAGGTGACATAAGGAAGTATAATATGGAGAGGATCAAATACGCACAAATGGACATAGACTGCGAAAAGACACTTGAGTCTTATGTTGTGGTGTCTTCGTGTTGTGTCTTGTGTTGTATCATGCCATGCATCGTGTCGTGTCATTACAGTACTGTCGTGTCTTTTCGCATCCCGTACGCAGTCAGAACTCTACATAGGTGCATACGACGCACCTCTTTATACAAAGTAGGGGTATTTTCAGCACCGCGGTAGTAGACGCCGTATGGGACCTTTCACCCTTCAGACTATGATGAGCAAGTTCAAGAAGATCGATCCCGTGACTATATTTTATTTAAAGACGAGACAGTGTTCAATCATGACTTTTTGTACCTGTGTGCAGTCATCTGTTACATATAACGAGAAAGTTGGTGGTGTCTCAGCCCAATGCGTACTTTTTGAAAAAAGGTGTACCAGCAAAAATTGATCTAAACGATAATATAACGTATTAGCCGGAAAGGTGAACATGCAAAACTTAGAAGAGTATAGTAATTGATGCACACCGGAGACTTATCGGCGATCCTTATTAACGACAAAGTAACAACGGGAGCTGCATAAACAGCAGGCCTTTCTCCTTTATCGAAAATAGACATTTGGGGTTAAATCTGAACACCCCCGAAAAATATTCATCTTACAATTACCATCCTAATATATTCAGACGTAAAACAGGAAACATCTTAAACAAGACACTTTCACAAAGGGCATATAAGTTATCTCTCGCCACATACTTTATAATGTTGAAATACTTCTATCAAAAACGTTTTCTTATATAATATTTGTTTGCTGACCTGATGTGTTGAATTTCTTCTCTTTTCTAGCACGTCGCTATGTGTGGGTATATCCGACAATTTCTCAGCGAGACGCATCAACATAAACTTGAAATTGGTGGGGGTAAAAAGTTAGAAAGCTGTTTTTCTTACTGGTCACAATTTTCAATTCTAACTGCTCATACTTCTGAGTTAGAGACGTTTTTTTCTTTTGTTCGTAGGGGCCGTACTCTAATATTTTTTTTTCTAAGTTGCGGACTTTTTTAAGTTTTACCGTCTGCCAGCTATGTCTATGAAGAAGATAGCATGTACTTTCGGGGAATAATGGCAGATACTGACGCAAACGTTCTTCCTCCCTGCCCCGTCAGTTTAGGGAACGCGTTCCACGAAGGGCATTTGGAAGTTAGTGTTTTTATTATGAATTCATGTGCATCCCTCCATAAAAGCTCCTAATATACGGAAATATGGGAATACAAAGTACTTTTCTAGAATGACACAAAGCCGCAAGAAAATACGAAATATTTTGAGGAACACACGTGAACAAAAAAATGCGTACTTGTGCAAAAATTTAACACTGATTTTAGTATGCAAGTTTACTACAACCGCCAAATCATTGTCTATATGAATTTTGTATATATGGACCTACGGAAAACATACGGAGCGTCATTTTGCTATTATTGAAGATAAAAACACGAAACCTGTACAAAACGTTTTATTGTGCACACTAATGTGATTTCCTGTTTTTTATACTAACATATACTTTCGCTGTGCTTGGGGGCGGTATAATCCGTATGAACTCCGTATTCCCACACTTCCGTATATACGGAATGTTTCAGTAGGTATCTTACGGAGCAAAATACACCCTCGATCACGAAATCGGTATTGCGTCTTTGGAAGTGGGCCATCTTTAAAATTCTTGTAGGCTAAGATTTTTGCTCAATGAAAGGGAATAGTTGAGATGAGATATATAAGTAGACAGATATAGCCTGTTATTCTGCAATCACGAATCATGGTTCACCGCCATAAACTGAACAAACCCTCATATATAAAACTGTGTTGAGATCTACCTAGCTATTCTACATAACTATTTGATAACTGAAACAAACGGCCATAAAGAACTCAGAAGAATGGGGGTAGCTTTAATAACTGGGATTGCAACCAGAGTGCAAGCAAACATCTCCAAGCAAAATGTTGGCTTACCTCACACCAATAACTGCACCAGAAAACGTCTACGCTGCAGAATTAATTAGCAAACCCCACATGGTTCCCATCGAATTTATAATGTTTAAATGGTTGGTATCGATTGAAGCGGTAGGGAATGTTTACCAGAAACATTCAGCCCAAAGAAGTTCGAGGTTTTGAACAGCCTTCGCGCAAGTGTGTTCGCCAGAAGTGCAGTTCTTTTTGCACAGATGTCTTTGAGACAAACAATTTGAAATTGCTACCTTCCAAACAAACGAAAAATTTCACGCTAAACTTGACAACTAAACACATTATGCTTGTTTGTTTTGCCGATTGTTGAGATGAGAATACGTTCTATCCTGATAAAGGAGTGAACTGTTTTGTAGTGTTCTTTATGTGAGGCCGTTGAAAATTTGGTTTGCTTAGCAGCAAAACAGTTCATGTTCTGTGAGTTTGTGGTGACAGTGAGGTTGAGGAGATGTAGACAGCTTATTGCAGAATAAATTTGTTACCGCATATATGTGTTTGTTTTGATATGTGAACTTTATAGTGTTCTAAGTAGTAGATGCAATGCGTTTTAGACGGAATGCCGTGCTCGTCATTTATACTTCCTTACTGTATAAAATCGGCGGGTCTCTTGCTGAAGGCCGGTAGCTAGGAGAATCCCCTCGCTCTAGAATTGAGATGTATCGAACGGGTCTAAACGTTATCTTTGGTTTTTTCTGGAGAGCGTCAACGACAGTGTTGTGGGCTGCTGATGTCCTTCGGGTCTCGGAGAGTGATTTTTCGGGGAAACAATTCTCTAAAAGAACTGCAGTCCACATTATCCTCGTGTGACCTTGAGAGAACTTCAATGAACTATAGTTCACATGTTTCTAGGCACACGTCGGAGCCCGCAGCTCGTATGGAAGGCAAGAGTGAGACATAATATTCCAACAGCTTCCCGTGCCGACAGGTAAAGATGACGGAGCAATTCCAAGGCTTGCTCTTGCTCCGCGTCCGACGTCCAACACTCTCTTTGGAGGAGGCAAGCCACCGTGGAGCAACATAGCAGTACCAGCGTTCAGTGAAGAACGTTTTCACTACTGCAAGAACTTCCCAAAAATTTTTGAAAAGTCCAAGTGTCGGCTGGTTGTCAAAACCGTTAGCATTCTGAGTGTAAAAATGTGCTGCAAAGATCCGTGCGTTCTGTGGAGGGCTGCGAATAGCCTTGCATTGCTTCGCATTTTCTTTATTGTCTACATTTTGTTTGTTAAGAAGGGAAAACTCACGTGAACAGTATTTTTTTCACGTCGCCTATTTTATGTATTGTGTAAATTTTCTGCCAAGTCGTGGTAAACATTGTTTATTTCCAGATTCAGCCCGCCCAGTCTTTTTCTCTTCAGTTGCAGTGGTGAATGCGCGCCAGTAAAGTCCATACACCTTTGCGAAAGGTAGGCGATGGAAAGTGGCTGTATTCAATGCAAGTTACCACGTCCTCCTATGCAGAAACCTACGCCAAATCTCGGTCGAGCGTTGTAATCGAATTCCCGCAGCTAAGCAGTATAAGTGCCTATCAAGTTATTTTGCGCTAAGACCATCCTAAACATCATCTGTCAGAACTTTCTAACTAAAATAGAGAAATGGAAGAAACATAGCCCGCACAGAAAGGCAGACTGGAGGGGTTATAAGGTACCAAATGTTAAAAACAATAGTAAAACAAACTTCGGCTCGTAGCTCTGCAACCAAAAACATGCGAGGTTTTACAAAATAAGAAATAGTTGGTCAGCGCTAATTTCTATTTGATATAAAATGGGAACAGCTACTTCCAGAAATATTCAACCTCATGTCCAGTACTTCAATACCTAGCCAAAATTTTCAATCCGTCATTTGGTGAAATAAACTGGGTTACTTCGCAAATAGTATAAAAAGACAGCGCAACGTGTTTTCTCACATAAAAGCCATACTTCTCTGTATGTTCAACTCTGAAGCGTTCGACTACGTGATGAAGCAGCTGAAATATTTTGTAGGTCGATCCACAAATTCAGGTGGTTGCATATAGATTGACCCAATTCGTAGACATTACATTATTGAAAATAAGAAAGTTTTCTGATGTACATTTGTAGCGATGGGCAATCTGATCCTACGTGATTTTTTTGGTCATGTAATGTGTGGAGGGGTATTGTAGCTGCGTTTTAGACGTAAATTGCTGGTTGTAACCCTAACTCCGAAAGAGTTGAGCCAATAAATGGGTTTTTTTAAGTACAAAACCTGAATCCACCCAATAGAAGCAGTGGGAGATAGTGAAGATAGGCACTCCTGAGGCTTGAGATAATATTGTTGAAGGGCTGTCATTATTGACTTTATCAGCAGTTGAGGAAACCACTGCCCAGCACACATTCGATGACATCTCGGTATGCAGGGGTTAGGGTTCGAAGTAGGTGCACAGGCGTAAGGGTACGCGCTGACATTTTCTGGCGTGACCCGCCTACTTCACGCGTACCGTGCAGAAAATGTATCAGTAAAAAGAAACTGCCTAGTAAAAAGTATCCAAAATAATATTTGGTAAATGGTCTTATGTGTTGTTTCGTTGCTACGACTTGGTATGACTACCATAACTCACCTTTCTGCGCAGTGAACCCAGGTCGTCAAAGATGGCGAGGAATCCGGTTGCTATGTTTGCAGTGTAGACGGCTCCAGTGTCCGTTGAGTTTTCGCTATTCAGTTTCATGTTACACACCTAAGGAAGCAGTTTTGGCGGTGTTTATAACTTATTAATAGACGAGTAGGTGTTACAGAAGCTTTTTCGTTATGTAATACTGCTGTTATACGTATACTTCAAGCACAGAATATATTACTTTGGGAACAAGATATGTGCATCAGGCGTCAGTACGAGCATTCAGAACGAGAGTTAAAAAACCACCTTTTGTAACATAAATCCACAGATTGATACTTAAAATACAGGTGGTAAAACTTATAACTTATCCCAAATAGTCTCTCTCACAAAGCTAAGACAATCCAAACTGAAAACTGCGCTTGCCGTAAGATAGTAATCCACCTTTTGTATTTCCTTCTCTAGGTGGTAAAATATAATTTATTATATCTCCCTTCCTGCCATGAAATTATATATCTATGCTAAAGTTTTGCAGATATTGCGGGACTTTCGAGCAAACGTTCGATAGATAAACACATAGCAGAGTCAATGAGCAACACAAGATTAGCAGTACATGAAACAAAGCAGCACGGCAGGTATTTTAAAACTAAAAAAATAACAAGTGTTTATCACACAGGATCACTTCCAATGGTTTTAATTAGGCACCCTTCAAATATCGCCTTTACTTCAAAATATTACATTACCATATTTAGTGATTAGAGTACAAACTGACATCTGCAACGTCGCGTTAGCACTTTGCAGGCATGTCTTTAGGAAGGTGCACTGTAAAACATTGCCAGCAAGCATTCATTTAGCACAACGCCTCCAAAGATACATTGACAAAATATTTTCGGTTGTTTCTGTATACCTACATGTCACTTACTTTTTGTTTCTAGCACCATACATCACACATAGGCATATTTTAAAGAATGTCGTACATTAGAATGCACAAACCACTCAGCTGCAATTATTTTCGATTTACCGTGAATAGAAGTAAACCTTTAGTGATTGTTTAGAGGCCCAAATGTTGCTCGGCTTAGAAATAGCATGCAAGTTCAATGTTCAACGACCAGATTTAGGGGAAATCCCCAAAGTGGAGTAGCGGTACGGCTGCATTCAGGTGGAAGTCAAACTTTCCTGCAAAGCTTAATGCTCTAAAAAAGGCCATTTTCAAAGAAAATTTGGAAGTTATGTGGGGAATATAAATGTTGTATGGCGTCTAAAGATTTCCAAAAGGTTTATAATTCTATAATAAAAGAAATACGTTCTCTCGTCGTATATAAAACGTGCCGTAAAGGAAACAGGTCACACAATGGAGAAAGTGCAAAGAAATGGTCGTTGAAGAATAGTTCAAGACGTTTCTATTTAAGAAGTGCTTCGGTGGGTGTCGGATGGTATTACATACCTTTGGGCCCCAAACATAAAGGGAAAAAAAAATATTGTATTTGGTCCACCTCTTTTCATATATTGCACGACTGCTCCACCTACGCAATGGGGAATTTTTCGCCAACCATGCTAGTGCAACATTTGTTGGTTTTCGTGTCTCTTAATAAAATGCCGGCGTGTATTCGACTCAGCCTTTTGAGACAGCCATGCTACCTTTTACTGCATAAAGTTTACGAAGCCGTTAGCCACTATATATTTTCTTTTCTTTACATCATTCTAGCGTTGTTTGGCCCTCTGGTCAAGGGAGTGATCACCAAGTTCCGTGTTCTCTTCAAAAACCAACATGTGGCTCTGCTGTTGGGCATCCATGAAATGGTGGGGAGGGGTCACGGTATCTGGGACTGTTTTTCAATTCCTCTCACAAACAAAAATCGCTAGTTTTGGGTGGCAGTTAGAAAGGACCTGCTCAGTGATTACAAGTCAGACAGGTTGTCATAGGTTTTGTCGATATTAGACAATTCAACCCACCGCTCAAAATAACCTCTCAGTCGAGCGGTGTACTGTTCGGCGGTTTCATCCTGCTCCAGGTTTGAGCTACGGAAGCGCTTCCTATAGCCTTCAGCGGTAATTCTGACGCGCTGAAGCAATGCGAGCTTAACCATGTACTAGTCTACCGACTCGTCTGGTGAAAGGCGACCGTAAAGTGTAGAGCCTTTCCCGTAAGGCATGTGCTTATTGCGATGGCCTATTTCGCTTTAGGCCAGCTGTAACAGTGGACTACGCATTCAAACCGTTTGAGGTACGCGTGCAGGGCATGACGAGCATACGTCGGCTGAAACTTACGTGCGCTGAAGTTTTGAGGGGTGGCAGCCTGAACTTGACCAATGGTTTCCCCATCGCCATATCCTTTTCCAGCTCTGTTCCTCGCGCCGAACCGAATTCCGCCAAGCGGACTCGCAGCTGCAAATTGGGCTCTTCGATTTCGGCAAGGGCCCTTTCTTGCTCAGCTTTCATCCGGTCATGCTCACGCTCTGCTGCTCTTTCATCACGCAAGCGCTTGTGTTCCCCGTGCAACCACTTCTTCGACTACTCTCCACTCAAGCCCAAGAGATCGTTCATGGCAATGAGCTCCCGTGCATCCAATATGGAATTTCATGGGTATCACAAACCAAAGCTTCGTCCTGTTGCGGATGCAAATTACTGTCATGCTTGACCAGTACTAAATAATATAACAGTCTTAAAACGAGACTTTCTGTTTGTGTTACCCCACGACCAAGACAAATACTTGCAAAAGAGAAAAATTAACAAATGACACGACCGTGCTAAGCCTCGAAGAAACTGTGAAATGTTTAAATGACGTAAAAGGTCTCAGTATGTGTCTTTCACTTCCATACGTCCGTCATAACGCTGGTCATGAGAGCAGTGATGACGTAGTGGCAGTAATCTACCAGGTCACACGTCGGGTACACGCTGGCACAGCGGGCTCCATACTCTTCTTCTTGTCGTGAATGCCGTTCCTAAAACGCGCCGCCTTCCGAGACTGCCCAACGAGACGGCTGTCGACGTTGGAGAAGACGTCTTAGTGGTTCCAGTGTTGGGCGATCACTGAGAGGGGCCACTGCCTGGGCCTTTGACCGGCATACGTCTCGGTCACAGTCCAACACGGCCTTACTGTTCTCCATCCACGATAGCTCCTCTCCCCGACCGCTGCCGCTGGCAGCTTCCTATTGGGAGGCTCGTGAATGTGGGGTGAGGGACCCCGCAAGACTTTGAGGGTGGTGGTGCTCTAGGGTGTTTGAAACGCACCCGCAGTGTGCGCCTGGTTTATCGCCGCCTTCTTTGTCTTCACTTCATGACACCGATAAGTCACCCCTCTCGAATGTGAGCAGAAGGGGTACCACAGTTGGTACGCGCTACACCACAAATCAGCTAAAAAGCCAGGAGTAGCAGGCCCTATAGTCATGGAGGCGCAGCACTGCCGCGTATCAAAGGCTCTAGAAAGCGTGTAAATGGTTTCGTATAGTATTGGTGAAACAGCGCTGCCCAGCGAGCATTCAGCATTAAGGCAGCGCGCGATATAGCTCCTGAGCAGCGAAGTTCAGAAGAGGACAAGAGGACTGTGGATATGTCGCCATTGTGACCTCACAAGTTACACAATATTAAAAAGCCGGCGTTGTTTTCCCGAGCGCACTTTTCCCTGCGTTGCTTTTCACAGACGGCGTTGTCTTCCTGTTGTTTTAGAGGAGGTGTTCCTGCGAGCGATCTCTTTTGCACTTTTGCTGCTTCCACTTTCATGCTCGTAGGCTGAACTGGACCAGAGAAAAATATTGCCTAACAGGAAGATCTCTACTGCTGTTTCTCTGCCGCTCGATCTGTGCTTTTTCAAGCGCCGCCTGTAGAGCCTGTTGGCAAAAATTAAATAGGGGAAACCGAGATCTGGATATGCATCGAATCCAATACCTAAACGTAGAATGCGAGGAAGACTTCTCTGGGCCACCAGAGCTAGGGGACATCAGACTGTCCTAAGCTGAATCTAGCAATCGTATTATGATTTCTCACTCAGACACGTTTGTTGGAGACTTGTATCGAGCCATTATACACAATCAACGATATATACAAAGATGTATGTAAGCTACCAAAAAAGTTCGTTCCCACCGAGTGCAATCATGAGTAAGGGCCATGCGGACACTGGTAACTCCATGTTGCCGCGAACCACGTGTGGGCTTATTGATTGTTTGTTTCTACCGCCAAGCCACACCCGGCTCTGTTGTCTGTGTCCCAAGCGAAGCGCATCTTTCATTCTTTATTTATTATGCCGCAAGGGCTATCTCATTCAGATAGACACACTCTTTCAACCTAAAGTCACTAACCCAGAATAATCTTCTCTGATCTAAAATGTTCTGTATGTAAATTTACGGTTCCAGAAACACTCGCGCCTACAGAGCAGACGTCGTGAGGTTCCTTTCGACGATCCTCGCCTCCGCAAGTCAATTCGCCACCTTCGTATTCTTTTGAGTTTTTAGTGGAGCACAAGTTCGCTACAATAAACTTGTTTCTCTTGAAGACAACTGCGTCGTCTTTGGCCGAGGGACAATATAACAATGCCGCATTAACAAAAACAAGGAAAAACAAGGAAGGTCACTGGATTAAGAAATGGCTCACTGCGGGTTCCTAATGCCTAACGGTTCGTTTTCAGCTATATTGTTGTCCAGGCACGGCAGCAACTATGCGTAAACTTTCGGAAAAAAATTCTGCGCCAGGACTAAATTTACGGACGAGTAACCTTCAACGTGGAGCGGTGTTGTAAGGTCGATGTGAAAGGCTCGCTTCCAGTGAAGGAGAAGGAAAGTGTGCAAGGAAACATGGAAGGCCATTACACCGAGTGGCGTTTGACAATTGCACCCTTGCATTTTTCCTTCACTTCCTACTGAGGAATGGCTAGTTCTCCAATTTAGGCGTCATAGTTCCCAATTCTTCTACCTTTCATTGGGATGCGTCTGAAGCGCTATAGTCTGTTAGCCGAAAAGAAGGAAAAAAGAGAAAATACAGCCGTTAGTCCTCCAGAGTGACGAATCTTGTCTTCACTTGGAGTAACTGTGGGGGCGTGTGCACAGTGTACATAGTTTGCGGAGCAATGGTTCGTAGTCACAGCTCTACAGAGCAACGGGAAGACAAAGCGCCGCACTTGGTCAGTAGCTGCTCCACCTGTAATGGCACCGTGGCAATGCATCTGGCGCGCATGCCTCTTCACAGTTTAACAACTTGCAAGCAAGCGTAGTTCGAAACAGAGGTTCCTTTATTTAGCGCTGAAGAAGGAAAAATTTAATTTTTTAAATAACGCAGTTCCTTGACTAGGTCAGGAGGCGGTCGCGGCAGGAAGCGACGATATGTGAAATACCAACGCTGCTTGTTCAGTTTATTATGCCGGGTCACGTAGATTTCGTGGGAGATAATACCGGCCAATGAATGAGTCCGCGCACATCACACAGCGATACAGATGTTATTAAAAATTGTACACCTTAATCACCGAGGTTTGTGAATACGACTTTTTATACCTGACGAAAAGTGTCAACAACAACTGCGGGAATTTTAAAAGGCACGGTACAGGGAAGCGTCTTGCTGTTACCTTTCGCTGCTGGACAAAAATGCCTTCTGCACATAGCTATGACGAGGCCAAAACAGCCATAACCCCGGCAGTATTTTTCAGTCCTTGCTACCAAGGCTAAGCTAAAGAACTCAGGGTCAACAAGGCCAAACTTAATTTCCCCTATGCAGGAACCAATGCTACGTTTGCCCTACTATTTAACTCACACATACGACCATGTACTCATACATATAAACCAAAAACATTCAGTATAAGGTTTAAAATGGATGCGTTTAGCGTTCCATTGACACCAAACACCAGCTTTCAGTAAAGTTCTGTAAAGCTTTCAGTAAAGTAAATAAACTCGCGGTGAGAACAGCCTTTCGTAATACTCCCGAACGGCAAACTCGCTTCCGCGTTCTGACTAGCCACAGTAACTGTTAATTATTCATAATTATTATTACATAGAGATGATTGGACTTAGTCCATCCAGGTCAGTCAGGAGGGCAATTTCGCTTGACCACCCGAAGCCACCACCCCAAGCCCGCTTCACAATATTTTAGTGAGAGGACTTTATCTTCAGTCTTACCCTACCGGCCAAACCGTTTCGCTCACTGAATAGCCTGAATCAGTTAATTTTATTCACTATAATAATTACAGATTGTCGGAATATCACTACAGCGCAAATCAGTATGGAACTCCAAGCACCCACACCAAGCCTTCTTGAGAACTGTTTCTGCGATTGCAGTCTTTGTTGATTTTCACCCAAACGGCCAAACCGCCTACTAGCCGGAGTCACTGTTAATTAAAAACAGGGTTATTTGCAGATAATCGGACGTAACCCTAGCAATGGCTACGTCGGCCTCCGCTTCAGTGAGAAATTGCCTTCGGCCGGTCAAGCAAAACTAAAGACCGACCGCTCTCAAGCTATTACAAAACGATGACCACGGCCAGCAAAAATTAAAATTTGTGACAATCATACCAGCGACCATATCTTTCGTAAGCGGAGATGTATCCTCTACACCAAATTCTTAGACCGAAACAGTTTCTGATCGGCTCGTTTGCATTCCGTTTGGATGGAACCTGACACACAGAACTTCGGTTCTTATTGAAAAAGTAAACAGCGTGAAAGACGCATACCAGAAAGGACACGGACGAGCGTCTTTCGTATCCGCCTTTCGCGGAGTTAAATGTTGAATATAAACCCGTTTCAACTCGCCCAGCTGTCTCTCATTCTGAAACTTCGGTTGTTTCTGGTATTAACGCTAAGCTCTTGTTTGGATTAAGTCTGGACAAAGCTTGTTATATTTCCGTCCGGGGAACGCTAAACACAGCCTTTGGAAATTCAGAAACTGCGTAGGGGCTAATCACTTTGCCAAAATAGGTGAGTCGTCGGGTTATGCAGCCTCCGTTCGCGACCTGGGAGATCGATTTTCTTTTCTTCTACAAGAAAAGCCATGCTCTTGAGCGCCTACTTGCGGTTGAAGTTTTAAAATTAGCTTGTGATTTTCTGGCCACTCTTCTGTCTGGCCATGTGGTTGAACATTAAGGCGTTTGGTTCGTTTTGCGAGGGCCTCCGGTGCGTTTCTCGGTCAGCGTATTTTGTTTTTTTCGGCACTCCTAGCTCGTCCCGGATCAACCGTTCATCGGCTAAGGACGAACGGTTGAGAGATCAACCATTCCTTCCCTCGTATTTGCTATCACAAGGGAGCAATGGTTGTGGCAGTGCAGTTACTCCCTCAAAGGAACAATGACACTCCCTCGCGGCTCTGTTTTGTCTAAGAGGCATAATTCTAACACACTGATGAAACATTTAAGTTCATCCAATTAGGACCACCGTTGTCTCGAAGCGTCTTTCCCAAATTGGTAAAAGTTTCTCGGCAACTGAATAATCGCAAATTCAAGTAATCGTGGGCTGTCCGGTAAGGCCGTTAGAAGAACCACACACCTTTAATCTATTTCAAAAAGTTCGCGCCCGGTTTCAACTAAATGGCGTGCGGCCTTTTACATAATGAGGCGACAGCAGCAAATGTACGTGTTTCCACTTCATAAACTTGTTTTCAGCGAGTCGGAAGTACACCAATTAATGGTGGAAGGACAGGCCCGGAGACACCCGATGTCATAGAGCCACAAGAACTAGCGTACTTCACACATGAAAAAACCGGGCCATCTCAACTAGCGTGAAAGCTCGAGAGGGGCGAAGCATGCAGTGTATAAGTGTATTCTTGGCGCCTTGGCGTTCTTGCCCACAGAGGCGAAACCTTTGGGAGGCAGGTGTACACACCTGTGCTGTAAAATTGTACTGTCTTTCAAGCACGAAGCGTTCAACAACAAGGCACTGATAAACGAGCATCCCGGTGTGTTTTAGCGCGGGGTTTTGTACACGGAGATAAAACGCTCTTGCGCGAGAAAGTTGTAAAACGAGTGTTGTTTTGGAAAATGAGTTCTTGTGATGTTGTAGCATGAGGCGTTAGAAAACAAGCGTCCCGATGTTTGAGTACCGTGACTACAGGAAACGACGGTGACGACAGGAGATGCCGAGAGCCTGAGCCCCTAAGGGGCTTGCTCTGAAAAACGGGAATTAATAGGAGTGCCAGGTCCAGCTTGAAGCTTTCGCCGAGCGCAACAGCACGTGACTTCTTGAAAAACGGCTTTTACTATTGGTGTGGTCAAGCAGTAGCGGGGCCGCAGCAATACTTCGGAGGCACACCCTATGAACAAGTAGTTCCGCACCACTATGGCGGACGGACACATTACAGCTAAATGTACGGCTAAAAGGGCGGTTAATCGCAAAACGCCTGAGAGTGCAAGTAACGCTGAGGGTTGTAGTGTGGGTAAGTGTGCACTAAGGGCGAAGGTCGCACTACGACTGAGTCTCATTATGGAGGAAAGGTACGCCATCAATTGGCGTGACTAA
Organism: Haemaphysalis longicornis; assembly: GCF_048455015.1. NCBI lineage: Eukaryota > Metazoa > Arthropoda > Arachnida > Ixodida > Ixodidae > Haemaphysalis > Haemaphysalis longicornis. Next base: position 49,414,793 of record NW_027526295.1, on the reverse strand, counting down.
TGAAATATTGTAGGCTGGGTAATTGCTGCATATACCTCAAATAGACTTGAAACGCCAAAATTTGGCTCAAGTGTGATCTTTTTGGAACGGCGTACGAAAATGCTTTCACTAGACACACGCAAATAAAGAGCGTTTCGTTCATTGCTGCATAAAAATTAAATTCACTTTGATACAATGATAAAGTTTTCTTCGAGTATTCCAAGCGCGTGCGTATTTGTAATAAGTTCGCAGTTGAACAAAAAAGGATAACCTTTTCTAGTTCTTTGCTGCAAGCAGCACGGTACTTTTTTAAACACCGGGCTGTTTCTGATGTAATGAAGTGGCATCGATTTGAGAGTTTCTCCGGAAGCAGGCAAATTCATGCTCATGTTGCCATACCGAAATGCATATTTGAATATTTAGTGCGTAAACAGGTAATGAAATTATTTTGGGTCTCGACAATGACAGGGGTAACACAGGAGGGACACCCCTGATGCAGCTGCATGGGGCACAGGGTGCTTCAAGTTCAACTCTAATGAAATGTTCCCGTAGATGAACTGGGGAACGGACGTAGTAAACAGGCGCGCAAAGCTGTCCCTCAAAGGTGTCTAAACACGGCCGCCGGTAATATGCCACGCTTTTGTTGCTACATCAGTAGTTGGAGATACAGTTAAATGGTTCTCGCGAATCAGGCGCAAGTTTGGGGTCCTTAACTAAAAGTAGGCAACTTTACGGGTAATAACTGAACGTATTTACAGCGTATTATAGGCTTTTTGATAGGCGTTCTCGAGCGCATGTACGTTTGATGGACAAAAAAAAATTAAAGCCAGAACAGTTGGGGCTGAGTCGCCTAATTCAATTCCATGTTTTTTGTGAGGAGCACCACTCATATTGGAGCCAATTAGAAACTTTGTCTCCACCACACCCTGGTGTCGTCCATTGTGTCATTTCGTTGCTGTGTGAAAATTAGCTAATCGGTTCCCCTGCTGCAGCGCGCACATTGGCGACCTACCACGACGCGAATAATGCCCATGCAGCCACCCCTACCTTCAAGGATATTATTCTCTACGTGACCGGATTGACTGCTGCTGATTTCAACTCGCCATCAGCAAGTCATGTGATGTTACCTGAGACAGTGCTGGCTAGAGTGGTTCACTTCGAGTATACATGATTCAACAATTGAAAACAGTAATGTTTAGCATATAACTAGAATATTGTTTGCGTATGCCCTTATAGTTTCACTCAACACCATTTTGAGTGAGAGCTACAACTAGGGCCAACTGATAAAAAAATAAAACTTTTACTTCCTCCACATGATGATTTTCACAAGGAGGGCAAGGCGAAGCAGAAAGATAATCTCTTACGCAGGTGCGTACATATACTGTAAGGGTGTGTACATGATTTCTTTTGGTGCATGCGCCATCGCTCACTGAAACACGCAATTTGAAAATTAAAAAAAATAGTGCACCAATATGCACTCTTCTTGTGTCTTTGCATATCTCCGAAACTCGATGTGTCAGGTTTTGTAACATCCTTTTACGTCTACGTGTCCTTCCACTCTGCTACCGCCTACGTGTATAGCTGCACACAAAGGAATTAGTTTGCCCGTCAGAAAAGACCCCCTGCACGCCTTCGCTAACGAACAAAAAACGACATCTTCTTTTCGTACCCGGTGACAAAGACGACAATGCCTGAATTTGGTTGTGCCTGAAATGCCTGAGTTTTTGGCCGAAAATCTCAGTCTGTCTATAGAAACCAGCTTGGAAGCATCTTGACTTTGCGCACATAAATGCGCGATCTCGGGTGGCGATGCACTTATCGTGTATTTTGCGCATCGGGAAGCTGACCAAGTATGTCGGTCTGCTTCGCAAGTAAGTGAATTTAGGTCACCAGTACAATGTTGTGCTGAGCAGACATGTGCTCTACCGAGGTTTCTATCGCGGTGATCAGTTACGCTGTTCTTTCAGTTCAGTTTGCACATCGCCGAGCTTGTTCGTTTGCATCTAGTTTGTATTTTCTAGAAAGGTAGGGCTGTACCAAGCTGCTGTAAATTAGTTTTCTCCCACTTTTTTCTTATTTACACCAAACTTTCAATCCCCAAGAGAGAATATTACAGAAGTGAGCATATAGATTTAAAGTTACAGAAAAGATGCGCAACTTGCGCAGGCAAATCACCAGGATTATTGTAGTACTGCAGTGCAGATTCGCAGTAGGCACAATCAAAATAATACAGTAAAATAAAAACAAGTATGCATACTTAAACAATGCACACACCAAGAAGCATACAAGCATCACTTTACGCAGAATTCAAGGTATTCATGCAATTCACATAGTAATGAAGCACACCAATTGCATACAAGGTAAGTATGAACACCATCCATCAAGATAAACAACCTAGCACGCTTTTTTCGGCAAGTTACAAAAATGTTTTAACGGTTGGTTGTTGAGTGAAAACAGGGCCTAATGCATTACATTACCGCATGGTGTGCAGCAAAAAAAATAGCTGAAAGTGTTGTTATTAAATGAATACTATTGGAATTCCGAAGAATGGCGTTTCCTTTTTGGTCTAGCGTCGCGAAAAGTCAAGAAGGAATCAGGGTGTATTTTCAATGATTTGTGGAAGATGTGATATTGAAACTTCAGTCTAAGAAGATGTGCTGCGGCTGGAAAGGGTGGGTAGCCCTGCCTCACGTAATAGTTCTGTTGGCTGGTCGGTGCGTCCATTACTGTTGTACATAAAGCGCACTGCTTTGAATTGAACCCTCTCCAGAGTTCTAATTTTAGACGCGGTGTGAGGGTGTGGGACAACAGTTGCATATTACAAGAGAAGCCGTATGAACTTGACGTGTGTGAGCAGTTTCGTTTCGTGGGTGGAAAAATAAAGTGCCCTCTTGATAAAAAAGAGTGTTGTTTAATGCTTTCTTTGTGACGTAGCGGACATGGTCCGTCCAGCCAAGATTAGAAGATATCGTCACGCCTACGTATTTAGAGTGGTTTTCCCTTCAAATTTACCTACTGTTAAAATTGTACCAGAAAATATGTTTGGATGTTTTTTAGTAATGGCCATGCACACTGTTTTGTCGATGTTGATTTTCATTTGCCAGTCGTCGCACCACTGAGCCATCTTTTTTAACGAGTTATGTAGTTGTAACTGGTCTTCAGGGTGTTTTGCTTGGTTATATAGAATGCAGTGGCCTGCAAAGAGCCTTATTGGAACGTCGACTTGGTAAGCTAAGTCTTTGATAAAAATTAAAAACAACAAATGTGCTAACACAGATCCCTGGGGTACTCCTGAAACATGTGGAGCCAAATCGGAATGATGGGGGCTGCACTGTACAAATTGGTGGCGATCTGTTAAAAAATTATGTATCCAACGGAAGACCGGCCCATCGCACAGTAAATTATTAAGCTTGAAAAGTAATTTAACGTGAGAGACACAGTGAAACACCTTAGAGAAATCAATGGAAATTACATCAGTTTGCGAACTCTCATTTTATTGCAAGGGCTAAATCATGCATTGTTTCTACAAGCTGAGTAACAGTGGATAATCCGGATCTAATAGCATGCTGATTTCGGTGGATAATGTGTTTTGATTCAATAAAATGTGTTAGAAACTTTATCACAATGTGGTCGAGAGTTTTGCTGCAGGTATATGTAATCGAAATAGGGCGATAATTAGCCGGAATGGATTTATCGCCTCATTTGTGCATTGCAGTTGTTTTAGCTATTTTCCAGTCAGATGGAAGGCAAGAATCTTTGATTGATTTCGAATATATAAGACATAAGTATCTACTAATAGCTTCGGCGTACCGTTTTAGGAAACCATTTGGAATTGCAAATGGACCGCAGCCTCTCATTTCGTATATGCTCAGAAGAAGTGAAATTACTTCGGCTACTGATATGACCAGCACGTTTGGTAGCGTTACATCTTCATTTTACCTGAAAATGCATGGCCTGATGACACTGTTATCAGTAGCGAAAACTGAGTGAAAATAAACATTACAATCCGCTGCCCTAACTTTGTCCTCTAGACCATCTGATGAAACTGGTGAAGTGCTCAATTAAATAATATATTGCCCAAATTTATGCGGTGATTCGGTCATGAACGTCTGTAGCGTATGAAGAACGTCTGCGCACGTTCTTCAAGAGTCGGTCCCGGGTTTGACTCAATGTCAGCACCCATTAAGAGTAAGAATCGCATAGACACACTCAAGTCACAAGCCAACTCATATAACACAAACAAAGGCCGAGGAAACGGCAGCAGTATTTTGCAGACATCATTAGAGCGGAAACATTTACCGAAGTTTTTTCTCACTCTTATGAGGAAGAGAAACGGATTTTCAGCCGGCAACTCCACACTGCCGCCGTGCCCATTGCTGGGAAATCCTGAGGTGAGTCTCGCTTTATACCGGGCAGTTGTGATTGCGCTGGGGACGAAATGGCATCTTCCGGTTGAAGGGCACTGCCGGCATGGCTATCGCCGTGCCGTACTTCCTACGATGGAAAATGATGAACCAATTCACGTTCTGTGCCGTCGTAGTGCAAAATCTTCATCAGCTGCGCATCGGTTGACGACGATCGTCCCTTTGGTGTCCGGAGCAACACCAGGAAAGTCCGGATGAGGATGAGAAACGTATTTTTAGCCGGCATCCCGACACTGCCGCCGTGACCACACTCGCAACAGCTGTTGTACAACACCCGTAGAAGTTCTGAGAAATAAATTCAAAATCAAATTGAGGTTCAAATATCTAACCGTTTTTCAAATCGGTCATTTTTGCTGACAATGACATAACACAAGCCAGCACATCCTTCAGAGAGTGCTCCTCCTGCCGACCACCACCTTCAATGTCCTCTGACCTACTTTCGGTCTGCGTCCTTAAGTGCCTAGTGGCAGCTGCTAAACAGGTAAATCGTGTCGAAGCGTCGATATTGCTTTTTGATATTTTTCTAATTGCCATTTTCGCTATCACAAAACATTGGCCCACGTGATGGCGAAGTTGCAATTTCGACACTTGGTGCTGTCACAAAAAGGATCCCTCAAGTAGGCACGGCTGATTTTTGGAATGACCATTGCAGGTTAACAACACAGTGCAGTGCACCGAAGCGTTAAGAAACAGTAGTGATTCGAGCGATAAACTCGACCATGCTCACTTAAAATGGTACTCGGAACATGTGTGAGCACTTTTCATGCACTCGCCTCGACGGCAACTCCGCCGTTTTTGTTGTATCACTTCATGCCCGGGAAAACCCCGCAGCCTGCTTCCGATTGGTCAACCGGAGTGACGAGATTGTCAAAAACTGCGAGCACTGCCGATGTCCGTTGTGGCTGTACATAATCGTATTTCCCCTTGTCCCCCAAAACACCGGCTGCGATGGCGTGCTCCCTTGAATAGCGTCTCGCTTCCCCCGACGACCAAGATACAGCAGCAAGGACGAAAATGATAAGCGGGACATGCCTCAGTGCTTTGCTAGCGCTCCGTAGGACTGAAAGGGCTCTCAATATTTGCCTTAACACGGAGGGCATTCACTCATCTCGGCTGGATAGCGGATAATAGATCAAGCTGTGAACCACCTTGATTTCGCACCTCTCAAAAAATGTAGAAGTTAGGGAGATAGTGAAGACTCTACGGTTGTCGCCCTAACTTTCCACAGGAAATGCGCCACGAGCGAATAATGAAAGGAGCGCATCAACGACCTGAGAAGCATGGATGATGATGGTTGGTGTTTATGGCGCATGGCCAGCAAGGGCCCAGAGTGCCACAAGAGAAGCATTGAGCTCTCTGGTACTGCTTCCGGAAACTTATGGCGTCTCTCGGGGCAGTTAATATGTATGAACAGCCGTTGTGGGACTAAGTCAGTGGCCTACCATGTAGATCACCAGCTTACGAAAGGGTTATATTATAACTGGTACAAACTTAATGCGCACTTTCCACTCATCTGTACTCTTGTCAACCCTTTCGCACGTGTCGCCAGAGCATTCAAAGTCTGCAATCTCTATTTCAGCATTTCCGCCAGTAGTCATCATCATCATCATCATCAAAAGCGCATCTACGCCTACTGACGGAGAAAACGCTTCTCCCATTATTCGCCAATTACACCGGTCCTGTGCCAACTGTGACCAATTTATCTCCGCAAACTTCGTGATCTCATATGCCCATCTAACGTTGTGCCGCCCCATGCAACGATTATCTTCTCCAGGGGTAAACTCGCTTACCATTAATGACCAGCGGTTATCTTGCCTTCGCATAACATGTCATGCCCACATCCATTTCCTCTTTCTTATTTCTACTAATATGTCCTTACACGCGTTTTTTCCCTGACCCACTCCGCTCTCTTCTTTTCCCTTAACGTTATACCTATCACCTTCCGCTCAATAGCTCGCTGAAGCGTTCTCAATTTAAGTGGAACCCTTTTAGTGAGTTTTTTCCGCGTAGACTGGTAAGATGAAGCTGTCGTACAGTTTCTTCTTCAGGGACAATGGTAGGCTGCTAGTCATTATATGAGAATATCTAACGTATGCAGTCCACCCCATTCGTATCCTTCTAATTATCTTTGCCTCATAGTTAGGATCCGGGGTCGCAGCTTTGACTAAGTAGATATATTCGCTCACCACTTTTACTGCCTCGCCCTCTATTCCAAACTGCTGTGCTGTTCCGGAATTATTGATCATTACTTTCGTTTTCTGCATATTAATTTTCAGGCCCACGGTTCTATTCTGTTCGTTCATTGCGGATAGCATGCTTAGCAATTTGTCCCCCGAATGACTTAGCAAGGAAACTTCATCAGCAAATCTAAGGTTACCGAGGTATCCTCCGTTAACCCTTATTCTCATCATCATCATCATCATCATCACCAGCCTATCTACGCCCACTGCAGGGCAAAGGCCTCTCCCATTATTCTCCAATTACCTCGGTTCTGTGCCAACTGTTACCAATTTATCCCCGCAAACTTCTTGATCTGCCCATCTAACTTTCTGCCGCCCCCTGCAACGCTTACCTTCTCTAGGGATCCACTCTGTTACCCTTAATGACCAGCGCTTATCTTGCCTTTGCATTACATGCCCTGCCCACGTCCATTTCTTTTTCTTAATCTCTACTAATATGTCTTTAACACCAGTTTGCTCCCTGACCCACTCCGCTCTCTTCTTGTCCCTTAATGTTACACTTATCATTTTCCGCTCCAATGCCCGCTGAGTCGTTCTCAATTTAAGTTGAACCCTCTTAGTGAGCCTCCAAGTTTCTGCTGCCTAGGTGAGTACCGGTAAGATGCAGCTGTCATACACTTTCTTCTTCAGCGACAATGGTAGGCTGCTATTCATTATCTGAGAATGTCTGCCATATGCACCCCACCCCATTTTGATACTTCTAATTATCTCTGCCTCATGGTTGGGATCTGGGGTCACAACTTGGCCTAACTATATATATTCCCTTACCACTTCCACTGCCTCGCCATCTATCTCAAACTGCTGTGCTATCCCGAGGTTATTGATCATTACTTTAGTTTTCTGCATATTAATTTTCAGGCCCACGGTTCTACTCTGTTCGCCAAGTGCGGAAAGCATGCTTTGCAATTCGTCCCCCGAGTTACTTAGCAAGGCAACGTCATCAGCACATCTCAGGTTACTGAGGTATTCTCCAATAACCCTTGCTCCCACCTGTTCCCAATCCAACGTTCTGAATACTTCTTGTAAGCATGCTGTGAATAACATTGGAGAGATTGTGTCTCCTAGTCTGACACCCTTCCTTATAGCTATTTTACTGCTCTCTCTATGGAGGATGATGGCAGCTGTAGACCCATTATAGATATCCTGTAGTATTCTTACATAATGCTCATCTACCCTCTGGTTCCGTAATGCCTGAATGACTGGTAGGGTTTCGACCGAGTCAAATGCTTTCTCATAATCTATGAAGGCTATATATAGGGGTTCAGTATACTCAGCGCACTTCTCTATCACCTCATTGATCGTGTGAATATGGTCCATTGTTGAATAACCTTTACGGCACCCTGCTTGTCCTTTAGGTTGACTGAAATCTAGGGTTGCAGAGATTCGGTTAGCGATAGCGATTACCTTGGTAAATACCTTGTAGACGACTGACAGTAAGCTGATCAGCCTGTAATTTTTCAAGTCCTTCATGTCGCCTTTCTTATGGATTAGAATGATGTTCGCGTTCTTCCAAGATTCCGGTACCATTGCTGTCATTACGCATTGCGTATACAGGATTGCCAGTTTTTCAAGTACAATTTCTCCGCCATCCTTCAAGAGGTCTGCTGTTATCTGATCCTCACCAGGTGCTTTGCCCCCTTTCATTTCTTTCAAAGCCTTCCTTACTTCTTCGGTCGTTACTGGTGGGATGTCTATCTCCTCTGAACTACTGTCTCGTTCGGCATTATCCTATATGTCCCGGCTACTCTACAGATCCCTATAAAACTCCTCGGCCACTGTGGCTATTTTATCCCTATTTGAGACGAAAACTTATCCCTATAAACTTTCTGAGGAGACGAAAGATCTAATCAGGAAACGGCAAACCATGAGAATCTCTACCGCAGCTAACAGAATACAACTAGCCGAGCTCTCGAAGTTAATCAATAAGCGTAAGCCAGCTGACATACGGAAGTTCCTTATTCTCACCTGTTCCCAATAGAACGTAATTATTACTTCGTGTAAGCATGCTGCGAATAAAATTGGAGAGATTGTGTGTCTTGTCTGACGCCCTTCCTTACAGGCATCTTACTGCTCTCCTTATGGAGGATGATGGTAGTTGTGGATCCATTGTAGATATCCTCTAGTATTCTTACGTATTTCTCATCTACCTCCTGGTTCTGTAATGCCTGAATGACTGCTAAGGTTTCGACGGAGTCCAATGCTTTCTCTATATTCTATGAAGGCTATATATAGGAGTTAAGTATACTCAGCACACTGCTCTATCACCTGATTCATCGTGTCAATATAGTCCATTGTTGAAACACCTTTACGGAACCCTGCTGGTTCTTCTGGTTGACTACAATTTAAGGTTGCATATATTCTCTAAGCGAAATTCTGTTAGATCTGTTAGTACTTACCAAGCTAATCACTAGCAGAATTTCCCCCAGTATTACTCTTGCGCAAGTGGAGCTTCCGCAGGCTGCTTGGCATCACTTTTCGATTTTTACGACTCATTTATTCCTTCAACCACAGTTTTTTTGTACGAGGTGAGTCTTTTCAAAACATGCAACACTTTGGCAGTTCAGGCTTCTTTCTAACAGAGTTTTTACTTTTACAACGCCCACCGCATTCTTATGGAACTTTCGGCGGGTGTAGGTCTTCTCAGCTAACTCCGCTGCTAACTTTACATCTTCTAGCCTGTTCTGCAGTCACAGCCTGACGTTATCTTCGACGCAGCAATAGAATTGATCCAATGCTACGTACTCTACCACCTAGAATTACTTGTCCTAAGGCAACTTAATTACGTCAGCTCTCAAACGGAATGCGAAGTCTATGTGAGGCTCTTTGCCCTTCTTCTCGTACAGGACCCTTTGAGGGTAAACATCGGGTGAGCCGCTCCGACGCCGTCTTAGCTCTCAAATGCCTTCTTCGAAACGCACGTCATGACATCAGATGCAACACAGGAAGCAGACGTAATCGATTTTTTCCGATGAGAGAGCTTTATGTGATGTCTTGGCGAGATAATTCGCCCTGTCTAGGCGAATAAAAAAATTGGCCCGTTGGTCTAGAATTCTACGACGGTTGGCATGAACCGTTGGAGCAGCAACAGTACACGCCGGCAAGCACAACCGGAGCTGCAATCATAACCTCTTACACTTGAGCCTTTCCTGCATTTCAGCTTCCTCCCTCCATTCTTGCCATGCCTCTCGCGCTGTTTTGCCTCCTGGGGCTCGTGGGGACGTTTAATTTTAGTCTAGACGTCATTGACTTCCTCAGCTCTTACGTTGTCCTTCCGCATGATTTCAAGAATCGCATGCTTTCATTTAGCACTCCATAACGCAAGGCCTAACACTACACAAATTCCCATGTGCTCCTTCACTTTAGGGTCCCCATCGTGTACACTAGCCTCTTTACGCTTGCGCACATTCAAATTCTCATCCTGTTTGTATGCTATCAAGGTACGTGCCTAAAGCACGTGCAAGTAATTTTGTAGAGGGCTTTTTTACACGCTCGCCACCAACGTTCGTTTTAAAACACTCCTCCTAGTCTCTTACAAAGTCAAAATTTTCCCCAGTGTTTTACACAGCCCTTCTCTAAACTACAATAACCTGTGCTTGAGAAGTCTGGTGAACTGAAGGTAAGCATTATGCACTCCCTCTGCAGTGTAGCTGTCGCGGGTACATGCCGCAGCTGCCATCCATCTGCTGCGACGCTGACTTGCTCATCCCGCAGCCAGCGTGGCGCCCAGCTGCACGACGCAACTGTAGAGCCGACGGTGAGGTAAAGCAGCATTTATATGCAATAAAAACAAGGGTAACAAGGCCAGACCAGATGGTTCCACATCGGCTCCGTGTTTCTTGATAAAACAAGCAGTTTCATTGCGCAGAATCCTGTATCATAAGTATCAACGAACTCGTGAAGTTTTGTCCTTTGATCTGACCATCAGACGCCCAAGGAACTGCGGCAATAGTGCCACAAGGAACAGGTAAATATCATCAAGACGCTAAGCCTTATACCATCGAAACGTCGATGGAGCCTGCTCGTGCACCGCTGTTTCGGCCGCCCCTGCTACGGCCGCCTCTGCAGACAAAGCAGCCGCCTGTGCCGCTGCAGGAATGCTCCTGTGTGTCATAGCCTCGTGCGGAACCGGCGCCGCTAGCAATGCCTAGCGTTCCCGGCAGCGCCGCTCCTTCAAATAGAGCCCCTATACCGCTAACTGCGCCTCACCTGCACGCAGACGCTCTATCGCTGATGGATGAAGACACCAAGGTAATGCCGGTGCCCTCACTACAACGGAACCAATCCCATACGGACTCTCAACAGACCCCTTTATTCATGTCACAGCAAGTCATGCCACCTGAGCAACGATAGAACCGCCAACATATTCACGCTCAAGACCAAGTGACCCGGACGGACTGGGTAAGAAGGCCCCGCTTCCAACTTGTGCTATGGCCGCTCGCTTTATGCAGCATTGCGATATCCCCAAGCATACATTTGCTCACCTAATTGGAAGAACCGCTCCATAACCGTATCTAGCGGAGCTCGACTCACCCAGATATGACACAGCAGGGAACTACATCTGCATAACCGTCTACGATGACACACACGTATGTCGCCTTCATACAGTTGCATCCATCTCTTTTGATCACTGAGGAATGCGCCAATGTGTCCCGGTTGAGGTAAAACTCTTCCCCTTCAAAGCAAACACCACCAGAGGTGTCATCACGATTGAGCGAAATGATACCAAAGAAGAAACTCTCCAATGGCTACGATGCGAGCAGACCAAAATACTAGCCTGCACTCGACGCGGTCGCACTTACCCTGCTGTGATAACCTTTGACTCGCCGACATTACCAAAGGTGGTCAAATACTACATGGCGATTGTGAAGGTGCCCCCCTACCAACCCAAAAGACTTGTGTGTTACAACTGCTTAACGGTGGGCACATGGCCTTCTCTTGCCCAGGACAGGCAGTGTGCAACACCTTTGGGAAGCTCCACCCGGAGGATGAAGGCTTTGGGCCCCAAATCCACTGTGTCGCGTGTAAAGAACCGGGCACATACCACTAAAACCAACATAACCCCGGCAGAATACCTAATCCACCGGCCAACAATCCCCGAAAGGACGGCATCCGTGGGTCACATGGGCAGATCGACTAGAGAGCAAGGATCTGATTCGCCTAGTTCAACTGACCCACCCCTGACCGCGAACAACACTAACCCTAAGGAACCGGCAATGGTCGCCATAATATATCAGTTGAATGCAATGCGTGCAGATATCCAACAGCTGCGCATCAAAAATCAGCAACTGCGCACCGAAAATCAGGAACTCGAGCGTCTTTTGAGCAACGAGACACCAACATAGTTTAATTCAAAACGTCTCCCGACTTCCCAGACACGACCTAGTCATTGTAAGAGCACAAAACGTACCCCTACCTACCAACCGACCACGGAATCTCCCTACCAGTTAGCTTTTCAAACAGTGCACACAGACATTCACCACGAACGTCAAGCACGCCAAGCGGACCACAAAAGAAGATAAGGAATACTTGGATGACAAACTCTCCCAGATAAGGTTCTTTATTCAGTGTGTAATAAAGAAGCTGCCCTCCTTTGACGATTTTCAGGAACCACCCGAAACGTGACCTTACGAACCTCAAATTCGAAGCAATAGGAACATCACCAACGGCACAGCAATGGAACGGCCACAGTTTTGTACAGCAACAAACTATTCACAAACAAAAAATTAGGCAAATACAGCCACTATACACGCTGCGGCAAGAAGCACGCGGCACGCCTCACGTTCCAGGATATACCACATATGTAAACCCCTTCATGCCGCACTGCACTCGCCGGGGCTCCATAACAACTGCTACGGCACCCGGCTATGCGGCCGTTTTAGTGAACTCTTCTTTGAACCGCCAGCAAATATGTTTGGTGGAACTCAGCTCGAAATTCCACGAAGTCTTTGCACTGCACACTCGCCTTCCCAGCGGGAAAGAAATAATTGTATCAACGGCCTCTTACAATCCTGTCACGCTATCCGAAAAACAATACAACTTCACTTGGATTTCAACCTTGACTTCCAAATTTCCTGGTACTCCGATATTACTAGGTGGGAACTTCAATGCGCAAAGCACCACGTGGGAATACTATAAGCCTCACCCGCGAGAGAAAGCGCTTGAGGACACCGCCGACGCATTCAATCTGCTGTTTATAAACGATGTTGACATCCCCACTCGCATCGGCCTTCACGCTGCACAACAAGACACATCTCCGGACGTTATTTGGGCCACCCCTAGACTAACCAGAAAATGGACCTTTCTCCACGACATGAGGCAGCGATAGCCGACCAATTCTAATTCACCTACGTGTCAAGAAACTTCCCGAGCAGAAAACAGTGAAGAGGCGAGATTTGAATATTTTCCGAGAAGGCATTCTCGCCCTATGTCCTCCAGCTTCGCTACATAAGTTCTGTTCTCTGATTCTCTCTTCAGCAAAACATGCACAAAAAGAAATCGATGGCGCTGCAGAAAAAACCCATCTCGACAACCACACGGCAAACCTCTGGAAGCGAGTTCATAAGCTCACTCACGTTTACAGGACCAACGGTAAGCGGCACAAAGACCGGCAGATAATCCGTAGGCAATATCGCCTAACAGCGGATTACCAAAAACAGTTAAGTCAAACCAATTGGACATCTCTGTGTGCAAATTTCAGTCATGAGAGAGGCATTCCGGCACTCTGGAAGCTTCAACAGAGCCTCACCCAAAAGGCAAAGAAAAGAACCCCCCTATTTTCTACCCTTTCCCTCATTGAAGACCCCAGGGAAGTCGAACGGCGTCTCATAACCACCTTTTTTTCACACGCCTCCACATCAGACCCTGAACCTCTCCCTGACATCAAAATTTTCCAACCAGAGGAGAACGTTGACCTACCTTTCACGATGACTGAACTACGAACAGCCATTGAGCCAGGGTGGCCTAACTCGGCATGCGGCCCTGATGGCGCAACATGGAAGCACCTTAAAAATCTTCCATCTGAAGCCCTCTCACACCTGCTCTCCAAAATCAATGACCTCTGGGAACAAGGATGCATCCCTAACCACCTCAAGCTGACCTTGGTTTCCCTATACCTAAACCGAACAAGCCAACTGCAACTCAGGGGAACCTAAACAACGTACGCCCCATTTTATTAACCCCGGTCATATGCAAACTATTTGAGAGACATTACAATCGCCTCATGCAATATTTGGAGCATGTGCAACCATACTTCCAACCGTCAACAAAAGGCTTTCGTCCCAATGTAAGCACACATGACAGCCTCTGGCTTCTGCGCCTAGTCATCAACCGATCCCACTACGCAAGAGGAAACCCAGACATTGTCATGGCCGTTGAGTTACGCAAGGCGTTTGAAAACGTCACCCAAAAAGTCATTTCGGCGGAACTTGCAAAGGCGTACCGAGTGTAAGAGCTCAAAAGTGGATACGAGTTTTCTTACAAGGCTGACCCATAAGACTCCAAAGGTCACACCCTGGCTGGGAACCGACTACCTATTACATAGACCGCGGGGTCCTTCCAGATTTGATTTTAGGACCAGTTCTATTTAATCTAGCCATGACTAGGCTGGCACGACAGTTGGAAGTCGACATGGCGGCCCGCTTTACCATTTATGCGGACGACGTCACAGTTTGGACTGAAGCAGCCGACTTCGACCCTCTTGAGGACCAAACAAAAGAACTGCAAGCCGCGGCTCATAGCCTCGAGCTGACTCTTGCCGACCTGGGACTCCAGCTGGCTCCCGAAAAGACTCAGCTCTTGGCGGTATACGGCTGCGAACCTCCCACTCAATCCGATGTGATACAAGTTATAATAGGAAATCAAGTAATACAAGCCGCAACAGAACCCATCACCCTCCTTGGCCTACCAGTCGGAACAAAGAACAGCGCTGGAATATGGTCGCAGTGTTGAAGCAAAAATGAAAGGGTCTGCTCCACACCATCCGCAGACTTTCGAACGAGTACGGAGGAGTCACTCAAAAGGCCACCCTGACAATGACAAGAGCTGTCACAGTAAGCACTCTCACGTACGACGCTCTCGCCTATGAACTCAACAAAAGCCACACAAGAGCCCCCCCAAGTGTTGCATAGGGCAACCCTCCGAACCATCAGTGCTTTGCCTAAGCACAGCTAACCAGAAACTCGAACAGGCAGTGCCCCTTCCTCCCATTGAGGACATCATCAACAAAGCCAAGGCGCAGGCTGAATTCAAACGTCCTTTAACATACCAAGGACATGCCCTTACTGCGTGGGACGTGCGCAGCCCACCAACAACCTGCACGTTCCCCACCCCACTTGACCCATGGAGTCGCCCAGAAATCATACCCAGTACGCACAGCAAGCCGATTGGGCGCAACAATCCGGCACTCCGCCAACAACGCATCCGTCGCCTGCAAATGACAAAACTCGAAAACGAAATTGACATCTACACGGACGCTAGCGTAAGCTTAAATGTCATCGGACTGGCCTGGACATGCCCAGAGGTTCCTGCCCTCTCGGGGTATCACACCATGTTCAACAACCATGCCACGAGCCTTAAAGCAGAACTGCAAGCCATCAACAATGCCATGACATTCCTTGCTTAAGAAACTGATAATCCGCTTCCGTCATCTATTCGTACCCTCACAGACTCGTATGAAGCATTGGAAACAATAAGATCTCACAAGACCACAAATCCCCTGCCACATCTGATATTATACCAAGCGCAACTTTTTCAATGTAACAAAACACAAGTCCGCGTTGACTGGTACCAGGCCATGAACCCTCTTCCTCAGGAACCGATGCGGTCCATGAGGTCACACAGGAGAGTGCACATTTACAACATCCACTGCCGCCTGACGAAGAGCAGGCACAATCACTTAAACCTTCACCTGCGATGCTACTCCACCGGCATAAGAAGGGCCGCAGAGAGCAGCTGAAAAACAGAACTCCAGCATGTTATTTGAGCGCTTTACCACCGCTACCAACCTACACACCTGAAATGCATCGTAAATGGTACACTCCCCATTTACTCCCAAGGTGCCCATACTGTCACACAAGTACCTCAGCAGACCTCACTCATCTCGTGTTGTCATGTCCTACTTTTGCCAAACACCGAACATTCACGGTACCGCAACTGCACCCTGATCCCCAACAACTTGACAAAAAAATTAATCCACCAAATACAACTTTATTCTCTAAAGACCAGTATTGCACCAGTTGTCTGAGCGGAGACCTCACCGGTCCTACTTACAATGGTCTATTTCGCCTGGCCCACCAGTTGGGATAGACTCATTTCAAGCGTGAACCTCAAAAGAACTGAACCCTCATAAGCGTGAACAAGAAGCTACGCAGCCTACACACCTGAAATTCATCGTAAATGGTAGACTCCCCTTTTACTCCTGAGATGCCCATACTGTCACACAATTACCTCAGCAGAGCTCACTCCTCTCGTGTGGTCATGTCCTACTTTTGCCAAACACCGAACATTGACGGCACCACAACTGCACCCTGATCACCAACAACTTGGCAAAAAATTATTCCACCAAAAAGCACTTTATTCTCTAAAGAGCGGTCTGGCACGAGTTGTCTGAGCGGATACCTCACCGGTCCTACTCACAATGAACTATTTTGCCTGGCCCACCAGTTGGGATGAACTTATTTGAAGTGTGAACCTGAAAAGAACTGAACCCTCATAAGCGTGAACACAAAGCTAAGCAGCCTACACACCTGAAGTGCATCGTAAATGGTACACTCCACATTTACCCCCAGGATGCCCATAATGTCACACAAGCACCTCAGCAGACCTCACTCATCTCGTGTGGTCACGTCCTACTTGCCAAACACCGAACATTCATGGCACCACAACTGCACCCTGATCCCCAACGACTTGACAAAAAATTAATCCCCCAAATAGTACTTTATTCTCTAAAGAGCTGTCTGGCACAAGTTGTCTGAGCGGAGACCTCACCGGTCCAACTCACAATGAAATATTTTGCCTTGCCTATCAGTTGGGATGAACTCATTTCAAGCGTGAAACTGAAAAGAACTGAACCCCCAGAAGCGTGAACACGAAGCTACGCAGGGCAAGCCAAGAACGGCACTATTAGTCCCAGTCCTTTTACTGCCCTCTCCCGTTTCCATTCCCCCGTTTACCAGCGGTCTCCCGTTTTTGATAAAACCTTTACTACTACTCAGGAGGTGAGCACTTCTAGCACCTCCAATCAGGGCTCTCCACTGTCCGAATTTGGAATTCGACGAATGAACGCGAAGGTGTTACGTCAGGTGATCCACCGAATGGGAAAGGGGGAAGGCGACTCCTGGCCGTTGTCTCCACGCATGTAGGTGCACATTATCCGCGAGACGTTGGCATCGAGGCGTCATTCTCTGCAGCCATTTTGGCGCGTCGTCAAGCCAAGCCACCTTTGCGCCGGCTGCTCCGGCACAGGAGGCAAGTGGTGTGGAGTCGGGCAGGGCTGCCGAAAACAGCCCTACGGGGGCGGGTGCAGGACGAAGTTGGCCTTGCCATGCTCCATCGCTGACGATGAAGGCGCCGATCCACTCAGCGGTGAGCTGCGTCGGCGTTCCTTCCCAGGAGGAAAGAGGCGAGCCTCTTTCGCACTACTGTTAAC
Organism: Haemaphysalis longicornis; assembly: GCF_048455015.1. Classification (NCBI taxonomy): domain Eukaryota; kingdom Metazoa; phylum Arthropoda; class Arachnida; order Ixodida; family Ixodidae; genus Haemaphysalis; species Haemaphysalis longicornis. The sequence continues at coordinate 49,397,505 of NW_027526295.1, read as the reverse complement.
GGAATGTTTTTGTAATCTTCACGTCAGTAAATTGCTTTCTACCTGAAACATTTCAGAAGCACAAGAGTATGCCGGATTTTATGCCTCGTAGTTGATCAAGAAGAATGGTTGCGAGTTACAACTGTCTTTGAGGTGGTCACGTTGGGCCAATTTGGCGCCGGTTAGTGGGCCCGACAGGACCTGGTACTACGGCAGAACCGCTTGCACTTGCAACACTCCTGTGAATCCATGATGTACGTCCGGACGAAGCACCGAATGAAGCCTGCATCTGTGTATACGGGAAGAGCGGAGCTATCAAAGGTCATGATTGCCTGTCTAGTACGTATATCCTGATTATCTCGCCGCGTAGAACTGCTCCAGTTTCTCGCCACCCCCTCATTTCTGAAGAATTCACGGAGAGCGGCCTCTGTCTTGTCACCGGATGTGCCTCAGATATCACTCAATGCGAGCTTTTAAGGGCGCTGAGGGGTATGAGCCCGATGTCCAGGTTGGCCACGCGAGTTTGAGGAAGGAGCTTTGTGGATTTGTCTGGGCTGTGCACCTGAGCCAGCATTTCTCCGGGTCTTTGTATTTTTTGCGGAATATGACTCACTGAGAATGCCCTCCGTACGCATTGAGATGAAGAACACCGACTGTGAGACAGGATTTTCTATTTTAGCGAATTCATTACCAAGAAACCAGGGTAGTTACCAGGCTTCGGAAAAGTGATGCTTGAAGACATGGAAACGGCAAATTGGTGCAGCCCCCGTTCATGTGCCGATCATCTTTAGTAGAGAGTTAATTATTTACGTAGTGGTACAACACAAAGCAGGGAGATCAGCAACTTTACCCTGATGTTAGCGTGGTTGTAAATGAGGTTGGGAGCTCTTTATCTGTTAAATAGACAGTGAGCCCATCGGCGGAGCCTGACCAAGGATCTGACAGCCACCGTTTGAGGTTTCACTTCCTTTCCCATTCAACTCCACCATATTTGGTCACATCATGAGTGAGAAGATTCGTGGTCCGCGGTGTCACCACGACCATCACCCTGAAGACGCAAGGCACTCCGAACAGTTTTTAACACGAAAGTATTTTATGCCGGGGTCCACAAAGATCTAAGTGACATTATATTCGTCAGGGAAATCACATCGCCAGAAAAACTTAGATTCATGTGGTGGCGCCGGGATTCGACACACAAACAACGGGAAGTACGAAACATGCTCCCGACTGCTCTATGTCTAGAGGAGTAAATAGGACGACAAACGCGCATTATAGCCTTCCTTTGAGATGGTGCTGCCATCTTGGCGAGGCGAAGCAAGTAGTGCATCATGAGGCTAATGGGCGCAGACAGTTGGCGCCTCCATGCCCATGCCAACGCGTACAGGGGACGCGCAGCGTGCGCTGTTGGATGCCGACTTGCGGATGTCGGGCTCGTTACGTGACACGGTCCGCTGCTTCTTTTGCTGCAGCGGGCAATGATTCGCTAACAAAAAACCTGTTTGGTCCCGTTCTCATGGACGGTGTGCGAGCGCCTGCGGTTTCAGTCGAAGTTACGCAATGCTCATACGCGTGCAATCCAGTATTTAACGTTGATTCATCTAGCGGCGCCCTACCGACGAAATATAAATAGCGACATGCAAGTTCATGTCGATGCACAATAAACATTCAACTGCTCTTGCGAAGGCACATTTCCCTTTCGTGTTTTACCAGTTTGTATGGAAGAGGGAACAACCTCAATTTGTTTCCGTGTTTAAAGCACCGATGTTATGAAATCGGAATCCGTAGAGATAGGACGTGTCGACAGAAATGTAAACTACATAGGAAAACAGAAAATTTCCCAGCGAACCATCCTGGCCGCAGCAGCCATTAGTTGCGAAGTCACCGCATACGCCAAAGCAACTTGCCCGTAATACAGGTCTGTTACTTCCCACTTCGTGGCTGTCAATCTTGTTGCCGCATGGGAAGGGAGCTGGTGGTGAAACAACGTGAATGTGCCGCGCGGCCTTTTACTTTACTTATAAAACGGCTAGCAGACATTGCAACTGCAGTGATGATGACGACCGAGGCGCTCGATCGATTTGCATTCTTCCTATCGATACTCGGGTTGAACTCGGGGACAACTTTCTTAGGCAATGCATTCAAGGCTACGGAGCCGGGCCACGCCTTTTCACTGTGCACCTAGAAGTAGTTCAACAAAAACAAATGGCTGGCGGTAACCTCAGCAGTAAAAATATGTTTAGTTCTTACGTTTTAGACTTGCAGTGATAATGCTACAAAATTGATAGCCCGGATATATAAAACAGAGAGCATTTTTTTACATCTTCGGATAGTTTTTGGTTACGGCTATCGCCGCTGGCGTCAAGATGGTTCCCTCACAAATAACCATGGCGTTCTTTTCGGCTGCGTTCGGCAGCTCGCCATTTCATTCTCCCGAAAGGATTTCTATAGCTTCGCTGTCTAAACAAACGAAGCGAGTGGGTTGCAAAGTGTACGCCCAAGTGAGACTGATGCAACTGGGACTCTCCGCTGTTTTCCCAGTGCGTTTGGTTAGCCAGTTTCTCGGCGTAAATGAGCGTGTGCGGAAGCATGTGTGCATGCTGCTCTTTCGGTATACTGCGACCGCACTAGTTGAGTACGCCGCACCTGTCAGCGGATCTGCCCAGTAGAAGAGTTTACAGATTGGTGCATTCTGTCAATACTGCAGCACTTACAAAATTCACTTCTTTTCTGAACGATACAGAGTGCACAGTCGGTCTGAGGTCTCCAGTTCACAGCCGCTTGGACCGTGTCTAGTTAAATCGTTGGCCTGTGTTTACAAACAAATGAAGCGTGTGTAAGGAGACGCCAGTATGCCTGCATGCTCGGTGATTGTGGTTCAGCGCACTCAACTGCGGAGCTTATGCGAAGAAATGAACTGTTTCAAATGGGTACCCGTCACGCCGAAACTGAAACCGAAACCAGTTTAGTTGGAACAACTTCGCTGAGTAACACAGAGCAGTTAGCCCCCTCCCTCTCCCTCCGTAGCTTTCGCTGCATTGCCACAGAAGTTCTCCCTGAGTATAGTTACTTCGATGTACTCCGCTTGGCAACGTGGCGGCGTCCGTTAGTTTATCTCATGACAGCCTGCAACAATAAATGTTTGCGGACGGCTACGTCGGCATCACGGCGGGAATTTTATTAGAGTGATTCGTCAGTTTTTGAAGCAATATGGTAACGCTTGTGGCTCCGTCTATTGAAGGTTTTGCGAAGTTAGATGCATGTTAGCCCATCGGCCAGAAGTTTACCTAGAGCTTTTACGTCCGACCAAATCACCACTAACACACACCTTGGAGCGAGTATGCAATAAAAAGTTCGGTACAATGATACAAATATAATTTACCTAAGTGTACACAGTAGTGCAATCATACCACCACACAGGGCCCTGAATCCAAAGTCCCGATTTTACGCGCACATTTCATTCAACTTCAGGACTAACAAGAAATGGTTTCCTACGAAAACATCGTTACGGCATGCGCTTTGAGCCTGTTGTGCAAACTTAAGAGTCGATGGATTGCATTGTGGCAGTCGTAGGGGTAGTACTCGCGTCTAGCGATTTACGGGGCCCATATAGCAACTTCCGTCCGGAGGAAGTTGAGAAGGATTTTAAGGAATCGCGCACACTCTACACACCCGGTGAGCAGCTGCATTGTTCCTAGTTATAATTGCAAACAGTAAGCGCAGTCCACCCGCAGGAGCACGTCGTGACATTTCATTGGCAAGCGAACGCGCCCACAAAACATTAGAGAGCTTCCGGCGCTGGCCTGGCTGCACAAGAATCGTTTTGGGCAGACAGTGCTATGTGGGGGAGCATTATTCTTGTTGTATCAGATAAGAATAACTGTCCACAGAAGCGCGGAACAGTGGAAGACCGGCGCGCTACTTGCCGCCGTGATGTTAACAAGGAGACAGCAGGCAACTGGCTACGCCAAACCTACAATAACATCGCAATCTGCACTGGCAACGTGCCTTCACTGCCTGCGAATTAGCCCACACCCTATAAAGCTATAATTGATGGCGACCTATAAAAATTTGCGTGCTGTGATGATACGGGCGCTCCTTACAATCACAGCGTTACGGACAGGACAATTGTGGGACTCGACAACGGAAGCATAAAAAACTGAAAAATGCGACCATTTATGATGTCGGTCAAAGGAACAACCTCGGGGAGATGGAAAGAGCAAACATAAAAATCTGGTGCTTATAGAGAAAAGGAAGCACCCAGAAAAATGCGAGTCGGGTTCTAAGTAAATTCAAGTTTAATACTTTGATAGCCTCGCACGATGGACGAGATGTTCGGGAGGTCCAGGTCAGTCGCTTAGTCACAGCCTTGTTGGTGTACCGGCGGAACATTCTGGAACATGGTCCATGCTCTAGTTTCCCTTGTCCTCGTCTTCTAGGCCATTTTCAGCGAACTACGCTGGCTGACTTGCTTGTGGTAATAGCGGGGACCAGTCGGCAAGCTGACCTCTTGCTGTCTTACGACAACCGCATGGCAAGGTAGCAACACCTTATTTGTTTACCCGGCCGGAATCCTTTTTCTTCTTTGCCTTTTCTTTCTCGTTTCTGTTACGAATATCCACACAATAGAGATTGGCGCCCTTGTCTAAGGACGTTATGTCGATCACGGAAGGTTGCCGGTATCACACATGCAGAGAGAATCTTTAGGAGTTTTTCTTGGAGCTTGTGTGTGCTCTTTGCGTTCTGCATTCCATCACGTGACTCTTAACACATCCTGTCAACGACCATTTAGGTCATGTGGGCTGGGCCGTTAATAACCTTATTTCTTGATTATTTAAAAAATAATTGTGAAGGTACTGCCCCAGAGGATGGGAACGGTTTTTGGGGATGCCAATCTATCTATTTAGACCAACTGCGGGTTTGTCTTGCATGTTCCTTCCGTCAGCTGCTAGCCGCTGAACAAGATATCAAGAGGAAAAACAGGGGAGGCACGACCTCTTACTGTAGGAACAAATTAAAACATACAATAAAAGAAAACAAAAAAAAAACAAGACGAATATTTACGGCACAGTAATCTGCACCTCCCAGAGATACCTGTAACAGCACGCATCGGCATATCATTGCACGCGCACACAATCTCTTCTAACCATCAAGAAAATAAACTTCTTTTCCCGTGAGGCCCACCGAGTGTTCGCTTATGCAATCCTGTAGAAGAATTTGGACTTCTCAAGGTTCTCTAATCGCTCGCCTCATCTTCTTTGTTCTGATCTTCTCTAATCGCTCGCCTCATCTACTCTCACCTTTCATTAATTTTGTATAAAATTGTTACGCTTTCCACTTTGTATTTTCTTCATTCTTGTGATGTTGTAATTGAAATGATGTGCATATTAACTGTATCACCTTGCCCCTCCTGCTTTGGCCTCTGGCCAGCGGTAATTGTAAATACATAATAAATAAATACCCAGGCAGCTCGTGCTACTGCTCCAAACGAGGTTAGCAGCATGTGGAATTAAGCTACATGCCAGGCCAGCCTGCTCTTCGCAGGATTTATACCATCGCACGCGTGATCATGGAGGCAGCGTTCTGTTTGCTTTACGTAAGGTGGTACACACCCAAATGGGATCTTGTAGACTCAGCCATCTGGCCATTGGATAAACGCCTCTGCACTTTTCTCAGATCAGCTGCTAGCCGCTGGACCTTCACTGCCAAAATCGCTGCAAAAGCTCGAAAAAGTCGCTGCAAAAGAATTTGCTAGGGGTAGAAAAAACAAGGTCTATTCCCAACAGCCCTACTATTTTGGAGCTTGTTCCGCCCACTAAGCATGTAAATTATTGCCGCTAGTTTTTTCTAGATGGATGCTTCTACAGGCTACTGTGTGCATGAAGGAGGTTTCTACAGTGTACATTCGCTTGGATCATTGCGTGTTCTCTTTGTTTTCACGTGAGGCAGCTAGAATATTGCGGTTTCGGTGGGCGGTATTGACCCTTAATTCCACCGCCCGCACGACGCGAAAAACACACGAATGCATACACGACAGATTTTCAGGTTACTGCTCACGGGCAAGCAAATACTTTAAGAAAATACTCCAACTGTTAAGCGGCGGCTAGAAAATTTGAGCATTTTTTCGGACTCCTCGCAACTTTCAATGTATTAGGCGAAGTACGATTGAAATAAGGAAAAGAAGGAAGATAGGCTGTCCTACGGCAGGGGACGTTTTGTGCGATCTTTTTCTTCCACATGGGCGTCGGTACAGAAAGCCTGCAAATTGCATGACTAAGTAGTCTTGTTCAAATATGGAGGTGTCATGGCCGTTTCTGCACGTGCGTGCATCGGCATTCACGACCCCCTCTTTGAAAAAAAATTACATCCTCTTCCCGTAGGGAAACCCTGAGTAGTATACGAAGCAGCCATAAGGTCGACTGAAGTTCCCATTAGTTTACAGTTCATCGTTCCCGTTGACGTTCAGCTTCGAGTCCCTTTGTTGTATCAGTAGCTTCTTGGCGTAGTTTGAATGTGTAAAGCACATAACGCGCCTTCTTAGCACGTGCTCCTGTCTCTTTTTGTAGCATGGTGGAAACAGTGCCACATACCTGCCATTACGTCCAGAGAGTCGTGGGATCGAAACCGGGCGCAGCCTAACCATTTCTTTTTATAGTGGACTGCGCTGACGTCAGCCGAAACGCCCAGCGCGCTGATGAGACACGCATGCGCGGTAGAGTGCGAATGGAGGACAACTACACCGAGGGAGGGAGGGACACAGCCCCGAGCATGAGATGCTTGGCATCTAATTAAACGTGCTTCCCGGTTTCTAAATCTCCGGCTTTCTTATCGGAATCCCAGGACTACACCAAAGAAACCCTTTGCAGGTAGCCACCTCACCTCCATGACAGCGGTACATGACCTTCCCAGTAATTCAATATCGTATGATGCTCGCAGCTTACTAATGCTAGCAACTGTTTCAGTTTCAGTGAACTTCTCTGCGGCGCAACATTCGTTCATAACGCTCCTTTGTTTGACCATAATTCTAACGTTTAACGTGGTCTAACATGTACTGGTTTGAGTTATGTCTCCTCTATCTTTTATTAACTCTTGCCTATAGCGTACATCGCCTGTTGGAGTATCTGCCTAATTTTCAATTTCTAAATTCAACGCTCGGCCTCAATTTGCGCTCCTGTCGACGAAAGCCGCGCGTGAGGTGGACACAAAGAGAAAGTGGCGGCGGATAACTAAGTTATCCAGATTATTGCAGATGACTTGGCGGATGCAAATGGGAGGAAACGTGCGACAGTAATGATGGAAGTCTTCAATTTGCCAGATTTAGGAAGTTACTTCACAACCGACTGGGATACTCACGGATGCACCACAATGGGACGAAAGTCCGTCTTTCTTTTCGGCTTGGCGATCACAAGGGTGAGCACAAACGCCGGTGCAAGAACAATCCTGCCTGCAAACTCTGCGAATCACCTGACAGCCAACAAGTCGCTGACCTTGAACATCTTCTATGGAGATGCCCTGCCTTGAAGGACCAGAGAAACCGCGCACATGCGCCCATTCCTCCTCAAGTCAGGCCTCAAACGCTTCGGGAGTGGACCCATCCTGAAGGGTCTACAGAGCACAGGAAGGTTGTCCTCGACTCTTTTCTCGTTCATGTTCGAGAAGCCACCATACGGGACCACATTTAGTCGAGACACTCATCCTCCCCCCTTCCTCCAACTCCTTTCCCCCATCACCCCCTCCGGCGATGACTGTAATGAAATGGGCCGGATCACACGAAACGGAGGGAACGCTCTTAGTGCGGATGAGGAGATGACATTGTATTTACAGACTGGACAGCACAGAGGGTTGAATTAATGGCAAAGGGAATTCAAAAAGCGTTAGGGGAAACTCAGATGATAAAACAGCCCACGCGGTCCGCTGCAGCGCCCGCAACTACAAAGTCCGCGCACCGTCCCCGCGTAAACGTCCCGGGGCAGGAAACGCTCACATCGGTTGTATGGGACGCGGGTGCCGACGTCGCCCTCGTAGCGGTGTCCGCGTCGTTGAGGTTGGATGCCCAGGTTCCGTGGCCAGAAGACTTTCCGCCGGGTCCGCTGACGGCCTTGCTCCCGCCTCGAGCCCGGTCACGCGCTGTTCGGAACGCCGGAGCCCGGTCGATGGTGGCCCGTGCTGGCGACGATGTCCCGGGCCTTGGCGGCGACGCCCGGAACCGTAGCAGAGACTCGCGACGGCCTTGCCTCACTGTGGCGCAGAGACCAGACGTCTCGCCCTGAGGTCGCACAGAGCCGTGCCCCGTTCCGTCCGCCTCGTTCCCTGGCTGGGGTCTCGCTCTCTGCCTGGGGTCTCGCTCTCTGCGCCCGTGCCTCCTTCACCTCTTCTTCTCCCAACTACTCAGCAGGCGCTTGGCCTTGCACTTCGTCTTTCTCGCGTAGAATACGGCGTCAGTCCCCTTCGCGGGTATGTTCCATCACATTACCCCCCGCTTAAGAAAGTTGTTCGGGGAACAACTATTCTACAGTCGAAAGCAAAGTCCCAAAAAGTCCAACAGGTACACAAAAACATTGTCCTCACAAAAATTGTGTCCTACGGAAGCATGCAAGTTGCTAAGGCACGTCAAATAGAACGGTAAGCTCATACAGTAAAAGAGTTCTTGGCAGGATTAACACAAAATATTCTCGTACAATGGAAAGCGACAGTGCAAAACTGTGGACATGCTTAGCCGATTGTAGGAATTGTCAAAAATAGGTTATTCCCGCTCTTTTGTTTTGGTAAGATTCGGAGAGACAGGTTGCAAAGGATTGTCGTCAGAGCAAAAGTGCGACGAAAGCTTTTGCTTCAATATGCTGAACGCCGCCTCCTGAGACTGGTCCCAAGCAACCCTGTTTCTCTCTGTTGTGTCCATCAGGTCAGTGAGGGGTTTGGCGATTGCAGCGTAATTCGGGATGTACTTCCGGTAGCGCCAAGTCAAGTTGAGAAAATACTGGAGGCCCCGTTTCGTTGTAGGTCTTTCAAAGTTCACGATCTTCCTTAAGGTTTGTGGACGAGGTAGGTTCGAGCCCTTTATACCGTGGTTTAGGGAAGACCCATTCGTTTCTATGAAGTCACACTTTCCTTGCTTGGACACATTCACCCTGTCCGTACATGTTTTCTTGCAACCGTCGCATGACCTGACGAAGCGTTTGACGTCTCCGCGCAGACCCGGCCAGTAAAACTCGTTCAAGATGCGGTAGACGGTTTTTCGTAAGCCCTGATGAATTGCGCCGAAGCCTTCGTGTGCAAATCGAAGGATAGGTTCCCTTTTGGACTTGGGCACAACGACCTGTGTGCATCTTCTACCCGTTGAAAGGTGGAAGTGACGATGTAAGACGTCGCTGGTCTTGACGAAACGGTAGCTCCCGCCTTTCCCTGATGAGACCGTTTGTCCAACCTTGCGGAAGCAGCTTCTGAGCGAAGGATCGCTTTGCTGCTCCCGGGCGAGCTGTTCTCTTTCTGTGTCCGTGGTCGGAATCACAAGCGCTTTCCAGGCCTTGATGTTTGATGAGGTCACCTGTGCGACGGCCGACACCAAAACGTTCTTGCTCGGATAGACAAGCTCCTTGGTGATACCCTCCACTAGATTGAGTGAACGCCCGCCTGGACCTTTCCAGTGAGGATCCGGGTTGGCCACCGCTCTGACACCTGGAAGGTTCCCGAGGACGAGATCGTAGATCGGCCGCTCCATACACGATACGGTGAGTTCACCTACGAAGTACGGAGTGTCGACATGGATCCTCGCCTGGGCTAATTGCTTCATGGAGCCGTCTATAAGTGATACACGGGTTGTTCTTCCGGTTAAGCAACCATCTTCAACCAAATCTCTCCGAACGATGGCGGTATTGCTTCCAGTATCCCGAAGCACTGTAGCAGGCTTCCCTTGAACACGGCCTTCCACGACAGGCATGCCATTCACGCAAAACGCGCCCTTTCCAGTGCCTTGACCGCGGTCGTGGCCGAAAGGATAACCTTTTGCTCCGGAAGCACTCCGCTGGCTACACACCGGATGATTTGGAGAGGCCATGGTCAGTGCGCAAGCAGCAAACTGCTCTTCACCGTCTGACCCAGGTTGGCAGTCCTCTGTTTTGTGTCCGACACGTACACAGGCGCTGCACTTCGGTGGATCCCTTGCGGTGCTGCGGCAGTCCGAAGCGCGGTGGCCCGGCCGGTTGCACAAGAAGCACTTGGGAGCTTGCTTCTTCTGCGCGTCTTGCGCATCCTTCTGCGGTTGATCTGCGTCATCTGGGCCTTTCCCAAGATTTGGGAGGTTTTGCGCCTCCAGAAACCGGTCGGTGTAATCTGCCAAGTTATCCAGAGTTTTGCACTGGCGCTCTTTTAAAAAGACTACGAGCTTCGGATGGCAACAGCGGAGGAACTGCTCGGCAATGACGTGATCGCGGAGACCCTCAAATGTTTTTGGTATCCCGGTCATTTCAATCCAATGATCGAAATAACCGGATATCCTTGCTGCTAGCTGCCTCCCTGTTTCGCCATCCTCAGCTCGTGCTTTGCGAAACTTGTCCTGATAGCCTTGGGCAGTAAACTTAAACCGTTGCAGCAGAGCGTTCTTGACTTTCGCATAGTCCAACGACTCTGTTGCAGTCATCCGGCCGATAACTGAAAGTGCCTCCCCTGACAAACACATACTAATGGCAACAGCCCATTTGTCTTGGGGCCAACCCTGACCCGTTGCTACGCGTTCGAACCTTTGCAAATAGGCGTGCAAATCGTCTCGCCTCTCGTCGAACAAGGGTAGCAACTTCTGTGGGTTGATAACAAGCGTGTTGGGGCCAGCGCTACTCTCTCCAGTAACTGCTGGAGTGTTTTGCGCCCCTTCCTGGATGCGCAGCCTAAGTTGGAGGAGTGCCAACTCTCTTTCGTCAGCTTCCTTTTTCCTTTCCGCTGCTTCTCTAAGGGCTTCTCTCTCAGCTGCCCTCTGAGCCCTCTCCTCCGCACGCTTGCTTTCAATCCACTCCCGAAGTTCGGGTCCCGTCAAGCCTAACTGTGACCCTATTGCCATTAACTTTTCCAAATCCATCTTCAAACTGTCAGATCACTCGTCCGCACACAGCGTTCAACCAATTTCCGCAGATGTTAATGATAGGATCCTGGCAGGCTCGCCACTTTTTGTAATGAAATGGGCCGGATCACACGAAACGGAGGGAACGCTCTTAGTGCGGATGAGGAGATGACATTGTATTTACAGACTGGACAGCACAGAGGGTTGAATTAATGGCAAAGGGAATTCAAAAAGCGTTAGGGGAAACTCAGATGATAAAACAGCCCACGCGGTCCGCTGCAGCGCCCGCAACTACAAAGTCCGCGCACCGTCCCCGCGTAAACGTCCCGGGGCAGGAAACGCTCACATCGGTTGTATGGGACGCGGGTGCCGACGTCGCCCTCGTAGCGGTGTCCGCGTCGTTGAGGTTGGATGCCCAGGTTCCGTGGCCAGAAGACTTTCCGCCGGGTCCGCTGACGGCCTTGCTCCCGCCTCGAGCCCGGTCACGCGCTGTTCGGAACGCCGGAGCCCGGTCGATGGTGGCCCGTGCTGGCGACGATGTCCCGGGCCTTGGCGGCGACGCCCGGAACCGTAGCAGAGACTCGCGACGGCCTTGCCTCACTGTGGCGCAGAGACCAGACGTCTCGCCCTGAGGTCGCACAGAGCCGTGCCCCGTTCCGTCCGCCTCGTTCCCTGGCTGGGGTCTCGCTCTCTGCCTGGGGTCTCGCTCTCTGCGCCCGTGCCTCCTTCACCTCTTCTTCTCCCAACTACTCAGCAGGCGCTTGGCCTTGCACTTCGTCTTTCTCGCGTAGAATACGGCGTCAGTCCCCTTCGCGGGTATGTTCCATCACAATGACAAAGATCAAGGCAAGGAGTGTATGTAGGAATAATAAATACATATTACAACCACAACAACAATCGTGGCACACGGCAGACATTCTTCCTGGAGGGAGCTGTTACTTCACAGCCGAAAAACTATATAGAACAAGGTCATACATGAAAAAAGACTAGTTTTGGAGCGGATGGGATCACGTACACCATGCCAGGGAATCTTTTGGACGACAAACATAATATATTGTATGAGTTTTTTAGCAAAATATGGGGCAGTGGGAACTTACCACCAGAGTCGAACATCGTCACCAAGTGCGTCATTCTGAAACCATTGAAGTGACTGGACTGCCTTTGTAACATGACACCTGTTTTGCTAACCTGAGGCGTCGGAACTTTCGCGATAAAAGAGTCCTTAAAAGCAACAGGTGCCACTTTGAGCAATCTGCACTTCTGCCGCCACCGCTTTCCCGATTACTCTACCATATTTTGACCGAGGATGTTATATTCTTGAGAAGAAGCAATTACCCAAACCCGCACCATAGCAGAATTGGTGTCCTTGAGGCAACCTCGAACGCACATGCTTAATTTAAGTAAATTACTTTAGGTAGGTAATCCAGAAGTAGCAGGTAGTAGCTCATCTTCACAAAAAAGATACAAAAATCAACCAGGCGAATGGTTTGGACACTACAGATCTTACCATTTTTCTCTATAAAGATTCGCGTGGGTGCTCCCTCATTTACGCTTAAAATGTACCCCCTTAACCGAGGCATGCCCTAAGGCTTCATACTATCTCCCACGTTTTAATGTCGCCCTCAAGGATGTTCCGCAAAAACTGGTTCACATTCCCGGCTCACACATGTTATGTGCACAGATGATGTGACACTTCGGAGCTTGCATGAATCCAAAACTAACAGCATGAATTTAACCAACACTGACTCAGCATCGTCCGAGCATAACTTGGCACTCTTGCTCTTGATGATCACCAAGAATAGTGGATATATTGCCACGAAGAGAAGGACGACGCAGTAGTCTTGAAAGAGAAACAAGTTTATTGGAGCGAACTTGTGCTCCCCTAACAACTCAAAATAATCCAGAGGGGGCGAAGCAGCAGTCAACAAAGTGACTTGCATTGGTCAGTGTCGTCGAATAGAATGTCGCTGCGTCTGCTCCGCAGGCTTATATCTTTCGGCGCGAGTGTTTCTGGAACCGTCGATTCACATACGGAACATTGTAGATAACAGAAAATTATTCGGGGCTAGCGACGTTAGGGCGAAACAGTCTGCTTATCTGAATGAGATAGCCGGTGTGGCATAAAAATAAAGAATGGAACACGCGATTCATATGGGAGACAGATAACAAAGCCGGGCGCTGCCGGGCATTAAAAACAAACGATAAACAAACAAACAAACAAAAAAACCCGTAAATGGTTCGCCGCATTACCCCTCTCTAAGCGTGCATCGACCCGATACTAAAATAAAACGACAGTCCGAACAAACACAACAACAACAAAAAAAAGTTCTTCAGCTGGTGAAGTACGGTTTGAGGCGAACCACGTGGACGACTTCGGGTCACGTGCGTCGTCGTGATGTGCCGGAATCGCCATTGGGGATCATTTCATAGGTTAATTGGCCAACAGGTCGTAGAATCTGGTAGGGTCCGAAATACCATCGTACAAGCTTCTCACTCAGTCTGCGTCGTCGGATGGGAGTCCAAACCCACACACGATCCCCTGGTTGGTACTCGGCGTCTGGGCGTCGGTGGTTGTAGCGGCCCGCATCCACCAGCTGCTGGTCCGTTATACGAACTCGAGCGAGCTGGCGGGCATCCTCCGCACGTTGAAGGTAATCTTCGATGTCGGCGTTGATGTCGTCGTCTTCTACATGGGGAAGCATGGAGTCCAGCATCGTAGTCGGCCGTCTTCCGGAGACAAGCTCGAACGGCGTTATCTGCGTAGTTTCCTGGATAGCCGTGTTGTACGCAAACGTGACATACGGGAGCACTACGGGAGTCTCATGTCTTATGTTCAACGTCGAAGTACATTGACAGCATATCTGCGATTGTCTTGCTCAGACGTTCTGTTAGTCCGTTGGTTTGGGGGTGGTACGCCGCCATTCGTCGGTGATCCGTGTTGCTGTAGCGTAATACTGTGATTAGGTCCGTGATTAGTACTTCCGGGGCTCCATGTCGCAGCACACCTTGGCTTATAAAGAACTTTGCCACTTCTTGTGCAGTCCCCCTCGGAAGACCGGCGGTCTCTGATTTAGCGCGTCATGTAGTCTGTTGTAGTCATGTAGTCTACGACAATCCAGTTGTTGTGTGATCGTGACGTAGGGAACCGGCCTAAAAGGTCCATCTCAATCTGTTTAAATGGCCTCGAAGGAACGGCGATCGGATGCAAAAGGTTGGCGGGTCTTGTCGGCGGTGTTTTTCGTCGCTGGCAGTCACGGCAGCTCCGGACGTAGTGGGTGACGTCAGAGGTAAGGCCAGGCCAGCAGTACCTCGCCTTGAGTTTTCCAAAAGTGCGGGCTGTGCCGAGATGACCGGTAGACGGGTCGTCGTGGCACGCTTCCAAAATGTCGTCACGAAGGTCCACGGGGAGGAAGAGAATGAAATTCACTCTTGTTCCGGTGCTGAAATTCTTCTTCGCGAGGACGGAGTTTCTCAGGCTGAATGCCGGTAAGCTGCGTTTGAAGGTCGTAGGAACGGCAACGTTGCATCCCTCGAGGTACTCGATTATGAAGTGTAAGTCAGGGTCGGCACGCTGCTGGGCGGCTAGGTCGCTTTCAATCACTATCCAGAAGAACGCGCTGTCTTCATCAGAGTCTTGTGGTGGCGGTTCGAGGGGGGCGCGGGAGGGGCCGTCGGCGTCGAAATGTTTCCTGCCGGATTTATAAACGACTGTAACGTCGAACTCCTGCAGGCGCAAGCTCCACTGCCCAAGACGGCCAGAAGGGTCCTTCAAATTGCCGAGCCAACACAGCGCGTGGTGGTCTGTTACAACCTTGAATGGCCTTTCATACACGTACGGGTGAAATTTTGAAATCGTCCATATAATAGCCAGGCACTCTTGATCAGAGGCAGAGTAGTTTTTCTCCTCCTTTGATAGACTACGGCTGGCATAGGCGATTACCCTTTCGCAACCGCTTTGCTTTTGGACAAGGACGGCACCCAAGCCTATGTTACTGGCATCCGTGTGCGTTTCTGTTCGGCATTTTCGTCGAAATGAGCGAGCACGGGCTGGCTTTGCAGGGGTTTTTGCAGCTCGCACAATGCTTTTTTTTGGTCGTTTTCTCAGCTGAAAGGAGTGCTATCTTTCGTCAAGCACGTGAGTGGCTCTGCAATGCGTGCGAAGTTTGCGACGAAAGGCCGGTAGCATGCGGAAAGCCCGAGAAATCTTCGCACGCCCTTCTTGTCTTTCGGCCTTGGGAAGTTCGGAATGGCTGAAGGTTTTGCCGGGTCACGTAGGACTCCCGCGGCGTCGACGACGGGGCCAACCTGAGTTCCTCGTATGCGAAACGGCACTTTTCAGGCGTCAGCGTCAACCCCGACGTACGAATGGCCTCGAGTACAGACTCCAACCTTGCAAGGTGTTCGTCGAAAGTTCGGGCGAATACCATTACATCGTCGAGGTATACGAGGCTGGTGTGCCACTTAAGGCCACCTAGCACAGTGTCCATGACTCTTTGAAACGTCTCTGGTGCTGCACAGCCCAAACGGCATCACCTTGAACTTGTATAGGCCGTCTGGGGTTATAAATGCGGTCATCTCTCGTTGTCTCTCGTCCACCTAAATTTGCCAGTAGCCGGTCTTCAGGTCAATCGATGAGAAGTACTTCACGTGAGAGAGGTCGTCGTGGGCGTCGTCTGTTCGGGGGAGGGGGTACACGTAGTTTCTCGTGATTTTGTTTAGTCGCCGGTAGTCAAAGCAAAACCCTGATGTGCCGTCTTTTTTCTTTACGAGTATGACGTGCGCAGCCCATGGGCTTTTCGATGGCTGTATAATGTCGTCGCTGAGCATGTCGTCGACTTGAGTCCGGTGGCTTCCTGTTCGTGTGAAGATACGCGGTACGGTGACTGTCGGGTAGGTCGGGCTCCATCTTCGGGTATTATTCGGTGCTTCTCTAGAGGTGTCTGACGTAGTTTTGCGCTCGACGAAAAACATTCGCTATAAAGATGCAGCAAAGCCAATAATTTGTTCGTTGTTCTTGCGGCAGCGCAGGATTCACGTCGAAGGGCTGCGGGAGCTTGAAGGTTTCTACGGGTGTGCGTTCAAAGTCGGCGACCGCGATCACGTCACTTGCTTCTTGCGTTTCCTCGAGGAATGCAATTGCCGCGCCCTTGTTTAAATGCTGGTTCTCTTCGGTGAAGGTAGTAACCAAAACGTGGGATTGGTGTTCCTTGAAGCGCGCAATGCCTCTTGCGAGCAAAACACCACGGTCGAGAAGCAACATTTGATCAGTGTCTTTGATAGCGTCGACGTCAGGAGCAGCATCTTTACAGTACACTGCGATCATCATTCTTGCGCGGGGTGGCAGGGTGACATGATCATCGGGAATCCTTACAGGAGCACGTCGTTCGAGGTTCCGTTCCGGCGTCATGGAGTGATGGGGGGAAAAAGTTCTTGACTTGGTCTGCAGATCGATTATTGCAGCGTTGTCCTTAAAAAAATCCATTCCAAAAAACGTCACGGGAGCAGTCAATTCAAAGAATTACGTCGCGGGAGCTTAGACGCAATTGGTTTGCTCATTGCTGAGTAGTCGCCTCCCGTGTCTACGAGGGCTACTACGTGAAAGCCGTCGATGGACACCTTGACGTAGGATGCCGTCGTCCTCGAGTTCCGGGTTTGTCGGGGCTTCGTTTCTCAACTTGTACGTGTTCACGGTCGGGCACTCTGCGTCGTCATTGTCATCGTCTTCTCAGCGGACATCTCGGTCAGGTCGGGTACGCATCGCGCCGTCTAGATGTCGTCGTGTTCAGGAGTCTCGTCAGGGCTAGGTCGGGTCGTCGGGATGAGGGCATGTCGTGAATCATTGTCTTCCGCGAGTAGTTGCGTCATTGGAGGATTTTCATTTTTCCATGGTCGTGCAACTTTACCTCCAGAACTTGGTGCTTTTAGTTTCCCCCGCGTGGGCTGGGGGACCTTCCACGTGCGAAATCACCATTGCTACAGTGTTTGGGCGACTGGTATGGGTAGGGTGATGGCGATTGGTTGAAACGGGCTGGTCCGCGGATGTTGTTGGATAGGTATTCTTCGATCTCCGATGGGTGCTGGCCGGGTCGGGGGCGGGGTGCATCGACGGAGAACCCTAGCAAACCGAGGCTCTGGTAAGGGCAGCGGCGGTAGATGTGGTAGGACTCTCCGCAGTGGTAGCACATCGGACGATTATCTGGCGTTCGCCACACGCCGGTCTTGCTAACCAAAAACGGCTAACCAAATCTTCCTAGTCTAGTGTAGTTAAAGAATTCCTTAAGAACCCCTGGTTCGACATTCCGCCAGGGGGCGGGATGTCGAACTCCCGCCAGGGGGCGCAGGAAAGAAGTCGGCGCGCTCTTCGCTCCTACAAATATTGTCGAAGACAGCAAGAAATCTCCCTCCAAAGCCGACGACAGCACTTCGCAACTACTGGTAAGCATGCAAGGCAACAAGTGAGTGCGATTTCCCCTTCCGCCATCGCTGCTTGTATTCCTTTTCGTCACTGGTGAAATCGTGCACTGCCGACGGCCGCTGCATCAAAGCCGCCAAGATGGCGGGTCGAGCCAACTGTGTCGCCTGCTCGCAACGTGTCACAGCGAAGCAGCACTCTTTTCGCTGTGCTTCGTGTGGCAAGTGCGCGCACACAAAGTGCATTGCCTGGCCCGACGAGGACATCCAACTTCTTCGCCCTGGCGATCTTCCTTTCCATTGCAACGCTTGTTGGAAAGCGGCACCACCCGTCAAGCCCGACGAGAACACTGGACCGGCGGCAGAAAACGTTGCTCTCGACCAGAACGCATTCTTTCCCTACCCCGGCGATGTTGGTAGCCAACTGAGCAAGATGAATGACCTGCTCGTCAACGCCATGGAAGGCATCTCATTTTGAAAGGACGAGCTCAGCCAGCTACGGGAGGAGCACGCCCGCCTTCGAAGCAAAACCACGAAGGCATCGGAAATACAGGCGGCCGCAATTGCGTGTCTTCAGAGTGAGGTGCGTGTCTTGCGCGAGGAGCTCCGCCACCGCGGGTCACCGCGAAAGCCCTCCGCAGTGCTCGACGCTCCTGCCACACAAAACCCCTCAGAAGCTCTGTCCCGGCCTCCTCACCCAGCAGCCAGTCGCCCATATCAAGTTGCTTGAACGGCCCCCCTCCCGCGTGGAGCCCTCTTCGCCCCGGCGGCCTCAACAAAAGGCAACCCCGCAACCGCTTCCCCGAGGCTTCCGTTGGGGCAAACGAAAACAGGGACCTTCAGACCGTGCCCCGCCAGCCCCTCAAGAAAGCCTTGTTTGTGTCCCGTCTTCACCCCGACACCTCAGTTCCAACCGTGCTGAAACTCGTCACGGATGTTTGTAAAGATGGCAGCGTCGTTTGCACGCGTCTAAAAACCGAGCACCCGAGCTACGCCTCCTTTCATGTTGCGGTAAGCGATGCGTGTTTTGATGTTGTGAATAAGTCGTCAGTGTGGCCGAGCGGGTGCTTATTCCGACAATTTGACGGCACCCTGAGGGAAGACCGTGCGCTGACGCCCTCCAAAGTAAACGTCCCATGAGTATTTCTTTTTACTACCAAAACACACGAGGGCTACGGACAAAAGCGCAACAGTTCTTTGATAATGTGGTTCTTTTCGATCACGACGTATACTGCATTACGGAGACGTGGCTCTCAGACCAAATTGCTTCTACAGATAACTTTCCGGACGAGTACGCTGTCTTTCGCCATGACAGAGACTATGAACGCACCTGTCAAAAGTACGGTGGAGGAGCTTTAATCGCCCTGCGAAAGTCTATGGTTGCGTTTCGCCGAGCTGATCTCCAATTGGGAAATGAATGCGTTTGGGTCGAAACAAAGACAAACCGCGGAAAAATCCTGCTCATTGGCGTGTATTATATGCATCCAACTCTAGACTTCCCCGCATTCGCGTCCGTTTTTCAGTACCTCTCAGAAAGTATGCACCCTGGAAAGTACAACATTCTTTTATTCGGTGATTTCAACGTGCCCGGCCGGTGTTGGAATCACGGGGAAAATGTTGGCAATTCTACCAAAGCCGCTCACTTGTTTAACTTTCTCTCATTCGCTGGATTGGCATATGCTGCACTTCCTCCTAACCCCGCAGGAAATGTCCTTGACATCGTCTTCTCCAACTTGACCTCCTTAGACATTAAACACGCTCGAGAAGCAATTGTTCCGGTCGACCCGTGGCATGAACCATTCACTGTCACGGCTTTACTACCGGTTGCCTATGATCGGCGCATAGAGACCCCATTTTTTGATTTTCCCCGTGGCGATTAAAATGCCCTCTACATAACGCTCCAGGAGACGAATTGGGAGCCAGTCTACACATCGCATAATGCAGACGCAGCGGTGCAGCTGCTCACAAAAATTGTCCAAAAAGCAATGGACAAGCACATACCAAAAAAGTCTAAGCGCCCTCATCGATTCCCTTTCTGGTTCAGCAAAGAACTCCGCAGCGCGCTGCGCAGTAAGCGTCGATTCCACAAACTAAGGAAAGCTAAAAACGACACGTCCGCCGACACTAACTTCAAAGAACAGCGCTCACTTGTGAAAGTGCTGCTCGCTCGCGACAAAAAAACATTTTTCGGACTTCACAGAATCTTCGCTTACCCGATCCCCGAGCGACTTCTGGCGGATCTTTAGCACGCGCACAAGAAAGGCCCCTGAGCGGATTACTCTGCAGGATGGCGACACCATCGTTTCCGACCCAGCCAGCATTGTTGAAATATTCACAAAACACCTCTTCTCCGCGTACTCCTCGTCACGCGACAGCGGCTTCCCGCTTCGGCTCGCGCAGATAGGTGACGTCATACACACGCCCAACATAACCGTTGAGGATGTCACGGCTGCTATCCGCAGCCTACCTTCGAAGAAATCCTCAGGCCATGATAACATTCCATGCTTCATTGTAAAAGGCTGCTCTGCCACTTTCGCGCCGTTGCTCTGCCACATTTTTTGTCTCTCGTTTGGAGAGCGGAACTTTCCGACAAATTGGAAACCCGGCGTTGTTTTTCCTCTCCATAAGTCCGGAAATGCGTCGGTGCCTGGGAACTATCGACCAATATCTCTCCTTTGTTCTTTCTCAAAAGTTTTCGAAAAAGTAGTACACCGTTATCTCTTGTTTAAAAGCCGGCACCTCATTCATAGTAATCAGCACGGTTTTATACCTGCCCGCTCCGTCGAATCAAACCTTGCCTGCTTTCTGAGTGACGCCAGCAATTACATACTTTCACGTCAACAAATAGATGCCATCTACTTCGACTGCAGCAAGGCCTTCGACCGCGTAAACCATGATTTGCTCCTTCGCAAACTGTCTGCTTATGGCTTGGCTCCTGCTTTCTGCGAGTGGTTTGCAACCTACCTCAAACAGAGAACAAACTTTGTTCAGTACACTTGTGCTAAGTCTCGCAGCTTCACTGTACCGTCCGGGGTTCCCCAAGGCTCTATTCTCGGTCCTTTATTGTTTAACTTATTTGTGAATGATGTGCAGTTAATTATAAAGCATTCATCTCTATTGCAGTTTGCAGACGACATGAAACTCTATCGTGCAGTGGGATCACAGGCGGACTGCGCCCAGCTTCAACGCGATGTAAAAGCAATCTCCCTCTGGTGCAAAACTAACTACTTAGATTTGAATCCATTGAAGACCGTTACAATTACATACACTCGAAAAACCTCTCCTTTAATCTTCCCATACCACCTCGACTCTCTGACGATAAGAAGAGTAAGCGAAACACGTGATTTGGGCGTTCTGATGGATTCGAAACTACGATTCACACCGCAAGTTAACTACCTCGCACGCTCATCTCTTCGGACTTTGGGCGCTATCTCTCGTGCAACAAGGGACTTTTCAGGAGGTTCGTGTTTCCTTGCTCTGTACAAAGCCCTTGTACTCCCAAAGCTGCAGTTTGCATCGGAAGTCTGGAACTGCATGAGTGCGTCGTCGTCTTTGCGCTTGGAAAGGGTTCAGAAAAGGTTCACGCGCATCTTCTCTCGCCGCTACACCCTACACGAGAAATACGGTTACAAGGATGTCATCAAGCGGCTGAAGCTGGAAGAACTGCAATCTAGACGCACAAACCGCGATTTAGTGTTTTTGTTCATGTGAATCCACTCCAGATTCGACAGCCCAAAATTAGTGAGCTCTGTTCGGCTAAGGGCACCAATTCGAGCTCTCTGCCCCCACCTTTGCTTTGATGTGACCACCTCAGAGATGCTGTCTCCAGTGTGCCGTGTGCAACGCGTGTATAATGATGACTTTCGTGCATCTTTGGGCGTCTTTTCCGGCAATGTTAACTCCTTTAAACGCGCCCTGAAAAACTCATGCATTTGAAGCCGCTGTTGCCCATTCAGTATGGTATAGAAGTTATCTCGTGTTCGTATTTTTCGTTCCCTTCCCATTTTCTACACTTGCACCGTTTGCCGTACACATACTCCCGTGTGCCTATGTATGAGTGTCCGCACGTGTGTGTGCATGCATGCACGTGCGCATTTGCCTGCACCTGTTCACCTTCACATGCACCCGCCTGGGCATGCGTGTATGTATGTTTTGTTTGCACTCACGAGCGTATGTGCCGTGCATACATATCAATTTTGCTTTATATGTACTTATTTCCAGTATCCATGTTCCCCAGTAAGTTACGACGGTGGATTGTACTGAACTTGCGTGTATGCCAATGTACTTTGTAGTATACCGTGTCACAAGCCCTGTCTGAGCGCGTGCTAATGTACCTGACTGTAATCTTAATTCCTTAAATGTATAAATTGAGTGTGTGTGTGTGTGCGTGCGCGCATGCGTGCGTGCTTACGTGTGTGTGAGTGCGTGTGCGTGCCTGCGAGCACGCGCGTGTGCGGTGGTACTATGTACTTTGTGACCCCTGCACTTCATAACCAGTCTCCATGTTTTACCGTTTGTTTATCTGTGTGTCGCCCTGTCCTTTTTGTGTGCACCACCCAAGAAGGCCTAGTGCTGTTGGTGGGCACCACCCAATAAACAACAATAAACAACAATGGTATCGTCTACTGGCATGGCGTCTCCAGCGAGTTTGGATGGCGTCGTGAATGTGTTTTATGCGAAGGTCGAATGCCTGCGTAAACGCCTGGCGTGGCTGCCAAGGCGCCAAAGGTGAATGCTTCATGGACAGATGAATGGGCTCGGACACGGTGGCCTACGAGAGCAATTCATCGGACGTATCAGATGTGTCGCTATCTCCTACTTCGGGCCGGTCACATATTTAGTTAATACAAGTTATTTGCGTACGAAAGCCACATCGGGGCAGCAAGAGATGAAGCCATCAGGAGGAGGTTCACTATAGTTTTTTATAGGAACTCATTCGGAATTCCCTTCAACATTGCTTTCTAAAAGCTCTCTTCTCCTTCCATACTGCCCCCGCTTCACTCATGTGACAGTCCATCTGCTCCCTCAACTTTAAAATCGGCAGCGTTTCTGTTACAAACCCTTCGGGCAACCGATGATTTTGAAGGCGATAATCTTCCTCATCGGACTTTAAGGACGCTGATACACCGCACAAAATACGTGCAAACAACTAAGGATCACCCCTTTTCTATGAAGTCAGAGTGGTTGCTAGAAATTTAGGTATACACTAGCGCCTGGACCTGATGGGATTACGGCAAATACGTTGGCCCTTCTTGTTGTGTAAGCTTCCACATTTTAGCTCTCCGTGTTTATTGCCTGCCTTTTCCAAGGCCATTTACCAGTCGCTGTAGAAAAAAAGCGAGGGTGATTTTTCTACTGAAACCAAACCGGCCGCCACATGACCCCTCGTCATACTGCTCCGTTTGTATTCCAACTCTGCTATATAACCTACTAGAATGCATGCTTAATCATCGACTTCACTACTTCCTGCTCACGTCCATCATACTGCACGAATATCAGTATGGTTTGACTCATGCACAGAGTACAACATCGGCACCGCACCCCTTGCGCTCGAGATTTCAAGCTTGCTGTGATGGGCGATCTGCCTTTTTCATCTGCTTATTTCATCTGCTTAGGCGATCTGCTTATTTTATTGGGCCTTATAGGAGCGTTTGACTCTGGCACCCTTAATGGCTCAACTTCCTGCGGTAACACCACTGCCCTCCAAACATGTACCGCTTGCTTGAATCATTTCTACATGGAAAGTCGGTGAAAACAGAAGTCATGCGGGAAGTGGAAGTGTCCAGACGATGATGGGCGGCCAGGAGGGCTCATCTTTCAGCCCATTGTTGGGGAACATCGCCATTCATGATCTACTGTACCTTCCTGTACCCCCTAGTATATATTCAGGCTCACACTGACGATACATTTCTTGTAGTCAAAGGGCGTACACGGCGGGTGTTTGAGAACCTTACCAAGAAGGCTCTAGAGAGAATATGAAGTTCACGCACGCTGCGGTGTTAATCCTGTGCCCCGGCACGTGTACATGCTTGCTGGTATCAAGGGACCCAGAGGTGCTCAGCGGAAGCCGGTCATTCACACGTGCGGCACGAATCTGCAGCAAGTCACTGAGGTGAATGTTTTGGGCGTCATGTTTGATAACCAGCTGATCTTTGTCGCCCACACGAACGGCTTGTGGAACCACATTAAAAATTTCCGCCGTCCTCGTTGGTTTTTTGTAACATCATTCCTTCATGGAACGTAGTCATCTTGGAATTTTTTACCACCGGGCACTTTTGCTCACTGTCATCTATGCTGCATCAGCTTGGTTGGGTGACCATCCGCACAATTTTTTAAGCTGGGCAATTCACCCCTTGACGCGTTTGTCAATGTATGTAGTCCCGGGAGTGTACAAACGGAGTGTACACTTCATTTTGTACACTCGGTACAGCCCGGAGTGTACAGGGGCGCTGGAGGTCCCTCTCCGGTCGATCGTTTTGGATAGCCAGACACGTGTTTTCGACCTGTTGCACCCGCGACGATCCATTTCTTCGTGCAAGGGGGAACATTCTCTTCTTTCGACCTGCTGCCATGTCGCTCTAGGTTTGGCGATTCCTCACAACAAGACAGATTGCGAGACAGCTGCACGGACAATGTTGAGCCCTCACCTACATTCGAACCCAAGCGTTTGTTTTCCCACGACGTCTGCCGGCGCCGTGTTCGATGTTTTCAGTTCAGCGGATGTGCTTTCGGTGGCCACAGTTTTCAGGTTTTGCCACCGACCAGACCTTACGGCACATAAGGTATTGCCGTACACCATTTCTTCCTCTACCTAAGTACTTACAAGCGCTCCTGCCTGTCCCGTTTTTATTTGTTCTGACTGTCTGTCCCTACATTGTGCTATAACAGATCCCTTCAACCCCTGTGAAACTGTGCATGAAATTTAAGCCAGCTATCAATCACTGCCTTCTTCTTTTCCCGTCTCCCTCTTCCGCGTTCTCGGCCACTCGGGGGTGTGAGACAACGAGCTCGGCAATCTCGTTACTACAAGTGCGACAACCAGAGGTGAAGAAGTGGAGGAGTGTACTTGGAAGCCGATTGTAAGAGCGCGGTTATTGAGGGCGCGGTTATTGAGTTTATTTTTTTTATTTTTGGAAGGAGGCATTTAAAAATTACTGGAACAATTGCAAGGCTGTTTCACACCCGTGCACTTTACCATAAGTATGCCAGCCTGCAAGCGCTTGTGGGAGGTGAAGCAATGACGGCGAAATTAAGCACACAAAATGACGGAAGAAGCCAAGCCGAGAAAGCTTCGAAAGTCTACGGATTGAACTCGAAGGGGAAAGTTGATTAAAGCGGAAGTGTCGCTGTTATCAGACTGTATTTTTTGCCAATGACATGTCCCAACGCCTATAAGGTCTTGCTTGCAAAGCAGCATTTCTTCTCACTGAGCTGAATCCCCGCGTAGGCAAGGCACGCTAACACTTCATGCAGAAAATCCAGATGGTTGATGTACTTGGACGAAAAGATACTACTATCGTCCCGGAAGAAGAAGCAAGTTTCCTACTTTGGGCCACGAAGCATAGTGCCCATCATTCTTCAAAATGTGGGTCGGGAAATGCCCACCTTGAAAGGCAATACATTAAAATCATACAGGCCGTCGAGAGTGGCGCCAGCCGCCTTCAGTGGTCTGTCTCACGCAGCGCGATTTTCAAGTAACCGGGCCGTAGCTCCACACTGCAAAAATACGTGCCGCCTTGAAGGCTCTCAACAATGCGACTCATCGGGTGCACGTACTTTTGAGTAATATTTTATCGGGCCCTATATGTGATGCAGAAGAGCACTGACCTCTTGATCTCCAACAGGACGACCCATAGAGTTCAAGTAACGGCTAAAGACGACCAATACATGACACGCCTATGACGTGTTTTCTTTACTTTTGTTTTCAACACGCGACATTGTACTGCCTATGCGGAACCATGAAGAGGAAGAAGAACAAGAAAACGAAGAAAAGGGAAAATGTATTTGCCATAAACAAATATTTACATAGCAAAATATACAAAAGGAGGTCGCAGAGCACGAGCCTGGAGGGGGACCTTGTAATAAAGACAGAAAACAAAAAAACTCACCTATGCAGAAAAGTCAGCAGTGGGAAGAATGTATATTGCATTAGTGGGAAATACAACTCAAATAAATTTTTATGCGTTTTATACACGTACACCGTGCGAAATATAGCCCAAGTTGCTGAAAGAATGTTACAAAAATAGTAAAGTAAATAAAAGGTCTGGCGGTCGATGAAAAATAAAGCGTAAACAAATTACACCATCTTCCCGCGTGGGAACCCTGGGGGGATGCAAAGCTGTGCAAACTGCCGCTTTTCGACGCTGACGTTTCGAAGCGTTGTCACGTTGCCGAATGCCGTGTGGATCAGCTACTCGCCGCTGGCGTTTCAAAGCGGCTTATCGTTCTCGAAGTTAGGAACCCGCTGCTCGACGCGGCGTTTATGTACGGCGTCGCGAGCTCTCCTCTGTGCAGCCTTGTCTTCGGAGGTGCTCATGGTTCCGACAGTGCGCTGGTTGGCGCTAGTTGAAGGTGTGCCAGCCAGTTCGCTCACGGAATCGTTGACGTCTATTTCGAGTCATCGGACGGCGCAGTACCGAAGAAGCTGCTCAACGGAGCGCGGACCGGGTTCTTTTGCAGAGCTGAGGGAGTGGAGAGGAGAAGCGCGCATGCGCGTGATTGGACAGCTGGTGTGGAGAGGGGAAAAGAGGAGCAGCGCATGTTGCGCCCAGGTGGTGTGATGAGGAACAGCAGCACGCCCTGCTAACAGGTGGTGTTGAGAGGAGGAGGGGAGAGAGTGGTTTTATCACATGTGGTGTGGAGAGGAGGAGAGGTGCGGACGCCAGACGCGGATGGACGACGGAGGGTCGAATAAGTGACGCTTTGCATCTAAAACTGGGTTCGACGAGTAGCACGAGGAGGAAAACGTGAAAGGCAGTTTAATTGCTAGCAAGCAGCAAAAGAGATAGGCGGGAAGCAGCGCAGTCTGTTCCAGATTAACCGGATAGGGGATTGCTGGTCTTAACACAAGGACGCACAGAGATGATGCTTCCGGTATGCCATATTTACGAAGAAGAATGCGGGTCCGATGCTGTTGTCGTCCAGTGTTGTACGTGGGGTGCATGCGTCTTGGAATGGGATGCACCCTAATGTTTTCGCGCTGAGCAGTGGGTATTGCTTAGGGGCTATCGGGAGTCTGCTCTGCATGTCTACCGTGCCTATGTAGCAGGTGTCACCCCATTGGGGTGAGTTGCAGTCGTTGGAAATGGTTGTTTATATAGGCCTGCACCAATTCGGTGAGAGAAGTATGATTAGCGAGTTGCAGTAGGCGTTCGGTCGAGCCAAGGAAAGCCCAGTGCTGTCTTGCCGGATTTCCCAATTAGAATGTTAATTTTGTCCTGTTCTCGCCGTTTGAGACCGAAGTATAGAGCTCCGTGTGTGATTCGACTGTATTAATTGCTTGGAGAATGCGGCAGGTGTGAGCTTCTCTGAGACCGTGTCTTCTCAAAGAAGTTCGTGATATCAGGTGCGTTAGTTGGGATACAATTGTTTGCAGTCTGGGGAGATATGCAGGTCCCGAGCCGTCGTTGTGGTAGTGAACCTCTAGAATGCTTAGGGTCTTGACAGTGATGGTCCGTTGGCCGCCGATGGGTATTGTGGGGTCGGGTGTCGGGTTCAGTGGTCGTGCTCGGGTCCTGTTTCGGAGAACCAGGAGGGCAGGTTTGGAGGGGACACATGGGAGACCGCAGTTACGGAGGTAATGCGAGATGACGTCGACTCCATGCTGTAAATTGTCTTGCTGGTAACCTGGGGAGCCTGTGTTAGTCCAGGGCACGAGGTCATCAGCATATAGAGCGTAATCTATGCCAGGTATCTGTGCAAGTTGGGCAGGAAGTCCTAAGAGGGAAATGCTAAATAGCAAAGGGGAGATTGCTGATCCTCGGGGCGTTCCCCGGGCGAGGATGTGAAATGTCTCTGTCTTGTACGATTCGAGGTGTAAGGCAGCCTTCCGGTTTGGGAGGAAGGCACGGACAAAGTTATAAGTTCCCTTTCCACATACCCTGGTTCGGAGTTTTTGTAGGATGGCGGTGTGAGTTTCGTTGTCGAAATCCCCTTGTATATTCAGGGCTACGATGGAGCTTAAATTCGTTTTCTGAGGTAGTCAATAATTGTTTCTTTCAAATATAGGTGTACGTCATGACCAGACAGATGTGCCCGTTAGCCGAAGTTGCTGTGTGAAAGCGGCCGGTATCTTCGAGGAGTTCTGTAAGGCGTCGAGCGACTAAACGTGCGTATAGTGTACCGACACATGAGGTTGAGAAAACGGGTCGTAGGTTGTGGGACCCCACAGACTTCTTTGGTTTGGCTGTAAGGTAGTAGCGTGTCGCCACTGGGAGGGTAGTGTTCCTTCTTTCCAGTGCCGGTTATAGCAGTCAAGGAGGGAATCCAAGTGCTCGTCGTTCAGGTTCCGAAGCAGCTTGTATGTAATTTGATGCTGCCCCTGGTAGAGTTGCGTGTTAACCTTGAGAGTGCTTGTAAGAGTTACTCACGTGTGTATGGCTCGTCATGGTTGGGGTTTGGAGCACCTTGGTTATCAGGGTGGGAAGCAGATGATGGAGTTAGCAAGGAGCCAGATGGCTTCTTTTGAAGAGAGAAACGCAGCTGTTCCGTGGTTCAGAGTGATTGTGAATGAGGCGGGTGATGTGTTGAGTAATGGCGGTTTAGAATGGCGTATTGCCCAACAGGTGCCGACATACGTTCCATGTTTTCTTTGTTGTGATGTTTCCGTTCAGGTGATCGCAATACGTGTGCCAGTTTTGGTTTTGGAGACGTTGGGCGTACGTGAGCACCTCTTGCGTTAGTTTTCAGATGCGCCGTTTGAGTGAGCGATTTTGCCTGTTGCGACACCATCAATTCAGTAAGCCGCGGCGGGATTCCCACAGGTGGTCAAGGCGATTATTAGCTGCTGGGAGCTGCTGTGTGAGTATGATGTTCTGGGTGTAAGTCTATTGTAGGTCGGCCAGCTGTCGTGTCCATTCTTCAATGTCTTCCGTGGGTAGAATGGGAGGAATGAAGGCCTTCCGAACGGCCTTCCAATCGGTTAGTCGTGCCAGTCCGGTGCGGTTGCGGGACGCATGATCGAAAACACATAGGGCAATTAGGAAGTGGCCGATTCTCAAGGTGCCCGGCTTCTGTTCCCAGTCAATTTGTGGGATATATCGTACAAACGTGAGATGAGGGATGTAATCCTGCGTTACGCTGTTGCCGAGCCGGGTAGCCTAGGTGAGGACATTTTGCAGCGTGAAATTGCAGCTTGGCGTAGCGTGAAGAAGGGCCGTTCCTTTCGTTCATGCGTGAGGATATCTCCATGTAACATACGGTGCATTAAAATCCATGAGGAGAATGCACGAGCTGTTTCCAGTAAGCCGGGCCACTGTAAAGATGCCTTTTTCCCGCTTGTCATAAGAGGTCAGCTCTAGCAAACCATGGTCAAACTTGAGCCGGAAGGGTACGCTTGAAAAATATTGCCGTGCGTTGGTGTGGTGGATTGGTGCAGGTGTTGTAGTCGCGCGGATGGGTGATTGGGTATCCGTTTGGTTTAATGCCAGTACATTCGCGGGATTTGTGGCCGTGTACAGTTTAAGGGAGGCTTTCTTGCTATAAATGGTCGACAGTTCCACTTGTATATAGTGACAGGGGGTTGCACTGTGTGCTTATGGGTTATTTTCTCCGTATTATTTTTTGGTTTGGCGTGGGTGTTCGAAGACGAGAGTCTGCTCAAGGGCGGAAAATCGTTCCGTTAGAAAACGGAGAGTGGCGTCGGCCGCATCCGTCATAGTTTTAGTGAGGAATGACTTGGATATTTTGATATATTGCTCGGAATATGAGACGATGCGGGCTGTGATTTGCGTGTTCACAATTGCGTGTTCACAAGTGGGAGCGAGTAAGACGAGGTAGGAAGTAATGGAAAATTGTGCGTGTCGCGTTGGAGGGAGGAATGAGCGGTGGGAGAGAGCGCAGCTACAGCTGACCAGCTTACCAGGTTGTCGGCGAGAGGACTTTTGTTGTTGGTTGACACGGTTAGCAGGCAGCGGCGCGGGCAGTCCTTGCTCGCTGTGGTGCGTGGTTGTGAGCATAGTTTGCACTTTGGTTGGTACGCATGGTTCTTGCTGGAGATAATTGGACACAGTCTGGGCACTTGGAGTCCTCAGGTTGGGCTCTCACGTCCATGCGATGGCCAAGTTCACCACACACGCGGCAAACTCGCACCGATCAGTAAATTGGTCGGCAACGAAGGAGGACGCTGCCCACCTTTATTTAGAAGGGCACATGGGTACTTTCGAAGGTCAGAAGCACCGAGCGGGTGTGACCATTATTCGTGCCTAGTAGATGAGGGCCGGCTGGTTACCTAGGAGGCAGTCGCGGAGGTTTGAGTCCGTAATGGTGGCTGCGAGACCGTGGATGACGCCCCGGCACGTGCCGGGTGGAGGCTTCATATCCATGGCAAATTCGCAAATCACTGTTAAGATCTTATACGTTTATATGTTGCTTAGAGGGATGACAAGGTCAGGGTCAGGCGTCCTTGCTACAATCATATTCTGAGTCGGTTGCACAAGAAGGGTAACGTTTTTGTAGAAGGACGACCGGTCGAGCAAACACTTGGCTGCAAAATCGTCGGTGAGTGTTGTTGAAACCAGCCACCAGGGTGCTGACGCAGCCAGACGAGTTTCGCTTCGGCTCCCACTATCTGCCTCCCAATCAGCGGATCTCATCTCATCTGGCGCCTCATCTGACACTAAGGTGAGATAAGTCGGAACTCAAAAGCTCATATTGTCAGCCACGGGAGACAGCCAGCACGCAGCGCCCTCTAGGCATACTTTGTAGGCCTAGCTCTTTGGAACAGCAACCGAGCTGCCGCCGTATGACCTTGCGCCACGTGTTATCGAAGCCTGCACCCCAGTTTGCCGTCATGGAATTCGACCACCTCACTGGACGCACCATTCACCCTCACAACCCTAGGATCCAGCATATAACAAAACGCAAGCTAACCAACGTCCCAACGGCGTAAACAAGACCGATCACCCATGTGCACCGACCACCTACCACGCCACCATGCAAGACGGCGGCCCGTTATCCGCAACCAAGACTCCCACCAAGGAACTACACAATCATCTACCGACCGCGCGCGAGAATTAACCTAGATAGCTTAGACCAGTTGATCATCACCACACAGTTGATCATCATCACAATCATCATAATCATCATCATCATTCATTTTTCTCTTAATGTCCCCTTTTGGGGTATTAAATAAGGGAGGGGCAAGATCAGTAAGAAAGTCCTAAAAACAGGGTTATAAACCACAAGATTGCCACACAGCAGCACAAAAGCCAATTTAACACTTTCCGCAGTATAGGACAAAAAGCTTTTGAACATATTGGATATAAAAATATTGGACATAAGGAAATTATTCGTCGTGGTTGAGTAAATATGCACGGAGATAGCGCACCAAGCTCTGTAAAGATGACGATTGTTCTGGGTATACCGGGAGGAAATTCCAGTTATTTACAGCAACAAAAAGTACATTCAGATTGTCATAATTGATGCGTGTTTTAGGAAGAAGTAGGTTGCTAGCCCAGGTGAACCTGGTGGAATTTAAATTTTTTAGCGAATCGCGGCTGAATACTCTAAATGAACAGAGGCGATGCACAGATTTGAAAAGGTAAACAAGGAGCCTGAATTTTACGAGATTTCCGACCGTGAGTATACAATATTCTGTAGGTAACAATAAAGCGGCCGATATGCGCTAAAAATGATGGTCCCAATAGCTTGGTTCTGCAGACGCTGTAAAGAAGTTCACTGGGTCGTGTATGTATTGCGCTAACTTGCGGCGCAGTACAAAAAAATGACTGCGAAGGAAACCAGTGTAAAGTGAGGTTAGTGTGGGCCTTTTAAAGAATGTGTGCGCCTTCAGGAGAATGTGAATGCCGAAGGCAGCTTCCCGTTTCACATGGGCAATATGGTCAGTGCACTTCAAATTAGTATCCGAAATACCACATACGAATGAACATTGGTCAACCGGAAAGAACACTGGTTAACCTCTCTTAACCGGCTGCGCAACAAAAAGAAACGGTTGTGCAGTATCGCAGCATTATCTGATAGTAGCGAAAGCTGTTCAGCCTATCGAAATATAAACCCTGAATATAGGCATGCGCTTCTTACAGCAAAACATGACTTTTTACTAAAACATTGCCCGCTTTGCTGCATACTACCATCATAAATTTTCGTCCACCGTGGATGGTTCTAAAAAGGACATGATCCAATTGTGTGATCATCACGGTGCTGTGATGCCACTGGATGAGTGTTGCGTTGCCTTGCAAAATGCCTCTGTTCTTTCTTTTTGTAATCGTGTTTCTACTGTGTCACCCAAAGTTGATAATGTGCACTTCCCGCCAATGGATCTACTTGTTGATTTGGCAGGCATTAGTAATATAATTAAGAACCTAAAGGTAACCTCCCCCAGTGCTGGTGGTATCACTGCACAGTTCTTGAAGCTAACCGAAACATACTCGTCACTAATATTGTCAAAGCTGTTTTTGCGATCTTGGCAGTTTTCTGTGCTCTCGAGTGACTGGAAGGCGGGAAGGGTGGTACCAGTTCCGAAGCAAGGGGATGCCTCCAACCCTTTCAACTATAGGCCCATTACACTCGCAAGTATTCCCTGCAAACTGTATTCCATTCTAATCTGATAACTTTCCTCGAGGACAACAAATTTTTCATAACCACCAGCATGGTTTTAGAAAGTATTTTTTATGTGAAACACAATTTTAGTTTTCACTAATGATTTATTTTTCATAACAGACCGGGGTGCCATTGTCGATTGCATTTTTCTAGATTTTCAAAACGCGTTAGCTTCAGTTTCACAGCACCTTAATTTGTTAAAACTTACTGCTTCTAACATAGAAAAAAACTTACTCAAGTCGATAGAGCGTTTTTGTCTAACCGAACATAATATGAAAGTGCCAGCAATTGTATCTCACCGTTGCAACACGTAACACCTGGAGTACGGCAAGGTTCTGTGTTGGGTCCTTTACCCCTTCTAATTTATATTAATGACCTTCGTAACAGCATTTCTTCTACATTTACACTTTTTGCTTACGATTGCGTGATTTATCGTTAATTAATAACTTACCCAGAAGATTTCGTGTCTCCAATACGACATTATTACTGTATCTCCTTGGTGCAATAATTGGCTGATGCAACTTAACGCGAACAAACGCAATAATGAGAGTTTCTTCTGGCGTTAAGCAGTATAATCCTTCTGACCTATTTCCATACGAACGTAACAATGTATATTTATCTTCTGTATCTTCATATAAATACCTTGGCGTCCACATTAGAGTAAATCTACAATGGCATGAGCATATTAATTAGGTTAGTAATAATGCTAATCGCATGCTTGCCTTCTTACGCCGTATTTTGCTCTTGCTCCAGTGTCTTTAAAGCTCCAACTATGTGAAACCCTTCTTAGATAAAAATTAGAGTATGCATCATCGGTTTGGACCCTCATACGGTGGTTTTGTCTTCATCTTTGGAAGCCACTGAGAACCGGGCTGCTGGATTCATTGTCACAAACTTCTCATGAACCGCTAGCATAACGTCAATTAAATGTTATCTTAAAGTCAGTGACCTTGCTGCTAGAAGGAAAGCTGTGCGCTTGTACCTTTTTCATACCATTTACTTTACTAACCCCATTCTAAAACAGGTGCTCATTTCCGCTCCATCCTACAACTCCGCACGTAACGATCACAGGTTTAAGGTAGTGGTTCCTAACGTTCGCGAAAACCCTTACTTTCACTCGTTCATTCCCAAGACCTGCGACGACTGGAACCACCTCCCCGCCTCCATCGCCAGCATTCCGGTTTCTACATAGTACAAAACGGCTGTAACTTATATTGTATGAAATGTTAACCAATCTTCTCTTTAACGCCATCGGGCTTTGAGAGTATTTTAACAAATAAATAAATAAATTCGTTAACCATAGGTATTGAATAATTGTTTGACAAGATGACTGGGTTGCAGGTGAGTGGCTTTTATGTGAATGGAAAACCATGATTTAGTTGCATTAATATGTAGACAGTTATTACGGCCTCAAATCAAAATATTGTTGAAATCATTGCTGAGGTTAGACGTAACTGAGAGCACTGATGATAATATGGTCGAGTAAGGCAGGTAAGGAGGAACATCGGAGGAACACACCTAGTAAGGCAGGTAGGAGGAACATCGATGTAGAATAAAAGTAAGATTGGCCCGAGTACTGATCAATTTGGGACGCCTTCTTTGTGGTTTTGAAACTTTGTGTTACATTATGTATGCATACGGCCTGCTACCTATTTCAGAAGTAACTACTGATAAGTGAGACGTGTTGCAGGGCGAGTTGGTTCATATTAAAAAAATAAGATTTAGCGCAGTGAAAGACATGGACAGTGAAAAGGACGGGACGGGTACTAACTCGCAACTGTTTTTATTGAAAAGACGCCATGCATATATACATTCGGCGTAATCACACACGTGGTTTAAAATTTTTTAACAGGCATCCCGTGAGGGCACATATCAACAAACATCAAGAAAGTTATCCAAGAACGCACATTCTTTTGCATAGATTAGCATCGATGGCATGCTCACGCAGTTATCTCCCTTTCGTTTGATGTAGAAGACTTCCGCTACTTCACGTGCCGTTACGCCTCGAATTCGTTTCAAAATGTTTGTTTTGTCAAATTAGGGTACACAGTAACATTCCTTGCAGTGAGATGGCAAGTATGATCCTATCCAATTTTTATAGCAAGGGCGTGCTCTCGTAGTCGCTCATTCACAGATCGACCAGTTTGGAAGATGTATACTTTCCCACAATCCCACGGTATCTGATACGTAACACCTTCAATGCAATTTACAAAAGGTTTAGCGTGCGTCTTTTCTCGTGTTTTGGGAGGTTTCTTTGCAGGGTCGGTTCATGCGCATAGCTTGCAAATTTAGGCTGTGCTGAAAACACGACTGGAACCTTATACCTCGTATCGACCTTCTCTAGTTTATGCGTGACTCGGTGCGCGTAAGGTATAACACCAGGCCGTGTTTTTTCGTGCAAAGGTTTTGAGTGTGCTTTTTTCAAGGCAGTTTTGTTTCGCGAACCAAAGCCTCATTCACGCCAGTGAGCATTGAGCGCGGAAAGTCTGCGGCTTCTAGTCTGGTGAGTATGTCATAAAAAATTTTTTTGCCATTAGATGACCAGACTAGAAGCCGCAGGCTTACCGCGCTCCATGCTCACTGGCGTGAGTGAGGCTTTGCTTCGCAAAACAAAACTGCCTTGAAAAAAGCTCACTCAGAATATTTGCAGAAAAAAACACGCCCTGAAGTATGAATGAGCCCCAAATATGGCACCTTTTTTGTAGCTGGCAAGAAAAATTGAAGAAACGCAATGCTGCCCAAGCAGTCGCCCTTCGCCAGCAAAAACTCCGAAGCTGAGCTGGCCCTCCAGGCAGGCGATGTATTTTTCTCCCAGCCAGTGACTTTGCCTGATTTGAAAATATACTCTCGGAACTGAGTACAGAGAAGTCCGACGATCACCTTTACACAAGTCTGGCCGACATAGATCAACCATTCTATATGACTGAGTTGCACGCCGCTTTGACAATGGCGAATCCTCCTAGCGCCCCAGGCGTGGGCAAGGACACCATCGCAGGACCCCGGAACCTCCGAGAATTCTGTTGGACGGGAGTACCCTGGTTTGGAGGACCAGAACGTTTCCAGATGCCTGGCGTAACTCCCTTGTTAAACGCATTCTAAAGCCCGGAAAACCACCGAATGACGTTGCCAATCTACGACCCGTATCCCTCACGACCAACCTCTGTAAACTGGTTGAACGCATAGTTATAGAGCGCCTCAATTGCCAGTTTATAAAGCTGATACGTTTCACTCGCATAAAATTCGCTTCCGCCAAGGCCTGACCACGCAGGATATTCGTTTCATGCTGCATCAGCAGGTTTTGAGTGCTCACTCAGAAGTAGTCACGAACGGTGGTGGTCGTGGTGGTGGTGGTGGATGTCCGTAAAGCCTACGAATCCATCCTACATAAAGCTGTGATAGAAAGCGGAGAATTTGCTGGAGTGCGTGGACATATGCTTACATTCATTAGAAATCTGCTGTAGAATCGAACCTGCAGAGTGCAAGTGGGAGAATACATTGGACCATCTTGCCCAAACAGCGTTGGAGTACCCAAAGGTGCAGTCCTCTTGCCTATTCTGTTCAATCTAGTGATGGCACGCCTCCCGCCCTTGCTTGAGGAAATTCCATCTGTAAATTTCGCCATCTACACTGATGACATCACCAGTTGGGCAACGACTGGAGGACCTAGCGAACAGGAAGAAACATTACATCTTGGCCTAGGTATCATTACCACTTACCTTCAGAAAATGGGAATGACTGCGTCTGCCTAAAAAAACTGAATGCGTGTTAGTTTTCAATGTCCCATTCATGAAATCCGAGGCTATCCGGAACTTTTTTTCACTCTCGATGGCAGGCCCACAGATACTCAGAAAACCTTCTACTAGGGTTCTAGGAGCCTACATTGACCAAGATGGCAAAAGCACGACTTGGGTAAAGAAAGTAAACACGCAGTGAAAGTCCTTGCTGCATCTCATTCGCGGAGTCACAAGTATACATTGGGGTACGAGAGAAAAGGAGACGCGGCAGCGCGTAGTAGCTATAATCAATTCCCGCATTCGCTATGCTTACAACTATTGTGTCCTTACCCGCCGCCAGCAAGAGCAACTAGAGAAGAATAACCGTAGGTGATATGGATTGTTACCGGAATGCCGAAATACACCCCACTAAGTTAGCTTTATGCGCATGGTCGGATGAATTTGCTGTTGAGATTAGCCGAGCAAGCCTTCTCAGCCTAGAGGGACCGCCTTAGAAGCACTAACTCGGGACGTTCCATCTTAGACGAGCTTGAGATATTTCTCACAATGGCAGTTGGTTTACCATCTCAGCCTCTCCATGGACTGCGAACATTCCATTGACGGATAGCAAGCCCTTCCTCGTGGCATGGGACGCCTGACACAGAATTCACCAAGACAGCGCCGCTTTCCAACAGCGCACAATTTTAGCGTCATGAACAAATCGCCCATTACTCACACCATCGGATACACCGGCATGGCTGTGACTTTGGTGCCCCTACAAAATGATACTGGTGAGGTGGACGAAAATGGCCCAGTACACATTTGTGCGGTGGCCTGGGTTGACACTATTCATTGCGTCGCTAATGCGGGTCTTCATACAAGTTATGCCACCGCCGACACAACATAAGACAATTTAATTGCTGTCCTTCGTTCTGCACAATGGGTGAGAAGTACGTTTGAAGCAAGGAACACACCACACAAGCTTTTGCTCTTCACTATAGCCCACGCGCTCATCTGCAGGCGGATCAGTGAAGCGTCGTCATCATATGTAGGAATCCTCGGCACCTTGGTCGCAATTTTCCTGGAGTTGCACTCTTACCTCAACATAACCACCTCTATTGCCTGCGTACCCCCCATTCGTGTATTGAGGGAAATGATTTGGCTCACAGCGAGGCGGGAGCTGTGGCTCGGCAACGAAGCTCGCTGATAGCATTGCCCATCACTGTGGCGAGCCTGCCCGATATCACTGTGAGGAAATCGATCGCAGAACAGAGATGCTGACAGATACTGTGGCATCTTTGTGACGATGGCGAAGACCGCAGAGAACAGCATGAGCGCCCTGTTCCTCCCATGCCGGGCGGGTTGCCGCGGGTAACACAGAAATTGGTTCGCCGCCTTGCCACCAACACCGCATTCTCCCCCCCCCCCTTCACCACATCTTCTACGGCAATGACCCCACCGAAGGACTCTGTCTGCTGTGTCGCGTGCCTGCAACGGCCGCACATTTGATCTGGCACTATCACTGTTACACACTACTCTGTGATCGCACGCGCCTTACACTCCCCGAGCCCATTCGCCCGACGTCTTACTTCGACTTGGTGCTGCCTTTAACGCGAGACATCACCACACTCCCTTTGGTATGGACTTCTCTCACCGCATTTGTCTGCGCCAACGAGGGTCCAAGGGGCGTGTTTGGTAACTACCCCAAACACCCCCACCATCCCACCCGCCCCCCCTGACGACCCACCCACCTTCACAGGCCAGCACTGATGCAGACATCAAGAGTGCTCTCGTACAGGTCTGAAATAAAGCACGTATTTGCCTATCTCTCTCTCTTTTAAATGCAGAGCATTTCTTTAACTCACGATGTCACCCGTTCTTGGCGTCCATAGTTGTCCGCATCGCTCGCCTCGACATGCCCGGCTCACACGTTTCGCCATCGGCGCGATCAGCATTCGATAGCGCGCCCAGGCACGTTTCAAGGACACTCTCTCCCTCTCTCGGACTCAACGTGCACCGAGGCTGCCAATTTTACTGCTGACGAGCGCTCTCTCGTCAGCAGTTGCCACAAGTGCAACAACATTAACGTAACGCAAACTACTTAACGTCGTGCGCCCCCGGAAATGCGCTGTTGCATACACTCCAGTAGTCCATTAGTTAGGCAAAGGTTCTGAGTAGCTGACAACTTTTTTTTACACCTAAAAACGACAAAAACCATATAAAAACAGTTTTTAAAAATGCATACCATCCTATTATACGCCGATTAGGCGTCTGTTCATGTGTAAACAACTGACCAATCCGCCCGAAGCACATGGCAAGGAAACTCTTCCTTATTTGGTACGGTTTTATGGAGTCTTTTATTTTGTTTTTAACATGGCAATCGAGACGAAAAAAGATTGAACAGTGGTCCGTCGGGCTAAATTTAAGAAGTCCAGAGTCTTCTGTAGGTATACAATTTGTTAAACATGGCGAATAACGTGCCATTGCTGTTTAGGACACATCTACAGTGAATGCTAATAACTGAATCATAGCCAATGCAACGGAAGCAGTGTAATCGACGCACGAGAGTATCCGCTCGTCTGAGGAATAGTATTGATATCACCTAAAATTACTATACTTTTCTCTTTGGCTAGTGAACTGGGAATGTTGGGTATTTCTGTACGAAATGGCCACACTGGTGATTAACGTGAACTGTATATGTAGCCCATAACAGTTTTACAAAACTCGGTAGGTACGGACGGCTAATACAATTCTACCCAAACTGACTCGCATTGTTTAACTGAAGGATGAAGATCATTTCAGTGTTTACAGTTAATGTTAGATGCAACAAAGGTTGCGGCGCCACCGTTGTTACTTGTGGGATTGTTGTTTTCTGGTGTGTAATTGGGAAAGGAAAAAAAACGCCATCGTCGGGGGATAGCCAGGTCTCTTAATAGCAGATAAACGCAAATGGGTGATTTAAAGAGGATGAATAAGCAACAATATTGTCATATTTTTTCTGAGGCTACGTTCGTGTATGACTGATAAAGATAGTGTAGGACTGATAAACCACTATTTTCTTGGAACCTTCGAGCTTCAAGGGTAAAAATTTACAATGTATGTCTGAGGACAAGCTGTGATAAATCTGCGCAGTTAAAACGAAACAATGACAAATCTGCTTCGGAATCGGTGCAAAAGACGGAACTGTCTTCACACTGTCTGTCCGTGATTCTACCATTGTCCGCCCACACGAATTTCCACTCGGTGTCTTTTTAAGGGCCACGGTTTTGGAAAAAGCCGCTTTTTTCTGGCATCAAATAGTCATTGGCGTAAACAGGGTAGCTTAGGGCTGCAGAGAAGTTCAGACCCTTCTTGCTAAGACGAGATTTGCGCGCTTTACTAAGAAATCCGTGCTTTTTCGAAAGAAAACAGATACGAGCTATTACGTTAGCTGTCTTTCCCTCCGCTAGGACTGGTACTTGGTGAACTATGTCAATGTCGGTGTCAACGGCAGAAAATCATTGTTGTCAACGCCATTGTTGTTGGATAAAATCTAGATTTCTTGCTGTGCAACAGAAAGAATAGAGGAACAAAACCGAATTAGATGTTTGGTTTGACGCCTCAGCAGCCGGGCGAGTGGTGAAATTTCATCGGCAATTAAACAAACTATTCATCCTTGGTTAATTGAATCATTGATTGTAGGGTTTAACGCGCAGACGAAACACAGGCGATGACCATACTGTGGGAACAGGAATGCCTGACGTGGATATCAGAATGAGAGGTCACATCACAGCAGATCAAACCCATTGTTACATATTTGTGAAAATTGCAGAGATTAAACACAAATATAACGAGCTTGCTTTTGTTTTCAGGGATGTTTTCAGGATTGTAATTTCTTCGACAGCTATAACCCATCGATTCCGTTGGCCCTCCATAAAATGAGTGTTAGTTTTGGTTTGTGATAAAACTCGAATATGACGTCGTGGGAAGTGTTCAGACGTAGACGGTCAGCTGCTTTTATTAGAACATCGACAATCAAGCCCTGTTATACAAGAAAATTTGATTGAGTCTGCTCAGTGACTTCAATAAACAATTCACCCAAGTTAGATTTTTTTCGGCAGATTTTTACCCAAAAACATTTCCAATAGACTTAATAATTACGAACCGTGGTTTGGGCGTAAGAGGGTTGGACTTGTTTGCTGATGAATGATCGAAATGCAGAGAAAGTTGTCAGGTCTGGGTAATGCTGTCAAGTATCTTAACGTTTACTTCAATACGATGCCTTGTAGCGGCCAGGTTATTCGATTTAAATACTTTCAAACTATGTGGCAAAACAAGCCCGCAGCGTGCAGTGCACAGTCCACTTAGAGGCATTCACAGGACGCGTAAAGTCTGTCGTGTGGCTTCTGGGAGTTCGCACCACCTGACTCCTACGTCATGAATTCTCCCCAGGTCACCGCTTCAATAAGAGGTAGAAGCTTTTGCATTCGAGCAACCAACGAACCGACCGTTGGCAGCAGAGCGGCATGATTTCGTTGGCTTACGGGGCAGCTGGCTGGGACTCAAGCTGTGGAGTGGTTGCGGGCTCTGTATATTTTTAAAGCAAAGCTTTACTACTTTCGTTCAGTGATTTCGCAGAGGAGGCGCTGGAGACACCCAACAGGCGATACACCCCTTGCCGCGCATCGCGTGATTCGCAGGGCCCGCTTTCGGTGCTGTGCAGAAGGCACCGTTTTATGTCGTTTAGCAACTGAACGGCGGCGGCCGCTAGGGGAGCGGCATCCCAGCTGATGGGCAGCTGGCCAAAGCCGCCGCCTTCCAGGCATCCGACGCTTGGCCGTCTCGGGATATGCGATTCATCTTGCGCCGCATCCGCCGAGAATGAAAGTGAGGCCGGGGCTCCTTCTGTGAGGTTTGCACTGGAGCAAACCACCTTGAACCACGCTCAGCGATACAGCTACATCAAA
Source organism: Haemaphysalis longicornis (assembly GCF_048455015.1). Taxonomy (NCBI): domain Eukaryota; kingdom Metazoa; phylum Arthropoda; class Arachnida; order Ixodida; family Ixodidae; genus Haemaphysalis; species Haemaphysalis longicornis. Next base: position 49,356,631 of record NW_027526295.1, on the reverse strand, counting down.
GGTTAACGAAGTCAAACCAAAACTCAACCAGACTAAGTCAAGCTTTTGGTTGCCATATCCAAAGCTAGCTGAGCTAAGCCAGAAGCATTATGATTTCTCTCTATTACACTGGATGCTAAAACGCGCCTTGCACACGATGGGCGCGCTGAGGGAGCCGCGTATAGCTCCAGCAAGGGCGCTGTGCTGGCAGTGGCCACGACCTTGAAGCGGCACCTGCAGGAACAGGTCGCTCGAGAGATAGCTTTTAACCGCTCTACTTAATGAAAGTCAAGACTGAAACAAAGCTTCACATACGATAAAAGAGGTAATGATGTGATGGCCAATTGCATTAAAAACCGTCATCTGCGCCACTTACGACAGTGGCCATCGAATATCCGCCGCAGTAATAAGCTTAACATCTGTAGGTGTAACTGTAGGCGGACTGGCCTGCTGCTCCCGGTGCCTCACGCGTCTTTCTTTTTCCGCGGCAGTAACTCGCACTCAAAGCGCCTGCATCATGTCCGCGGTTGCTTTTTGGGCGGCTGACGAGATCAGTACGTGGGAGATTTAGCAGAAACTGCCGCCGACGCGGAATCAACAGCTATACGGCAGCTCTGCTCTTTGGAAAAGTTTGTTGACAGCAAACGGTGACATTCGTCCCAAAGTCGTGTCCTCCGTGTATAGGAAGGAGCTGGCCGAGCAGGTGTCCGCCTGCGGTGACGTCACGATATTGCTCAGATTTCTCTGCTGAATTGCTCCCTTGTGTGAATACCATCCAAGTGTTACCCCCGGCCCCGCGCAAAGTCCCGGAACTACCTGGCTGGTGGATAAACAGTGAGCACATCTGGCGTAGTTTGACTAGGACTCCGACGGCCCCCGTTTGGGTCTTTTTCCTTAACCTCTCCACATATTGCCGCAGGAGGGACAGGTTATGTAAGAAGCCCAGTGGTCCATTGCGTTGTCTATCTGCGTCATAGTGAAAACAATAAGTGCCCTGCTCGGGTATTTTGAGCGTTCAAAGCTCATTTATTTCCTGCGTGATATATTACCGCGTGTGTATTCGTTTTTGCTTGAGCCCAAGTTTAGGTGCGTATCACGCCGGCGCCAAGCCCTTCTAGCCCTTCGTTTTGTTACTTAATTTGGGACAGACAATTTCCCTTCTAGATAATAAGGGAGTTCACTCTCTCTGCACGAGTACCCCCGTGTCTCCCTGCCACAATGGGCCATATTCATGGTCATTGTCACAGCCACGCACAATATTCATAATAAGCACGAAAATATTCTCTCATTCACATACTGTCACTCATAGATTCCAGCCTGTTCTTAAGAGTTACAAATTTTGCACATCTCTCTGTGTGCATGCGTGGTCGTTTCTAGGCGTTCTGTTTTTCTATGTGTGGGTGAGTGTGTGCGTGTATGGAACCACATCGTTCAACTAGTTTGGTTGCGTGATATGATGAAGCGAATGACAGGAATTCAATCAGAGAGTGAAGCAATTTCCCTCACCCTGAGTTTGCTCTAAGCAGGTTGTTACACTGGCATCACACAAAATAAATTGTGCGGGCTAACTTACTTCAGCATAGCTGACTTTCGTGTAGTTGCTTGCAAGCTGACTCCTGTCTTCTTTATCAACCCAGCTTGGTTTCATCTGGAAGGCCCGGACGTACATACCAAAGGAAAGCATCGCTGTTTGGTGCTCCCCCAACCTCTTGGAAAGATTACGGACATCATCATGATGAATGTCGCCCTGGGGTATTGTTGGGAAGAAAAAGGCAGAAAAGCAAAAATCGGTGGCAGCTTCAATGTGTTGCGACCGTGTTTTCGGCTACAAAAGAGCAGAAAAACTATTTCTAAAGAGGATTTGGTTCTTACAAAGAGTTTATAGATTACCTAGACCGAAATATGATATTTTGGAGGCAGTGGGGGTATGACAGCGTAAACATAAAGGGCTCATTGCAATCCTAAAGGTAATCTTTTTGCGTTTTCTCACATTTCTTGGGGAATCATGATTGGGCTACAATCATATTTTCTTTTGTATGTGTTGCCATTGCCGCAGGATATTGAACAAATGAAAATGAAAGAATTAAACACACAAGTGTTGGCAATTGTTCACCAGCTACCTAGTTATTGCACATACAGATAACACCATGTGTGGTCCCTTGTACAACTGTAGTGCGCAGCGCAAGGATTTACACAATAAACGGATTCACCAGAGGAGTGGTCCTTAAAGTGTGTGGTCTTCGCACGTGGCCATACAAGCATTGTTTTCACATTCACGGCTATTCGTGGTGGTCCTTGAAGCTTCTATCTCTTTGCTCGTAGGAGTTAGTGCCTCGAATTACCCCTTCAGCTTAGCTGAAGCATCACTCAAGGGGAAAATACATCAGGTACTCGTACGGATAGATGGCTTGAAAAGCTCAAAAGCTATAAAACACATTCGAACATGTTGTTAGGCTAGTTGGTACTGCTTTTCAAGGCCAGAAAAATCCTGCGCATAAAAGGCAAGGACAGTGCAAAGAGACCTACACCAGTCCTGTTCACTTTGCACTGTTCTTGTCTTTGATGGGCCGTTTTTTTTTCCTTGAAACTATAAAATTCAGATAGAGAGCTATACATGCCCCATTTGAGCAAATCCTCGTGTACAGAGGGCGCATGAGGGAAACACGGCCCCAGCATTGGATGACATCGCAAATTGAATTGAAGTAATGTGTTAAACTACTGTGCAAACGAAACACACAGGACACAAAGGACAGTTCAGGACAGTAGAGGACTGGGCAAGACGACACACGGAGCGGTGACTTACAATTGCTTTTATTTTCTCCAAGGATACAATTTATAAACCAAAGTGTAGAATAGAATAGAGGAATAAAAGCACACAAAAACCGACCTAAATAAACCCATAACTGACACTACAACTAAACATTACCCGCCCGTGTCGTGTTAAGATAATTTCAACATGCATCACCAACTCGCCCAAGTTTTGAATGTCGCTAGGAAGTTAAAAAATCTTTGAATTTGGATGTAGTATTTTAATCTGGTGACTACGAAGTTTGTATCAAACATATAGTCATTTGTAATCCCTCGTTTGTTCGGTTTTAGTTAAAGGTGGACATATAAATGCATGACGGATTTGGAAACGTGTGTTGGAGAAATGTACTGAGTCGCACGAGAATTTAAACATGCACGCTTAGGCAAGCAGCATACATGTGGCGGGGGGGGGGAAACGGCAGCTGGGAGCCATGTAAATTTTGGGGGATGACCCCATTATCACCCACAAGCGTACTTCTAAGCTTTCAGCGAAGTCAAGTTATTACACCTCATTACTTACCATGCCTATTGACACCCTCGGCCTTTACAACAGTCATCTACATCGGATTTTATGTGATATAACTTATATTCTTAGTGGAATTTAGTTGAATAATCTCATTCTCATAAAACAACTTTTCCTTGGCGCTCTTTGCCCGTAGTAGGCCTTGCGCCAAAAAAAAACAACCATCATCATTATTAGGAGAAATGCAAAGTTGTAACCAAAAAGCAAAGCAAAAGAAAAGACCATGATAGAAAAACACAACCGCGGAAATAGAGAAGCGGAGTAAGTTAGCATGCTACTTATAAAATAAGAAATTACTTCACGTTAACCTCGAATACGTATTGATAAAAATGTGATTGGGCAAGTCACTTATTCAGAAGTTCCAGTCGCAACTTGCAAATCAGAAGTTGCCATCGCACCAGCTGTCGCCACATTCGCTTTTCACAGCCCCTAAAATTTAAAAACGCATTGCGCCTCCCACTCTCACGTCTGAAAATAAATTCACTGCATTTTTACAGTGTATACATGAACACAGAAACACTTTTGCCATGGTATAGAAAACCAGCTTTTGGGCGGAAGTTGTGTGGGCCGGGTTGAAGTCGTTCAAGTGGGGGCTATTCCACTTTATTCTATTTACAAGAAACAATTGTTTTGAGGTGCCTGTGATATTTAATCAGCAGAGCGGTATAGGCTTTTAGTTCCGCCGTACGGCGTTACCAGATAAAAATACAGAACGACTACCGAGGCACATCAGCGTGCGCATCGTAAGAAGCGCCCAGCCTCGTCGGGCTTGCGTGTTGGCCTGTGCCACGTGAGAAGCTCGAAAAAAATTCCGCCATCTCCACAAAGTGAATGGTGATGAGGGGCGAAGCATAAATCCTTATCGGTAAAACCGTCAAACATTCGCCCGCTCATCATATAAAGACTCGACACGCCAACCTTTCCATCGCTTCGTTGACAAGCCCGTAGACGACGTCTATGTTTGTGGGGGTTATGTAGGGGTTGTTTTGGACGATGAGAATCTCCATGGGTAATTTGGCCAAATTGGTGTGTGACATTTTAGCCACCTTGGCCGTTGCCTTCTGCAGAGCGTCTTCTGTCGTGTACCCCCTGTACTTGTCTTGAGCTCGCAGGTGACGAACGACAACCTCTTCTTTTTCTTCTTCTTGTTGGGTTGCAATGAACCCATTGAACATTTTGTCCTGTTCGGCTAATCTTTGGTTCACCAATCCCTTGGGAGATCCTGCCACAATCGTCATAAATTTGTCGTGTCGTGTATAGCAGCAACGAGACACGGGACAGGGCCCGAGAAAGAGGAGCGTCGCCCCTAAAATACCGAAAATAAATACCGCGCGCACGTGAACCTGCACCTATAGGAACGCCCGGCTTCGGCCAGCTCGACGTTTGACAACACTTCGCACAGCACCGTGGCGTGAACTCTAGTGCGAGATTTACCTCGCCAGTTGACGTGCCTTTGCGCCTATAGTGGGGATCACAGACGCCGAGTTTGCGCATTCCAAGGCGGGTATGCGAAACCGGTTGCTGTGGTTGTAGCTCGTGGTAACGCTGTCCACTTTGGGAGAGTTGTGAAAGCCTGCGGAAAAAATTGTCTTGGCGTGCCAGTCATGGAGAAGGTTCGGCGGCAAGTTCGGAAATCCTTGTTAGGTGCAGTCACCGGGTCTCCGGCGAGGGGAGAGGGGCTACCAGCTCTGCAGCGGTTTCTCCAGCCTCGCGCCGCTAGTTCAAGCATCTGCCATTTTTTGTGGCATATTTGCCCAATTAAACAGAATTTGGCGCGGTTTTTTTCGCTTGAGGTGAGTTTCAGATCATGTTTCGCAGGCTTAGATGGCTTTGTCTCTTCTACGCCTGTTTCGGTGAGTTTTTAGATTGGGAAAAGCATAGGCAAAACAAGGCAATGACCCGAGTCTCCAGGCAAGACCCTTTCCAGAAGAGGAAGCCGAGACCCTCCCATAGCGCGCGCATCGTCCTCTCATGAGTCATAGCCACGAATTAAACCATCGCTTGATCGGTCGTGGTTCGTCTCAGTTTTCCCGCAGCCACATGACACTTTTATTCTTGCGTGATTGAATTGTGCTTGGGTGGGCGTCACCCGACCTTGTTCCGGCGGGTGATTTCGCCCCTTTAGGTCTATTTCAAATGCTCGGTTCAGGCTCACTGAACGGTAGTAGAGTTAACCAAATGTGCATGGTGGTTGATGGTTAATTGGGGTTGTTTGGACGGTTTGGGTTGGTCTTGCTTTTTATTATTCCAATCAAGATGCTCTTCTTGTGCTTTTGATACTTTTTTGATAGCAAAGATACTCCCAGCAGGAGGGGGCTCTTTCGTGAAAAGTATGAAGACGCCTCTACGCGTGCTGCTGCTGTCTATGCCGTTTCTGCGCTGAGCTGAAAATTGGCTGAGTATCTGCTCCTTTCGTTGCAAATGTCGTCAAAAGACGATAGTCTTTGTAGACATTTGCCAAGCAAATGCACCTCTTTGCTTTGCCGCTCACCTCTAATGCTGTTACTGTACCGCCGAGCTCATTCCTAGTTAAACACACTAAAGGTTTTACACACTAAAGGGTTAACACACTAAAGGCGATTTGAATTTACCGCGTTCTTTGCTACAGGCCGGGTTCCTCGATGCCAGCGCTGCAGTACGGCGAAGACGCGCGTGAATATAAGCGGCCAACGAGAAGGTTTATACAGCCGCGTGGCCGTGCTCAACGTGCGCTTCAAGCAGAACGTGGAATCACGGTAGTGAAATCTTTCGTTGCGGAGACCGCATGATTTTCATATGCCGCCAGGAGGCGGCGGTTTTCTCTAGTAGATGTAGAATAGCATTAGCTATCGGAAAACCAAGCTTCCATAAATTATTTAATATTGGAACACTGTAAATATTCGTTGTGTACTAATTTCCTGTCTTATAATGACATAATGTCTTGTTCTTGTTCAACAAAGTTTACGAGTATGCACACATAAACCGGGCTTAGACATTTACATGCGGCTGTAAGTATATAAGACTATTGCACAATATCAATTTTACTTAGTCCGGTTGGCTGAATCGAGTCACAGAGAGACAGATAGACAGACGGACAGAGAGACATACATACAGACAGCCAGACAGAAAAAATGTCTTGGTTTAAGTAGCCCAAAAAAGACCATCGTCTTTTAAAATCCTCGCGTATTGCCCACAAATCTGATATAGGAAACGCTGCAGAAAAGCTACCACTCAAGCAATACATTACATACTATGTAGACAGAAAAGCAAATATTTAGTATGTAGAAAACACTGACTGCAATGTGAAAGTCGCAATTCCCTCAGTGTCACTGCTTTCACTAGAGCTATCATTTGAGCCACAGTCCTCACTGTAGTACACAAGGACATCTTAATGGGGTGACCCGAAGTGCAGCTTCACAGAACAACCCGCATTGCCGTGAAGCTGCATTACAAAAAACGAAATATTGTCTGCACCCTTACTATGCCACAGATATTTCGCACTTCTATTGCGAATTATAGGCACGAAATTATGGTTTTTCAGCAAAGCAGTATTTCATTTGTGAGGCCAGAAATTAGACAAAACGTCACGCGATGTATGTGGGGGCCAGAACAGTTACAGCAGCGACCTAAAATGACTCTCAAATTTTGTACAATTTTTAGGTTCTTGTGCAAGTACTAGCCCTTGTGTCAAGGAATTGTGTTTATAAGGACTTTCCAGGATACTTGCCACATGCATATGCACCAAATGTGAGAACTAAAACCACCATTCTGGTTTTGGTTCTATGCAACAACATGCTTAGCTTGTGTCTTTATTCTTGGTTTCGCACACTCGCTACTTGGAGAATTGCCTTGCCATACCCCAGCCATGTTGTCAGCGCAAAAGTGGGCCGGGTGAAACTGCCAGCCCCTCTCAGCGTATTCAGGACGAGAAAGTATAGTACCATTTGGTGCCAAAAGACGAGCCAAGATGTGAGCAGTGGCTGACCACTCACCATGTCAATGAGGCCACCTGTAAAGCGGCTAGCCCACCGTTTCAGAGCTCTCCTGGCTCATTCCTGTTGTACTCACCTGTTTGGTTCGGAAACATACGCAACCACTTGAAGAACGTGCGTTCTCATCATTGCTTTATAGCACCCTGTTCGACCAAGTGGAGGCGACAACGAGGCGACGAGGCCACTCAGAGCCGAATCACGCGGATCCTGAAATCGCATGAAGTGTTTTCGCTCTGCGAGGCAATCGTGTGAGTGTCCGTGGACATACGATATCCGAAGGCATCCTGTGGGGCTGCGTGACCAACAATGCCAGTGCGCGCGCGGGTGTGTTAGGACGCCTTTGCAGGTGGCGCAATGTTTGCACCACAATGCAAAAGCGCACCACATTGCGGGGGATGCATTGAAGTCATTGTGACCCTGTGAATTAAGAAGAATGCCGCAAGGACGTACAAGACCGCAAGAGACGAATGATAGCCTTGATAGAGGCGGTTGTGCATCGGATAATTGGCCGGAAGGTACAGGGGCCGGACAATTTCTCTGCAACCAATAGGAAGTTCATGAAAGTGAAAGTGCTGTTCTTTAATGGGGCTTCAGGGAATCTTTTGTCTTTAGAAAGCCTATATAACCTATTTTAAATACACTGTAAAAAAGCCGGGGACGTATTACTGTCTTCTCTCAGATGTCGTGGTTGTCTGATTCCCAACATGTCAGCACATAACGGGTTCGTCTTCATTCCCCATGTCAACTGCATCCATCCGCGACTCAACCAGCAAGGCGAATGTAAAAGGAAAGAATGGGAGAACTTGACTCCACCTAATCATAATGGGTGTGTTGACATGAGGCCAACAGTCAGCCGATTCAGCTCCGTGCCAGCAAGCTGCTCCCTCTCTGTCACATTGAGACGCTGACCATCGGCCTTCTCGGGGAGCTGCTGTGTGCGCGCGGATGGAACTAGCCTGTGCCGCAATCGAGGTTGCTGCACAAAATCATACACAACCTGTGTGAAAAGTGCTTCATGTTCTTTGGTTCTATTCTTTATGCAGAATGTTCTGATTGATTTTAGATGCCCTATAGTAAACCTTTTCTTCCGCTAGACTGCTATTTATTCGTCATCGTGCCAGTTGACCAAGCACACAAGCCTGAGTTCTACTGAAGTAAAATCAGCTAAGCATTTTTAACCAAAATACGCACCGCACGTGTGCTACAAGGATTTGCTTCAACTTCACGGACCTTAAAAATTTTAACACCATCTGCATACCCACAAACCCGAGCCAGAGTCACCCCAGCACAAATCATGTAAAGACCAAGTTTTCACTTCACAGTAAATTTCCAATGGCGCAACAGTGGATGCATTAGACAACTGCTTCAGTCAGCGAAATTTAACAGGAAGCCACAGCTAGTAAAGGAAAACTTTGTTACAGAAAACAACAAAAATCAGCAAGAAGATGAAGAGAAGGAACACCACTCATGAATAGATTTTTTTCTTTAAAGAAATTAGCATCAATAAAACTAGTGTTCAAAGCACGGTTTAGGAACTCCAGACTCCATTCAGCAAAAGCAACCCCACATAGTCTACGAATTACTTCAAAGTCTCGTTAGCATGCTAACTCTTAATCCGGATGGTACTGCTTAACCACATTTTTTAAATGGACGCTGAGGTGTGCCAATTTTTAATCCCGATAATTTATGAGGATGTTTAATTCAATTGAGTGCCAACGAGTGTTTTAGCTAAAGTTTACTATTATTCTGTCTGGATGAAAGATGCTCATTTCGTGTTCAATTTGCTAAAGGCCTTGATATAAAAAGATGCCATGATACTTCAAGAAGGCACTGAAAATACCTACCTGTTGTTTTGTCGTTCGAATAAAATTTAGGGCAATTGTTCCCTAAAGAATATTTGTTAATAAGAACGTAACAATGTGAGGCAATGGGAGCATTCCCATCATATATACTTGCACAAGGCACAACAAATGTCAATTTCGAAATATTTAAAATAATTATTGGCTAATTCATTGAAGAAAAATTCAGCAGCTACTTCTCTGATGAAAGCAAAAAGAGAGAACGCCCGTGTGCTCCAAGAATTCAGCGCGCATTAAGGATCCCCAGGTGTTCAAAATAAAGCCCGAGCCCTCCACTACGGCCTGCCTCACTGTCTACTTGTGTAGGCATGTTAAAAATCATATTAAATCGACTCTTTCTTGAAAACCGGCTATGAATATGCCAGCATGTCAACAAAGCGATGAGAGTGTCTTCGTCTGGAGCCGCGCCAAGGGAACTCAACGGTGGAAGGTCCGAGCGGGCTACCAACCAACGACAACGTCAGCCGTGGGGCGAGGACCATTAGACCTGACGCAGAACGAGCTTGAAGTAGGAGGAAACGACCCGAGGGGAACGAGCTTCAAGCACATGCATTCATGACGCAGACACCACATTCATACGTTGTAACGATGGTGTACTTCGTCGTGGCCATACCAAGGAACCAAAGCCTACCAAAGCTTTTGTGGACGGAGTAACACCGAGGAGAACAATGGAGGAGCTTATCAGCCAACAACTTCAGCTACGTGACAAAGTCTTCACAATTATTAGGCGAATTGAGAAACATCTTTCATCTGGTTCACTTTCGCTAGTAATGTTGTCTAGCTAATAGGACACTGCTAGGGAAAGAACAAGCTTAAAGAAACAGGACGGCGAAGTTGAAGACCTCAATGCCATAGACAAGATTGCCGAGGAGATCGAAAGCGCTGGAACATGGGCCAATACCATAGTAACAATGAAGTGAAAAAAACAAGAGGTTATCAGCGATTTACCGCAGTCTTTAAAAAGCTGAGTTCAGCAACAAATCAAAACGCAACGTGAACCATCTAGACGTAACATCGTTCTCCGGCTATGGTTCAAATGGGGAGGGCACTTCTCCAGATATGTCCGCTACGTCACTGATCGGCATTAAGGATGAAAAATAAAACAAGCAGAGCATCACCGACTTCAGAAACGAGCCAGAATTGAAGCGTAATCAACACTCTGACATCGGTTATTTTGCGAAAAGCACGTCATTGCCTTCAGCACCAACAGAAACTTTTCAATGCAGCCGTCCGGAATCTGAGGCAGAAAACGACAGTGACACCCAAAACAGGCTAATCCGCACGGTCTCCTCAGTAAATGTGAAATAAGAAGCTCCAATGAGCAACAACGTAGAAGAGCGTACGCAGTGTGCTAAAATAACGCACCTAAAGAAATTCAGAACGCATCGAACGTGCAAATGAAAGAAACGCAGAGGTACTAACCTCCCGGAGAAAAGCCTGAAAAGAAGTGTCTTCCTAATTTTATGTGGGAAAAGAGGAACCGCTCTTCAAATGGCAGTAAAAAAGATGTAGAGACATACAACATGGAAAACTCGCAAGCCACGATGTACAGGGAGGATCCCACGACGCCGGAGAATGCCTCAACGCTGTCAGGAGAATCCTTCTCGGGTGGCTACAACTGTGTCCTCTGGAGCTAACACAGCGACCTATGTGCCCCATTTCACGTGGTGCAACTCCACACTCCGACGTTTGGGCAGATGGTACAAGCACCGATGGCGAAGGAAGTGCACTGGGGCTGCACCGGACTGCTTTCAATACTACACCAGCTCGTTTTTGATTTACCATGTACTTTGGAGCGATAACGGTGTGTTTAATTTAGTCGTTTAGTACCTCCTTCTTTTCATGGTCGGGAGGATGTTGGATATCACGGCAAGGAGAAAGAAGTGGTCTCTTCAACATACCTCTCGAATCATTATCATTGTACATAGTGTTCCATCCGGTCCAATCGTGTCCCGTTCGTCGTGGCTACCGTTCGTGTCCCGGCTCGGCACTTTCCGCGACATGGAGTATTCGCATTATGCATGTATGTATGTATGTATATGCAAATGCACCCAACACGCACGCGCGTGTGCACACGCACTCACAAACGGGGCATTTTCATGTTTGTGTTTAATGTATTAAACACTCTTCCACACTTACAGAATACCGGCCCTTGTTTTTCTCCCTTCCCACGCGTCAATTATTTTATAACAATTTAGCAAGCTGCATTTACTCATGGCTGTGGTAAAACAATACACTCACATAATGATGCGCTGTATACTTCCAACCACACGCACCAGCTACATTCTTTTACACCATTCATCATTAAGGCCCTCACTGCAACCTGTAGTAATCGCAAGTGACATCAAGATACTCTAGTAGAGGTGAAACAGACCAAGTTCCCAGACACCCTAAAATTTCCAAATGAGCAGGGCAAACAAAAAGAAAGGCAAATGCACCACCCTTGAAGGTACCTGCAAGAAAGCTTTCCATGATTTCGTTCTACGTTTGGATGCATAAATGTGCAGTGCTGCAAGTATGCTCTGAAATGATACCGTGATTCATGTCTATTTTGGCATGACATGTCCTGCCAGGTCTGTTTGAAACAAACTTGCGTTATCATTTTCATGGTTGCATGGGGTTTTTGCAGAACTCCCGAAAGTTCTGTTTAGGACTCAAAAACACTTCGGTATTGCATGATTTTGTTAACTGCTGTTTTTGCTTTGAGGTTCCAGGTTGCATTCATTCAAGTGAGTGGGAACACAGTTAAAGATGAAAACCCTTACACTGCCTCTCCCCTACCATGGTGGCTCACTTTTATAGAAAAGGCGCAGCTAGTTAGCCGTGCTATTATCCACTTCTGCTGGAGTGGCCAACTTGCTTTCCAACTGCAGGTTTGCCATGTACAGCACAGCCTGCCCTGCCTCAAGATCTAAGAAGTAATTCAAATCTGTATCACATATCAGGATCTGCAGAAGAAAATCGTGTCAGCAAATAATGAATTCATGCAAGACAGGCACGCACTGTTTCCATTATACTTGCTGATACATCCACCTAATTCCCTCATGGTGTTACATCCAAAGCTAATTTGGTACAGCTTGCGTCATCAAGTATGCTAATCTTTCATAACATAGGTCTTCATACAGGAACATCCTTTTACTGGGTCAGAAAACACTTTCTCTTTTTAAAGTAGTGATAAAATGAACCTCTGTGTCATCTGTATTCCGACACCTTAATATTCTATGTGACCATGCTGACAAGCATGAATATCGCACAAGGTAATTTGTAGCAGCAACCGTTACTATGGCTTTGTTAGCTAACGTGAATCTGATTCATGGCACCAAGTTACTTATGATTCCATGGCAACAAAAAACAGTTAAAATTGAAACGTTATTCTTGCAAACATACCAACACTGCAGGCCACACACACCTGCTTTAGTTAATGTTAACGTGGTTGTAGGAGTATCCGTCACGCAAAACGACAGTACATTTTGTAGCTGCAGGCTCCGTGTCAATATGGAGTGTCAGGAGTGTCAAATGACTTAGCAATTTTTGTGTATGATTTTACTCTTGATTATGACATAAAGGTATTGCCAACACAAGAGTGTTTGCATTGATCTTCTAAATATGCTTTCCCTTGTTAAGTCTGCCAGACTTGTGTCATGCTAAGGCAAAATGTTTTCTCTTCATTCAGGGCATGAATTATGGTTTTGAATTACGTGGCCTTAGCTGGCTACTGACAATCCGCGATTCAACACCGTCCCCTCATTATCATCCGAAAGGGAAAAAAACATTTGGGTACGAATCACGTCGTCGCTCACGTCGCCGATAGGCTAATAGCATGTTTTACATACCCGTGTGCGGCTCTGTCCAGAAGTTCGGAGAAACAAAGGCGGGTTGCGTTCCTTTTGTAATCGTGCATGACACTTTCTTTTAAATATGAGCACCCTCTTCCCGGACCTCTTTACCTTCCTTCACGTTCCCGTCTGACTGCGCTGATTTTCGCCAGCACGAAGTAACCCTCACGTTACTTTGAAATGACGCCTGCGCTACAAACGATTTCGTCTAGAATGCCCTGTTGCAAATTGCCTACTAAAGAATGCGAATGCATACCTTCAAAACCCAGAAACAAGTAAAATAAAACAACACAGCACTATTTTTCTTTGCCTGCGCGTGTACGTGCTGTGTGCGGCCTGGGGACTTCGCAGTTAACCCTATCCAAACGTTTGACAAACACACTGACTAATGACAGGCGACTTACCAGCGAGCTCTCCACAACTGTCACCGTATCCAAATGCTGTTAGCTGCCATTCCTCGTGTGACTGGGGAACATAAAACTGTTTTCACCAAATGGCACTACTCGTCCTTCTCAGATAATAAAAAAAACGATGGCTCAAAGTCAGACTTGAAGCTCCGGCTGCACCGGTCACGGGCCGCTCTGCGTTGGCAGCACGGAGGTGACGGAGATTGTTTACATCCGGGTCACAAGTCGTGCCCCCAGGGCAAGTTGAGTTGCTTCAGTCGGGTGCGTTGGCGTGCTGGCACGAGAATTTTAATCGTCTCAATGTGCGCAAGCAAGCCAAGCAGATGAACATTGCAGTTGTTGCAACGGCGAGCACTGTCTCTTTGTTAGTAGTGGAGTTCGACAACACCTATCGCCAAACTAAACAGATTGAAAGGACACAGACGCGCTGTCTGTCTGTGATCGCGCTGGCTAAAGTTTCTATACGGGTATACGTACGGTATCGGTTTTGTAGCTGAATGCAACCGTCGCGTCCTGCTTACTCGTTGAAATTAGCATTCAGCCACGGTTGAAGTGCTGATACGCCGAAAGAAGACGAGACTAACATTGCGACCACACGGTTTCTATGATTACCTCATATGGGGAGTTTATTGTGGGCGTGGTAGTATGCGAGGGACGGCACTACATCCCCAAATGGTGCTAAGTAGTTCTAAATCTTCTTTTTTACTACTCGGATGGTCAACGGTGGTACCATAAGAGTTCGTCCACTTTTTGCGTGATGCCTAGAGAATAAATGTCTTGCTATGGGTACTTTTCAGGGCACATTACTTGTTAAATCTGAATTTCGGGTAGTTCCCGTGTACAGTGTACGCAGTTGCAGAATACACTTTCCCGCAGAACGAAGTCTCTTTAGGAAAAAGAAGACGCAAAATGCTCAACTGAAAGCAAATAGGCACAAGGCGCTGAAATAAATGCACCACCCGTCAACCCAAGCACACTTTATAAGATTTGTAATTTACACTTCCGGCATATATCACACTGATGAAGGCAGCATCGCCGCTGCATCAAGTGGTGCACTCACGAGACGATTACACTAGGCAATACGGAACCGCGTCTGCCGAAATCGGAAATAATAAATTTTAATAAGCATACAGTGTTTTCATGAGAGCCATTTGTCATATCGGAATGCTGTCAGTTCCAGCTACAGGGCACAAGATACCAGGTAGGCCAGGTTCGATAGACGTGAGTGCTCTGGTCCATCAGGAAGGAAATGCCCAACGTGACCAACAACTGCTTTTGAGAGTATAAGCGGAGAAGAGAAATTAGAGTGTTTGGCATTCTTAGGCCGTAATAGTGAAACGCAGTGGTCGGCAACCTGCGGCATGCGGTCCACACGCGGCCCGTGTTGCCGTACTATGCGGTCCCCGGCCCGTCGTCATTACCCGTCCCCTTCTGACTTCCTATAAAGGTGGTCACGCCAAATTTGAATTAGGTTGGGTGAGACAGAGGACAAAAACTGAGATTTGATTGTTTACAGTTCGCATTCTCTCCTGTCTTCCCACTTGGCCAGATTATTGTCACATATTGTCAAATAATATAGTCAAACCACTGGGTTCTTTCTCTTTCCCTGCGAAGAACGCCCTCCCAAAACGCCCATTCGTATTGCCCGCACGGGACACCTTGAGTAATGTTCGTGACGGTATTGGTGATACCACGGAACCTGAGCCACAATACGCACGCTGTAACAAACCCTGGCAATAAGTTTTAAGGTGAAGGACAGAAACCTGAAACGGTGACCATCGGAGCCCAAATTAACCTCCGGCGAATGGGCTCCCTGTCTGTTTAGCAGGCAGGCCGTTTCGAGACCTCTCTCGGTATCAGGAAAACCCGAGCGAAGAAAATACCCCCGTCCCCTGCTTTTATACATGATGAAAGTTTTTTTTTCTAAATTTCCAAACCTATGATCGGCCCCCTAATAGGGGATGCACAGAAATATCCTTTCCACTTCTTCCGACCATGACAATCCCGAAGCCTGATAACGATCTCCTTCTAGGTAATTGAATCTCTTCAACAAGCCAGGATATTGCTTCACAGTTCGTGTTCTTGAATTCAAAGTTTTTATAAAGTATTATAAAGGAGTCCTATAGAGCTAAGAAGCAAAAAACCGGCGTGATCTTGGTCGACGTACACAGTCAGCAACAGGGCACAAAACTCCTGAAGCTGACCCGAATTGCCATTCTTGACAAAATGGTCACGCGCCACCGCAACCTCAACAGCTCACAGGGCGTGATCTCGGAGCCAAATTTAGGAAACGATACAGAGGCTGATCCTCTTGTAGGAATGAAAAGTCAAGGTCTGACGGCTGTCAGGCGCATAACCATAGAAGAGACGATAAAGTATACCCACTAGACATATCATTCTGACATTTGACAGTTCCGTCCTTCCAGACCACATCAACGCTGGTTTCATTCGGTGCTCCGTCCAAGCTCACATCCAGAACCCGCGTTGCTGTTGCAAATGCCAGCGGTTCGGGCATGGTACTAACTCGTGTCTGGGACAAATAACCCGTGCAAAGTGCGCCCTACATCACCATCCTATAGATAACTGTAGTTCACAACACCTCTGCATTATCTGTCAGGGCCCACACATGGCCTACTCCAGGAGATGTGTAAAGCTCCAACCTGAAAAGAAATTAATAAGCATAAAGGTCACAGAAAACATCACCTTTCTGGAGGCGCGAAAGAGGTTCGCCTCTTTCTCCCTGGGGAGGTACGCCGACTTGGCTAGCTGGGGGGCGGAGTGGCGTTTGGTTTCGGAGGGGACCGAGTACCGCGAGTCGGACCTGGTCCCGCCCCCCATCGGGTTGCCTCCGGCGGCCCAACCCGTCACCACACCACCTGCTCAGTCAGCAGTGGCTGTGATGGCAACACCGTCTGTTGGGGATGCTGCTGCATCCACTCTTTCCTCTCCACCGGCACGAAGCACACGCGAGGGCATGAAGGAATCGTAGACGGAGGAAACCGCAGTCGTTCCCACCCCCGCCATCCCGCCTGTGCCACCAGGGTTGCTGCTGTCGCAATCGGCGGTCGCCGCTAAGAAAAGGCCACCGGAAAGGGTGCCAAATCCGGAAGTCTGGTCCGCCAGGTACCCTTCCAAATCTGATGATAAGTTGAATGTGTTACTTACCTGTCTGCGACGCAGCGGAAGGAGAGGGTCCCTCCATCTAAACCTCCACAGAAGGTAAAAAAAGATCCTCGCAAGAGTGGAAGCCCCGAAAGACCCTACGTAGTCACACTTCAGTAGCTCTAACACATCATAATGGGAAGAGAAAATATTGTTCAATAAAACTGCAGAGGCCTTCTTTATCTTCACGAGGTATACATAACCCTGCATGCTCATCAGCAAAGTGTAATGTGTGTCCAAACAACACATTTGAATTCTAACCACAGGAATTTTTTAGTTATGAGGTATTCAGAAAGCATAGGGATGGCTGCACACAGTCCTCGTGCGGTGTGGCAATAGTCCCCCGGAAATATTTATCATGCCACCCTCTCACTCTGAACCGTGTCCTTTAAGCTGTAGCAAGTGGCAAAGTATAATAATTAGGTTGATAACGGTATGCTTCATTTAAATTCTCCCAATGTCGCAATATCGAGCTCCGACATCGAGTCGGTGGTTGACCAGCTACCCGAACCACACATACAGGCGACCTAATGCGCACAAGTCTATATAGTGCTCCTCCAAAACGGATGCCCGAGGTCGCCTGATAGAGAAGTTTTACCATCCTCTAGAGCAGGCCTTTTCAAGAATAACAGTCGAAACACCATAACATAGGACACAACACACACTCAGTTCTTGACTCGGCAATTGGCTCTGCAGTTCTCTTTCCTCTTCTCGAGTGCGGTGTGGGCACTGACCGATATGGCAGTGACCACTTCCCCACCTCACTAACGTATATAGGTAAAGGCCCATGCAGTCCATCTTCCCATAATAGGTTCAATGAAGCACGAACTAACTGGAATACATTTACAGAGACATCCAAACTACACCACACATCCATAGGACACCTACACGTTGAAGAAGCTACCCAACTCCTCACGGCGCACATCCTCGACGCCGCCGAAAGGTTCATTTCCCACGCCTCTGGAGCCCCGCGCAACCAGCGGAGGCTGTGGTGGAATGAGGACTGTAGGCGGGAGCGAGAGGCCCAGAACAAGGCGTGGCGTATCCTTCGTCGGTACCCCACGTCGGGTAACCTTATTTTGTTCAAACGGGCCAATGCGTTCGGAAAACGTGTGCGCCGTGAGTGGTGTGCGGGCACTGACCCATATGGCAGTGATCACTCCGCCACCTCACCAACATATATAGGTAGAGGACCATGCCGTCCAAATGCCCAGAATAGGTTCAATGAAGAAAGAGCTAGCTGGAATACATTTACAGAGACATCAAACCTACACTACGCAACCATATTACAGCTACAAATTTGATAAGCTTCCCAACTTCTTATGGCGCAGATCCTCGACGCCACCTAAAAGTCGATTGCCCACGCTTCTGGTGCGCTAAGCAACCAAACGAGGCCGTGGCGGAATGAGTACTGTAGGTGGGCGCGAGGCCCAGAGCAAGGCGTGAGGTATCCGTCATCGGTCCCACCCGTCGAAAAACATCCTTTTGTTCAAAAGGGCAAAGGCGTTAGGAAAACGTGTGTGCCATGAGGCAAAAGGAGATGGTGCTCATTCATAACGTCAGTAAACTACTACATAGACACACGAAAAGCATGCACAAGAATACGCAAACACAAAAGACAACAAAGACACAGCCTTCCTACGGTCAGCACAACAGGGGCCACACTCCAACACCAGGCTGACACACTCGCACAACACTACCAACACGTGTTGAGTTCGGCACACTTCACAAACCCTCTAATGAAACACAAACGTTCAGCCGAAAAGAAGCCTTACATGATGACAGATCAACCACGTCCTATGACTCCGTGTTTTCGCTTCATGAACAGAGGGGTCTGAGTACCTTTAAACCCTCAGCTCCCCTCCCAGACAACTTCACATATACAACGATACAGCACTTACACGCAGACAATCTTGTAACGCTGGTACTACCATACAACAGATATGGCTTTTGGGGCAGCTTCAAAAGTCTTGGATGCGGCCAATGTAGTGGGTTTCCTAAAAGAAGGAAAGGACCCATTGTCCCTCTTAAGTTGCTGTCCCATCACCCTAACAACTGGGTCTAGAAGCTCTTCGAGAAGATGGTAAACAGGAGACTGATGTACTTAATGGACTACTATTGTCATCTCGTGAGCTGCCAGGCAGGCTTCAGGACGGGGCGATCCACGAACGACCACATCGTGACACTTGAATCATATATAAAGACTGCCTTCCTGCGTGAACAGATCTGTCTTACAGTGTTTTTCGACATCCAGAAGGCCTATGACACCCCTTAGGGTTACGGCATTCTTAGTGACCGCAAGTCATTTGGTGTCTCGGGTAGCATGTTAAACACCCTTGTAAGTTATTTCTCGCAGAGACATTTTGCGTGAGAGTCGGTGGTGCACTTTCAAGGGTTCACGTGTAAGAAAAAGGTGTCCTTCAAGGTGGAGTATTGAGCTGTACTGTCTTCATAGTCAAGATGAACTGTATTTGAAAGGCATTGCCACCTACAATCTCTTATTCCATGTATGAAGACGACGTCCAAATATGTTTTAAAGCATGTGATATGTCCATCTGACACCGTCAAGTCAAGCTTGGTGTCAACAAAGTTTCGAGATGGGCTGACAAGAATGGTTTTTAACTAAATCCCGGAAAAAGCTCTTGTGTTGTGCTCTCCAGGAAGTGTGGGGGCAACACAGAACCAGACATCACCCTTAGGAACATGGCGATTCCTGTGAACAAGGAGCACAAGTTTTAAGGTATTTTTAATGAAAAGCTGACATTCATTCCTAATATCACACAGCTGAAATACAAATGCCTAAAAACAATGAACATTCTTAAGCTCCTCCCACACCAATGCTATGGGGCCGACAAACAACTCCTGCTCTGTCTCTACACGGCCTTTGAAGGGTCTCTGCTTGACTACAGCAGTGTCATATATGGGTCAGCAACAAAAACAGAACTTAAAATGGTTGACCCAGTGCTGCATCGTCGCCTTCACTTCTCATGCGTCGTTTTCCGAAGTAGCCATGTCGAGAGTCTGTGTGTCGTGTGTGACAAATGGTGCCTAGGGCATCAGTGGGAGTATGTTGACTTGCTGTATGCATCTAAGATCACATCTCTCAACAACATTGCTTTTATCCTATCATGAACGATACAGCAAATTTACAACACTTTTTAAACTGACCATCTCTCTCCATTCCTCTCGGTCTCAGAGTTAGGGAGGAGGCTTCTGTACTCTATGTCTCTCTGTCAGACACGCACAAGACACTCATCTATAAATAAATTCCACCGTGGCATCTAGGTCCTATATCATGCGACCTGTCATTCACACTAGTGGAAAAAAGGGTACCCAGGAGTGCGATTTTGCAGTACTTTCTATTCCTGCAGGATAGGTACAGGTGTGCCTAATTCTTCAGCGACTCGTCCAAAGCTGCTTTTACTGTCTCTTGTGCAGCGTACGGACCAGATAATAAAGTTAGCAAAACAATAAATTTTTAATAAAATTTCATAGCATTCATTTTTCAGTTCATCTACAAAACAATTAAATATACATAATTTTCATAACAGTATTTACGCGCCAGAAGCATATGGCATCTTGCTCGTTTTAAAGCACATCATCAAACATAATACTTCTGAGTCCATAGTGTACACAGATTCTCTAGCATTGTACACACTTTCATCAGGAAGGTCATCTGATGATGATTGCTATTGGCTTCCCCTTTAAAGCGGGGTGATGGCATGTCATATTACCAAAAAGGACAAATAAACCCATGTTTTACACTCTTGTTTTAATACTAGCGATGCATGGGGCAGGCACAGAAAGCTTATTAGGCCAATATACTTTTTTTCCTCTGATAGGCAGTAACTGTCCTAGGCAAAATTCCCTCTCTGCTTATCATTCACCAGCATTCTAATCTTCTGTTTGTCCCCTCGAAAGCATTGAAGTTACCTTCCGCTTTGATACCCTAAATCCTGGGGCTTCTGGAAGCCCAATATTCCCTTAATGTGGATTTGGATGGATATCCTCACATTCTAACACTATGTGCCGCATTTTTTGTTTCTTTTCCGCAGAGCACGCATACTCAATCATTTCGTGAATACTTCCCCACAAAACGCTTAATTCGCAGGCAACCTGCTCTAGCCTCAAAAAGCAAAGCGCTGCCCTGGCAATTATCGTAGAAGTTTTCCTTTCTCATCTTCAATTTCTCAGCCATGTAGATCTCTAACGACGTTTTAGCTTCTATTTTTCCCTCTTTTTATTCTTTTCCATCTGCCTTGCCTATTTTTTGGTTACCTTGGCTGTTTGAAATTCTCCACTGTTCTTTCCGTATTTCATCGTTCAACTTCTACTCTTTTGTAATCACTGTGTGTCCAGGCTTTTCAAGTATAGGTACCTAAACAACTTAGCTGCCCACCTTCGTTGATCCATTGTCCTCAACCTCAGCTCAAAGCATATTTTACTCGGTGCTTCTGTAACTTCAAACGACGCCCATCCCATATCTCCCTGAACTGCTTCGTTAGTTGTTTTGCCATGCGCGCCTAAGGCCAAACGTCCCACTGTTCTCTGGCTTACTTCAAGGCCTGATAGAACGTCTGTTTTTAAGGAGAGTACAGCATTCGCAAACGTGAGACCCGGTACAATTACTCCTTTCCATATTCCTCTGACTACTTCATATTTGTTATACCACCCCGGAGCTCTATGCTTAATTATAGCTGCGTTTCGCTTTGCCCTAACGTTAAGTTTCTCTTCGTGAGATCCTAAGTAGTTAGCCGCTTCGTTTATCCACACTCCGAAGTATTCATATTATTTCCCTCTAGGTAATTCGCCTTGCTGGATAGACATTGCGTCAGTGGTAGCGTCAATAAAAACCATTATTCCTCATTTTTCTTCACTGAAATTTAACCAGAGGTCGGTGGCTTCCTGGCCGCTAATATTTACAAGCTGCTACATATCGGTTTGCTTATCAGCTAAAAGAACAATGTCGTCTGCGTGTAACATTCCTGGAATATGCTGTTGTACCTCTTCGCCTCGCAGCATATGGGTTAGGCTAAAACCTACTTGACGTTCTTCCAGTTTCTTTTTTAACCCTGCCATGTAAAGCATGAACAGTTTTGGGCTCAAAGGGCATCCCTGTTTCTGTCCACAATGGAGATTCACCTGCTGGGCGCATTTCTGTCCTTCCCATGTAAGGTGCACTCTATTGTCTTTATAGATTGCTATAAGGAACTGTACTAACTCGTCATCTAATCCCCGGAGTTTCAGCATTCTCCCCAGCCGTTCTCTGTTTACGTGGTCATATGCCCTTTGATGTCTCAGAACGTAATCCATAGTGTTATATTCTCTGCTTTCGCAATTTCAGTGCATTGTGTTATCACAAACAAATTGTCATCCAGTCGCCTGTCTTGTCTAAATCCATTCTGCAGTTCCTCAAGTATTTCATTTTTTTCTATCCGTGCTTCAATTTCTGATTTTGTCCCCTGTATTACGAATCTATAAACCACTGATGTTACTGTGAGTGGTCTGGATGAATCAATACTGGCATGTCTCCTCGGCCTTTATATATTAAATTCATCCTACTTTCTAGCCGGTCCTCTCGTGTTTATTTGGTTTCTATCACCTTATCTATTGCCATCATAAACGGTTGCTCACTTTTAGGTCCAAGCAGATTTTTCAGTTTCATTGGTTTTGCGTCCAGGACCACTGCTGTGGGGGGGGGGAACCTTTTGCTCTGCTTTTTTCCAACAAAGTACGCTCAAACTTATTCCCTTTCTGCAGTCTCTTGTGGTGCTGATGGTATCGGTGCAGGTCTCCCTACCAATATTGCCCGAAACTTCTCACTGATCACTCAATGAATATGCGCCAACGCGTGCTCTCTTAAATGTTTCCCCGCCTCATCAATCAGGAATTTTAGATGGTTATCGTTATTTGAGCTTAGTAATTTTACATGGTTGCAAAACTTTTTGGATGCGATTTTGTCCTTCTTCCGTATTTCTGCCATCCATTGTTCACTTTTCTGCTTGATATTTGCGTGTACCATTTTCTGCACTTCTGGTTTTTCCCCACGTTAAATATCCCATTTCTGCTTCACTACCTCCGGTTTCATACCAGTTCACCTAAAAACTCCGTGGTCAATGTTTTTTATGGTAATAATGACTGCGTATACCTTAAATCTTCAAATAACTATATGCTGTATACCAGGGCACTATGGAATGACTGGGAATAATGCCGCTGATCAAATCGCTGGCGCTGCTGCTCTATTTACAACAGTTGACATTACAACAGTACCTTACACCGACCTAACGACACGCATCAAAGGACAGCTTCGTAAGAAAACCGACAGCTTCGTAAGAAAACCGAAAACGTAAGAAAACCACAATTGGGACCCTACACAACTTACTCACACAGCATATACGCTGAAGTCGCTCTGGCTAGGCTGCGGATAGCCCGCACGCATGTAATACCCTCCCACCTGCTCACTGGATCTTCAGGACCCATGTTTAGCAGGTGGGGAAAGGACCTTTCTGTAGTCCACATACTCATCACATGCAAGGCGCTGGACACAACACGACACAAACATTTCCCTGAATTACACAGATGACACATTAAACGGCACCCTTCATACTTTTTAGTCGTCGAAGCAATGTTTTCTAGTCAACGTGTTCTTAAGTTTTTAGCTGAGGTAAAATTTCTGCAGCTCTTGCCATATCACGTGTAATCATCCTGGCCTGGTACACCAGGCATCTACATTGTGTTTTTTTATTATGTCACTCTTCTACTCCCAGGTGTTAATATTTACAGGCTCATGAACCATTAAATAGCTTCTTCTCTGGCGCGGTTTGCCTTTAGTCGGCCTTGGGCAATAAAAACTCAACCATCATCATCATCACCCCACTCGAATTGCTATCCGGCCGTCCACCGTGTCGGCTTCACGCAACTTCGCCTTCCACACGAGCAGGATTTCGACCCCTGGTGTAATGTGTCGGGGATGGGGGAGGTGCGTTGGAAGCAGCGGGCAGCGTTTGGGCCGGAAGGATCTCACCTTCAAGAAACGGCTGGGAAATTCATGGGCGGCCATTGGCGTGATCCGGTTTACCAGAAATGACACGTGTTCTGTTTTGAGACGATCGAACTCGGAGGGTGAAATCTCTTGAAGATGCAGATTGCCTGTAGAGGTATGCGCCTTTCAAGTGACGGACGCTAGGTGGTTAGGAAATTAGTAATAACATCAAAGTGTTGCGCGCCCGTACCTACTATTGGTGCTGTATTAGGATCTGATGGTGTTGCAAAATGACAGATGAGTAGTGAGAGAAACGAGGCTGTCTCGCCGTCATTTAGCATTAGCGAGGGCGTTGCGGGTTTGTTCGATCTTGCGTGACATCTCGTGCAGAAGCATCTGCTGTTGCAGATTGGCTTGATGGTTTCAGCGATCGGAAAGACGGGCCCTACTTCCGTTTCGGCGAGATTGCCTTCAATGTTGGTATTTTTGGATAACTTCATTGGTTCAGCGCCTGTGCAGTCGCGGTCGGTGGTGGTTTATTTATTTCGTTTTCACTGGATTTCTTATGAACTTCCCATTGTTAATAGAGAGTTATAGCAGATCGGAAAAACGGTTCCGGTACGGTACACGATACCCGTTGCCGGACCATACCGGGAAAGCTCGTTTTCAGAGTTATAGCAGACCGTAATTACCGGCCATGCTACCGTAACTGGGAGCGACTTGTGTTGTACGTCCTATGGCAATTTTTTGTGAGTCTGTGGCGTTTCCTGCGCTGAAATATTAGTTTTCAGTTCTCAAAGCGCTAAAAACTGTATTAAAAAAAACACCCAACGCCTATACGGAGATTCGAACTGCGGCTGCGTGAACATGAAGCAGGCATTTTACCTCTACGCCCTTTCAATAGATGGCGCCAGCAGGTGAAGCTGGGCTCTCAGTACATACGGCTGGCTGTTTCTAGTTTTTCGTTGTATGTGAGACTCCCTCGCACTAATACCGCCTGTTCCTCAGTCGCCGATTAGTAGACGGGCCCCATGTTGCTGTTAATACTAGTTATGTAGCCGTATCGCTTTTATTTAACCTAAAAGAAGCTATCTGACATGCGTCGCTCGACGACACAAGCCACGGAAGTTGGGCTGGACCGTGATTCTCTTGCTGCTTGAACTGTCAGAATCGCGCGGATTTCACTTGTTGCAACCTCATTTTTCCTAAACGATCTCATAATTACAATCCGTTCGACTAGGCGTGAGCCAATCGTACGTCGCCCAAACTCTTCCAAAGCGCCCGCCCGCTTTTGAACGATGGACACGGTAGGTCTCGGTACCGTGCGGCCAAGTCGCTCCGGCATACAGTAGGGTTCTGTGCATGCGCGGTGGCGTCCAGACGGTAGACGTTACCGTACCGGAACCGTTTTTCCGATCTGCTATAACTTTCTAATAGCAGGTACTGATAACGCTTGGAGGAAGCAGTGCTAACTGCTGGGAGTTTGAATCGCAAGGGCGTTTGTGGAGGTAGTCGAAAGCTTTTGTCATTTTTAGAGCTTTCCTGACCCCTACCTTCGTACTAAGCAGTAGGTGTCCGTTTGTGGGGTCCTTCAAAAAAGGACGGTTTGCATCATTTATAGGTGTTTATCTTAGAGACTGAACACTTCTTCGTGGTTCTGCAAGTTTGCAGCCAGAGTTTGAAGTAGTAAGATTTAGTTTCTTGAGGCTGTCTGCTAAAACTCGGCCTGTTCCTGAACAAAACCGAGGTAACGTTTAGTAACGAGAGACCGCAGGAGGTCTCCGCAGCGGAGGTTTAATGCGAAAGGAATGGAAGAAAATCGAGATGATGATTGTTGCACGCTCCAGGAGGCAAGGCTTCTTCCTCACTTCGATTGTGCCTTGTACGGGAGATCCGCTGATGAGGATCTTCAACAGGTTTTGCGCCCGCCGGAAATTGCTCAATGGCTTGAATTGGCGCTCTCGTTTGAAGCAGTTTTAAACCGGAGGTACGTGTTTGGTTGATCGTCGTAGCAACGCCTTGTTGTTTTATCGCAGAAGACACGATCTCATTCTTCCATTGCTACAGATATACGTCCGTTTATACCACACATCCTCAAAAACGTCCTCGGGCCTTTGTCTTGGATTTGTACCAACGTCACCTTCCAGTAACTGTGGGCTTCTTGTACCTTTGACTCGTGCCGGTTTTTTGAGCCAAGGCATGGCGAGAGTCGAAAAATGTAGCTCTCCAAACAGAAGCGGACGGTTTATTTTCGTGGCACCGAGGACGGGCGTTCGTCGTTTGATTCCACGAGGGGTGAGCCTCGTGCTTCGAGAGCGAGCTCTGAGTGCGAGCTACCCCTTCGCATTTCCGTCGCATCTAGGTTTGTTCTTTGTCCTCTTCATGCATCGGAGAAGAATGGCGAGAATTACTTTCCACACCATTGATCTAAGCTCCTTCAAGTATTCATTTCGCCATCTCGCCCACCATTCTTGCATTATGCCACAACGACTCATCCATGCATCTTCAATATCGCGGCTCTTTTCTTGCCTGTGGAGTCGTGAAGGTGCAGCGTGCCACCATTTGCTTCCGCTGGTGTTAATGGAAATGGCTCGTCGGGCTCTCCGCATACGTATGTCAATGGACGAGTGTGCAGAGCTCCTTGCACCAGTCCACAACTTCCCAAGACATGTCATTCTCTTGGCGATTACATTGTGTAGGGATGCTTTCTTGCTTCGTATGAGGTGTAATAAAAACCGCCCCTAGAAGGTCACTCTCCGCAATGGCCTTTCACTTGATCTTGTGCCTACTACCGTTACTGAACAATAAATCATTCATTATTACTTCAAGCGATCTGTTGACCTTCCTTTGACCCTTTTGTAAAACTTGGCATTGTAAGAGTATATGTCCTCTTGGAGTCCTCTTCGAGTTACAAATGTTCGAAACGCTTGTAGGAAACTCTTTGTGGTCATGTCGTCTGTCAATTGTAAGTTAACTCCACTCGTCACTGCACAGGTGAAAAAGGACATATTGTTGTATTTGCTGGCCTTTGTACGTTGCTTACAGTTTTCCGGTGAAGTCTACTCATAACTTGGAATTGCTTCGCTTCGTTTACCCGATCTGATGGCAGTGGACGTACTGGCGTTTCTACGTGTTTTGAGTTGGCATTTGCTGGCCTTTGTATGTTGCGTACAGTTGTCCGGTGAAGTCTACTCTGATACTTTGGCATAGCTTCGCTTCGTTTACCCAATCCGCTGGCACTGGAGGTACTGGCATTTCTACGTTTCTTGCGTTGGCCTTTAACATGTTACGCATTTGGTAATGATCTGCTTCACCTCCTGCCGTCCTTGTTCTACCGTGCATTCGTGAATTGTTTGGGAGTACAGTGACACGACGATTTAAATCCTTTGTTTCGAGTGCTACCTGTGTTAATTACGAAAGGCATAAAACACTTCTTAGTTTCCAGAACGCAGTACTCTTTGGCCTTTGTTATTTTCGCTGATGTTAGTGCACTTTTTATACGATTCCTTTAAGCAGTTTCGATGAAACGAAACACCCAGGCGAAACATGGAGAAGCTAGTTGAAAGAGGCGTATCTTTCATTTGTTTAGTAATGACGGTTTTGTTTGCTCCGCGGAAAGTTTGTTGCATTGTAAAGTTTCTCGCTCATTCTCCGTGTTGCTGTTCATGTCGACTTCGGGGTCCAGACTTTTGGGCAACGATGCTACCTTTGTCCATCTGGCTAGTCCTTGCATCAATGCAGATGAATTCTAAGGTCTAAAATCATTCCACTTCGGTCCTCAGCTCCCCGTTATTTGTTTCAACCTCGAGTACCATCCCCGCCTGTGTCTCTTTCAGTCTGATAGTATACTCGCTTACTGGTCCAGGCACTGTCCAGCCGAATTCAGGCTAGGCTGCGACAAGTCGGCTCTCAACCTGTTGTATTTGTCCCGTGAAGAACTCCGAGTGGTGATCTGGCCCGATGAGACGTCGAGTTGTCCCAACATCCTCCGTCTCAAACTCATCTTCCGCCGCACCTTGTCTGTGATGTTTCTGTCGGGTGCTGGGAGATGGCAGTGAGATGATCCCTAGATAAAAGGCTTCGACAGCTATAGCGGACTCCGTTTCTCGACTGTTTACAATCACTTTCATGACGTCCATTGATTGCAATTTTTCGTCCCCTCCAAAGGAGTCAATTCTCAGCTTTTCTTGGCTTAGAGTCTTAGGCTGTAATCTTTTCGGCTAGAAATGTGTTGATGAAGGTTTTTTGAGTGCCACTATCAAGAGGTACTCGACAGGTGTTTTCTGATGTTTCTCCGTGTAGCCATCCTATTGCTGTCGGCAGCAACACGCAGTTTCTAGTCCGCTTCCCCACTGATTGCATCAGGGACGTTGCTGTTTGCTGTACTGTGGTGGATTCCTGTCTCTTTTGTCTGTTGTATTGCATAGTGATGTTGCGTTGTGGCCTTTCAATGTCTTGAAAAACACATTTGCTTCGCAAATCCGCGTCATATTATTGGGTCGACTACACTTTAAGCAAAATCTGTTTTCGGTTGGCAGCTTCTTTTTCTCTTCTATAGGTAGGCTTCGCGTGCATTCTCTGGTCGGGGGGTTCATTTCTTTGCAGAACAAGCAGTCCTTGTTCACAGAATTGTAGGAAGTAGCAGTCATGCTGTATGGTTTTTTGTTCTCCTGCTTAGTTCTTGTACCTGCTGTCTCCTTATCCCGCTGAGTTTTTTCGCTGAAAGACACCTGTTCCCATACGAATTCTGAGCCTGCAGCGCATCGGCACTCTTCTATTCCTTTGATGACGTCGTTTCTTCGCTATTAGCCATAGAATTTTTTCAGATGCCTCCTTTGTATTGAACGGAATCAGTCCCTCAACTGGCATAGCCCTTTTTTAATCCTGGCATCAAAATTGGGGCGTAACAGTCAGTGTTCACTCCTAGAGACTGATCGACGTGATTTTTGCTCGCCAGTGTTCTGGTATGAGGCCCGTTGTTGGCATCAGCTCGATCTTCCATCCTATCTTCTGGATGACCCTTCTGCCGTGTTCGGTGCAGCTGAGTCACACTCTCTTGTTGGACAGGTGGGCTTCCACAAGCTCGTCCACGGTGTTGTGGACTCCCAATTCATGCAGCCCTTTGGTGGACGTGTAGATGGGGAGTCCCAGGGCTTGCGTCGTTTCCTTTATTATAGGTATGTCTAGTCCTTCCCTCTGTGTCTTTGCTAGTTGCAGGTACGGTGCTGCATAGGTGATTTGGGAGATGACAAAAACCTGGACAAGGCAGATTGCGTCGTCTTCTTTTATGCCTCAATTCCTGTTGGCTACCTGTCTCAGCATACCCAGTACCTGTTTCATGGTGGTTCTGATCTTGGCAAGGGCTGCATCCGCTTTACCGTCGGTCCTCAGTATGAGCCCCAGTATACGGCATTGTTGGGTGGGCTTTATCTCGATTCCGTCTATTTGAAGAGTGATTTGACTCGTGGTGTTCTTGTTAGCACCCGGTGGGACTACTAAGAGCTTGGACTTTTGGGGGGCGCAGCTCATGCCGCACGACTAAGCGTACTCATGCACCGTCTTCGCTGCTTGCTGCAATGTTTCTTCCATCCACACATCTGACCTTGCTCTGTTCGTACATACCGTGATATCGTCAGCGTAAAATGCGTGGTCGATTCCTTCAATCTTTTCCAATAGTCGTGGAAAGGGCAGGAGAGCGAGATTGAACAGCAGAGGTGAGATCAACGATCCCTGGGGTGTGCCGCGCTCGCCCAGTGTTATGGGGTCCGACCTGGTTCCTCCTATCGCCAATGTTTCCGTTCTGCCCGTTAGAAAGTTTCTGACATATGGGAAGGTCCTGCCTCCACATCTCGTTGTGTTAAGGTTCCGTAACACGCTGTCGTGGGTTACGTTATCAAACGCTCCCTTGAGATTTAATGCTAGGATGGCCCTTGGTCCGGCTCTGGTGGCCTGTGTGACCACCAGCTCCTGAAGTTGAATCATGATGTCTTGTGTGTGAGATGTTTTCAAAACCCGTACATGGTGGCCGGTATTTGTCTCGTGGCCCCGAAATGTTCTTGGAGTCGTCGCAAGACCATGCGTTCCATTACCTTTCCGACACAGGATGTCAGTGATATCGGCCTAAAGTTGCCCACCGACGGGGGTTTCCATTGTCTCGGTATGAACCTAACTTCGGGTTATTTCCATTCGTCCGGCAATGTCGAGGTCTCCCAGGCAGTATTGATATACTGGAAAAGTTCATTTGCTGTTTTACCACAGATGTTAGCTAGGAGCCTATACGTAATGTTGTCCGTGCCGGGGGCGCTTTTCCTGTTGCTGTCGTCAATTGCCGCCCATAATTCTGCGATGGTGAATGGGCGATCTAACTCTTCGTTTTCGGGTCAATCGAATTCGTCTCGTGGGGGTGAATTCCTTTCTCGGTTTGCAAGTACTTCTTTTTAAGTTCTTTCAGGAGTTTACTTTCCCTCCCTTTATACGTGTTTAGTACCTTGGTCAGGTTCTCATTCGTTGCTGTTTTACTTTGTGATGGGTCAATAAGATGTCTCAGTAGCTTCCACGTTTTACAGGCAGATAACTGTGCTTGAAGGCCCTCACAGATCTTGTGCCATTTTTCTCTGCATAGCTTGGCGGCATATTCTGCTATTTGTTTGTTTAGTAGTGCAATGCGTCGTGCCAGCTTTCTATTCCGTCATTGACGCTTCCACCTGCGGGTCAGCGAGTGTCTGGCTGCCAACATGTTGGAATGCTTGGCGTCAACGAACGGTGTGTCTGTTGTTGTTTTGATGTCCTGTGTAAATTTGCGAAGTGCTTCCCGTTGTCTTTTGGCCCATTCCAAATATGGCTCTATGAGATGTTTGGCTTCTGTCTCCACTCCTTCTTGTGTGGCGCAACCCTCTTGGGTATGTTTCCTCGTCTTGTCCCAATCTGTGACTCTTGCTTTCCCTGGCTCTGCATTGTACTTGGGTCCGTGTATATTGACGTTAATGGTCTTGTGGTCGAAGCCTAAGTCGACGTCATCACATTTCCATTCCATCTCGAGCGTTCCCGACATCCATGTTAGATCTGGCGTAGTGTCATTGGTGACACTGTTGCCAGTTCGAGTTGGCACTCCGGGTTCGTTGAGAAGTGTGAGGGTATGATTTTCCATCGCCTGTGCAAGAGCTTTTCCTTACTTGCATGCGAGCTTGTAACCCCACATCGGGTGTGGTGCATTGAAATCACCCAGGACTAGGAGTGGTCTGTCTTTCCCTAGTTGCTTCGCATCCCCCACTATCGCGTCAAAGTCGTATGGATGCTTAGCACCCGGTCTGCAGTAGCTGTTCATTATGAGTATGTTTCTTGTGCTTCGTATGTCTTTTGCGTGTATCTCCACGAGTGTGTGATCACATCCGTGTTGTGCCGTGACGTGTTGCTTTGCCGCCAGGGTGTTTCGTACGAGGATAGCTGTGCTCTTCTCTGTTGGGTCCGTATATGTTATATATCCTGGCAAACGTGGCATACTTCTGTTTCCAGTAATGTTATGACGACTGGTTGGCGGTACTTGTCTTGTCCTCCGATGTACAAGGTGAGTTCCATGTCTTTGTTCTGAAACTTCTGCAGTTCCGTTGATAGACAATAGAGACTTCGTTGTTGTCTTTCCCTTTCCGCTGCCGCTTATTGTTGGGATTCAGTGCCGTCTTTTCGGCTGACGTCTATGCGACCTATTCTCTTTGCGATGGTCTATTTCAGTCTTTCAGCCCACTACTTCTTGAGGAACCCGTACCGGTTGCGAACTTCCATAGCGCTTACTCTGGCCGCAAGGCGATCGTGCTTGAAATCCAGCGAGGTGATACGGTCATCCAACCTGCCTAATGCTGCCAGAATGGCCCCTTCACCTCGTGTTATGTGCGTCAGCTGATCTGCCTTCTTATTAATTGTTTGTTGCTGGTTGATATCCTGTGGGGCTTCTTCTGCTTCCATCTCTTGCGTTTCTGCATTCTGTGTTGTCTTGGGGGTGCCGAGAATGACGACCTCTTCCTCGACGTTTTATGTGGTCCCTCACGCGTGGTAGCTACTGGTCTTTCTTCGTGTCCTTGTGTCTTTTTCTGCTGCGTGTTACCTGTAATTTTCTTTAATCTGCTCATTAAATCCTGAATTTGCGCAATTTGTCGTTCATTGATGTTCTTTACTCTATTACCACTACGCTTCACCTTGTGTAACATATGAGGGGGTGGGGAAGGGATTCAGGGGTTCGAGCTTTGGGAGACTCATTGGACCAGCCACATTTCTATGGTTGTTCCCGCGCTGGTCTTCAGGGCCGCCCCTCGATCTCGAACGTCCTCGTTGTATCCCATTCTCCACTCTGTCGCCACACCCGGCTCCGCTCCGGGCAGCCGACGCCGCCAGTCCAGCTGTATCCCAGCGCCGGTTCCCGGCCTGCGCCGCCGGCCTCGACGGGGAGCACCCTTGGCGGCCACTTGCGCTGCTCCGTCCTCTGGATTGAGGCCCTCGGCTGACGCTGCGCTCTCGGCGCAACGTTGGGAAATCCTCGCCAAACTCTTTCTGTTCTTGTTCTTGTTGTTGTCGTAGTTCCCATTGTCGCCTTCGCACCACGTACGGGGTCTTGAAACGATTGGTGCACTCTTGGCCGCCTGTAACGTAATCGCCGCCGCATAGTTGACACTTCGGCTTGCAGCATGTTGCGTGGTCTTCGTCACGGTTTGGGTGTCCACACCCTATACAGATTCTTGTGTCGGGGAAGAGGCAGACGTCACCCCGGTGTCCGATCTTCCCGCACTGTCTGCATACGTCGTGGTGTTTGCGATACAGGACGCACCCCATCCACATAGGGCCGTATTTGTCATATTTCGGTACCCTCGTCCCGTCGAACAGTACTATCACCGCAGACGTCCCTCCAATGCGGTGCGCCTGCAGCGCGGTGGGGTTGGTCTCATTTACAATGTTGTCGTTGATCTCCTCGTCTGTATGAGTGGCATCAACTCCTCTGATTACGCCTTTTGCTGTTCCTTCTGCTGCTGCTCTGTATGCCCATATTGGGTGTGCTGTTTCCCCCACTGTGAGGTTATGCATTCTGTGGTAAGACTCGGCTGGCTCTTCACTTGGCGTGCTTATTACGATGATGTTTTGAGCGGGGTCTGCGCAGAAGGTGTCCATCCTTGATTCTGCCTTGCTCATTTGGGCTGCCGCAACGACCGCCGCCATTACTGCCGTAGCTGAAGTACGAGCGACATCTAAGCCGCCGCGTGGTCGGATGATGATTTTGGTCTCTTCGCGCGGCATTGCCGGCATACGTGCTCCCTTTGTTATTCTCGCTGTCACCCTCTTCGCGTAATTGACCCGCTCCCTCGTTCTTTATTGGTGTTCAGAGGATGAAAAGGACTCACCGGCTTTCAGTTCGGTACCGAGGCGCTTGGTGCGACGGCTGTGGGCCGCCCATCTCAACGTATCGTTAGGCACAAAGTCCTCACAAAGCACTTCCACACACATTCGTCCTCCGTGGTTGCCAAGTTGCAACCACTTCACTGATGTTGTACTCACTTCCATATCTGTCGTTGAGTCCATGCTGCACCGCTGAAGGCTTTCCGCAAGGTCCGGGAGCCGCCCGCGGCGGAGTGCGGTCGGCCGCGCTAAGCCTAGGCGTCGCAGCCATTTCGGAAAAAGCCCGGTAAATCACCAAATCCGATGTCTTTTGTGCCAAATCTGGTATCAAATTGCAGCGGATGGTATTCTGCAACTCGTGGTACTCATGAATTTCACACAGCGTGAAACGTTTGGCGGAATAAAGCATTTCCCGAGGTGAAACACGTCTGCACCCTTCGTCGTCGTCGTTCCTCTTATTTCTTGGAATAAATCGTTAGAGACCTTATTTTTTAAAATCATCAAACTATAAATGTAATCATTTTTTATAATCACAATTTCACAAGAAAAACACAAATATTCACAGAATAACATACGATGATATGAGATTTCGGCTGAATTGAGAGGCAATCTTTCGTATTTTCTTAACCACGCTGCTTGTTCAAGCAATTGCGTTCTTTGATAAACTAAGTAAAGCAACACAAATAACACACGCACACATACACACGTATTGCGCTAACACGCACGACATTCACAAACGAGTAGTCCTTTCGCTTGCTGAGGGTCAACTTCGGTTGCACGCCACGGTCGCTTATAACCAATTTGTCCGCTTTAAGATTAAGATACTTATCTGCGCCGCATAAAGTGCAATTAC
The DNA here is from genome assembly GCF_048455015.1 of Haemaphysalis longicornis. Taxonomy (NCBI): domain Eukaryota; kingdom Metazoa; phylum Arthropoda; class Arachnida; order Ixodida; family Ixodidae; genus Haemaphysalis; species Haemaphysalis longicornis. The sequence continues at coordinate 49,322,873 of NW_027526295.1, read as the reverse complement.
TGCTCTCAAAACCCCGTTATTTTTAAAACTTCCGTGCAGAGCCAAAAGAACTGTCATTATATATTTTTACCAGAGCTGTTGTCTACGCCAACTAGGCAGTTTAGTACTATCGGTGTTATATAGGGCTTTGCAGTACGACAGAACCGCTCACACACACAGCCGTGAAATATTTACCCTAAAAGGTATATTCTAATCTTGAGATGGGCATACTCGCACACCCATGAAGGTCGAATCCGGTGTTCATTGCGTTCACTTTCACGCTTTTCTTAAATATTGCAAAAAGCCTTCTGTCGCCATGTCCCAAAAGCATAAACGAGAATTAAAGTTACAAGCACTCAGAAAACCTCCTCAGGGAAAATCTCCCGTCATCGAAATATGTCGCTTCATCGCCACAAAACCAAGGAAAAGAGTTGTTATAGTTGCGAACATGCGCGAGGAAATTTTCAAGCAAAATTATACGTTTTGTTTCTGCCATTCCTTGGGAAGGTATGACAGCCATAGTCAGGTGGGTGTCTCAAACGGCTCTTCGCGTACAGACAGCACAGACTTAATCCATGACTCTGAAGGTAAGCGGGTACCAGGAGGCAATGAAAGATGAAACGCACAACTCAGATTCTCTGAGTCAAGCAGAGGACACGCCTCCTTAAAGACACTTTTGGTTGTCTTTGGGCTAGGTGGTGGTTGCCTGAAACGAACTGGTGTGGTCCCGCTTACCAGACGAGGTGAATTTCTATGCGTATTTGCAACCATGTACATGCCAAAAGTGACCACCTATAGCTATATTGCTTTCATCATAAGCGTATTTGAGTGTAATGGTTGCCTGTTAGTTCAGTGTTGCTGACTAGTGCTGCAACCGCAAATTTAAAACAGTGCTGTTCGCCATTAATCCCTAAAGCTTGCGAAGGCAACTATATATTTCCAGAAAGATGCATCACACACACCTTGTAGCGATAGAAAGTATCAAGCATTGTTAACTGGAAAACATTTGGCGCGTTCCTCTTTGTTAGGCATTGTCCGCTACAGGCTTTTTTGTGTAAAAAAGCGCGAGCTGATCCCCGTAGGAAAACCAAAGGCGTAAAATTAACTTATCGTTTGCCATCTTCACCGAGGAAAATATAAATTTCTTGTAAAAGCAGGCATGCTCACCGACACCAAAATTATTAAATGATTATGTGTTGGGTATGAGGATTTAAATTGCCTACTTGGCCACTACAAGAATATTAAGATATATAAAATATTCTACGTAGTAAAGTGCAGTAACTTGCATAATAAATAAATATATGATTAATACGGAGTGATTCCAGGGTAAATTCCTCGGTACCAAACACTGGTTTTTCAAACGCATGGACTGTCCATAGTCAGCTTACCACTGTCAGTGCCTTGTACTTTGACTCCAGCGTCTTTTCCGGGTTAGGTCCTGTTGGGTTTAGCTCAGTGTCTCCCGGTACGGTGTCTACGTGTGTATTTATGATGATTATTTTGATGAAATCAAACTCCCTGTAAAAAACACATGTCTAATTTAACGTTATGACCAGAACACCTGCACGCCATCGGCGTTCGCACCAACATCTTCAAGATTCGCTGAACATTTACCGGACTTCCCAACTACAATATGGTCAAACAGTAATATTACTGTGTCACTAAAATACGTCTATCGGACCGTCAACGCCAAAATACTGATCCTGTCCTCTCATTTCAGCAATTACTCCCTACGGCGTACCCTAATAAAAGGAACCAGAGTCATCACCCCAATAAGTTCTCAGGAAACTGCTATTGATTGCCACCGGTTTTTCATTCTTCTAACGATACTGGGCATGTATCCAAGAGGTCATCCATATTCACCTCAGTGTTCAGGGCTGCACAAAAATAACGTGTTCCCGGAGGAACTTGTGTCGTCCGCGAGGTTTTAATCGCCGGAGTCAGAGCTCCACTATCAGCTCCACTCCTTGCAGCGGTATAAACCACAGTAAAGTACAACACATGGTAAGAGAAATGAACACGAGCAGAAGGCTGGACTGATCCATACTGAACGAAGAGGAAGTCATTCGTAGAAAAATGAACCAGCGTTATAAGTGCAGTCGGCCTCGGGATGGCAGGCCCCATCAGGGTCTATCTGGGCACGTGTGGACCATAAAGTGCACAAAGCTGTCAAAGGTAAAGAAACAAATCAATGATGGGCTGCGCATAAAGCCCAAGTCGAGAGGCCCGCAACATTTGAGCTTGCGAAAAGCACGTGTGTAGTCACTGTGGGCGTAACGCCATTGCGACAGGGTCATGCATGCGCGAGAATGCAAGGCACATGAAACCGCCAGCATGACCAGAAATTCTTCCATGATTGGAGGTAGAAGCTTCTAAGTTACGTTTGAGCACCTCTGCTACCTAAATAAAATGAGCAGGCCAAACCAAGGCAGTGTGTTGGAGATTCTAGTATACATTTGCGTCGACCTCTGCTTGAAGTACAGTGGTTGCATCACCCGACTCTGAATGTTTTGCGCGAGACTGAGCAACTGAAACTGGAATTTGGGCTGCAGTACGTGCAGTACGTAGAAGCTGCAAGTTGATTGAGTTCAATCAAGGGGAAAATCAGGCGACGTTTGTAGCACTACAGGTTACCTGGAAGGAAAATATTCAGCAAGTGCAAGGATCGGTAACGGCTTTGATCTTTCAAATTTCAGAGGGTACTGTTACGACAATTTATTATTCTTGTTAATTTCATTTGTTCGCAATGCCCATGAATATCCTCGTAATACATAGTCGGGCCACCTGTACAACGCTACTGAGTAATCATATTTGCGTAATTCGAGAAGAGAACAAGCAAGAATAGGCTGCCAAAGACTGTATATGAGGGAGACAGAGGAAATGAGGCAGAGAGAAATGTCGTTGTTGTTTCTCAGCATGAAGGCAGAGGTGCGGTAGTCTCATAGTCCCTGCCGTAACTTTTCAGCCATTGGCCAGGAGGCTCTGCTACTTGGCGGCAACCTGGGCGACCGATAAAGTCCAAAACGAAAAATCGGCTAAAAAGCGGGCAGTGCCGTCTCCAACTGCTCCTTTGTGGTTACATTATCCTTGATTGTCGTTAGTGATAGCCGGACAGGCACACATCAGATGTTTCAGTTCGACTTTTTCAGTTTTAACAAAATGGACGTTTGAACATTGACCTTGGGGACTAGGTATCCACGAAAAATACTTGCTGGAAGAGTGATGTAAGTGACCGAGAATACTAAAGAAATCAACACAGATGGGGGAGACATAAATGAGACATTATTAAATACACACTTTGCTCCAAAAAGTTCAGAGCTTGGGTCACCCGTGCAAAGGCACTTTCGCGTCACGCCACGGCAACACTGCCACTTAGTGCAGAGCTCGCGAAACCTTTAATCAGTAATAACATAAAAAAGTTTGAAGCACTCTGTGAGAAGACGCTCATTCTGTTGCGTTGTTACAGATGTAAAGGAAGGACCCAAAATGACAGTTACCCAGAAAGAATACCAAGAACAATAGTAGGGATTAGGCCTCATGCAAGTTCCTGGTGCTTTATTCTGAAGACAACGGGGAATCTCCAAAAAAACACGCCTTTCATCAGACGTACCAAAGCGGTCCTGGAAGACGCAAGGCGTGTGGTACCCACTATGAAGCAGCCACCTCCCAGAAGCCAGACAGAAATTAACTATCTATTAGCCGGTGAGATAAGTTGCAGTGAAATGGACTCCAAGTTATCAGATGAACGTTGCACAACCGTAACAAGAGCTCGAATGCCAGTGAAGGCGCCAGCCCGAATGAGCATCTGCAACAAACACAAGCAGGTGAATAAACATGTAGAGAGTGGAAATCATGTAAAACGTCAGCGCCCGGCGTAGAGGCGCCGTCGTCCGAGCTGATCAGCCAGGCCACGTAATAGGTCACGCGGAAACGCGGCCGTTGAATGGGATGACGGGGCGATTGACACGACTTCATTCGCAGAGGTAACAGCTGGCAAGGGCAACGGGTGCTAGGGGACTCGACGAGGCGGCTGCGAGAGGAACCGGAGCGAAGAGTACCGGACTCTTCTCAGCTAGCCTTGACCAACATCGTCACCCAGTTCGCGGCCAACCCAAATCGCTTTGCTCGCGTACAAAAACGAGGGAGCCCTTGATGAAAGCAGAGCTGAGCTGGTATGCATAATAACGCCCCTTGCGGAATTCCGTCCGGTGGCCTTGCTTCTTCTCTGCCTCCCATTTATTAGCCGTAGCCAAGGCTGCCGTGGGTGGAGGATTCTCAGACTGTGACCCACGCCACAAACAGAAAGCACATAACTGGCGGCATCACTTGCAACGAGCCTCCGAGGCCCATGCATGGCCGTTGCTCGTGTGCACTTCGATTTGGTTGATTACCTGTGTTTAAAACCCACATAGAGTCAACAACAAATTGTGTTGCCAACTGCAAGGCACTGGGAGGCTTGCTTTTTTTCATCTACTGTTGTCGACAGAGAGGGTATCCTAACCTCGGCAAAGTGTGCTACACTGCCGTTTTAGCCACTCCTGTAAGCATAGCCAAACAGCTCATGGTTGTGTGTAGGATCACTTCCTCAATATTTATTCCAATAAAATTTCCCACTGAAATATGAGTGGGTGTCCAGCCAGGGAAAACAGTTGGAAAGTTTTAATCGTGAAATTGTGCTGAAGGTATTTTTTGGAGCTAAATTGTTGAATATTAAGCGAGTTTGTTATGTCAAATCTTCGAGAGTATTTATATTTCTGCATTTTCAGTTGAGGTTTTTTGTTGAGAGATATCCTCCCCAGACGTTAAAAGGTGGTTCTCTGTGTTTTTTTGTGGGGCAGTCCTGTAAGTGGTAGGCAATGCTGTGGGCTGGAATGCTAAATTTATATTTTGATACCATTTTATCATGCAGATATTTGAAATTAGCATAGAAATATGCTGGTTTTTACTTATAAACAGCTATGTGTTGTAGTTTGCAGGAAAGCCGAGCGGGATTTGTGGGCATTTGTCTTGGATGAATATATTACAAATTTTCTCTGAAGTTAGTATTGGTCTGTTTATGAGTAATTGTAGTGTGATAGGCTGGTCTATTTCTCGCGTAAGTCTTCGTGCTTCATTGGGCATGTTATACGTTATTTTTGATAATTGTCACTATAAATCTTGCATAGGTTAACGCGTAATAATCTCCTTCGCTCTTTTCCTTACACGGATCGAATCACACTTTCAAGGGTGGGAATAAAATACATTGATCTGGTAGAATAAATGATGGCAAGTCTATGAACAACGTGTGAGCCCAATACATCGTTGTAATTATTATAAGCAGTCTGTACACGCAGCCGTTCTCAGCAGATGAGGCTTTCGCCACAGTGTGGGGTATCTTAAAGATGATAGTTGTACTTCTGTAAACTTAATGCGACATCTTTGATCTGCTGGTCTTTCTCTCAACCTCTCAGTTTCTTAATCGAGGTGTCGGGCCAAAATTTCAATTAATTCTCCAACGAGAGTTTTATCTAGCCAAACCTCTAAAAACCAAATAAAGGTGTAAATATACTTCACAATTTTCAAATTTGTTGAAATAAAGAAACATGACGTGTACTTGTGGCAAAACACTATTGTCCTTTTGTTACCAGCAGTGGTGTTTTCATTAAAAATATTTGTTCCCTTTATACTGGCATGCGAAATGCCTTAAAAAAATTTCCCGGAACCATGCCCTTTGCCTTGTTTACTTTTGTGTTTTGTAGGGAGCATCTAGGCACGCGCTGCCGTCTTATCTCTTTTTTAAGTGAAATGCATGTTGGCTGCTTTTGCTTTTGTACTCCGCACAGGCTCCCACGTTTGATAGTAGGGTGCTTTGCCCTGTCGTCACTCTACTACAATAATCGCATATGTCGTCGATTCAGTTAAATCGTTCCACAAATAATTATTATAATAGAAAAATGCTCGCCCAGGAAACGTGACTCTATTGGAATTGGCCATGTTTGTCTGTGCGGGTGAATTTGTGTACTGCTGTGTGCAGATCACATTTTATTAAATTTTTAGCAGCACAAGCTCTCTCGAATAAACATTACTTATCCAAAAACCCTGCGAGGTCATTCGCTCCATATATGGTAGAGAGTCGGGGTCATCATAATCATCAGCCTGTCTCCGCCCACGGCAGGGCAAAGGTCTTGTTAAGTTCATGCTCCTCATTCAATTATTGGAAGCCACCAGTGGCTCATGTATCAGGGTTGCCTCCGCTTCTAGCTTTCATGCTGCGTTCCTTTCATGGAACCGCAGGCACGCGAGGGTGGACGCTGTCCAGTACATGCTTTGTATTACTTCCTTTTGTGTGGCAAGAGCCGGCGTGCTTAGCCCGATTAGATCTTTTGAATCGTGTTCGGTCAGCTAGACGAGGCAGTCTCAGTGAACGGTGGATGCATGCACCGCAGTGAAAACATTTCTGGGGCGGGGGTCCCTCTCGGACAGCGCGCACGCCACTATTATGGCTTGCGGACATTGGGAAGCGGCTTGGTCGTTCAAGGTTGACCAGCTGACGGGAAGCGAAAGCATGCCTTCTCTTAGTGTCGAAAAGGCGTGCGGGGTAGCCTTTGAGGACTTGCGAAACCGGCGTAGGTGCTGTTCGTTTATGGTCATGCGCCTGGAGAATGGTCACCTAGCTGAGGAGCAGCTCTTCCCGAGTGTCAGGCGGTGGGCAGCAGCGTCCCTTATTCGGCGGAGGGGATAAGCCTCGACTTCTTGTGCCGGCGAGCGTGCGCAGACTAATTCGAGGTGGCAAAGCGAGGACACTAAGATCTCAACCTCGCGAGAACCACTGTAAACGTTCGTCTTTGGATTTGAGCAGGTGCTGAGCGCTTAACGTAATGCTGTGACCGCTCCGCACGGTCATTAATTTTGGGTAGCAGATCTCTTGTTTTTGTGTGTCGGTTGCAATAACTAACGCGTGGAACGTACTAGGAGTTGCATGAGAGAGAGTGGTGGGTCAGAAGACCACTGGTGGGGACGTGTTTAGTATTTCTAGGTTCTTGTGGCCAATCTGTGCTCCATATGAATGATGTTGAAAACGGTTCTCGCTTCTTCTTAAACACCCCCTTTTTGAAGAGTGGTTTTTGGGATCAAAACCAGACCTTTGAGTTTTGTCCGAGGTACATAGGTCAAGGGGATTTAGTTTAGTGCAGATCTAGGCCGAATCTGATGCTGCGGGCCGAGTGACGATGTAGCCATCAATATGTCGTGATGTAAATACTTGGAGTAATGTAGATAGTGTAAATTACCCTAATATCCAGCAAGAAAAACAGTGATCACCTTTTACCTGCTTCAAGCATCGGACGTCGGTCATCGGAGCGAGTAGAGATCGTCTTCTTGACTCGAGCATCAAAACAACCTCTTAATTTCGTCTTCACCATTTACCAAGAAAATGGAGAGCCAAAAGCTAACTAGCACAGTCGAGAGGATGACCACGACCGTGTGCAGAAGCTGGTGGGGGATTCCTGAGAGACTCCGTCAACAAAACGTTCGGCTAAGACCAAAGACGAGCGACACTCCAAGCATCGACGAGGTGCAATATCAGCGGGAGGCCTCTTGAGCAGCGGCTGAGTGTGCTGGCAGCTGTGATTCAACGAGGTGACACCTCAAAGAAAGGCCTAGTGAGCCCCGGCTCAGGGTGGAGGGAACAACAATTCGACGAGACGACACCTCCGCGGGAGGCCTCGTGAGCTCCGGCTCAGGGCGCTGGAAGCCGCGATTCAACGAGCTGACACCTCCGTGGGAGGCCTCATGGATTCCGGCTCAGGGTGGCGGCAGCCGCGATCCACGAGGCGCCCTCAGCGGGACGTCTCACGAGCTCCGGCTCAGGGTTGCGGCAGCCGCGATTCCACTAGGCAACACCTCAGTAGGAGGCCTCATGAGTTCGGGCTGAGGGTGGGGGCAGCCTGATTCAATGAGGCGACACCTCAGCTGAAGGGTTGTTAAGCTCTAGCTCAGGGTGGTGGCAGCCGTGATCCAACAAAGCGACACCGCAGTGGGAGGCCTAGTGAGCTCTAGCTGAGGGTGGCTGCAGCACGATTCTACGAGGCGACCTCAGCGGGAGGCCTCTTGAGCTCCGACTCTGGGCGGCGGCAGCCGCAATTTGACGAGGCGACACCGCAGTGGGCGGCCTCGTGAGCTCTTGCTGAGGGGGGTGGCAGCCGCATTCGACGAGGTGACACTTCAGCGGGAGGCCTCGTGAATGCGGCTTAGGGAGGTGGCAGCCGCGATTCGACGAGGCGAAACCTTAGCGGGAGGCCTCGTGAGTTCCGTCTGAGGACGGCGGCAGCAACGATTCAACGAGGTGACGCATTAGCGGGACGACTCGTGAGCTAAACTCAGGGCGTTGGCTGCCACGATTCATTGAGGCGACTTCAGCGGGAGGCCTCCTGAGCCCCGGTTCATGGCGGCGGCAGCTGCGATTGGACGAGGACTCCCACGAGGCCTCGTGCGAGACTTAGTTAAGGGTATGGCGAAAGCCAGAATTTCTCGCTTTTAGGCCAAGTCTTATAGTGTGCGCGTAGAAACGAATTTAGAATCTGCAGTAGCATCCTCATCAAGCCGCCTGTAAAAAGGGCGAAAACCAAGTTGCCTCGAAGCTACGCGATAACAATCAACTTTGTTCACTAGTACAATTTCGCCACCTTTCTCGGCTGGTTGACAATAGTATCGTCACTCGACTTAGTGTTCTGTAAGCCGATATTTTCCTTGCTGAAAGGTTTCTTTCAAAGTGGTTGATGATGATGATGATGTTTCAATGTTAATGACGCAATGCCAACTGGGAAAAGTGTGGCAAAACAGCGCGGTTATATATGACAGGTGAAACCATAAACACTAAAGTCAGCAAAAACAAAAGCAAAATCAGAAAACGACAATTAACATGGCTGGTGTATAGGGCCAGGTAGTGACCAAGCGTGGTATGAAACCAGGTCTAAAAATGTAACTTCTTCTAGATATTCAAAAACGCACTTGGTAGAAAACATGGGACAGTCAGACAGGAAAAACGCCGGGTGTAGTGTGACGTTTAGTCTATAGTTGTGGGTAGCATTTGCCTCGTGTTGTGTGAAGTGCTGTGCATTGAATGAATATGTGAACCACGGATAGGGCCTCTCCACACCCACTGCACTGGGGTCTTGAAAATCCCCTGAGCAGATAAAAGTGTGTTGCATGGGTGTGCCCTATCCTTAGCCTAGCCAAGGCGACTTCCGTGTGTCTGTGGCGTGTATCAGTGGTGTAGGGTCGCAAGCGTGGTTTTATAAAGTGTAACGTGTTATCTGTGTGTTAACTCCAGTGTGTTTGCCATGTTCTACGGAAGCGTTGTCTTATAGGTAGCTTGAGAGCTGTATATGGTACTGCTTATTATCTACAGTGTTCCTGAGTGCACCAGCAGCGGCTCTCTCATCTGCCAACTCTTTGCGACCGATCCCAGCGTGTCCTAGGATACAGCAGAGGAGCAGCTCATGCTTTTGCACAAGAATAGACATATTGTTGCGGGATACAAGATTAACTATGTGGTTTTTCGGTGGCTTGTACGATGATAGTGCAAAACAACACTCAAGGAATCTGTGTAGATGATGGAATGAGGAATTTGATTTTCAAGATTGTGTAGCACAATGAAAAAAATTCCATATGCTTCTGCTAAAAAAACGGTTGTGTGTACGCTCATTGTTCTGGATGCATTAAAATTGGGACCATGAAACGCGCAGGACATCATAGTGGAGGTTTCAGAAGCGCCACTGTAAAATTCAGCGCGTTGGTGTTTAAACTGCAGAGACATAAAGTGCTGCACTAGTGCAGCTCGTGGTACGCTATTTTTGTCAAGTTTCATAAAATAAAGGTCAGTGGACACAGGTCGAACTTGCCAAGGCAGTAAAATTTCTAAAAAGGATGACCTGTACGCGTCTAAAAACAAAGCGCTGACATCCGAGGCTCGCTCTCTCACTCTATGCGAAAAGGCCAGAGGAACTTATGGGCGATTTAAAAACAGCCGAAATGACGATGTATTGTTAAAGATACAATAAAAAGGATGGTTATTCACCGATGAAATTTTAAAAAGATGAAGCAAGTCCATGTATATCTGTTGGTTCTCAAGGCACCACTTCTTACACTCGACATACAGACTTTTGACTGGGGTACTGTGCAAAGCACCCGACGCAAGACGAACACCCAAATGGAGCGCTGGGTCAAGCTTTCGCAACGCTGTTTTACCCGCCGACCCATACACCACACTGCCATAGTCCAAAAAAGACCCATCCAAAGCAGTAAACAAGCGCAGCAACAGGTCTTTGTCACCCCCTTAGGGCTGCTGGGAGTGAAGCTGAAGAATATTCATTATTTTCAGATGTTTATGCTTAGTTCCTTGATGTGGAGAATGAATGTGAGTTTGTAGTCACACACAACACCTAAAAATGTGTGCTCCTTGTTTGCAGGCAGCAATACACCATTAAGAGTAATGTCTGGGCAAGGATGGATCCCACGCTTCCTAGAGAACCCAACGCAATAGGTTTTTGCAGGATTCATTTTAAAACCATTCTTGTCTGCCCAGCCGGCAACGTTCTTGACGCCGAGCTAGACGTGACGTTCTCAGATTGAAATATTACATGAATAAAGGAGATCTGCACGTCGTCCACATACATAGAATAACACAGTGTAGGTGGCAATGTCTTTCCAAGAGAGTTCATCTTGACTATGAAGAGCGTGCAGCTGAACACTCCACCTTGCGGCAGGGCATTTTCTTGCACGTGAAGCTTTGAGAGTGCACTACCGATTCTCACCCGAAACGTTCTTTCTGACAGGTATCAGACAAGGGTGTTTAACATGTTATTCGAAACACCGAATGACTTTAGGTCACTAAGGATCCCGTAACGCCAAACGGTGTCGTAGGCTTTGTCGAGGTAGAAAACACAGCTAACCCTTCTGGGAATGGCGGCGTCAATTGGTGGCGCCATCCCATTGTACTTCCTCGTACACATAGACAGCGAAACCAAGAGTGCTAGTGTTTTGGGGAATTGTTAATAAACGATGCCCATTGCGATGGATATCGCTGTTGTTTCAGTTTAGAGGACCTACTCGCTACAAAAAAAAAGAAAAAGCTCTGGTAAAGTCGAAATTACTAAAGTTATTTGAAAAATATGGCGGTCACAGTTTTATTCCCAACGTTGTAGATCGATAATTACGTGCTCTATGAAGCTTATATTTTGTTTGTAGGTTCAGGTAGTCACAACGTTTGGGAAAATATGCAAAAGCGATGTCATTGCTCAACACAAATTTTGTAATTGCCAGATGTCCTAATTATTTGCCTCTATAATAAATCTGCTTTTACTTTTACTTCCAGCTCTATTTCTTGTTTGTGAGGTTATGGGACCATTAAATGTGGTAAAACACACAAAAAACACCTCCTGGCCGGAAATAAAAAATCACAGGTAAAAGGGTTAAACTATACTGCTTATGCACGAAGGCCTCCTTGATGTATGAGCCAAGTGCGACCAGTTCATTTTTCGTTGATCGCCCCACCCTGAAGCCTGCCTGGCAGCTCTCGAGAAGACCGTTTTACTCAAGCAAGTACAGGAGCCTCTGGTTAATCATCTTCTCGAGAAGCTTGCACAGGTAGCTTGTCAGGGCAATGGGTCGATAGCTAGCTGGAGAGGAAGGGTCCTTCCACTCTTTCAGAAAAGCTACAACTATAGCCTCCCTCCAGGAGTGTGGAATGTGAGCCGAAAGTCATGTATATTATATAGATGTAAAGTGTTTTAAGTGTGTCTTCGTGGAGGTGTTGTATCATTGTATATGTGATGTTGTCTAGGCCTGGAGCTGAGGGTTTACACGTGCATAGAGCCGGCCCCAGCTCATGAAGTAAAAACTCGCAGTTATGAGACGTTTTTGATTTCTCGTTGCATGTAATGGCTTCATTTCGGCCGAGAGTTTGTGTTTCATGAAAGTGTTTGTGTAATGTGCTGAACTCGAAACGTGTTGGAAGTGTTGCGGGAGTGTGTGAGCCCTCAGCTCATGCAGTGAAAACTTTGAGTTATAAGAAGATGTTGACCTATTGTTATCTAGTATAGGCTTTTTTTCGGCCATTTGTTTGTGTTTCATGAAAGTGTTTGTGCAGTGTGCTGAACTAGAAACGTGTTGGAAGTGTTGTGCGAGTGTGTCAGCCTGGTCTTCGAGTGTGTCCCCTGTTGTTCTGACCAGAGGCAGGCTGTGTGTTTGTTGTCCTTTGAGTTTACGTATTCTCGTCCATACTTTCCATGTGTCTGTGTAGGAGTATATTGATGTTTTCAATGAGTGCCAACTATCTCGTTTTGCCTCACGGCGCACCCGTTTTCCAAACGCCTTTGCCCGTTTGAACAATAGGAGGTTACCCGGAGGAGAGTACCGTCCAAGGATACCCCACGCCTTGTTCTGGGCCCCTCGCGTTCGCCTCCATTCCTCATTCCACCACGGCCTCCTCTGATTGCACGGGGCACCAGAGGCATGGGGAATGAACTTTTCGGCGGCATCGATGATGTGCGCCGTGAAGAGTTGAGTGGCTTCAATTACGTGTAGGTGTCTTTTGGTTGGGTAGTGTAGTTTGGATGTCTCTGTAAATGTTTACCAGTTAGCTCGTCCTTCATTGAACCTGCTTTGGGTAGATGGACTGCGTGGGCCTTTACGTATATATGTCAGTGAGGTTGTGAGGCGGTCACTGCCGTATGGGTCCGTGCCGACACCCCAGTCGAGAAGAGGAAAGAGAACTGTGGATCCAAAGGCTAAATGAAGATATGAGTATGTGTTGTGTCTATTATGAAGTATGTCGGCTCATTTTTGTTGAAGAGGCATGATCCTGAAGATGTAAGGAATTTCACTATCAGGCAACCTCGGGCATCCGTCCGATTGGAGCCCCAAAGAGAATTGTGCGCATTAAGGTCTGTGTGAGGATGTATGGTTCGGGTAGCTGGTAGACCAGCGCCTCGAAGTCAGAGCTTGAAAGTGCAAGATCATGAGGAAAGTACATGGAGCATACCGTTTGCAACCTATTAAATTTAATTGTGCAAATTGCTACAGCCTCAAGGACAGTGTTCAAGGTGGTGGGGTGGCATGCGGAAGATTTCCGAGGTATTTTGGCTACACCGCGAGCAGAGTGTGTTCAGCCATCGTTGTTTTTTCTGAATACCATGCAACTATTGAAGATGTTTGTGCGGTTGCGATTCAAATGTGTTTCCTGCACGCACATTACCCTTGGGTGATTAGCATTAAATATTTCTTATACATCATCAAGATTTTTAAAAGACCTCTGGAGTTCCATTTGATTACGTTTTCTCTTCCCATTATGAAGTGTTCAGAGCTACTGGAGTGTGTTGCTTATGTATATATCTTTTGGGGCTTGGAGTCTCGGAGGCGGCTTTTTCGCCTTCTGCACAAGTTTGGATGCAGGAACCCGTTCCTTCCTAAGCGACAAAGACAGGAATGGTCCCACGTTCATCCTGTCCTCGGATGCCCTAGTGGTGCCCGATGGACTAGGCCCCCTGGACTTGGGACCCATTCGGGTGCCTTTTGTTTTTGAGCCGCTACCACCGAACGTGTCGGGGCAGCACAGGTGGCACGGGTGGTGCGGCAGAAGTGAAGCCGACGTGGGACCCCTGGGGTCTATCGTCTCTTCCACCTGCAATGGAAGCAGGGAGGAGGAGGAATGAGGGGCCGGAGGTGCATCGGTTCCGACAGTGACCGTTGCCCCCGCACGCATGTGTGGTGTAGTTTAGATGTTTCTGTGAACGTGTTACCATTAGCTCTCACTAAATTCCCGCTTTTGCGGGAAGGGGAACTGTTTCGACCTAGATATGACAGAGAGGTAGGGTAGTCGTCACTCTAGACCGGGATGGTGTTCACCTCCCATTCGAGGTTTGGGAAGAGAAGGGGTGAGCCGATAGCTAAATCCAGGTGTGAGTAAGTGTTTTGTGTTATTTTATGATATGTAGGCTGTTTTGTGTTAAATAGGCAGGCTCCTCAATATTTTAAGAAACTGTGAATGAGGCAACCCCGAGCATGTGTTTGAGAAGAGCCACAGAGTGAGCTGTGTGCATTCAGGTGTACCTAATAGTATATAAAGTTCAGGTAACTTTTCTATCAGAGTTCTGAAATCAGAACTTGTGAGCCGATGATCAGGAGGGATGTATAAGAAGCGTATTCTTACTATCATGTGAAAGAATATTGTTCTGATTGCAACAGCCTCAAGGACAGGGCTCAGAGAGACTGGACGACATGCTAATGATTTTTGTGCGATTATAGCCACACCACCAGAAAAAGTTGGCCACCCATCTCTGTCCTTTCTGAAAACCAGATTATTGAGGAAGTTGGTGTGTTTTCTGTTTGAATGTGTTTCTTGTAAGCACATGACACTCGTTTGGTTGTCATGCAGTAACTCGTACACATTATCGACATTTTTAAGGAGGCCTCTACAGTTCAATTGGATGATATTTTGTCTTCCCATTATAGGCGTTTCAGAGCAACTGGAAATGTGTGTGAGTCTGTATTCATGTTTTATCCCTCGGGGATTGTATTCACGGGATGGACTTTTTGGCCTGTCTGTTGGCTTGGACGTCGAAGGCCGTTCCTTGCGCTGAGATGCAGGCAGATACGGCCCGACAGCCATCTCATCTCCAGATGTCCTGGGTGGGCCCGACAGTCTGGGCTCCCTGGGTTAAATCTCCCGCTGGGTATGCGCCATTCATCATATTTATCATGAAAGCGCCCCTGTCAGTAAAGTTATCGTCTCCGCTAAGGGCAGCCATGGTCTAGGCCTGCCTTGCGTCGTTCTTCTGCTACATTTTTTGGTGCCGCTACACCCGGGAGGATGACCGCATACGACGAAGAAGACCACCGACGTCCCCTCCGGCTTGAGGTACCGAGAACCCCGCTCTTTTGACTGCTGTTTCCGCTGATTACCCCGCCCTCAGTCGTTGGTCGACATGGCTGGCCCAGACAATCCAGTGACAACCGACAGTAAGTGTCGATTGGATAAGCTGCGGTGGCACCAACGCATGTTTCGTGTCGCTACTTCGAGACTGCTCAAGGCAGCGAATGAGCTTCTGGAAGCCCCCTCTCCATCTTCGCATGATTTGCAAGCAGCCATTGACTTCCCTGAAAGTAAAGATGCCGCGCTGTACAAGATTGAAGGGAGATTCGTAGAACTGCTTGACCGTGACAAACTGGATCAGGACTACTTCGACGCGTTGACATGCCGAGGAGAGATATGCCGTACCATCATGTGGCTCCGCGATGCTTTGAAGGTCGCAAAGTCTCCCGGCATGACAGCCACTACCAACGGCACATCAGGCACGCCAATTTGCCCTCGCCCATTGACTTTTGTGTTCAACGGCGTTCGGCCGGAAACGCGTGCAAACGACTCCTCTGAGGTGCGCTCAGTTACATGTACCTCGAAGGGTACCTTGCCAACGTTTTAGGTAGCCATTAAGGTTTGGAGAGGCTTGGGAGCATTTTCGAGAGGACTACGCGCGAGCACAGGGACTTGTCCGAGGTGGAGCTAGCAGATACGCTGTCGTCCACGTATATCACGCCAAGAATAGGAAGGGAGAGTGCACACTGCGTTGTGCACATGACGAAGTATGGAGCATCGACTCGGGATAGCGTCAGGCCAGCAGGTCCGCCAGAGTACAACCACTTCAGGATGGGGATGCAGGGACCAATTTCTTTTAGCGCGACGGGCGACGCTAGGAAGCGCCTCTTTCCCACACCAGACAAAAAAGGACGATGGAAACCAATTTGCCCGCAAACATCTCCGCATTTTCCGCAAAGAAACCAATTGTTGGTGCAGCCCAGTCTTCGACGTGCAAGGCCGAAGACGAGGCTTAACGAAAGGACCTGCAAATGGGTGCCTGCTATGAGGGAGCATAGGACATCCCAACGGAAGAAGGGGGTGCAGACCCCGAGGCTACGCCTGCCACACACAAGGACGACTCAGAAGCTGCAGTCAAAACAGACGACAAAAACCCTGGAGATTTCAAGGATTAGAGAGAGAAGGCAGAACCACTACCGTGCGAGATCCTGTGTGTCTTCCTTTCAGACAAAGTGAAGAGCAAACGCTTACTGGAAGTAATGAAAAGTCGACGAACTCTAACCAACGTAGAATTGCTACACGTTGTACCCAGGCACGAATATGAGGTGTTCCAGCTCAAAGAAGTTGGGATAGCCGAGAAACCCTGGCGTGTCACGTCTGCACCATGCGACGAGGCAGCAAGGCCCGGTGGAGAGCCATCCGAACCGTACAATGAGCTGAAAAGAAGCAGGAAAACGATCTCGTCAGGACAGGAAAAACAAACGCAAGGCAAGCATAAAGCTGGCATGAGAACACCGCTAGACTCCTTGCACAACAGCTACCTTTTCATCAAAATATTAGGACTTGCAAGACATCGATTTCGCCACAATAACTTTCGCCACAATAACTCCAGCCTTCTGAGGCAGCTGGACCCACAGTCTGGTTGTCGTTCGCATTACATTGGCGGCCCTTGGCTGCCTAAAGATCTGCGCGATGGCGCAAGCAATGGTGGAGATGAAAAAGGGGATAGCATTCCCCGACCCCATGGCAATGTCTTGCCTTATGGACTGAAAAACCAAAATGTTAGGACTGCGGTTTTATTGTTCACACATCGATCATCTCGGGCGCGGGAGGATGTAAATCTCCCGCTGGGTATGCACCATTCACCATAATCATCATGAAAGCTCCCCTGTCAGTAAAGGTATTGTCCCCGTCAAAGGGCAGCCATGGCCCAGGTCTGCCTTGCGTCGTTCTTCCGCTACACCATGGACCTGGATGTAGCACCCTTTAGTGCGCTTTTCTCTTCAGCCACCAATACCGAGGGGGTCGTGGGCGCCACGGGCAGGACAGGTGGTGGGGCGAGATTTGGAGAGCATGGCGCTTCCCTCTGTGTCGATTTCCACGGGGCTCTCGGGTGCTCTCGAGACCTGTGAGCAGGAACAGGAGTGACTACGCTCCCATCAGCAGGAGTGGCCACCTCAACCATTGCCTGCCCAGCAAGTGGCATAGTGACCACGGCGGCTGGCACAGGCAGCCTGGTGGGTGGCAGAGGTGGGAGCATGTCATCTGGGCTGTACTCCGTCGCCACCAAAACCAGGCGCCGCTCTGCACCCCCCCCTGCGAGCAGCGTCGGGGTACTTTTTGGAGCTGAAGAGTGCAAACCTCTTCCGGGCCTCCGGAACGCTGATGTTTTCATTGACCTTCAATGTGATGATATGTTTTTCTTGTTTGAACGTTTCACACGAAAGTGAATATCCTGCGTGAGCCCCATGGCAGTTACGACAGGTGAAGTTGCTTGCGTCGCAGTTGTCTGTCAGATGGTCAGGTTGACCACACTTTCCACATTTTGGTCTCCAACGGCAAGAGTTCGTACCGTGCCCATACCGGTGGTATTTGTACCAGCGGTGTGGGTTTGGCACGTACGGGTGCGTGGTACATCGCAAGTAACCTTCCGTCACGGATTCTGGTAGTGGGGTTCTGTCAAAGGTCAAAATTACGTGCTTTGTTTTATTCTCTTTGCCATCTCGTCTTATTGGGATGCGTCGGACTGCTGTGACCCCTTGGTCACGCAGTTCATCAAGGATGTCGGTTTCGGTTTCGTTGATTAGATCGAGTTCGAAGATGACACCTAGAAAAGAGATTAAGGTTCCGTGAGGTGTGATAGTAATTTCTAGACCATCGATGTTAGCTTGTTGAAGGAGCTTACTTTCCTGCTTTTTGGGGCTGACTTCAATAAGCACATCTCCAGAAGGAAGTTTTTTCGCCTCGTAGTTTTTCCCCAGCAACACTTTCAAGAAACTTTGCAACAGGAAAGACTGATGTTCCACTAACAGGGGTTTTCTTATCAAGAGATTGCTTAATGGGAAAGCGAGGAAATTTGTCATTGCTTCGCAAGTCAATCGTCAGAAGAAATTTGGAAGTTACTACGGTGCGGGCCCGTTTGAGGTCCCGATCATTTGGCTTGGGTGGTTTAGAGAATACCATAACCTATAGTATAACCACACGGGACGGGGGTTCTTTCTTCT
Source organism: Haemaphysalis longicornis (assembly GCF_048455015.1). NCBI lineage: Eukaryota > Metazoa > Arthropoda > Arachnida > Ixodida > Ixodidae > Haemaphysalis > Haemaphysalis longicornis. The sequence goes on along the minus strand of NW_027526295.1, from coordinate 49,304,819 downwards.
CAAACCTTACACTGGTAGTTTGAGAGGTCCCGGAGCTGCCGGCCTGGTAAACAGACAGGGAGCCCATCCACCGGAGCTTGACCTGGGCTCCGACAGCGACCGTTTGTGGTTTCTGCCCTTCACCTTACAACTCGTAGCCATGGTAGATTACAGCAATAGTATTGGAGCTGGGGTTCCATGATATCGCCAGTACCGTGACCAGGATTGCTCAAGGTGCCTCGTGCGGGGGCTGACTTAAACTTATAATTGAGGTAGGACTCATAAACTTTGCGATCGTGATGCGTTTGAAAACCAGAATCCAGATTTTTAACTTTCAGCTGTTCAAAGGAATGACCAGGAGTTTAAACATCCTTTGATACAGGCAAAGAAGGGTATGTTTTTGCACGAGAGTGGTGATTGTTGAACCTCAAACGAAGGGGTGTTTCAGTCTAGCCAAGATATTGTTTTCCGCTGAGGGTGCCTTCCAGCAGGTATACGACTTTGATGAAATCACAGTTCAAGTTCCCTAACCTTCGTTGACATGTGCCGACCAGATGTCTACCTCGTGATGCGCTTCATGAATGTGTACCTGCGATCTGTTATCTTTCTTTCCATTACTTGTTTCCCTGCTTTTTCTGCTCTTTGGATACGAATGTACGCTCATTTCCTGTCGAAACAGCTTGCCTGACTGCCTTTGGGAGCGACCCTTACCTCCCACCAACTCAAGTCAGGTATAGTACTGTCATGTTTCAATCACCTGCCTCTGATTCTTAAAACGTATGTGTATGGCCAGATGTGCGCTTTTTGCATGCGTGGGCATATCTTCTTTGGACACCTCTCTTGCCACTAGTTGCCATTGGACGCTGAAAATACCAGTTTCCTTGTTAATTTCTTTTCTGCGGCCTGCATTTTCATCTTCGTACCACGTGACTGTGATTTCTTTGTTATCGCTTTTTTTATGTCCATGACCAATGCGTGCAGGGGGTAATCCTGTTGTCACCCTTCTCTTTTTCGCCTATTGGCCAAGGGTGAAAGGTTAATTACCTTTTTAATTTTTTTCGTTCTATTTCTTTTTCTTCAATCTCATTTGCTTATATTCATTACCCTGACCGTGATTTTTTTGCTAATGGCAAATGCGTCCATGCGCATATCAATTTTTGACCCCTCTTTCACCCCGGTTGCCAAGGGGGAATTACCATGTTAAATTTTTTTTATTGTGTTTTGTTTCTTTTTTGTTTCTTTTTTGTCATGTTCGTACCGAGTGACTATGATTTCTTGTTATCCTTTTTTACCACTTCCACTTCTCTCATTTTTTCTCTGTCCACCAACCATGATCACATTCTGCACTCTCTTTTCCTTTGTCCTACCCACGCTCTTGCTGAATTTTCTGTGCATATACAGTCGAACACGGATATATCGAACTCGGCTATATCGAATTATTGTCTATATCGAACTCATAAATTATCCCCTTGAAAATTCTGGGTAAAAGTATAGGAATTCGTACGTTTATATCGAACCATATTTTTCCCGACATTGCGTATATCGAACACCGCGCGAGCTGGAAGGTACTCTTCGGCGGTCGCTGCACCCCCGATTGAGGTTGAGGAGAATGTGGAGGAATGCGGGGGCATGGCGAAGACTGGATCGCGGAACTAATCCCCCCTACCGGAACGAATTTTCGCTTGCCCAGTCGGGCCCTGCTACCGGCCGCCATAGCGTTAGCGGACGGAGCCCGGTATGCTGAATCTCTCTAGCCACACAAGCCCGAAGGCTCGGAAAATGTGAAAATGCGAGGTAGGGATGCCCCGACTGCGCACGTCCTTTTTTTTGTTATGCGGCTGCGTACGTTCCCCGGCTTGCCGAAAAAGGGTTTTTTTTCTCTCTCTCTGGGTCTGTCTTCCCCCGATATCGTCTCGCGAAAGGGAAGAAGGAACGAAGGCGCTGGCGGCCTCCTTCTTTTGCATTTTGCTGCTGTTGCTGCTGTTTGGCGAGTTGTCCCGCACCTTTTGGAGATCACTGTTTCTTTTGAAGATGACCATCGCGAGCGCTTTGTTGGACGCCGTTCAGAGAGCCTTGGAATTGTTACCTTCAAAGTTCTTCTGGTGCGCGCGCTGTTCTTCTTTTGCGTGCGTGTTGTGCATGGTGTGCGAAGGCGCAGCATACTGCTGGAATTTTGTAGTTGTGCAGCCTCGAGAAGATCGAGACCAGCTTCTTTAATTTAATTTGCAGGACGAAGAAGCAGGCCAAGGTCAGCGAATTTTTTTTCACAGAAATAAAGCGACCTGTTGCGTCGTGAGTGCGGAATTAGTTGTCATTCTTGAATGCGACGATCGGTATGTGCTCGTCCGCCATAGGCGAGGTCACGAAGCCCTTATGTTTTATATCGAATTTTTGATACATCGAACTATTTCGCGATCCCCTTGGAGTTCGATATATCCGTGTTCGACTGTATATATATATATATTATATGTATATATATATATATATATATATATATATATATATATATATATATATATTGTAAGGAAGACCATCGCCAACACCATACTCGTTTAAATAATGTGGGAGCGTGGACAGCACTGGTCATTCGCAATACGTGGGTATGTGACACAGAAGCCACACATGGAAGAGGCACCAACTCGTGGATGTCCCATCGCCATCGCTGGGACGAAGAAGAAGTCTCGTCTCGTTGGCTCTTCGTCTCGACTTGCTGGTCAGCGCGACTTGGTGCTTCGGTGCTACCGCTGCTGCTGGTGCGGCTGAAGAATAAAGCCTGAAAACCCTCTTATAGTTTTGGTGGAGGTGCAACGATCTTCGTTCTCATACGCTGGAGCTCCGCAACCGGACACTCGACCCTCCCAGCATGTCTCGCAACGATGACCCCCGGCCTGCCCAAACACCCATCGTCTGCGCGGGTGCAATTCGTGAGCGGGACCCTCCCTCATTCAACGGCACCGACGAGAAAGACGCAGAGGACTGGCTTGCTACTTTTGAAAGAGTGAGTACCCATAACCACTGGGACGACTGCCTCAAGCTGAATAATGTCGAATTTTCCTTGACTGGGCTCGCAGAGCAATGGTTCTGGAACAACGCGGCACGTCTTAAAACGTGGCCTGAGTTTAAAGACGACTTTATAAAATCATTCGGTCGCCCCGCTGCTCGAAAACTCCTCTCAGAGCAGCGTTTGCGTGAGCGGGCACAGAAAAGGGGTGAAAACTTCACTTCTTACATTGAGGATGTTGTCGCCCTGTGCCGTAAGATTGACAGTGCCATGCCCGAACCAGAAAGGATAAAACACATTCTGAAAGGCATAGACGACGATGCCTTCCATATGCTGTTGGCGAAAAACCCCCAAAATGTGGCCGAGGTCGTTACTATTTGTCAGAGTTACGACGAGTTGCGGAAGCAAAGGGCTCTCACTCGGCGACCCCTCGCAGAAAATCAGTTTGTCTCCAGCTTGGCCGCTGATGACGGCGATGGTGCCTTGTTTCAACGGATCCAGCAGTTTGTGCGAGAGGAAGTGGCTCGGCAGTTGTCCATCATCAACTATGTGCCCCAGCAAAAATCTTCTCTCAGCCCTGAACTCAGGACCGTTATCCAGCAGCAAGTCGCTGACTCCCTCCCAGCTGCACTGCCGTCAAGCCTCGTTGTTGCCCCTGTGCCCTATGCCGCCACCATACCCCAAGCTCCAGCGACTTCAACCCTGCATTATGCAGACTCTATGCACCCCGTGACGATGGCCGCTCCAATACACTTTGCCGACTCTATCCCTCAACGACCTTACGCTGAAGTCGCTGCCAGGTACATGCCTCGGGGCCCCGTCGTTTTCCCCACCACCCGGCCTTTACGTCCGCCGGTGTTGTCTGGTCCCTCGCTCACCAACCCTTGGAGGACGCTGGACAATCGCCCAATTTGCTTTGCCTGTAGGGCTCCTGGACACGTGGCACGCTATTGCCGCCGCGCCACGGTGACAGGACGCAACCCTGCCGCAGCTTCTTCCTACGCCCATTCCCCACTCATGCAGGAGTATTCGCCGATGACGTCTATGCCGCCCGATAGTCGTGACTTCGGAAGCCGTCGGTCTTCATCTCCGCGACGCCGCTCACTATCTCCCATGCGTCGTCGTCCTGTTCCAACGGAAGCGGAAAACTAGGCGCCGCAGTTCCGGAGGCAAGAACTGCGCCGTCGTCGATCTGCCCAAGGCCTCCTCCCTCTCCCGCAAACGTCATTCATATTACCATAGATGGCGCTGAAGTCCTAGCCCTTGTCGATACTGGAGCCGCCGTTTCTGTCATGGACGCCAAACTTTGCCGCCGCTTGAAGAAGGTTAGGACGCCGCATCTTGGATTCTCATTACGGACTGCTACGGCTCATCCCATTGATCCAACTGGCATGTGCACTGCCCGTGTCGTTATTCGGGACGTCATGTATGCTGTTCAGTTCGTTGTCCTGCCTTCCTGTTCCCACGATGTCATACTGGGGTGGGACTTCCTTTCTGAACATAGAGCTGTCATCGACTGTGGCCGTGCCGAAGTAGAGCTCTTCCCGTTCATGGATCATACCACCGGTGAACCGCCCGCTCCTTCTGCCATCAAACTGGTCCTCACGGAAGAAGTTAGCATTCCTCCTCATTCGGCCGTGCTAGCTTCTTTATCCTGCCCACTTCTGTCCAATGCGACAGTACTCTTTACGCCTTCTGACCTGTTTCACCAGCGACGTTGTCTTCGGCTTCCTTTCTCCCTGCTTCCCATTCGTAACTGCCAAACTACACTTCTCCTTTCCAACTACGGGTCGTGTCCGTGCACCTTGCAACGCGGAGAGTGCGTCGGCTATGTCGAGACCGTTCATTCTGTTGTCGCTGTGGCTGTGCCCGACGATTCAACCCCGCTTGAAATCAGTGGGCTGTGTGCTCCTTCAGGAGCAAAATCCTCCCCGTCTGCAGACGTCTTCCTTCGCGCCATTGATGCCGACCTTTCACCGTCCCAACGAGACCAGCTTCTCGCACTGCTGAACAGATTTCGGACGTCTTTTGATTCTGTCCAGACTGGTCTGGGACGTACCACCACAGTCGAACACACCATCGATACCGGTGGTCACGCACCCTTACGGCAACGTCCCTACCGTGTTTCCCCCACTGAACGCCGCGTAATCGATGAACAAGTCGAGGACATGCTCCAACGCAGTGTGATTCGACCCTCCACCAGTCCATGGGCATCGCCGGTAGTACTTGTTAAGAAGAAGGACGGCTGTATTCGGTTTTGCGTCGATTACCGCCGGCTCAACAAGATAACTTGCAAAAACGTATATCCGTTGCCGCCAATTGATGACGCCCTTGATTGTCTACAAGGCGCAGAGTTCTTTTCCTCCATTGATTTACGCTCGGGTTATTGGCAGGTTCCCATGGCAGAGGCTGATCGTGCAAAAACGGCCTTTATTACACCTGACGGCCTGTACGAGTTTAACGTTATGCCGTTTGGCCTCTGCAATGCGCCTGCAACCTTCGAGCGGATGATGGATAATATTCTCCGTGGACTCAAATGGCAGACGTGCCTTTGTTACCTCGATGATATTGTGATCTCCTCTCCCGATTTTTCGACGCATCTGATTCGACTTGAGCAGATTTTGACGTGCTTGACGACCGCAGGCCTTCAGCTCAACCTGAAGAAGTGCCGTTTTGCTGCCCGAGAGCTTACTATCCTTGGCCACGTTGTCTCTAAAGCTGGTGTCCTGCCTGATCCTGCCAAGTTACGTGCTGTGGCGGAATTTCCCAAGCCGACAACTGTGAAGGCCCTCCGCAGCTTCATTGGGCTGTGTTCATACTTTCGCCGATTCGTTCGCAACTTTGCATCTCTCGTCGCGCCTTTGACAAAGCTCCTCAGCAAAGAAGGCGGCATCTGTGAGTGGTCCACGGCCTGCGACGACGCATTTACTAAACTGCGCCATCTCCTCACATCTCCGCCAATCCTGCGCCATTTCGATCCTGAGGCCCCTACCGAAATTCACACGGACGCGAGCGGAGTTGGTTTGGGGGCAGTTCTCGCTCAGCGCAAGGCAGGATATGACGAGTATGTCGTTGCTTATGCAAGTCGCACGCTAACAAAGGCCGAGACAAATTATTCTGTGACCGAGAGAGAATGCCTGGCCGTTATTTGGGCACTTGCGAAGTTCCGCCCGTACCTATACGGGCGTCCTGTCCATGTTGTCACAGATCACCACGCGCTTTGTTGGTTGTCCTCGCTCAAAGATCCTTCTGGGCGGCTAGCGCGCTGGGCTTTGCGGTTACAGGAGTATGACATTCGCGTCACGTATCGCTCAGGCCGGCGGCACAATGATGCTGATGCCCTTTCGCGCTCCCCGCTGCCTCATGACAGCGACCGGGTCTCGAGCTCGGACTGCTACGTGTCGCCATTGGAGATCCACTCTATGTCGTCCGAGCAAAAGAAAGACCCTTGGATTTCCTCCATGTTGGACTTTCTGTCTGGCACATCAACGAACGCTGCATCTCGGACACTACGCCGGCAAGCGTCGCACTTTGCCCTTCGCGACGGACTGCTTTTCCGTCGCAACTACCAACCCGAAGGTCGCAAGTGGCTTTTAGTAATTCCGCGCCACCTACGCTCTGAAATGTGTTCCTATTTTCACGAAGAGCCACATTGCGCCCATGCTGGTGTCCCCAAAACATACCAGCGTTTGCGCTTGCGGTACTACTGGCGAGGCATGTACCGCTTCGTTCGTCAATACGTCCGTTCGTGTGTTCGATGCCAACGCCGAAAATATCCTCCCCGCCAAGGAACTGGGCCTTTGCAGCCCTTACCGTGTCCAGCAAGACCATTCGACCGTGTAGGAATCGACCTTTATGGACCTCTTCCTTGCACTGCAGATGGCAACCGATGGGTCGTTCTTGCTGTCGACTACTTGACCCGGTACGCCGAGACTGCCGCCCTGCCTGCTGCTACCGCACGCGAAGTAGCCTCCTTCCTACTTCGGCGCTTCATTTTACGGCATGGGGCGCCGCGTGAACTCCTCAGTGATCGAGGAAGGGTTTTTCTATCTGAAGTTATAGAGGCCCTTCTTAAGTCCTGCCGCACGATCCATCGCACCACCACGGCGTATCACCCTCAGACCAATGGACTGACCGAACGTTTCAACCGCACTCTGAGTGACATGCTTGCTATGTACGTCGCGGCGGACCATTCCGACTGGGACGCAGTACTACCATTCGTGACCTACCCATACAACACCGCCACGCAGGCCACGACCGGCTTCTCTCCGTTTTTTCTTTTAAGAGCGAATGCTCTTTATAAGCGACCCCAAACCATCCACCGCCGGCGGCGGCGGCGGCGTCGGCGGCGTCCGCAGTGCTCCTCTACATTTAAAAAAGAAACAGCATCCGGCGCCAGGTTTCGATCCGAGGACTTTGCGGCCGCAGCGCGACGCGCTACCGACTAAGCCACGGAAGCCACGCTGATATCAGTGTGAGTAACGCGCCTTATATCTTTAACGCATTCAAACTACGTCGTCAGCGGCGTGCGTTGGCGACTCAGCGGCGTTATAGCGGCTTGATAACTGCGTGTGTACACGTGATACTACAAACCCGATGGAAGAGATGGAAGAGAAGGCGGCGAGGCGGTGGGCTGCGGGGGCCGAGCGCAAGCGCCGCAAGCGGGCCGACAACCGTGCATTCGCACTTTCACATTCTCCCCCTCGGGGAAATGCGGGGGAATTTTTTTGTATGGCCGTGAGCCTTCATGCACACTGGACACCATACTTCACTATCGGCCCGATGAGTCAGAGTGCACACCCATCTCCGACGTTGCCAAGCAGGCCGAAGAGTGTCGTCAGTTGGCCCGATCGTTAACTACGGAAGATCAGCAGCGTCAGAAGTCGCACCACGACGAAACGACTCCCGCTCCTACCTACTCACCAGGGTCGCTTGTCTGGCTGTGGGTTCCAGTGTCTACGCCAGGCTTGAGCAGTAAACTGCTTTCGCGCTACCAGGGTCCCTACCGCATCGTCAAGCGGACGTCTCCAGTAAATTATGTGGTTGAGCCTCTCACTCCGTCATCCGATCAGCGTTGCCGCGGCAAAGATATAGTCCATGTTCAGCGCCTCAAGCCTTATATTGACCCCGTCGTAGTTTCATCTCCCTGAGTCGCCAGGATGGCTCTTTCGTTCCCGGGGGCAATTGTAAGGAAGACCATCGCCAACACCATACTCGTTTAAATAATGTGGGAGCGTGGACAGCACTGGTCATTCACAATACGTGGGTATGTGACACAGAAGCCACACATGGAAGAGGCACCAACTCGTGGATGTCCCATCGCCATCGCTGGGACGAAGAAGTCTCGTCTCGTTGGCTCTTCGTCTCGACTTGCTGGTCAGCGCGACTTGGTGCTTCGGTGCTACCGCTGCTGCTGGTGCGGCTGAATAATAAAGCCTGAAAACCCTCTTATAATATATATATATATATATATATATATATATATATATATATATATATATATATATATATATATATATATATATATATATATATATATATATATAGACTGAAAAGATAAAAACTCACACAGAGCGCGAAAAAAATAAGGTTAGTAGAGACACAGACAAACGAGAAAGACGTAGAAAATAAAAATAAGTTTACTGACGTTTCAGGGAGAGGACTCCCTTTCTTCAGAGTACAAAATTAGTTCGTTTCAGAGCTATATATATACAGAAAATATTGCAAGCGCGAGGGCAAGGTAAGAGGAGGGAGAGTTTGTACAAATGGATCATGGTTGGTGGGTGGCAAAAGAATGAAGAGAGAGTGGGAAAATAAATTATACAAAAAGGATAATGAGAACACACAGTCACGCGGTACGAACTTGGAAAAAAAGAGAGAGAGAAGAACCAAACACAGAGAAAAAAATAAATAATTAAAAAAGAAATACCTGGTGATTTTTTATTTTCTATTTTATTTTTTTCGCTCTTTGTATACCAATGTACACTCTTTCCTGTTGAAACTGCCTGTCCTACTGCTTTTGGGCGCGACCCCCGCCTCCCACCAACAGAAGCCACGTGTCTCTTGTTTCAATGACCTTACTTGGATTCCTAGAACGAGTGTGAATGGGCAGATGTTCGCCCTTTGTGTGCATATCTTCTTTGGAACGTCTTCGTTCCGCGTGACTAACTTTTTTGCCCATGTCAACACGGGCATGGGCATATCTTGTTTTGACCCCTCTTTCACCCCCGTTGCCACGGGGGAGGACAATTACCTTCTTATTTATTAATTTATTATTTTTTAATTATTCATTTTTTTCTGTCTTTGGTTCTTCTATCTCTCTTTTTTTCCAAGTTCGTGCCGCGTGACTGTGTGTTCTTATTATCCTTTTTGTATAATTTATTTTCGCGCTCTCTCTTCATTCTTTTGCTACCCACCAGCCATGATCCATTTGTACAAACTCTCCCTCCTCTTACCTTGCCCTCGCGCTTGCTACATTTTCTGTATATATATAGCTCTGAACGAACTTATTTTGTACTCTGAAGAAAGAGAGTCCTCTCCCTGAAACGTCGGTAAACTTATTTTTATTTTCTACGTCTTTCTCGTTTGTCTCTGTCTCTACTAACCATATATATATATATATATATATATATATATATATATATTGTCACGAAGACAAGGCTGATGCAGTTGTCTTGAATAAGAAACACGTTTTATTGGAGCGAACTTCTGCTCCCCTAACAACTCAAAAGAATACAGAGGCGGCGAAGCAGCGGTCAACAAAGTGACTTGCACAGGCGAGTGTCGTCGAATCGAATGCCCCGGCGTCCGCACTGCAGGCTTTTTATCTTTTGGCGCGCGTGGTTCTCGAAACGTCGATTCGCATCCAGAACATAGTAGATCCAAGAAGATTATTCTGGGCTCTTCACGTTAGATGGGAATGCTCTCCCTATCACAACAGATAACACATGCGGCACAGAAATAAAGAATGGAACACTTGCTTCCCTTGGCGCAGAGATAACACAGACCGGTGCAGCCGGGCGGTAAAAGCAAAACACAAATAAACAAACCCAATGTATGGTTCGCGGCATTACCCCCCCTCTAAGAGTGCATCGACCCGATGCTAACATAAGCGACAGTCCGAACAAATGAAAATAAAAGTTCGTCATCGACCATAGAAAGGCTTTAAGCGATTCTTCTTCACAAATTCTTCTTCACAAGGACGGAGTTTCTCAGGCTGAATGCTGGTAAGCTGCGTTTGAAGGTCCTAGGAACGGCAACGTTGCATCCCTCGAGGTACTCGATTATGACGCGTATGTCGGGGTCGCTCTCCGTGACGATCCCGAAGAATGCGCTGTCTTCATCAGAGTCTTGTGGTGGTGGGTCGACGGGGGCGCGGGACAGGCAGTCAGCGTCGGAGTGTTTCCTGCCGGATTTAGAAACGACTGTAACGTCGAACTCCTGCAGGCGCAAGCTCCACCGCCCAAGACGGCCAGATGGGTCCTTCAAATTGGCGAGCCAAGACAGCGCATGGTGTCTGTTATAACCTTGAATGGCCTTCCATACACGTATGGGCGAAATTTTGAAATCGCCCTCATAATAGCCAGGAACTCTTTCTCAGAGGCAGAATAGTTTTTCTCCTCCTTCGACAGGCCACGGCTGGCATAGGCGATTACCCTTTCGCAGCCGCTTTGCTTTTGGACAAGGACGGCACCCAAGCCTATATCACTGGCGTCCGTGTGTATTTCCGTTTCGGCATTTTCGTCGAAATGAGCGAGCACGGGCGGGCTTTGCAGGCGTTTTTGCAGCTCGCAGAATGCTTTTTCTTGGTCGTTTTCCCAGCTGAAAGGGGTGCTATCTTTCGTCAAGCGCGTGAGTGGCTCTGCAATGCGTGCGAAATTTGCGACGAAGCGCCGGTAGTATGCGCACAGCCCGAGAAATCTTCGCACGTCCTTCTTGTCTTTCGGCCTTGGGAAGTTCGCAATGGCTGAAGTTTTTGCCGGGTCAGGTAGGACTCCCGCGGCGTTGACGACGTGGCCCAAAAACTTGAGTTCCCCGTATGCGAAACGGCATTTTTCAGGCTTCAGCGTCAACCCCGATGTACGAATGGCCTCGAGTGCAGACTCGAACCTTTCAAGGTATTCGTCGAAAGTCCGGGCGAATACCACTACGTCGTCGAGGTATACGAGGCAGGTTTGCCACTTAAGGCCATCTAGCACAGTGTCCATGACTCTTTGAAACGTCGCTGGTGCTGTGCACAGCCCAAACGGCATCACCTAGAACTCGTATAGGCCGTCTGGGGTTATAAATGCAGTCTTCTCTCGGTCTCTCTCGTCCACTTCAATTTGCCAGTAGCCGGTCTTCAGGTCCATCGATGAGAAGTGCTTCGCGTGGAAGAGGTGGTCGAGGGCGTCGTCGATTCGGGGGAGGGGGTACACGTCCTTCTTCGTGATTTTGTTCAGTCGCCGGTAGTCAACGCAAAACCTTAATGTGCCGTCTTTTTTCTTTACGAGTACGACGGGCGCAGCCCAGGGGCTTTTCGATGGCTGTATAATGTCGTCGCTGAGCATGTCGTCGACTTGAGTCCGGATGGCTTCCTGTTCGTGTGAAGAGACGCGGTACGGTGACTGTCGGGTAGGTCGGGCTCAATCTTCGGTTACTATTCGGTGCTTCGCTAGAGGGGTCTGACGTAGTTTTGCGCTCCACGAAAAACATTCGCTATAGCGACGCAGCAAAGCCAATAATTTTTTCCGTTGTTCTTGCGGTAGCGCCGGATTCACGTCGAAGGGCTGCTGGAGCTTGAAGGTTTCTACGGGTGTGCGTTCAAAGTCGGCGACCGCGATCACGTCACTTGCTTCTTGCGTTTCTTCGAGGAATGCAATTGCCGCGCCCTTGTTTAAATGCTGGTACTCCTCGGTGAAATTAGTAACCAAAATGGGGGATTGGTGTTTCTTGAAGCGCGGATTGCCTCTTGCGACAGACACACCACGGTCGAGAAGCACCCTTTGATCAGTGTCAACGATAGCGTCGACGTCAGGAGCAGCATCTTCACAGTAGACTGCGACCATCAAGCTTGCGCGGGGTGGCAGGGTGACATGATCATCGGCAATCCTTACAGCAGCACGTCGTTCGGGGTTCGGGTCCGGCATCGTGGAGTGATGGGGGGAAAACGTTATTGACTTAGTCTGCAGATCCATTATTGCACCGTTGTCCATCAAAAAGTCCATACCAAGAATTACGTCGCGGGAGCAGTTAGGCAGAACGACGAACGCCGCTGGGTACGTTGTGCCGTCTATGGTGACGCGCGATGTGCACGTTCCACTTGGCGTCACGAGGTAGCCTCCTGCTGTGCGTATGTGCGCACCGTCCCATCTGGTCATAACTTTCTTCAGTTTAGACTCAAATGGTCCGCTCATTACTGAATAGTCAGCTCCCGTGTCTACGAGGGCGACTACGTCAAAGCCGTCGAATGACACCTTGCCGTCAGATGCAGTCTTCCTCGAGTTCCGGGTTCGTCGGGGCGTCGTATCTCTGCTTGTACGTGTTGATCGTCGGGCACTGTGCATCGTCGTTGTCGTCGTATTCTTAACGGACGTCTCGGTCAGGTCGGGTACGCGTCGCGCCGTGTCGTCGTGTTCGTCGTGTTCGTCGTGTCGTCGTGTTCGGAAGTCTCCTCAGGATTAGGTCGGGTCGTCGGGTCGAGGGCATGTCGTGAATCACTATCTTCAGCGCGTCGTTGCGTCGTTGGAGGGTTTCCAGTTTTTCGCCGTAGAGCAACTTCATCCCCAGAAGTTGCCGCCTTTAGTTTCCCCCGCGTGGGCTGGGAGACCTTCCACGTGCGATGTCAGCACTGCTACGGCGGGCCGGCGACTGGTACGGGTAGGGCGACGGCGAACGGTTGAAACGGGCTGGTCCACGGCTGGTGTTCGACAGGTATTCTTCAATCTCAGATGGGTGCTGGCCGGGTCGGGGGCGTGGTGCGTCGACGGGGAAACCACGTAGTCCGAGTCTCTTGTATGGGCAGCGACGGTAGATGTGGTCGGACTCTCCGCAGTGGTAGCACAGAGGACGGTTATCCGGTGTTCGCCATACGTCAGTCTTCCTCGGCGTCTGGGTTTGTGCTACGGGGGGTCCGGCGGGCGACAGTGGGCGGCGGTAGGGCGGGGCCTCTTCACGACGTGCCTCTTGACGACGTGTTGGAGCAGGGCGGGGTCGGTGAACAGCCGCGGAGTACGTCATAGCTTGGGGTCGCAGTTTACTTCGGATGCCACAGAAGTTCCCAAAGCGTTTTAAAACGTTTTGAACTTCTTCCCGGATCACGTCAGTTAGGCAAGCGACTTGGGGTTGCGGCGTCGTCGGGAAAAGTTTCCGCAGCTCCTCTCTCACTACTTTTCGGATGGTATCGCGTAGGCTATCAGCCGGAATCCGCATGTTGTCCACGTAGTTCGCACTGGCCGCGCCAATAAAGTTCCGGTCATACTGCTTGGCACGCATTTCGAGAGCATTCTCAATCGTGCTGGCTTCGGTCACGAATTCAGCGATGGTTTTGGGCGGGTTGCGGACAAGTCCAGCAAACAGCTCCTCCTTCACACCGCGCATCAAGAAGTGTAACTTCTTTCCTTCCGTCATTTCGGGGTCCGCGCGGCGAAATAGTTGCTTCATCTCCTCAACGAAGATCACGACCCCTTCGTTGGGGTGTTGTGTCCGAGTTTCAAGCATAAGTGCAGCTCGCTCTTTTCTCACAACGGTAGTAAATGTCTTAAGGAACTCTCTTTTGAAGTGAGTCCAGTCGGTCAAAGAACTCTCATGGTTCTCGAACCAAGTTCGAGCAGCATCTTCTAAGTAAAAGAAGACATGCCGGAAAGTTTCTTCGTCGTCCCACCTGTTGAAGATGCGGACGCGCTCCAGCTTCTCCAACCATACTTCGGGGTCTTCACCGGGGGCTCCCCGGAACGATGGCGGTTCCAGGGGCTGCTGCAGGACGATTGGTGACATTGTTTCTTACACCATGGTGTTGGTTGCAGCGTTCCTTTTCTTGGGCCCTTCTGGCATCAAACCGAACTCGGGTGGTAAATCTTGCAGGCGGAGGCTGGCTCTTGTTGGACTGGCTTGGCGGCTTCCCGAGGTTGTAGTGGGCATGAAGGGTGCTACCCCGCACCTTCACCAGATGTCACGAAGACAAGGATGATGCAGTTGTCTTGAATAAGAAACACGTTTATTGTAGCGAACGTGCGCTCCCCTAACAACTCAAAAGGATACACAGGCGGCGAAGCAGCGGTCAACAACGTGACTTGCACAAGTGAGTGTCGTCGAATCGAATGCCCCGGCGTCCGCACTGCAGGCTTTTTATCTTTTGGCGCGCGTGGTTCTCGAAACGTCGATTCGCATCCAGAACATAGTAGATCCAAGAAGATTATTCTGGGCTCTTAACGTTAGATGGGAATGCTCTCCCTATCACAACAGATAACACATGCGGCACAGAAAGAAAGAATGGAACACGCGCTTCCCTTGGCGCAGAGATAACACAGACCGGCGCAGCCGGGCTGTAAAAGCAAAACTCAAATAAACAAACCCAATGTATGGTTCGCGGCAATATATAACCCTGAAACCAGCTTATTTTGTACTCTGAAGAGCGGAAGTCCTCTTTCTGATACGTTAGTAAGCTTTTGTTTTAATTGTAATTTTTTTCTTCGTGTGTCTCTGTCTCTACTTACCTGAATTGGTCCGGCTTTCGGTGAGTTGTTATATTTCCAGACTATCTTCTACAATGAGCGCTGCCAGGACCACGAAGAAGGACGCCATCCGGAAGTTCCCGCGAACGGCAGCGTCTAGTGTTTGAATCGGTGACTCCCAAAATAAGTATCTTTTTGAACGTTTTGTCCTTGTCTGTGTTGGAACCCTGCTTTCATTTCGCAAACCAGCGCATGCATTTCTGACTCACGCTTAGTCTTTGACTCCATACCAGCTATCACTACCACAGTTTTCTTGCATTTCGGAACTAATATCGGAGCTCTTCTTTTGGTGAACGTGCTTTTTGTGCCTACCGTTTGCTGACTGACCTTGATCTTCAACCTCGGCCTAACACCTTTACCGTCTACGCCTGCTGATTCTTCCGCGCTCCGCTATCCGGCGTCGGCGTAACTACCGAATCTCCCGCTTAGGCATTGGCTGCAACGAAAAATCACGACTCTCTAACTCTCACCGGCGCGAATTTTACCGCTACTCTAGCTGCGTCCACTTCATTGACCACGGCTTCCAGACCCTTCCCGCCCGCCGATCCTTTGCTGCTGATGGCCTGCACCCGAGCTTCGAGGGTGTGGTTCGGCTTGCTAGCCACATCCACATCCATTGCTTCAAGCAACAGCTCTGCAACTGTCCTGGATAGCGCGAAGTCGCCTGCATCGCCACCCAAGCTCCCTCAATGTCCTCATACGCAATAACTTCCACCCATTGCCTCTGCTTTTCTCCAGCCCAGCGCCCTCCACAACGTCCCCGCACACATGTGCCAACGGGCCAGCCTCGCATGCCTCCGTGACCACCGTGGCCCCCGACCTTCGGCTGAACGCCAGGGACCTACACCAGGAATCTCCGAATGCCCGCCGAAGCTTGCCACGCACGTGTGCTCCTTAGGCCACAGCCACGGAGCACCGAGGCACCGCCTGCAGCCCAACCCAGACAGTGCGCCTCTTCCAGAGCCTTCCGCGCCCACCCTCTGCATCCACAGCGGTCACCGAAGCCCTAACGACCACCGAGCCTTTGGAAAACGCCAGCAGCCATTTCGCACTGCGTTCGGACGCCACAAAGCACACCATACCCCGTACAACCTCCGCAAAAAAGTGTTTTCTGCACCAACAAAATTACTGACACCTCAAAAACCCGGTAATGGAGCCTCCTACCCAGTGTCAAAACAGTTCTTAAGGTTCCGAAAAATTACTGAAAAACCCATACGTTCCTAATTGCTCATTTCCACACTTTCACCGTATTTGGCGTCCGCTGTAGCTCCCATTTTTGAGGGTTAGAGTGAGACCTGCAACGGCCCAACTCTCCCCATCCAAAACGAGGAAATGGCAACAGGTACTAGACATTGCATCCTTGCAATTGACGCAGATAATATTAAATCACTACAAGACTGTGTCCCATTCCCTCAGCCAGGAAGTGGGAATTTTTTATAAGGAGCTAAGCATAGGAGAATCCGACCTTCCACGTGGCTACGAATCCAAAAAGGCATTCGCCATATCCAAAAGAAAATCCGTAAATTTTGCGGAGATAATGCTCCTAGCAATTACTACACCCGCCATAATCATGTCAGCACCACTACTAATAGCTGTCATTATCTGGAACTGCACATGAAAATCGCCCCTTAAAGGCGATTAACGCATCAAGTACTGATCATTCACCAGCACCCTTTAGCGCCGGTACCAATTATTTCGCCCACACAAATCCAAGTTTTTATCCCCCTTCTGTCAACTCTCCCCAGGCTATCAACGCTATCAAAAATGACACTGGAAATGTCATAAACCTCTCTAGTATTACCATGTCACCAGATAAGATAAGCGCCCTGTGAAAAGGTAGAAACTTTTCGGGTAACTATCGGTGTTGAATAATTTCAACTTTTTAGTAACTTGGATAACTTCGCCAGGAATAGGACACTCCGGCAGTACTTCCATGACCATCCTCCAACCAACAAAGACCGAACTGCTTTACCTAGCACTAAACATTGGGCCCCTCCTACGCAGCGCAACATGTACATTAAAGCCGTTCATCTGGATGTACCAACAGCATACAAAAGCAAATCTCTTTCCGCCGTAACGTCACAAACATGAAAAAGAAAGCCCTGGAGGAACTCGCAGGTTGTCCTGAAATAGTTATCAAACCGGCCGATAAAGAAGGCGCCATCTGACCCTCGACAAAGCTGACAATGTCAATGAGGCTCATAGACAACCAACAGAATCGACGTTCTACAAAGTACTCCCTAGTGATCCCACAACGATTATAAGCTTAACGTCAAAGACAAACTCACTGAGCTTTTTTAAAATCAGCAAATAACCGAAACAGCTGTTCGTGCTCGTATTCCCTGCAGTCAAGTAGCCAGGAGATTCTACCTTCTCCCTAAGATTCATAAAAATAACAACCCGGGTCACCCCAAAGTTTTTTGCATTGGTACTGTCACAGAGAATCTCTCGCGCTATGTCGACTGTCTTATTCGCAAAATTCCCCTCCCCACTTCGCATACTTCATCAGAATAAAAATGATTTTCTCTCGGATATCAATTAAGATTCAAATTCCTAACTGTTTACTTGTTACCCTGGATGTCGTGTCACTATTGACTAACATTCAGCATGCGAATGAATTCACCGCTGGATCATGTGAGTATGATATGTGGGCGGGTGCAAATCTATCAATTCTCTCACCCTTGAAACTTTCCTTCGCCATATCGTTGAGCTTACCAATTTTGGTTGGATGGTCTCAATTACGTACAAGTGAGCGGAACGTCAATAGGCACCAAAATCGGGCCAAAGTACGTAAATAATTTTATAGGATGTCTACAGTCAAACTTCCTCGCAAACCAAAATTTCAAGCCACAATTCTAGAAAAGGTATATAGATTATATATTCATAATATGGCAGCATTGTGAAATGGAGCTTCTTAAGTTGTTTAAGGTTTTTACCATGCGCATTCTACTATCTGCCTCTTTTATTCCTACTGTACGCACAGCATATATTTCATGGATGTTACATTCACAGTTTCTCAGGCAGGATTCACAGTAATGTCTATAAGAAACCTACGGACACGCGCCAGTATTTGCACTTCTATAGCAGCCATGTCGGCAACACAAGACCGCAATACCTTATAGCCAATCTCACCATTTTAGGCGAATCTGCCCAAGCGAAGTGGGTTTTGATTCTAACTGTAGAAAACTTAAAAACATGTCGGAATCAAAACTACCAAGAGCATGTTTTTGATGACGCGATTACGCGAGCTACCGAGTTGAACCGCGCAGACATTCTCCGCAAAAAAGCTCCGAAACCCAATCCACAAACTAACCTGGTTTTGTCCCATTAAGCCTCTTCTCCGAAGGTTGCATCCGTATTAAGGAAACATCCCAATAAGCCTATTAAAAGTGAAAGCCTAAAAGGAATATTTCCCGAGCCGCCACGCGTTGTTTATAGACGCAGCAGTAATTTGGGCGACGTTCTTACCAAATCCAGCATTAGCCGAGCACAGACTACTGTTTGTATGCCCTATAAAAAACCACGGTGTAAGGTACGCCCTCAAATCACCACCATACAGCACGCCGCCGACACAGCTTGAAAATATTATGTTAATGTAAAAAGGGACTTTAACGGTGATTGCATCAATGTCGTATACCTGCTGAAGGCACCCTCCGTGGAAAACAATATATTGGCCGGACTGAAACAGTCTTTCGTTCAAGGTTTAGCAATCACCGCTTTCGTTCAAAACCTTGCCCTTCTTTGAATGTATCAAAGCATGTTAAAACACCTGGTCATTCGTTCGAACAGCTGAAAGTCACAATTCTTGAGTCTAGTTTTAAAACCCACCACGATCACGAAGTTTGTGAATCCTACCTCATCAATAACTTTGACAGCGTCGTTTGGCAAAAATGAAAATTATGGGAAATTTGCGCGTCTTCCCTACGAATAAATTTTCTGTCAGCTTTCGCCTTCACTCCCCCTCTCTCCTTCTTATTCGTATGGTGGAGTTCTGCATTTCTCAGGTTAGTGTTATGCCTGTTAATTTCTTTCCCTCGATAATATTATCCCATAAGTTGGAGGCTCCCCGTACACGGGTATAGTTTCGTGCTAGCACCGCGGTTTTTATCAAAGTGGCTTCACTTAGGCAAATTTGACCAGCAAGTTTGGACATTACGTTCTGGGTTGAAGGCTGCGGTATCATTGTTAGCTTTGATACTATCACCTGGTAATTAATTTTTGCGCGCGAGCGTGTGCGATTGCTTTCTTCTCCTCTTCCTTTTTTGTATTGCTGTTTTTTATTATTCCTTTCAGACCGCATCGGCGTTCCCTAAACTGGTACAATATGCCGACCAGATGTATACCTGCAGGGACGCGTCATGAGCGTGCACCTGCCTTCTGTAATCTTTCTTTTTGTGACGTGTTTGACCCGGTCTTTTTCTTCTCCTTTTCTTTTTTTTGTGCTTTTTCTTCTTTTTGTATACGAATGTACACTCAATTCCTGTCGAAACTGCCTCTCTGACTATTTTTGGGCGCTACCCTTACCTGCTGCCAACTGAAGCTACGCATAGTACTCTCATGTTTCAATCACCTGAATGTGATTCTTAGAACGGGTGCGTATGGCCAGATGTGCGCCTTTAGCGTGCATGGGCATATCTTCTTTGGAAACCTCGCTTGCCACCAGTTGCCACGGGACACCTAATATACCAATTACTGTATTAAGTTCTTTTCTTGGTACTTCTTTCTCTTGTTTGTACGAGGTGACTGTGATTTTTTGCTTCTCTCTTTTTTATTCCCATGTCAAATGCGTGAATTGGGATATCTTATTGTCACCCCTCTATTTTGCGCTTATTGCCAATGGGAAAGGGGGTAATTACCTTTTTCATTTTCTCGTTCTCCTGCTTCTTTATTTCGGTTCTTGTTTTCTCATGTTCGTTCCGTGTGACTGTGATATTGTTGCTGATGGCAAATGCGTGCATAGGCATATCAAGTTTGACACCTCTTTCAACCCTGTTGCCACGGGGAAGAGGGTAATTACCTAGTTAAAGTTTGTTTGCATTCGGTTTCTCTTCTCTTTTGGTTCTTTTTTGTCCAGCTCTTCCCACGTGACGGTGATTTGTTGTTATCATGTGTTCCCTTTTCCACTTCTCTAATTTTATTCGCGGCCCACCAAACATGATCATATTCTACAAACTCTCCCTTCCCTTGCCCTGCCGTCTCCCCTGCTACATTTTCTGTATATACATAGCCTCGAAACCAACTTATTGTGAACTCTGAAGAAAGGAAGTTCTTTTCCTGAAACGTCAGTATGTTTTTATATTATTTTCTAAATATTTTGCTCGTGTGGCTCTGTCTCTACTTACCTTACTTTTCGCGCTGCGAGAGTTTTTATGTTTTTTGACAATAGTGCGTCCCGAGCAGTGCCTGATAGCAAACTCAAAAAGGGCGAATCTCTTATCTTGCACTACAATATATATATATATATATATATATATATATTGTAGTGCAAGAGTTGCATCGTGATCATCACTCCGGCTAGTCCCCTCAGTGCCTACGTGAATACCGTCACTTGGAACGCTACCATTCCCTGCCAATAAACACCTCTTCAATTGGTGGAGTTTGCGGGTTCTCGTCCTCACCGCAGCCTGGAGTTACGAAGCAGAAGTCTCCGTCACGTCCTGTCCACTGACGACCCTCGGGAAATGGCGTATACTTCGCAACCCCCCCTCGTCTGTTCCGATGCATTCCGCGAGCGATACCAACCCATGTTCTATAGCAATGACGAGCAGGACGTCGAGGATTGGCTGTCATCATATGAAAGGTTGAGCGCACATAACAGATGGGGTGACAAGATGAAGCTGAACAATGTCCAAATCTCCCTCAAGCGAATCACTGAGACGTGGTACCCAAACCACGGAGCTGACTTGCAGTCTTGGTATGCTTTCAAGACCGATTTTCTGAAAGTATTTGGCCGCCCCGCCGTGCGGGAACTTCGCGCCAAACAAGTTTTGCCAGAGCGGGCGCAGAACGCAGGCGAAAAATTCACGAGTTACATAGAAGACCTTATCGGCCTGTGCAAGCGGGCAGACCCCTCTATGAGCGAAGCTGACAAGATCAAGCATCCACTCAAGCGGATAGATGACGACGCCTGTCTAATGTTGCTGAGTAAGGATTCTCAGAGTGTCGGGGACGTCAGCAAATTCTAACGCAGCGCTCAGCGCCACAGCCGGGAGAGCCCCTTTCGGAATTAGTCGTCGGCAGCGAGGACACTTCCCTGATGCCCCGCATTCAAGATTTTATTCGCCAAGAAATCGCGCGTCAACTTTCTCTTCTATCGTTGCGCCCGCTGCGGTATCAGCGGCCCCTTTGTCTTGAACCCTTCAGCAAACGATAAGGGAACAAGTCGCCGAAGCTCTCCCTTCAGCCTGCCCATCGGGGCCTGTGGCTGCTCCCATATCGCCGTCGCTAACCTACACAGCAGCATTGCTACGCAATGTCAGCAATGTCACCGCCCCGACCACCACCTCATGCGCCAAACGTGTGGCGAACTCGTGATAATCGTCCCATATGCTTTTTGTGTCGTGTCGCCGGCAACGTCGCCCGTTACTGTCGCCGCCAAGCCGTCTCATACGATCAGTCGTTTCAGTCGCCGTCCTACGTCGTGTATGAGCCGCCACTTCGTCAGCAGTCGACTTTGCTGCCGTCGAACTCGCCTCCTGCTGTTCGACCGACATTCAACAGCCGCAGGTCGTCCTCACCTCATCGCTAATCTATCTCGCCCATGCGTCCCCGCGTTCAGCCAACACAGGAGGAAAACTAGTCGCCGCAGTTCCTGAGGCAAGAGCTGCGTCCTCATCGAAAACCTTAAGTCATCGATTTTCACCCCAGAATGACATTGATGTTACTGTTGAAGGACTCGCCGTAATCGCCCTTGTCGATGCCGGAGCTGCCGTGTCAGTAATCAGCGAAAAGGTCTGCCGCTTCGCTTCCGCAATTAACGCGGACGACGCCAGTGTCCGACATCACACTTCGCACCGCCAGCGCACAACACATCCGGCTCGTTGCTCAGTGCGCAGCACGGGTCACCATTGAACACATCACTTACGCCATTGAATTTATCGTGCTCACTTCGTGCTCCCACGATGTCATTCTCAGTTGGAATGTTCTGTCGACCCACCACGCGGTCATCGATTGCGCCCGTGCTTAGCTGCAGTTATTTTCAGTTCAAGACGCCTTATCGGACGAGCCCCCTGCCTCTTTTCGCCTCGTTGTCGCCGAAGACACAGACGTTCCTCCTAGCTCTGCCATACCTGTACCCGTTGCGTGTGACTCAGTTACCGATACCACAGTGCTGCTCAGCCCTTCCGAGCTGTTTTGTGGCTGACAATGCTTCCCGCTTCCGTTCGCAGTTTTAGAAATGCAGCGTGGATTCAGCTCCATGTATATTTGCAACCGCTTTTCCTCTCCAGCTACACTGTTTTGTGGTGAGCGCCTGAGTCGTGTAGAAAAGATTGACGCCCTCCTCGTCACCGACGTTCCCAATAACTCATCGGACGGTTCACTTGCTTTCCTCGACCCTCGGCTCCAGCCCCAGGTACCTCGGTTTTCCTTCGCTTAATCGGCGAGAGTGTTCCTGCGCCTAAACGAAACCGACTTCTCGCCATGCTTCAAGAGTTCCTCTCGCCTTTCGATGGCCAGACATCCTCCTTGGGCAGCTCGTCTACGGTTACTCACCACATTGACACAGGAACTTACCCGCCATTACGACAATGGCCGTACCGTGTGTCAGCCAGAGAACGTGGCGTTGTTGACAAGCATGTTGACGCCATGCTTGAACGTGGCGTCATACAGCCTTCCAACAGCCCGTGGGCGTCACCGGTTGTTATCACAAAGAAGGACGGATCTATTCGCTTCGGTGTAGATTATCGCCGACTCAACAAAATAACACGCAAGGATGTATACCCTCTCCCCAGAATCGACGGCGCCCTCGACACTTTGCAAGGAACCGACTTTTTCTCTTCACTGGATTTAGGGTCTGGCTACTGGCAGGTCCCCATGGCGGATGCTGATCGTGGAAAAACGGCCTTTGTAACACAAAATGGCTTGCACGAGTTTACCGTCATGCCTTCTGGCCTTTGGAACGCGCCTGCAACGTTTCAACGCATGATGGACAATATTTTGCGCGGCCTAAATTGGAAAACCTGCCTCTGTTACCTTGATGATATTGTCGTCTTTTCTTCTGATTTCGACACGCATATTACCCGCCTTCGACAAGTCTTGAAATTCCTAACTGATGCAGAACTTCAGCTTAACTTCAAGAAATGCCGCTTTGCTGCCAGCCAACTTACAGTTTTAGGTGACGTTGTGTCCAAAGACGGCGTCAGTCCTGGTGCTGAAAACCTTCGTGCTTTCGCCGAGTTTCCTAAGCCCACCACCACCAGGTAGGTCCGTAGCTTTATCGGCCCCTGCTCGTATTTCCAAAGATTCGTGAGGAACTGTGCGTCGACAACGGCACCTTTAAAGCTTCTGGACGGATCCAACGACATCGCTTATTGGTCTTCAAAGTATTACGAAGCTTTCAAAAAGCTCCGTTCTGTGCTTACGTGTCCACCGATTCTTCGCCATTTCGACTAGTCGGCCCCTACTATGCTTCATACTGACGCCAGCGGTGTTGGCCTGGGCGCTGTGCTCGCTCAATGGAAATCTGGTTTCGACGAATACGTCGTTGCTTATTCGAGCCAGACACTCACAAGAGTGGAGTAAAACAACTCTGTCACGGAGAAAGAGTGCCTGGGTATTGAGTGGGCCATAAGCAAATTTCGTCCCTACTTGTATGGCAGGCCCTTGGACGTAATCACTGACCACCATGCCCTAGGCTGGCTATCTTCTTTGAAGGATGCGTCTGGTCGTCTTGGAAGGTGTGCTCTTCGCTTACAAGAGTACGATATTCGAGTGCTCTATTGTTCCGGAAACACGGTTTCCGGAAACCGCTGGGTGGTCGTCGCGCCGCACTTCCAGCCGCTAACGCCCTTGAGGTCACCTCATTTCTCCTACGCCGGTTTATTATTCGTCACGGTGCCCCTAGAGAGTGGCTCAGCGACAGAGGCCATGTGTTTCTATCTGAAGTAATTGAAGCCCTGCTCGCAACGTGCAACGTTATCCACCGCACCACCACTTCTTACCATCCACAGACCAATGGGCTCACGGAAAGATTTATTCGGACACTGGGCGATATGGTGGCAACCTATGTTTCGGCAGACCACACAAACTGTGGCAAAGTTCTTCCGTACGTAACTTATGCGTACAACACCGCCACTCAAGCACCTACGGGGTTTTCGCCTTTCTTTCGCCTCTACGGCCGCGACCCGTCATGTCTGCTCGACACCATCCTGCTGTACCGACCGGATGCATCTGAATGTACCCTCGTGCCACAGGCATCTGGGCACGCCGAACAGTGTCGCCAGCTCGCCAGGGCCCTTACTTAGGAGGAGCATTCTCGCCAGAAGCAGCGTCACGACGGTGGAACACCGCCCCCAGAGTTCGCTGCCGGTTCACTTGTGTGGCTGTGGATACCCTCGACTGTTCCTCGTCTTCCTCAGAAGTTACTCTCGATATATAATGGTCCTTACCGTGTAACGGAGCGTGCATCCCCAGTGAACTACGTAGTTGAGCCGCTCACATTGTCTCCGGACCTTCGTTGTCCGGTCGCGAAACTGTGCACGTTGGCTGTCTCAAGGGTTACCACGAACCGGTGGTTTTATCTTGCCCTTAGGTCGCCAGGATGGCTCCTTTTGTCCGCGGGGGGTAATTGTAGTTCAAAAAATTCGCCCATTTAGAGTATGCCATCTGACACAGCGAAGGACGCACTATGCCCGTGAGGGTATGCTCTGATACATTGGCCATGGGCAATAATGGGTATGTATTGAATGGGGACTGTGAAGACGATGAGGAGAGCACCGGCATCGTGGAGAACGCGCCACGATCTCTGATAGCTCGCTGCATCGTGATCATCCCTCGCGCTAGTACTCTCAGTGCCTATCTCAATACCATAACCTGGAACGCTACCATTCCCTACCAATAAACACCTCCTCAATATATATATATATATATATATATATATATATATATATATATATATATATATATATATATATATATATATATATATATATATATATATATATATATATATATATATATATATATATATATATATATATATATATATATATTAAATTAGAGTTACCACGAAAAACATAACAATATTTAATACGACGTTTCGGCTGGGAACCAGCCTCTTTCAAGTGAAGTACATAGGTCGAATACAGGGTATATGTAGGCTCGCAAGGAGCGCTGTGAGCACGTGGACACATTATTTCTAAAGTGTACAAGAAGGAAGTACAGCAAAAAACAAGTGGAAAGAAACGTACTGCAGGACTGGGCGCGCAGGTAATCCATCTCAATATACAACGCGGCGAAAAGCAAAAGCGAGGCACTTAGGAAGCGTGTTTCCTTCAGCCACCGCCCACCCACGCCCAGCAATATATATAAAAATAAACAAATAAGCAAGAGGTACTGGGCATCTTGCTCCAAAGGAGCGGAGACAACCTGCCGCATAAGGCGGAAGCATAGAATCGACAATTAGTCATCCAGACACTGGGGAACGCAAAATGGCAGAAGGCGACGTTGAATTTCAAGAATGCAGGTGGGAGCATTAACGAGGGGGCCGCGTCCTCAAAGGAAAGTGCCGCCGCTTCGGGAGGAGACAAGATAATAGCCACAAATGGCTTATTCGCGGCCCCCGTCCCGGGCACAAGGCAGACAATGGCGACTCCTCGAAGGGCGCCGACGCCAACAGAGCTGTGCGTGAGCCACCCAAGAAGAGCGCAGGCTGTGCGAGGATTTTGAGAAATGACACACACGGCAGGAAATAAACAAAGAAACAGAACACAGAAAAAAGCAGTTGAACGAGCCCCCCGCTCATGACATTAAATTGATAGATACAACAATATGTCAGCTTACATTTGATAATTTTGCAAGTAACAAGGGTTTGCACATTATGAAAAAAGTAAAACAAAGATGTGACGCACGTACGAGAACAAATCTCGAATGATCTACGGAAAAAAAAGACACATCGTAGCTAGTCAGCATGGCAGTATAAATTCGCAAACAGCATTCTTTAAACAAACTGACAAACGAAATAATACAAAGAATACACGTGTACAAATCGTAGAACATGGGGAACCATAGAAGTGAACAAAAATAGCTTACAAAGTGACATTTCGGGTAAAAAACAAAGAAGCATATGGAGAAAATAAGTTATTCACAACACTAGACCAAATAGTGCTTGGAAAGTGTATTGATGGAATACAGCAAGATTTCGTGCAGGAGAAGCATTAAAGCATACGCAAAAGTAACCTGCTGACAACAATGAACCATCCAACGGTTGAGAAGTGGTAACGTGCAATACGTGAACTACAAGGTCTAGGTTTGAGGGCACGACAGCCTTCAACTGAGACTCATTGATGCCTCTTGTGAGAGTGTTATATTTGTGGATCAAATAAGATTCGAAAGCTTCCCTGTCGAAATGGGTTTTAAATCCTGATTGGAGCACTGTGGCCTTAAATTGATCGAACGTGTGTTTCAAAGAGTTGATATGTTTTGAAAGGGAGAGATAAGGTTTTGTTTTTGCATCGGATCTGTGATTATTGATGCGAGTTCTAAAAGAATTTTCAGTCTGTCCAATATATTGCGCACCACAATCACCACATTCTGGGAGGTAAACTTTATTTGCAATGTCACAATTAAAATTGCCCCTGATCTGCATGAAAAAGTCAGATTCCCTGCTCTGAGCGCTCGTTGTTGGTGTCATAATTAGACACAATTTGCACCGGGGTTTTCCACATAGTGTGGAACCCGTGAAACTAGTTTCTCTTGATCGAGATGATGTTACAATGTCTCTGATATTTCTTGCCCGGCGATACACCACGCGTGGTGGGTCTGGAATGACGTGCTTCATTCTTTCACTCTGGAGCAAGATGTTGTTGTGTCTTCTCAAAATTTCATTGACGTTTGGGCCAGATGCCGAATATGTCAGAATCAGATTGGTTTGTTACCTCGAAGTGGAGGTTTTATTGTCACTAATAAGTCTAGAACGCTCCTGTTCTGATGCCTTCCTGATTGAACCTTCCATGAGTGGTAGTGGGTATTTTTGTCGTGCGAGGTCAATGCGGAGCTGGTCACAATTAGATGCGAAGTCATTTTGGCTAGATCAAATTCTGCGGAAGCGTAGGGCTTGGCAGTATGCAATGGCCGTTTTTAGTGTCTCACATGGCTGCTGTGAAAGTTCAAGTATTGGTGTCGGTCGGTGGGTTTTCTGTACACAGAAGTATCCAGTAGGTGTCTGTTAGTTATCTGCACGTCAAGAAAATTTATTGTAGAAGTTGAATACTCATGTGAGAATGAGATATCACTGTGAGCACTGTTGAAACCGGATATGAATTGTTTCAGGGCTTCCTCCCCATCAGACCAAACCAAGAAAATGTCGTCGATGTACCGCTTGTAAAACAGTGGTTTCAAAGGGAAGTTCTCCAAGAACTGTGTTTCAAGGGTTCCCATGAATATGTTTGCATAATTTGGGCCATTTTTTGTCCCCATAGATGCGCCACTTATTTGGACGTAGTGCTGGTTATTGAAATCAAAATTGTTTGTTTCAAGTATTAAAGTTAACAATTTGGCCAAAGTGTTGCTGTCAATATGTTTGTACTCTTGTGAATTTTCGTAGGCTCTTATGACGGATTCTATTCCACCGGCGTGAGGTATGTTTGTATACAAAGAGGCTACATCTAATGTTACAAGGAAGGAGTAATCCGCTATCGTGAGGTCTTTTATTTCACTTAAAAAATGAGTAGTATCCTTTATGTACGAATTGAATGTGGGCGAAATTTCCCTTATAATGTTGTCGACATAGCTATAAATGTTCCCGGTCACGGTTCCTATGCCAGAGACTATGGGCATGCCCGGATTGTTGAATTTATGAATTTTGGGAAGGAGGTAAAAACGTCTTGGCGTGCAGTGCAATGGAATAAAAGCTCGCGCAGTTTTTTTGTCTATCAGTTTTTCATTACTAAGTTCAATTAAGGTACTGCGGACTCGTTCTTTGTATTCTAATGTCGGATCGGCCGCAAGGGGCTGGTAGAAAGACGTGTCACCTAATTGCTTTTGCGCTTGAGTGTTATAATCCGTTTGGTTCATGACAAGAATGGCTCCTCCCTTGTCAGCGGGCTTTAAAATGATGTCAGAGTGGGTGCTGAGGAGTTCAAGTGCCCTCTGTTCCTTTCCTGTGAGATTCCGTCTGTAGGAGGTGCGCTTTCTATATTCCGCTATGACATCTTTTTGAACCGCCTTGATGTACGTATCCATATACTTGTCACGTTGTGGTGGTGGCGTCCAATGGCTAACTGATGGAAGCCTCGGTCCTGTGTTATCATCTCTGGGGACATCATGATAGTACTCTTTTAACCACAGTGAGCGTGAGCAATGTTCTAGATCCTTGTACAGTTGCAGCTCATTTAATTTTCCAGTGGACGGACACAAGGATAGCCCCTTAGACAATGCGCTCAATTCATCCTTTGAAAGAGTAACGGTGGAAAGGTTGACTACATTATCAGGAGTGTCGGGCTCGGGTACATTATTATGGGAAGATGATGTGCTAGGTTCGGATAGGAATAAATCAACACCGTCGCGGAGCATTTTTTTTGCATTGATAGCAGAAAAATGGCTTGTTTTGTTCAGTTTTAAAATTTCTAGTTTGGTCTTTTCTTGCGTAGTCAAATGAATTTTTTTAAGTAGAGAGATTTCTTCCTTTTTTAAGGCATCGAGGCAACACTGGTCATATTCGATTACAATGCTCAAAATATCCATCGATGCCTGATGTAGTATGCTTCGCCAGTTTGCCTAGTGAGCAGGCGAGAGGTCAAAGGTAGCTGATTTGAGGTTAATTATCAAGCCTTTTGGGGCAATGCCTGATTTCTTGTATACAATTAAGCTGCTAACGTGATGTTCATATCGAATTCTCTTTTCCACAATTTTCCTTAGCTTTAAAAATTCTCTAGAAAATGGATGGACACGGGTTTCACCTGGGGGCTCTTCAGGAAGTCAATCTCGGCGTGTTCCCTGGACGACATCGGAATATCGAGACCTGGTTGAGGGGGCATCGGAGGATAGAGCAGCGGCTGTTGGTGGAGGCGGAGGTGGAGGTGGGGCCTGTCCTTGTTAGTGTTGTGATGGGGCACTGGCAGCGTGTTGTAGCCATGTCGACTGACTGCGTGCAAAGTTTCTCAACAAGGCCCGGGGCAGGTGGCTGGCCATGATGGCGACGCCGCCAAAGTTGGGGTGGATCCCATCCGCGGCAAACACCCGGGCCGAGGGCAGCCACTCAAGGCCGTGGTCCAGGTAGAAGAGGCCCCTGGTGCGGAGACAATGCCGGCGAAGAAGGTCATTAAACCGGCAGGCTTCTGAGTTGAAGCGGTGCACGGCCCGCCAGTTGCTCCGTTGTCGGCGCCGATCAGGGCAGCGAAGGAGGATGAGAGTCGCATAGACGGTACGGATTTAAGGATGGGCATGCCTGATGGAAGCGAGAAGCTTCTCGTACCGTTGAAAGGTGACTGGCCGGCGTTTTGGCGATATCGTTCGTGCCAACATGGAGCACAATGGTGGTCGTCGTGCGTGGCACGAAGTCCATCAGTGCGGGGATATCTTGGATGGTCGCTCTTCGATGTGACACGAATGCTGGGGTTCCATGGCGAGATGCATCAAAATGGTTGTGAATGTGCCGTACTTGGGAGTCGCCGATCACTACCGATGAGGATAACATGCGCGGAAATTTCCAACTTATGATCTTCGTGGTGACAGGGTCAGAAGCCTTGAGGTTACATGTAACAATGCAGGGCTTGGCAGCTGAGTAGTATATTAAATTAAAGTCACCACGAAAAACATAATATTTATAACAACGTTTCGGCTGGGAACCAGCCTTTTTCAGGTGAAGTACTTAGGTCGAATACAGTGTATATGTAGGCTCGCAAGGAGCGCAGTGAGCAATTGGACACATTATTTCTAAAGTGTACAAGAAGGAAGTCGAATACAGTGTATATGTAGGCTCGCAAGGAGCGCAGTGAGCACGTGGACACATTATTTCTAAAGTGTACAAGAAGGAAGTACACCAAGAAACAAGTGGAAAGAAACGTACTGCAGGACTGGGCGCGCAGGTAATCCATCTCAATATACAACGCGGCGAAAAGCAAAAGCGAGGCACTTAGGAAGCGTGTTTCCTTCAGCCACCGCCCACCCACGCCCAGCAATATTAAGCAAAATAAACAAATAAGCAAGGGGTACTGGGCATCTTGCTCCAAAGGAGCGGAAACAACCTGCCACATAAGGCGGAAGCGTAGAATCGACATTTAGTCATCCAGACACTGGGGAACGCAAAATGGCAGAAGGCGACGTTGAATTTCAAGAATGAAGGCGGGAGGATTAGCGAGGGGGCCGCGTCCTCAAAGGAAAGTGCCGCCGCTTCGGGAGGAGACCAGATAATAGTCACAAATGGCTTTTCCGCGGCCCCCGTCCCGGGCACAAGGCGGACAATGGCGACTCCTCGAAGGGCGCCGACGCCGACAGAGCTGTGCGTGAGCCACCCAAGAAGAGCGCAGGCTGTAGGAGGATTTTGAGAAATGACACACAAGGCAGAGAATAAACAAAGAAACAGCACACAGAAAAAAGCAGTTGAACGAGCCCCCGGCTCATGACATTAAATGGATAGATACAAAAAATTGTCAGCTTACATTTGGTATTTTTGCAAATAACAAGGGTTCGCACATTATGAAAAAAGTAAAACAAAGATGTGACGCACGTACGAGAACAAATCTCGAATGATCTAGGGAAAAAAGACACATCGTAGCTAGTCAGCATGGCAGTATAAATTCGCACACAGCATTCTTTAAACAAACTGACAAACGAAAGAATACAAAGAATACACGTGTACAAATCGTAGAACATGGGGAACCATAGAAGTGAACAAAAATAGCTTACAAAGTGACATTTCGGGCAAAAAAGCAATGAAGCATACGGAGAACATAAGTTATTCACAACACTAGACCAAATAGTGCTTGGAAAGTGTAATGATGGGATACAGCAAGATTTTGTGCAGGAGAAGCATTAAAGCATACGGAAAAGTAAACTGCTGACAACAATGAACTATCCAACGGCTGAGAAGTGGTAACGTGCGATACGTGCCGCTACAAGGTCTAGGTTTGAGGGCACGACAGCCTTCAACTGAGACTCATTGACACCTCTTGTGAGAGTGTTATATTTGTGGATCAGATAAGATTCGCAGGCTTCCCTGTTGAAATGGGTTTTAAATCATGATTGGAGCACTGTGGCCTTAAATTGATCGAACGTGTGTTTCAAAGAGTTGATATGTTTTGAAAGGGGGAGATAAGGTTTTGTTTTTGCATCGGATCTGTGATTATTGATGCGAGTTCTAAAATAATTTTCAGTTTGTCCAATATATTGCGCACCACAATCACCACATTCTAGGAGGTAAACTATATTTGCAGTGTCACAATTAAAATTGCCCCTGATCTGCATGCAAAAGTCAGATTCCCTGCACTGAGAGCTTGTTGTTGGTGTCATAATTAGACACAATTTGCACCGGGGTTATCCACATGGTGTGTAACCCGTGAAACTAGTTTCTATTGATCGAGATGATGTTACAATGTCTCTGATATTTCTTGCCCGGCGATACAACACGGGTGGTGGGTCTGGAATGACGTGCTTCATTCTTTCACTCTGGAGCAAGATGTTGTGGTGTCTTCTTAAAATTTCATTGACGTTTGGGCCAGATGCCGAATATGTCAGAATCAGATTGGTTTGTTTCCTCGAAGTGGAGGTTTTATTGCCACTAATAAGTCTAGAACGCTCCTGTTCTGATGCCTTCCTGATTGAACCTTCCATGAGTGGTAGTGGGTATTTTTGTCGTGCGAGGTCAATGCGGAGCTGATCACAATTAGAAGCTAAATCATTTTGGTTAGAGCAAATTCTGCGGAAGCGTAGGGCTTGGCAGTATGCAATGGCCGTTTTTCAGTGTCTCACATGGCTGCTGTGAAAGTTCAAGTATTGGTGTCGGTCGGTGGGTTTTCTCTACACAGAAGTATCCAGTCGGTGTCTGTTAGTTATCTGCACGTCAAGGAAATTTATTGTAGAAGTTGAATACTCATGTGAGAATGAGATATCACTGTGAGCACTGTTGAAACCGGATATGAATTGTTTCAGGGCTTCCTCACCATGAGACGAAACCAAGAAAATGTCGTCGATGTACCGCTTGTAAAATAGTGGTTTTAAGGGGAAGTTCTCCAAGAACTGTGTTTCAAGGGTTCCCATGAATACGTTTGCATAATTTGAGCCTTTTTTCGTCCCCATAGATGTGCCACTTATTTGGTCGTAGTGCTGGTTATTGAAATCAAAATTGTTTGTTTCAAGTATTAAAGTTAACAGTTTGGCCAAAGTGTTGCTGTCAATAGGTTTGTACTCTTGTGAATTTTCGTAGGCTCTTATGACGGATTCTATTCCAACGGCGTGAGGTATGTTTGTATACAAAGAGCCTACATCGAATGTTAAAAGGAAGGAGTAATCCGGTATCGTGAGGTCTTTTATTTCACTTAGAAAATGAGTAGTATCCTTTATGTACGAATTGAAGTTGGGCGAAATTTCCCTTATAATGTTGTCGACATAGCTATAAATGTTCCCGGTCACGGTTCCTATGCCAGAGACTATGGGCCTGCCCGGATTGTTGAATTTGTGAATTTTGGGAAGGAGGTAAAAACGTCCTGGCGTGCAGTGCAATGGAATAAGAGCTCGCGCAGTTTTTTTGTCTATCAGTTTTTGATTCCTAAGTTCAATTATGGTACTGCGGACTCGTTCTTTGTATTCTAATGTCGGATCGGCCGCAAGGGGCTGGTAGAAAGACGTGTCACCTAATTGCGTTTGCGCTTCAGTGTTATAATCCGTTTGGTTCATGACAACAATGGCTCCTCCCTTGTCCGCGGGCTTTATAATGATGTCCTAGTGGGCGCTAAGGATTTCAAGTGCCCTCTGTTCCTTTCCTGTGAGATTCGCTCTGTAGGAGGCGCGCTTTCTATATTGCGCTATGACATCTTTTTGAACCGCCTTGATGCACGTATCCATATACTTGTCACGTTGTGGTGGTGGCGTCCAATGGCTAACTGATGGAAGCCTCGGTCCTGTGTTACCATCTCTGGGGACATCATGATAGTACTCTTTTAACCAGAGCGTGCATGAGAAATTTTCTAGATCCTTGTACAGTTGCAGCTCAATTAATTTTCCAGTGGACTGACAAACGGATAGCCCCTTAGACAATGCGCTCAATTCATCCTTTGAAAGAGTAACGGTGGAAAGGTTGACTACATTATAAGGAGTGTCGGACTCGGGTATATTATTATGGGAAGATGAAATGCTAGGTTCGGATAGGGATAAATCAACACCGTCGCGGAGCATTTTTTTTGCATTGATAGCGGAAAAATGACTTGTTTTGTTCAGTTTTGACATTTCTAGTTTAGTCGTTTCTTGCGTAGTCAAATGAATTTTTTTAAGTAGAGAGATTTCTTCCTTTTTTAAGGCATCGAGGCAACACTGGTCATGTTCGATTACAATGCTCAAAAGATCCATCGATGCCTAATGTAGTATGATCCGCCAGTTTGCCTCGTGAGCAGGTGAGAGGTCAGAGGTAGCTGATTTGAGGTTAATTATCAAGCCTTTTGGGGCAATGCCTGATTTCCTGTATACAATTAAGCTGCTAACGTGATGTTCAAATCGAATTCTTTTTTCCACAACTTTCCTTAGCTTTAAAAATTCTCTAGAAAATGGATGGACACCGGGTTCACCTGGGGGCTCTTCAGGAAGTCAATCTCTGCGTGTTCCCTGGACGACATCGGAATATCGAGGCCTGGTTGAGAGGGCCTCGGAGGATAGAGCAGCGGCTGTTGGTGGAGGCGGAGGTGGAGGTGGGGCCTGTCCTTGCACGTGTTGGGATGGGGCACTGGCAGCGTGTTGTAGCCATGTCGACTGACTGCGTGCAAAGTTTCTTAACAAGGCCCGGGGCAGGTCGCTGGCCATGATGGCGACGCCGCCAAAGTTGGGGTGGATCCCATCCGCGGCAAACACCCGTGCCGAGGGCAGCCACTAAAGGCCGTGGTCCAGGTAGAAGAGGCCCCTGGTGCGGAGACAAATCCGGCGAAGAAGGTCATTAAACCGGCAGGCTTCTGAGTTGAAGCAGTGCACGGCCCGCCAGTTGCTCCGTTGTCGGCGCCGATCAGGGCAGCGAGGGAGGATGAGAGTCGCATAGACGGTACGGATTTGAGGATGGTCATGCCTGATGGAAGCGAGAAGCTTTTCGTACTGTTGAAAGCTGACTCTGGCCGGCGTTTTGGCGATATCGTTCGTGCCAACATAGAGCACAATGGTGGTCGTGGTGCGTGGCACGAAGTCCATCAGTTAGGGGATATCTTGGATGATCGCTCCTCGTTGTGACACGAATGCTGGGGTTCCATGGCGAGATGCATCAAAATGGTTGTGAATGTGCCGTACTTGGGAGTCGCCGATCACTACCGATGAGGTTAACGGGCGCGGAAATTTCAAACTTATGATCTTCGTGGTGACAGGGTCAGAAGCCATGAGGTTACATATAACAGTGCAGGGCTTGGCAGCTGAATAGTATATTAAATTAGAGTCACAACGAAAAACATAATATTTATTACAACGTTTCGGCTGGGAACCAGCCTTTTTTCAAGTGAAGTACATAGGTCGAATACAGTGTATATGTAGGCTCGCCAGGAGCGCTGTGAGCACGTGGACACATTATTTCTAAAGTGTACAAGAAGGAAGTACAGCAAGAAAAAGTGGAAAGAAACGTACTGCAGGACTGGGCGCGCAGGTAGAAGCGAGGCACTTAGGAAGCGTGTTTCCTTCAGCATCACCCATTCACGCCCAGCAATATTAAGAAAAGTAAACAAATAAGCAAGGGGTACTGGGCATCTTACTCCAAAATAGCGGAAACAACCAGCCGCCTAAGGCGGAAGCGTGGAATCGACAATTAGTCATCCAGACACTGGGGAACGCAAAATGGTAGAAGGCGACGTTGAATTTCAAGAATGCAGTCGGCAGGATTAGCGAGGGGGCCGCTTCCTCAAAGGAAAGTGCCGCCGCTTCGGGAGGAGCCCAGCTAATAGCCACAATTGGCTTATCCGCGGCCCCCGTCCCGGGCACAAGGCGGACAATGACGACTCCTCGAAGGGCGCCGACGCCAAAAGAGGTGTGCGTGAGCCACCCAAGAAGAGCGCAGGCTGTGCGAGGATTTTGAGAAATGACACACAAGGCAGGAAATAAACAAAGAAACAGCACACAGAAAAAAGCAGTTGAACGAGCCCCGGCTCATGACATTAAATGGATAGATACAACAAATTGTCAGCTTACATTTGATGTTTTTGCAAGTAACAAGGGTTTGCACATGATGAAAAAAGTAAAACAAAGATGTGACGCACGTACGAGAACAAATCTCCAATGATCTAGGAAAAAAAACACTTCGTAGCTAGTCAGCATGGCAGTATAAAATCGCACACAGCATTCTTTAAACAAACTGACAAACCAAAGAATACAAAGAATACACGTGTACAAATCGTAGAACATGGGGAACCATAGCAGCGAACAAAAATTGCTTACAAAGTGACATTTCGGGCACAAGACCAATGAAGCATACGGAGAAAATAAGTTATTCACAACACTAGACCGAATAGTGCTTGGAAAGTGTAATGATGGGATACAGCAAGATTTCGTGCAGGAGAAGCATTAAAGCATACAGAAAAGTAACCTGCTGACAACGATGAACCATCCAATGTTGAGAAGTGGTAACGTGCGATACGCGCCGCTTCAAGGTCTAGGTTTGAAGGAACGACAGCCTTCCCAGGCAGCACAGGTCTGTTCTGCCTAAAACAGGCCGGTGTACTCCGGCCGGTGATTTTCTGTCCGGCCGTTTTCCGGCAGCCATGTTCGGCCCATGTCCAAATGTGGGCCTTTTGGCCGTATACGGCCGTACTCCCATGGCTGTCCAACGGCCAGTGTCCGTCGGCCAGTCGACCGGCTTACGGTCATACGGCCAGATTCCAGCCGTAGGGCTCCGGTCATTCCAAAGCCACACATGTACGGCTTAAGTACGGCCGCCGGAGGACAGCCGAGATGCGGTCGACGGACTCCAGCCGGACTAAAGCTACCGGAAATACGGCCGTGCTACGGGCATTGGAGTTCAGCCACAGTACGCTAACTGTACTGCGGCCGGTCACTGCATGTCGCGCAAGTAGATGACTCATTCGCACAGTGCAGAAGCAGCACAAACCCAGCATTTTGGGTCCAATGCAGCCACATCAAAGTGAGCTCGCGCGCAACCACCAGCCGTCAAGCTTTCAGCGAAGCCTTGCTTAATTACCAGCCTCAGTTGACAGCAAAATTCATTTATTAAACAATCCTCACAAATTGTCGTTCCTTTAATTGCTGTACCTCTTTTACTGCCGAACACAGAAAATATTCAGTTCTTAGTAGAGCTTGAATAGATGTATTGTCCAGGTCCTCATATCCTCTAGTGGGCGGCTTACCTGTAATGAAGGGGGAAAGAGGAGTGGGGGGGGAGGGCGCCGGAAGGTACGCCTACTTTAGGGGGTTGAATTTCAGAGATAAATTGAGCCGCTTTTAGCCAATTTCTTTTAGGGCAATATTCCAGAACACTTTCATGCTATGACTACATAAACTATTTTTACAACAGTTGCTTGACAAATTTTGATGTAAATAAAACCGGCGTGAATGCCTTTACGAAGCGTTTTGGTTCTCAACAAAACACTCAGGAGCATTTTTTATAACTCCTTCACAAAAAAGTATGTCCAGTTTTTGCCCATTTTTTTTGCAAAGACATTTTCTACTTGATCAACTTTTCTGATGATCTTGCGCAGGGCTGATCCTAAGAAGGAGTGAACAGGTACTTTCATTTTCAATCTATTTTAATTTTGTGTTCATGAGTATACGTCCACACCACTCAATATACCAAAAGAACTTATTTTTCTTCTAATGTCATACTACGTTCAAAAAATTATAGACGCGTTGCGAATGACGCCCTGCTTCAGGTGGCTGCAGTTGTATCCCTCTGTGTTCACGCAAGGAAAGGCGTAAAATTAGTTACATAATTCGTTTCAAACCAATACCATAGCAATGGTAGCATGCATACAGGAAACCTTGCATACTGCAACGAATAGGGCAATAAATATTTTATTGGTCAAGGTTGAAGGCGTAGGGTTCTCAACCCGTCGGAGGCAAACTTGCGCCTCTGGAAGTTTATTTATTTGTTTGTTTATTTATTTATTTTTATTCATTTATTTATTCATTGTTTTATTTGTTTATTTATTTATTTGATGCCTGCTTGCCTCAGCATGCATTACAGGAGGGAGATACATAACACTAAGCATTAAATGTGAGACAAAATAACAAAATAATTCTACAAAGCGCACTGAAAATCGTCAATATAAACAGGTAATGCAATCATACGTGGAAGATAATTACACTGTAGTATTGATGTAAAATAAAATGAATCGCGCAAGGCGTCACCTTTACAGGAAAGTTGATAATTTGCTTTAAGCTAGCGGTCCCACTTTGCGATATGTAGAATGGCGCATGGACATACTTCTCCCCTTCTACTCCAGTTTTCGAATGATAAATACTACGAAAAAATTTCAACCTGTTGATTCGTCTGTGATCCTTCACGTCCTGCCATTTCAGTTTACTTTTACTTTCTCTCACGCTAAGTTGAGCGTGCCAATTACCTAATATGAATCGCACTGACATATTCTGTATGTTTTCGAGCGTATCAACCAGCTCTTTGTGTAGAGATCCACGAAAACCCATGCGTACTCCAAGATTGAGCGCACATGAGTGAAATACGGTTGTTCTTTTCAGTTAGATGGAGGTTCACTGAAATTTCGTCTCAGAAAGCCAAAAACGTCTGCAGCCGTAACTTTTGTGGTGTGAACCTGCCTATTTACCCTCAAACCACTCCCTAAATAAACTCCTAGGTATTTATATTCCTGGGCCGTTGTCGCAGCAGCATAATTTAATTTAGGTTATACGTATTCAATTGGAATGAAGGTTTTCTTGTAAAGGTGCCGTTAACACACTGTTTAACATCCAAAAACTTTTCTGAATCAGCACACCAGGATGTCATAAAATTCCAATAAAGCTGCAGGTATACGGAATCACGTTCATTCGCTATAGTCCGCTAAACTACACAGTACTTTTGAACAAAGCTATAGGTCCAATAGTAATAACAATGCAAAAACCGATTCATTCAGTTCATAGGATGAAATGTACTACGCCGAAGGTGATATGGAACACCATCAATTGCTTTTTTGCAGTCCAAGAATATACAGTCAACCACTTTAGGCTTATCTATTGCAACAGCCAAATCGCGCGTGAACTGAACAATCTGCGTTGAGCAAGAAAATCCTGACAAAATCCGTGTTTGCTAGGATGCTGGCGATTATGTTAAACCAAATGAGTCATATCCCAAGAGTAGCTAAGCGCACCTTCAAACATCGGAGCTAAATTAACAGCTAGGCTTCGTCAGTGACAAGGCTCTGTTATCGCAAATTTAAAATAATTTTTTTTTCTAAATAGGCAGTCGTTAAATCCCATGAAGTAACATAGCGCAGGGCATGAAGTTGATCCTACCAATGCACGAGCGAGTCTCTTGTACGTTTATCACCAACAACATAGTGCAACATTGCTTGTCGCAGTTTAATTGTAAACAGAATAACTTGCGCTTTTGCTCGCACTTGCCTTTCTTTGGTGGGGAGTCCTTCAGATGGTGGCGGTTTAGCTCCTGCGTGGTGGCCGCTTGCTCGACGCCCTCGAAGGCCAGTTATTTTGGTGAACCATCTCCATCTCGGATCGGACATCTCTGCCGGGTCGATGTCTCTAATGCTCTCCATTTCTTGAGGGGGCGAATAGCCTCGAGCTGATGCGTCGACGAAGCCGGCGGTAGAGGCGTGGTAGCGGCGATGACTGGCGAGGCTTAGCTCACCCGTCCGTGTGGCACAGTCTTCTTGTGGCAATAAACGACATTTCGATGGCCTAAAAGGCTCCCTGCTAATGTCCAGTGAGTCCTTGCACCTTGCCCGTTCACCGAGAACACTCATTGCTGTTTGACGAACGATGTTCGTTCATTTGAAACGTACAAACACGGAGCGGATGAAAAACGCGTCCCCGCCGTTCGGCTCCCTAAAGGCTTTTTCTCCCATCAGGAAAAACCGGTCGGTCTCCTTCCAAACAGGTCTGTGCATGAATTCTTGGCGCCAAGGCGCGCGCTGTTGTTCGGCTGTATGCCGTTTGCCGAAAAAATGACATATAACCAGATACTTTACGTAGGCCGGCCTCCTCTTGAACACCGGTTGCCAAATATTCTGTGGCCATTCGCTTGCCGTAATTCGGCCGAGGACAGCTAACCGAATAAAAAACGTATATTCTGTGGCCGTTCGTCGGCCGGTATCCTTCATAACATTGGTTGCCCGAAGAAAACAAATATTCTACCACCGGACGCGCGGTTCACCGTTGAAACAACGAATGCACGGCAGCAGCGCTCCGGCCGGTCTCCTTTCGAACACCAACTGCCGCAAGAATACGCATATTCTGTGGCCGGTCGCTCGCCGTGCTTCGGCCGATCACCGCTTCCCGAAGAAAAAACGGATACCCTAAGGCCGTACTTCGGCCGTTCTCTTTCTCAACATCGGCGGCCGTAAGAGAACTGAATATCTGGCAGCCTGTTAGCTGCCGTGGTGCGTCCGGACACGGGCGGACGGAAAAATACCGAAGCGCTGGTTGACGAATGTTGGACGTTCAATGCATGATCAGTGGCTGCCAGAGCCTGGATGCTGGCCGGACATGACAGAGAGCGGCCATAGACGGGCCGGTGTTGGGGCACACTTTCTGTGCCGCCTGGGTTCCCTGAGACTCATTGATACCTCTTGTGAGAGTGTTATATTTGTAGATCAGATAAGATTCGCTGGCTTCCCTGTCGAAATGGCTTTTAAATCCTGATTGGAGCACTGTGGCCTTAAATTGATCGAACGGGTGTTTCAAAGAGTTGATATCTTTTGAAAGGGGGAGATAAGGTTTTGTTTATGAATCGGATCTGTGATTATTGATGGGAGTTCTAGAATTTTCAGTCTGTCCAATATATTGCGCACCACAATCACCATATATATATATATATAGATAGATATATAGATATATAAATATATATATTAATATATATATAAATATATATAAATATATATATATATATATATATATATAGATAGATATATATATAAATATATATATATATTAATATATATATATATATATATATATATATATATATACATATATATATATATATATATATATATATATATATATATATATATATATATATATATATGGTTGCGTCACGATAGACGCAGGCAAAATCGGCTGTGCGGTGTTGCACCGACTTATTAGGGCTGCGCCTACAATGGAAAGGCTGGAGAGCACGTCGTAGCTCAGCGAAAATTGCTAACCGAATCGAGCGCGCGGGGACCGGGGCATGAGCTTATGTCTTCGTCTTCGTGCTAGCCGGCTGACCGGGAAACACGGCATGTATCCATCACTTGAACACCTTAAACAGGGGATTGCCCTGCTTAACACACAATCCATGCGACATTTACCCCCCGTCGAAATAGCATCGGTCCGATGCACGCATAGGTATCGGAAATGATAAATGCACTTATGGTGTTGTCTAAAATGAGTCCGTCAGGGATCGAAGTATGGCTTCATTCGCACTACATGAACGACGATCAGGGCAGCGGTTACGGCGGCGTCGATACATGAGGGCGTCGTCGACAACTTCATACGTTACGTCTATAACCTGAAACCCTGCGCAGCACCCGATATGGTCCAAAGTACCGTTTAAGAAGTTTTTCACAGATTACTCGACGTCGGACGGGAGTCGATACCAAGACTGTCGTCAGTTTTGTACACAGCAGTCCTGTGGCGGAGGTTGTAGTGGTGGGAGTCGTACAGCTGTTGCTGTCTTTTTCGCACGCGTGCTAGTTGTCTCACTTCCTCTGCTCGTTCGGTGAATTCGTGCAGTTCCGTGTTGTCGCCGGTGGTGTCATAGGGCAACATTGCATCCAGCATGGTGGTGACAGGTCGGCCATAAAGAAGAGAGAACGGCGTCATTCGTTTCGTGTCTTGTTGAGCTGTGTCGTGTCTTGTTGAGCATCCCACGTCTTGTGTTCCACGTCGGTGTACATGCTGAGCATGTCCGCTATTGTCTTGTTTAGGTGCTCAGTAAGGCCGTTTGTCTGCGGGGGATACTCGGTCGACTTACGATGGGAGGTACCACTGAGCCGCATGATTTCCTCGATGAGGGCAGGAGTGAATGCTTTTCCTCGGTCAGTAATAACGATAGCAGGAGCACCGTGGCGGAGAAGAATCTTCGTAACAAAAAACGTGGCGACCTCGAGAGCGGTCCCCCGCTTCAGGGCTTCCGTTTCTGCGTACCTAGTGAAGTAGTCCGTGGCCACTATAATCCACTTGTTACCAGCGAATGACGTCGGGAACGGTCCCAAAAGGTCAATTCCGACCTGCTCAAAAGGGTTTGCTAGAATCTGAACAGGGTGCACTAGACCCGCTGGTCGGAGTGGCGGTGCTTTGCGACGTTGGCACTCGTGACACGTGCGTACGTAGTGTCGCACCGTGGCGGCCAGATTAGGCCTGTAATAGGATTGCTGGATCCTGGCCAGGGTACGGGTGTAGCCTAGGTGACCCGCTGTCGGATCGTCGTGGCAAGCCCGCAAAACGTCGTCCCTGAGGGCTTCGGGAACCACAAGAAGGTAGCCTCTGACACGTGGGGAAAAGTTGGTCCTGTACAGAACTCCAGTCCGGAATCGGAAGGATGATACCCCTCTCGAAAACGGCTTAGGCACGGTGGAGGTCCGTCCTTCCAAGAATTCGATGAGTGGCCGCTGCTCCGGCTCTGCGTGTTGAGTGCTCCGACAGAGAGGATGCGTCGAGCACGCCAAGAAATGCGTCGTCATCGCCTTAGTCATCTGACGACGCTGGAATAGCTAGTGCTCGCGAGAGGCAGTCGGCGTCGGCGTGTGTTGACCGGACTTGTACACTACAGTCACATCAAACTCTTGAAGCCTAAGGCTACAGCGTGCTTGGCGTCCGGACGGGTCTTTTAAACCCATTAGCCAGCAGAGTGAGTAATGATCGCTGACCAGCGTGAACGGACGACCATATAGGTACGGTCGAAATTTCAGCACCGCCCATACGATGGCCAGACACTCTTTTTCGGTTGCCGAGTAGTTGGCTTCTGTCCGTGAGAGTGTTCTGCTGGCATACGCTATAACTCTCTCAACACAGTCTTGCGGTTGCAGAAGTACAGCTCCAAGTCCAAGGTTACTGGGGGTCCGTATGGAGCGTCGTGGCGGCGTTATCGTCAAACTGACCCAGTGCTGGTGGCATTTGCAGCCGTTGCAGCATCTTGTCGAACGCTCTCTGTTGTTCGTAACTCCAGAAGAA
This sequence comes from Haemaphysalis longicornis, assembly GCF_048455015.1. Classification (NCBI taxonomy): domain Eukaryota; kingdom Metazoa; phylum Arthropoda; class Arachnida; order Ixodida; family Ixodidae; genus Haemaphysalis; species Haemaphysalis longicornis. Next base: position 49,262,435 of record NW_027526295.1, on the reverse strand, counting down.
TGCAACATCATCCCGCGTAGGACGAGTCAGGGGCGCCGCAATGTGGGCGAAGTTGTTAATAAACCACCGGTAGTATGAGCACAGCCCTTAAAAACGCCTCACAGCTTTCTTGTTCTCGGGTGTGGGGAACTGGGCGACCGCTTCCACCTTGCCAGGATCAGGACGAACTCCGGCAAAGCTGACTACATGGCCAAGGAACAACAGTTCCTTGTATCCCAAGTGGCATTTCTCTGGTTTCAGCGTACGTCCGGCAGATCTTATGGCCTCGAGGACCGACGGAAGACGCTCGAGGTGTTCTTCGAACGTGGTCGAAAATACGATAGGGTCGTCCAGATATACCAAGCATGTTTCCCACTTGAGGCCCGAAAGCACGGTGTCCATAGGTCCTTGAAAAGTAGCCGGGGCAGAGCACAACCCAAAGGGCAAAACCTTCAATTCTTACAGTCCATCCGGCGTCACAAAAGCGGTTTTCTCGCGGTTCCTTTCGTCAACTTCTTTCTGCCAATACCCGCTTTTTAAGTCCATGGACGAAAAATAGCAGGCACTTCGCAGTCTGTCTAACGAGCCGTCAATCCGAGGCAACTGGTAAACGTCTTTTTTGTCACTTGGTTGAGCTTGCGATAATCCACGCAAAACCGATATGTCCCATCCTTCTTTTTTACCAAAACGACCGGAGACGCCCAAGGCTATTCGACGGCACGATGACGTCGTCTTCCAGCATTTGCTGTACTTGCCGCCGTATAGCGTCGCGCTCCTTGGGGCCACACGGTAAGGGTTCTGGCGTATGGGTCTCGTCGTTTCCTCGGTGATTATTCCATTTTTTGTCAAATATGTCTGACGAACACCAGACGTGGACGAAAAGCAGTCCTCGTAGTGCTGTAGGAGGCCAAAGAGCGCTCGGTGGTTTTCCGACGAGAGGTTGGAGCGGACATCGACTGTGCATTTAGCGCTCGCCGTTGTGTTTGGGCTGGTTTGAAGCATAAAACAGCATTCTCCTTTGTCGATACCTTCAAAATATGCTACTGTACTCACTCTCGCGATGTACCGGCGTTCGTTGGAGAAATTGGTCAACAAGAGATTGGTGCTGCCGCCTGACAGGCGCACAAGGCCTCTTGCGATGGCAAAGCCCTGGTCGAAAAAGAGCGCGGTATGCAGTTCGGCAACCCCCTCGGCTGTGCAGGGATTGTCGCACGCTATTGTAACGAATGCGCAGGATCGCGGTGGCAGGCTCACGTCTTCATTGGCGATACGAAGTGGCAAAGGGCGCTGGTCGGTAAGCTGTTCGCGAGGCAGGCTTGTGGATAGTCTAACGAAGCGCTCTCCAATATCTATAACGGCATTGTACTCGCGCAGAAAATCCATACCCAAGATCAGGTCCTTGCAGCACCGCGGAAGAACTACGAAAGTACCAACAAAGTCAGCGCCCCCCAAACCAATTCGTGCAAGTACACTTCCCAACTGGCGTCATGAGGTGACCTCACGCAGATCGAAACTGCGGACCATCCCACGGAGTCTTGTCCTTCCGTAAACGGTGGGCAAGTTCTTGGCTAGTGATTGAATAATCTGCGCCGGTGTCGAGTAACGCGGTCACCTCATGCCCATCGATGGTAATAGGAAGGTTGGCATTCGCGACTCCGTCAGTATTTAGTGGCGTCGTCGTCATGTACTTGCATTGGGATGGTTATATGTCAGTAATTCGTTGGGTCTTCGTCGCTTTATCTTGAGTCGTCGTCTGCGTTGCTTGGAGGTCTTTACATTTGCGGTCTTCAGCAACCTTGCCTCCGGATGTTGCTTCGCCTAGTTTTCCTGCCGGGGGCTGGAGAACCTCCCCGGGCGGCTGTCTCGAGTGTTACGACGGGTCGGCGAGAAGTCGGCTCCGGGAGCCGGCGAGCATGATCGACGACTGTAGGAAGACGTAGCGTTTCGTGCGGCGAGATAATTGGCGATTTTGGCAGGCCGCTGTCCCAACCGCGGACGAGGAGCTGTAGAGAGGATCCGGGAAGACCAACGTCGCGATAGGGGCAGTGTCGCTGTATGTGGCCAGGTTCACCACAGTGGTAGCACAACAGCCGCCCGTCTGCCGTGCGCCACAGGTCCTTCTTTCGTACTGGCGGACGTACAGCAGGTTCCTGTGTGGGCCAAGGATGTACCGACAGGGGTGGCTGGCGATGGGACGGGACAGCAGGTTCCGGTACAGGCCAAGTTCGTAGCGGCAAACGTGGCTGACGACGTGGTGGGGCTGGGGGAGTCGGTAGTGTTAGAGCTTGCTGACAAATAGCCGCAGCGTAGCTTGTAGGGCAATGTTGCGTTGGCGGATCAGGTGGTGAGAACACTTGGTGTATCTCCTCGCGCACCATCCTGGCCAGAAAAGGAGCCGACTGCTGGGACAAAATACCAAGATTATTTAGCTCTTCGCGAAGGACTGACCGTATCAGGTCCCGCAAAGAGCTCTCGTCACAGGTCATACTAGCCACATCGGCGCGACCTCTGGTTGTAATTCGGGCATATTGTCGGCTACGCTCATGCACAGCCCGCTCGATAGCCGTGGCCTCCTTGATAAAATCCTGCACCGTGCGTGGTGGGTTTCTAACAAGCCCAGCAAACAGCTGCTCCTTGACTCCATGCATAAGGTATCGCAATTTGTTTTGGCTCAGACATGGCTGGATCATCGCGGCGGAAAAGGCGAGCCATGTCCTCTGAAAACATGGCGACACTCTCGTTGGGCTTTTGAAAACGCTACTCCAGAAAACGCAGTGGTTTGTCTCGTCGATCGGTGTTTGGAAATGTTTCCTGGAGCTCCTGACGGAAGTCGTTCCAAGTCGTCAATCTCCTCTCGTGATTTTCGTACCATGTGCGAGCACCGTCCTCCAGCAAGTAGTAGACTTGCCGCATCTATTCGCGATCATCCCATCGGTTGAAATCGGCAACATGCTCAAAATGCGTGAGGCAGTCTTCAACATCTTCGAACACCTCACCATGGAACGCGTTCGGGGTGCGGGGCTGATGGAATATCACCTGGGAGGTGGCCATCTCCGGACGCGGTCGAGATTGAGGTTGAGGTGTTAACACCGGAGGTTGACTCCGGGGAACGTGGTTAGGCAGGCCCGAGATTTCTGGGGACAGACCGAGCTTGCGGCGACTGGTCTGATGCACGGGCGTGTCGACGAGATGAGGCCTTTCTGGGCTGGTGTCCGACTGGGATCCAGGCATGGGTGTACCTGGCTCCTCCACCAGTGTTGCGTCCCGATAGACGCAGGCAAAATCGGCTGTGCGGTGTTGCACCGGTTTATTAGGCGCGGCGCCTAAAATAGAAAGGCCAGAGAGCACGTCAAAGCTCAGCGAAAATGGCTGACCGAATCAAGCGCGCGGGGCCCGGGCCACGCGCTTATGTCTTCGTCTTTGTGCTAGCCGGCTGATCGGACAAAACACGGCTCGTATCCGTCACTTGAACACCTTAAACAGGGGATTGCCCTGCTTAACACACAATCCACGCGACAATATATATATTTAGAATCAGAATAGGACGTGAGGGGCTCGTTGAAGTAAGACAGAAATAAGGGTTGGCCGTCAAGAAAACCTCGGAAAGCAAAGGGGGGGATATGGCAGGTCAGTGAAACAGATAAAGAAATAATAAAGAAAGTGTAGAAAAATGACCGCCAGGTGGGAACCGAATCCACGCCCTTCAGAATACTGGTATGGTGCGATAACCACCACGCTACCAGTGGGGCTATTTTCCCCCTCCACTTTCTGGGGTATTTCTTTAATGTAATTTTTTCCTTTACTTTGGTGTGTTAGCCAGCGCCACTCCGACTTCTCGGGGTGAAGGGGACCTTCTTTTTAACCCCTGGGCCGTGACTCCAGTGTCTACGAAATGTCGAGAGTGGTCGACCAGCGTTGAATACTCTTAAGCTCCCTATGGCACCAATACTGCCAGAATAGAGGCCCTCGCTATGCATGTAGCGAATCAGAATAGGAAATCAGGGGCTCGTTGAAATAAAACAGAAATAAGGGTTGGCAGTCAAGAAAACCTCGGAAAGCAAAGGAGAGGATATGGTAGGTCAGTGAAACAGATAAAGAAGTGATAAAGTAAGAAATTGGAGAAAATATGCCCGCCAGTTGAAAACCGAACCCACGCCCTTCTAAAATACCGGTATGGTGCGATACCCACTACGCTACCAGTGGGGCTATGTTTCCTCTCAACTTTCTTGGCTATTAATGTGAATGTAACTTTTTTCTGTGCTTCAGGGTGATAACCAGCGCCACTCCGACTTCTCGGTGTGAAAGGGACCTTCTTTTTAAAGCCGGGGGGTTAAAATGAAGGTAGGGTTAAAAAAGAAGACATTCCTCGGGTAAAAAAGAAGACATTCTGGCTTACATAAGTAAGGTTCAACAAAGCGAAAATACTGTTCAAGCTGAGCTAAACTACCTGAAACCCACACAGTTAGCACAAGAAAAAATGCTCGCAGGTATTACTAACATGCTTGCCGCTCCGGAAATTATGCAACTGACAAATAAGCCCCACCCCGTTGTGCACGACGCAAATGCAATCAAATGTGAAATTGTGGTCCTTCAAGCGGCTAAAATATATACTAACCACCGAACGCGCAGGAACAATCTTCTGTTTGTGGCTATCGATGACACAGAAAAAGCGGCTTTCCAGGAGTCTGAAAAAATAAAGTAGAATTCTGCTCTGCCACCTTGAAGCTGCAATTGAAGGATAACGCCCTCGAACGTGCCCACCGCTTAGGCAAACTTGGTAACTACAAAAAAAGACCTATAACTGTCAAGTTAAACCAGTTCAACACTAAAGAAATTATCTTTGCTTGCGACCGTCATTTGAAGGGAACTGATTGCGCAACCTGAGAAGATTTATCTCCCGCTCCTTAATACGCGCGCTCCAAATTGAAACAGTTCAGACGACCTCAAAAGAGTTCCTTTAAAGTCTTCGCTGACAAACAGCACGTAGGCAGCAATTTGTATTTTTATAACGCGCAACCAATGCCGTTTCAGGGGGCGAATACCTCCCTTTATACACACCGACCCCGCCTCAGCTGCATTTCAGTGCAGACGCATGTGCCAACTGACGCAGAGCCAATAGCCATGGTCATTCGAGCAACCGTCCCTCCTCTTCTGTAAATATCAACATTGCTTTCACCAACAGCACCAGTGTAGTCTGAAACTAAATCAGTTAGACAGTTTTATCTCAGGCACTGACGCCGACGTAATTATTCTCACCGAGACATGGCTGAATGAGAACATTTAAGCTTGCAAAGTTTTGCCTTTGAACCTAAAAAACAAACTACACCGCCATGATAGAAACGATACAGAGGAGGTGCCGTTCTCATAGGAGTAAAAGTTGCCTATCATCCTCATTCGTCAGCCGCGATGACAACCTTTAGTTAATATGAGTGTGTGTGCCTAATTTTTCAGTTAAAACAGTGTTCGGCGTTTGTTATCGAAAACCCAATAGTAATCTGCTTTTTTGTGACCACCTTCGCACTTTCCTCACAAACGTCTAAGATAAATTCCCCGATGCGCCATTTTTTCTCTTTCGCGATTCTATCCACGCTCACATCAATTGGTCCCTTCTCGCTGTAGCTAATGAGTCACCCTCGATTCAACCCAAACAAATTCTAGACTTGGTGGTAGACTTCAACCTCTACCAAAAATACCGACGCCAACTAGAGGTGACGACGTACTTGCCCTTTTGCTCACCAACCACTCTGATGGTATACCAAGTGTAAACGTACTGCCCTCAAATAGCGACCACAACCTTCTTCATGTAGCCCTCTCTATGCCATTAACAAGATGGTCACCTACGAAAAAAATAACACAGACTATAATAGAGGGAACTTTGAAATAACCAATAACGAAGTTACTCCATACTACGAAAATTTTCAGAAGTCGTACGCAGCTAGTTCAGTAAACGCCTACTGGGAATTGAATAATGAAACTTGCGCTAAATGGACAAACCCACGAAAGAAGACAGGAAGACAGACTCAAGTAACCTTATGTTCTGTTTGTCTATTTAACGCAAGTTTTGTAATTCATAATGCACCAACTAGCCCAAGAGCGCAATTTACTGCCTACTGTGTACTCTATAAAAGCATGTTGCAAAGCCTAAAAAAGAAATACATACCTACACTTACTGTAAAATCGAACTCTAATAATCCGTGGCTTAACCAATTCTTCAAATCAGTGCAACACCGAAAACATCGCCTGTATACAACCACCAAAAGCAAAATTGTCCAAAAGCATGGGAGCGACACCGCCTCTGTCAAGCTAAATATATCAAAACATTTAACGACGCCAAATACAGTTATTTCCAGGTTTAATTGATTTCAATACCCCGCACAAACTCAAATAAATTCTGGCGCCCCTTTTCCACCAAACCAGAAACTAACCAGATAAACATTGTCGTTGCAAGTGAGGAACCCATAAACTGCAAAGATTCCGCAGCGGCCCTAAATGAATTCTTGCCCTGTGGAACCTTTGCCCAACTTCTCCTCAAAACAATGCCTGAATTACAAATAACCCTGGATGGCATATACAGCTTAATGCGCTCTCTTAAAATATCGTCATCAGCATGCTGCCTCGAAATTATTGCAAAAACCTAAAGGTAGTTTAAAAATCTCTAGTAAATATGTTCTTCATATTCAAACAATCCTTTGGCACAGGATCCTTGACTGACGATTAAACAAAGCGAAAAACTCCCTATTTTTAAAGGAGGTAGGCGCTATAAACCTTAGAATTACTGTCCTATTCGAGCACATCATAGCATCTAATGTAATTTTTTACACCTTACAACACGGCTTTCTGAAATATCTGTCTTGCGAAACTCACTTACCCGAATTCCCACACGACCATCCACAACACAAGGACGACAACATTCAATTTATGCAATAATCTTAGATTTTTCAAAGGCCTTCCACCACATTTCTCACAAACATCTGCTTGCAAAACAATCTTTCCTTGGTATCAGCCCCAACAATATAAATTGGTTTGAATAATTTTTAACAACACGAGTCCAGTTTACCTGCGCCAACACTTTCTAGTCAGTTCTTAACAACTGTGGGATATGTGGGGTTCCTTGGGGACCTTGCCAGCACTCTGGCTTAGACCCCACGCAAGCTCCCGGCGTGTCAACAACGAGGGCTCCCATGCCTACGGGAGCGCAGCGAGGTTCGCCGTTACGAGAACACAGTACACAGTAGTGCCGAAGTACCTCCGTTTATTTGGGGAATCCCAAAGCAATGGAGCACAGGGCTCGACGGCGTTCACGAATCACTCCGTCCGGGTCGTGATCGCGAACGGTAGGAAGGCAGTAACGGCGGATGACAAAGTTCTCACCTGAGATACATGTGTCCATCACCAACGCGATGTTCCGCCAAACCAGCCCCGACCGGATCTCCGACGAGACTCTCCAGACTCGCGTACACACGTTCAGCGCACCCGCGCCCGCGCCTCTGCCCGCACAGATCGGTGGTGCCATCTCTCGGTGGACGCCGACGAACGAGCACAGCGCCGGACCGGTTTCAGCACACAAGCCTCTCCCGAAGCGCGCGCCGGCTCGGGATCGCGGGTCACGGTACTTTACGAATCCAACACTCCTCCCCCCTAAAAACTAGACGCCACTTGAGCTCGCTTGACGCCTCGTTACACCGCACTCGTCACTACCCCTCAAGTCAGAAAAAATTAGCAGTGGCTTAGCTCTGCTATGCCAGGATATACGTAGCGTGAGCTAAGGTTTAGCTGGTTATTCTTAGGTTTCCTGGTTGTCTAGGATCAGCTGATTATTATGCTTATTGCTGAAAAGAAATGCTTCGGTGGCTGAGGGGGTAAGGCGTTGCTCTGCTGTGCCCGAGGACGCGGGTTCGATTCCCGCCAGCGGTAGCCGTTTTCCTGATGAAAGAAACATCCCCCTTTCGAGGGGCACGATCAAATGCAGAACATTTCAGGGGGTTCACGACGTTAAGAAGTTTGCGTTACGTTAATGTTGTTGCACTTGTGGGAACTGCTGACGAGAGAGCGCGGCGATGAGTGCGTTCCAGCCTCGCCGACACCCGCCTTTATCACGCCACGATCGCACCGAGAGGGTGCACCTGTGAGCGATGCGGACTACTACTGACGCCTAGAACGGGTGACATCGTGAGTTAAAGAAATGCTCTGCATATAAAAACAGCCACCGAACGCCACTCCTACGCCAGCCCACACGCAGGGTTCGCCACACGATGCCGTCATCGCGATGCTCGCCTCCCAAACCTGAAAACACATTGCACAGGTTTCGAGTCCATCGCGGCTGGGCAGCACGGCAGGTTGGCAGGCGCGGGAGTAGCCTGCAGCCGCAGCCGCCGAACGCTGGGGTCGCGCCAAGACGCGACCCCCCTCCCAGCTCGAGGCGGCAACAGGAACGGCCGCGCCCACTGCGGCTGTCTGAAGGCTCGCGCCGCTCGCGTAGGCGTCACATCCCTCCTCCTCCTTAATTCCGAGGCCGCTTCGGCCACAGGTCTTCCCGAACGGTTGGCTGCCGCACGGCAGGCCAGAGCAGCACCTGGCGTTAGCTCCGCGGGCCGCCCTGGTCCCCGCCGATGGTTCAGGAGGCCATCCTCGCGGTCCGTGACAGTGGTGACTGGCATGGCTCCCGGTTGTATCCGTTTGCTGCAGGTCTCGCTCTCACTGACTGGTGCAAACGATTCCCATACTTGAAGTGGGGAGCAGCGGGAGTCCGCAATCTCCTGTGACTCGGCGGAAACCATATCGACAACCTCGCCAAATACGGTAACAAAAATGACCGTGGATACCGCCCTTTCACGTTCACTTGCTCGCGGAATCACGAGTCCGGCAACTGTGCTCCAACAGCAACCCCCGCCTGGAGGCAGCTCGCCTGGCTATTACGGGGCGTGGGGGGTCGGAATCAAAACATCCGTACGAGTTATTTCGGCCTGGTGCGTGGGTCAGCAAAGCTGCGTCAGCATCACACAGGCGGGGCTCCTGCAACCCACTCAGAGAAATACAAGCTGTCGTAGAGCAATGGCCAACCGCAATACCAGCGGCTTACGGGCGCGCATCACTGGTAGGTCGCTTGAGAGTACGTCTCTTCCTATTTCTGGCGATCTCCCCCGAACAACGAGCCCGCTGCCGAGTCGCGCGACGCTCTTACTGCCTAAACGCAATCTCGAGCGGAGACTTCACGGCATCGAGACGCACGCACTCCGGAAGCGCGGAAAAAACGTTCCAATTGCTCCCGCTTCCCCCCGCATCGAAATGAGACTGATTCTTGAGCAATCCCCCTCGCTCTTTGTCAGGCGTATTATGGGCAAATACTCCGCCTCGAACTTGAAGCGCAGTAGCGGCGGGCTCATCGTGCGGCTTCCGAACTCACAAATACCGCATCCTCGCTCGGTAGTGTCCGCTGTGCCTGCGGGAAACTTCAACCGGCGCCGCCGGCGCGACGGCGTGGGGACGGCGTTACGAGGAAGGCGCCCCGCTGCTATGTTGGAAGAAGGCCTACGTACCTCCCGTCTCGCAAGCGGGCCGCGACTACGGTGCTCGGAGGTATCCTTCTGACGTACCGCCTTGTGCGGATAGGAAGGTTTACACATTTGCCGTCATGGCTGTATCAGGCACCATAACTGTCTGCCTGCAACCGACTGGCGCGAGGCGTGTCGTCCGAAGCCTTACGGACCAAGCGTAGCCGGCTGCGACTGCAGCAACGTATTTCTCGGGGAGCTAGCAACCTCGAATTCGTCTAAAGACAAAGACCCACGTACGGGCGCCATTTGGAATATGTGGGGCTCCTCGGGGACCTAGCCAGCACTCTGGTGTAGGCCCCCACGCTAGCTCCCGGCGTGTCAACCACGCGGGCTCCCATGCTAATGGCAGCCCACAGAGGTTCGCCGATACGAGAACACAGTAAACAGTAGTGCCGAAGCACAGCCATTTATTTGGGGAATCCCACCGCATGCGAGCACAGGGCTCAACGGCGTTCACGAATCATGCCGTCCGGGTCGTGATCCTGGACGGGAGGCATGCACTCACGGCGCGCGACAAACAATCTTCCCATCTAAGATACGTGTATCCATCACCGCCGCGATGTTCTGCCGAAACCGCCCCGACCGGGTCTCCGACGAGACTTTCTAGACTCTCGCACGCACGCGTTCGGTGCGCCCGCACCCGCACCTATGCCCGCACAGATCGGTGGTGCCTCCTCTCAGAGAACGCCGACGAACAAGCGGAGCGCCGGAGATGTTTCAGCGCACAAGTCTCCTCCCAAGTGCGCGCCGGCTCGGGATCGCGGGTCGCGGTTCTCCACGCTTCCCGCACAATGTAGCCTCATGTGTTCCCCAGGCCATAGGTTTATCACCACTGTTGTTTTTGATTTACGTAAATGACCACCCTTACAACATAACATCAAAATTGTGTCTTTTTGCGGACGATTGCGTTTTGTATAACCGCCTTCTTACATTTATGACACTATCGCCCTGGACCCTGATGTAGACACCATCGTTGCCTGTTGTGAAAAATAGCATATGCCCTTATACCTCGCAAAATGCCAAGTAATGCCTTTGACGTGCGACCGCACCACCATTGATAACACTTTATGCATTAAATCTGTTCCTATTTACAACACCAATGTTTACAAGTATCTAGGACTTCATATGACGCCATCACTATCATGCGTGGCACAAATTCAAACAATCCGTTATGAAGCTTCACGCACATTTGGGCACTTGCGACGCAACCTAAAATGCGCATTTTCCGAAATAAAGAACTTGCCTTTTTAACGTACGTTCGACCAAAACTTCAGTACGCATCATCCATTTGGCACCCATCACAAGCGCGTCTCACCCACGACCGAGAAGCCGATCAAAACCACGCTGCTCGATTTATTACTTCACAATATTCAAGACACATCAGCATAACTGCCCTAAAAAACTGTGTCTTCAATCGCGTGCTTCGCGGCGCATAAATTCTCGTCTCTGCCTTTTGCACACCTTCTTTTACTTCAACCGGTCAGGAAACGCCATCTTGACACGCCCGTCTCGGACCTCGCACCGCATATCTCACACTCGCCCCTTGGCGACGATCAAATGCCGCACGACGCAAATGCGTCGTGCGGCACTAGATGCAGGGCAGCAAAGAAATCTCGAGGAGCACCATGCTTTATATTCACGTAACATAGAACAATCTCAGTGACGTCAGTCGCACAGCACGTAGAAATGAGCAGGGTGATGGTGAGCGCGTCAAATATTCTTTACCGACTAAAATGCTTTTTTGTCTTCAGCAGATTCATGAAAAGAGCCAATTATGTCGACGCCGACGCCATAACAGCAGTTAGCCGGAAAGTGTAGCGGTCGACTAGCACCGGCTCTCAAAAGAAGTGGTGTATGCCCCATTGTCCAGAGTCGCAGGCTGTGACGTATCGTCAAAATTGAGCGGTAGATACCTGGCAAGCAAAAGCGATGTCGTGTCTTGTTATGGGGACTTGAAGACGAGATAAACCGCGTTTGGCATGTCATGAGCTGGTGTAATACGAGAACCACGTGTGCTATGGAATGAAATGTATCAAGGCAGGACCGCAATAGTGGCAGTTGCTGTGGTACACCATCCTGGAGCGTAAGGGCTGAAGAGGGGGATCACGATTTGAACAGTCACTTCTTTCGAATTTCATTCGCAAGAGAGTGCCTTAGTGTGTCCTGTCTCCTATGGGTAGTATATGTGATGTTGCGAGGATCGCCTGAGAGTACTTTGGTGCAAGTGTCAAGCAGATCGAGGGGTTCCGACGGGGGCAGTCGGCATATAGATGTAGACTGCCAGACTTATAGGTGACACAGAGGCTCAACAAGAAGAGCCAGCATCTTGCTGGCTCTTCTTGTTGGATCAATAAAAAAATGGCGGCCATTGAGGTAAAACACTTTTGAGACTACCCACACAAAAGGCAAGGATCAAAGCAACACCTATCCCATTGCCACTGGTGTGGACGGGCACGTGTTTCTGGGCCAACGGTTGGAAATGTCCTAAAATAGAAGACCATGTCAGCAGGGAAACCAAAAGGGGGAACTTGTTGATCGGTTCACTGCCCCAACAAAAAGCTGTGTCTTGTCGAAGAAGGTCGCTGGGGGAAGTCTGATGATTTCCAAGTCCAGGATGAAGCGACGAGGCTACGAGCACAGATCGACAAAGCTTGGGACTTTTTTGGTCGACTACGGAAGCCGAACGTTCTATACAGGGAGAACATTTCCCGGATCGGGTTTAACTTCATCAGCTTCAGTGACGTGGTCCCGGATGTGTTTTTGACCGGGCTCAAAAGCGGACTTCGTTGAGTTTTTTTAAAGGCGTGATTATAGCAAAATAGAAAGAATACCGTCAAAAGTTGAGAACAAACGATGACGTTGTCACAAAGATTTATTATTTACCACGTGAAAACAATTGGCAGCAGTGCCTGTCATGCGATCACATGTTGCCGACGCATTACAGATACCTCATGGCATCACTTTATATCGATAGAGGCTATACATTATAATGTACGCACTCTTCCATCGCTGAAGTCATGAATAGCCATCTTCCCGTACCGATATAAGAAAACTAAGTGAGTCAATATAAGAAAACTATTTTGGGTTGTGAAAACAATCGAGCGCATCTCCGCTTCATGTGAGGAGATACACGTATTTGTTGACAGTCTTGTTTAGGCGACGATGATCGGCTCAAAATCACCAGCGGCCGTCTTTCTTCTCGCCTAAACAGCAGGCGATGCCCGTGGATTAGGAAGGTTTGACGACATCCTTTTCGGGCTATTTGTGTACTTTGAGGCCAGTTGAAGTCGCTTGGTGCGTAGTATTCTACATACGCAGTCGCACAACGGCACCTTATATATACGCCCAGCGTCTTCATGCATTTACATCAGGCTTTTTAAATTACCTGCTAATACTGCTACGTGGAATAATTTACGTGAAGGTGTGAGGCTACTTGATAGGGTTCATTATATTGAAGGGTGAAGAAAAATGTCTTATTTATATCTGACAAGCAAAACTTTAAATAATGGCGTATTGGTTTATCTATTAAACGAAGTTTGGGAACAATGCTTTTTGCCTATTTTATTGCGCAAATAAAAGATTGTCCCGAACTCTGGGGTGCTTCGCCTCTCCGACTGTCTGAAAAAATGACGACCTTTCTCAACAAAAATAAAAGAAATATAAAGCAAGGGCCATTCCAATTTGTTGACGACCCCTAAATTTCAAAATAGGTCTCAACGGGAGTTTCCATTGTACTTCCTCATTGGCAGTATCCTTCAATTTCAGAAACGAAAGTTACGAAGTACAAAATGGGAGTATTTTTTATGTTTTTGTAAGGTTCTTTCTCGAGTGAGACGTTCATTCCTTATCTTTGTCAAAGGTTATGGTGAATTGTCAACTTAAAAACTTCCATTTTTCACACGAAATGCCAAGCCAAACAAACTGTGTCACAGAATTCCAATGCAACACACCCGTACTAAATCCACCCTTGATGATTTTATCCCCACTTTAAAATTGCCTGGAACTAGTTCAGTGGGTATTTCGCTAATAAATGTTTATGCTTAGAATTCCTAATAAAACGGCCGCAGAGCTTCGCCGCCATTCCATGTAAATAAGTATAGTAACCCTAAAACGTTAAGCAAGACAACTTACTTCACTGCATTTCGAGCGTTTCCCATTACGAGGGCTGCTTTGCTTGAATCTCACGTAGAAACTCCAAGCGCCACAACTGGTTCTCCTTGAACTGATACATTGAAATTATTGATGGTATCAGAAGCCAACTGTGGAAAAGAACATAAAGCAAATTAAGGTTTTCATCTCGTTCTACAGCTGTGCGAACTTCAAAAATAGGAACTTTGAAAATAAAAACGTTAACACCCCCAAACAAATATTTGCAGGCTCTTTAACGGCAAATATATTTTTCTGCGGAATTTTGCTGCATTTGAAATGATGAAGACAATGGAAAACCTCCTTTCAATCTTGTTGCCACATATATGAAGGTGGTCATCAGCTGGGCGAAGCACAACCATTTCCGAAATTCAAGAACACCCCGCCCCACTCAATAGCCAAAGCCGTCAATTCAATTTTATATTGACCTCAATCAAAGTTTTAGCCTTTTAGTTGTGTAATTACCTCCATGATATACCTATTGTATTAAAGTAGGACATTGACTTCACAATAAAGTATTGATTTTATATGGATTTGAGCTGTTACCCTGTACTACCATGGTTCCAAAATTTTGGGCGTGTAAAGAGGTATGCGCCGTTGACATTTTCTGAAAAGTTGTATACTGTTAGACCAGTTAAGTCTCTGCAGCGTCACTGCTAATGTACAGCCGGCCAAATCATTAACTGGCATGCGCCAGCGGCGACGTTTCGTACATCATCTCCGTGTGACGGAAGCCAAGTTGCAAACAGGTCGACATTAACTGCGAGCTCGGTAACCACGCTCAGCTAGGCCAATCCTCTGCTAGGCTGTTGCTTCTTAAGATCGTCACAAGACACAAATTGCCGCTGTAAGTTATCTTACACAATATACATGTAGTTGTATTGACCAAAATGTTTCTACATCTCTGATACTTGCGCGACTATATTTTGTTGTGTTTTCCAAATCACGTGAGCTGTCTTATCTGAACCACCTAACCCAAAGTAACACTCGGAAAAGTAACACTCGGAAAGTAACACTCGGGTAACATTCGTAGAATTATCCATACAATGCAGCCGTGGCAATGGCGCCGAAATGGGAGGCAGCAAGAGGCAAGGAGAATGGATGGTAACCCTTAAGGGCGGTTTATTCCCAAAACCAACGTTGCGCTCCAGTATGCTGCGTCGCCTAAAGGTCCCGCGTTGCTTGAGCGGCCAGAGTCGTTCGACACCATTGCTACCAGAGAACGACGTCGATCGAGGCTACTTGAGACCAGCCCGGTTCTCTCACTCCTGTTCCTCTCGCCGTCGACTCGTCGAGTACGGGAGTGTCTGCTTTCAGCGGAAGTTGTCACCTCTCCGAATTACGTCTGTCACTCGCTCCGCCGTCCCATTTGACGGCCGGGTTTCCGCGTGACCCGTGACGTAATGTGCACCTCTCTGCAGAGTGGAGGGTGATGGCACCTCCTCGCCGGCTGTTCACAAGTGTTACAAACTCGAGTGTACGACGCCCAAAAGTACTGTATAATTTTTTTCATTATATTGTGCAGCGTTTAATTCTTGTTACAATCGTCCGATTTATTCAATTGGGTTCTATTCGCCCGAGAAAATGCTGGAACTCTTTCGCACGAAGAGGCGGTAACACGATCACTCGCCGGATCGCCGTCAAAAAAATACCAAAATAAAAGCTCCCCCGCTCAGCGCACACCGGAGCTTGGAGCACTTTCGAGGAGGCACGCGTGTCCTTGCCCGTGCTAAAGAGGGCCGATGATTCTAGAAGGGAGAAAGAGGGAAGCTGTTCGGTCGACAGCGGCGGGCGCTTTGTGTGTTGAGCCCTCTCTCTCCGCGCCGGCGCGGTTATAAAAAGAAAAGCCGCGCCCAAACAAACCAGCTACGTTTCGGACGTCGTGTTGTGACAACGGCATCTGCCAGTTTGTGCATTACACCATCGGCGTCCCGCGCCCTGCAGGACTGCAACGTACTCCCGGGCCTCGAATAACCGTAATTGTCTCGGACGCCCTGGCCTACAACGTAGCTATGCTTTCCAGGTAGCCGAATCGCCTCCGACAGCGGTGCATCGTCCGGCCCGCTCGGTGAATATTGTGGTACTCCGTGTCTCATATGCATCTAACTGTTCGTTATTTTTTTGTTTTAAGTTCGCTGCTGCACTTCGCAATATCCATTTGTTAACGCTCCTGACTATCATTTTGCCTAATTTTTAACTGTTTCTTGCATTTTAATTCGATCTAAGTTGTCTGTCATTACGTTATATTATATCGTGCTTGTGCAATGTTTTGCCTGTCTAAATATAGGTCTTTGTGCTGTTTTCGTTCAAGCCTCTGACTCATTCTTGCCACCTTGAAGAACAGCGCTCATGTCTGTGTAACCTCTCTACGTCCGAGATTTTTGCGCTGTTCTTTATGGTGTCATGCATACCCAACTAGCCCAAATTCAAGCTTTATTGCGTTTCATTCTTGCCGCTCTGCTCAGCGAAAGCCGCACATCATACGGCCACCCCCTTCGTCAGCTGTGCCCTGTATATTCGGTGGGGGTTTTGGTGCTCTTGAGTCGACTCCATATATCTTTTAACTGCGCACCCGAGTAAGGGAAGGGTGACAATTTCTGGCGTCCCCGACAGGACGTCTGATGTGAGCATTAAGGAAGAGAAAGAGCCTGGAACTTTGTAGTTGATGCTCGCATTAACTTTCTCTTAGTACATATACCCAGCTGTAAGCTAGAGTTTTGTGTCTTGATTGCCATAAATTCACATTCATAGATCTGGAGAAAATGGTAGCGTTGGGCTGCAAGCTGGGCATGTCAGGAGCCGAATTGCGGAAGTGGGTCGCTCAGAAAGAAAAGGAAGAAAACGAAAAAGTTAAGAGAGCGTAGAGAAAGAGCTGAGAGGAAAAGACAGAAAGAATTCCAGAGACAACTTCGGTTGGATCGAGAGGAGAAAGCAAACAAAGAGTAGCTGGAAACAGTAGGGGCACAAGGTGATGCTCAATGTTGGAAGCATGGCTGTTCATTAGCCGATAGAAGCTTGAGAGCAGAGAACAGGCGCCTGTGTCTCAGTACTAACCTTGAAAAGGCCAAGGAAGATTTCGGGAACGCGGCAGCGGACCGAAGGAAGGCCAGCCGAAAACAGCCGCTGAAATGTTACTCTTGAAATAAGATTGGGCCCATTGCCAAAGACTGCTGGAGCATCTTTAAGAGGAATAATGCTTGCAGGTGTTTTTAGGGCGGGCGGGCTGGATATAAGGCTGCGACATGCTGCAGAAGCAACGATGAAAGGCGCCAGGATTTGCGTAAAGGCGTCCCACCCATGACACCCAAGCAGTATGATGGTATTGACGGCTCTGAGGAGCGAAAAAGGGGCCGGAAAATGTACGTCTTTGGTGCCATTACGTCATTCGGGTCGAAGAGAGTGCCGGTGGCTAAAGGAAAATTGTCAGGCAAAACCATTACCATTTTGCGCTCCACCGGCGCCAGCACTGTTATTGTGCGAACGGACTTAGTCCGAGAGGAGCAGTTCACTGGTGAAACAAACCAGTGTACTTTAAGGATGGCTCAATTCGAGAGTTGCCGGTAGCTCAGATCGAGGTGGAAACCCTGCTTCGGCGGAAGTGTAAACGCCTTGTGTATAGAGAGGTCCATGTACGACCTCATCCTCAGCAACATCGAAGGAGTCATCGTTCCCGATTACCCGAGAACTTTAACGGCCCAAGAAGAACCACCCACCATGGTGGTGGATGAGCCATTCATTGAAAAGCTACGCCCCGATGTCTCGGCTGGAAAGGGAGCTGAGGCTGCCGTGTCGCAAGACACAAGACACTCATAGGAGCACAGCGATAACGCAAAATGCGTTCGATTGGAAATATGAACTCGATGACGAAAGATTGAGAGAAGACAATAGTGGCCTAAGTACTAACCGTGAGAAGGCAAAAGACGGCCAGTATAGCTCCGGAAACGAAGAGGTGGGTGCATCAGCAATCAGCAAGGAGGTAACACCTCCAGAGTTGTGCGAAAGTGCACCACTTACGGTATCGAAGGACGATAATCAAATGGATCGTGATCCGTAGCTAGGGGATGGTGATAGCATCCCCGTTCTAAATCCCGTCATGACGTCAAGGTCGAGCGGCCTAGACGAAATTGTACCCGAAATGGCGGGCAGAGTGTTTGAGGAAGCTGTTGTCTTTCCGAAAGACACGGGTGGCAGCATGCTTATTGTGCAGGAAGACCCAGTTCGATTCGGCGAACTCGCTGGGCATACATGGGCTGTGTGCGTAGATATGGGCTCGGGGAGCAAAGAGAGCGACACTGCGGTCAAGGTTGAGGTCCCCGTGCGAAGTGGTGCCGCACTCCACATAGAGGGCTCACCGTACACAACAAGCGTCGGCGACGATCTTGTGACTGCAACGGTGGAAGAAGAACCACCCGCCGTTTTCAAAGAGGCAGGGATAGTGACACCCCTATTAAATCCCTCGGACAGAGGCAAAGCCAGCACAACTCCGGTGATTAGAAACTGCGGCCCTTACGGTGGAGCCACATCAGAGGAGGAGGTCCGAAGAGTACGGTGTGGGGATCCGCTTCATCCCCTGTTCCTCATCCTGCAAGTGTGGCCTTCGAACAAGCTCGCTTTCCCGCGCATGTGACGTCACTGAGCGGGCCGACGCGCCAGGGGGCACCAACTGCCGCGCCACCGCGGTCGTTTCTCCTCACCCGGGAATCAGCCTCCTCTCCCTTCTCCTTATAAGCGCGGAGCTTGTGCTTCGCGCTCTCTCTTGGCTCTATCTGGCTCTTTCCCCATGGATAGGGGAGATGGAAAATGGAGGAGATCGGAGCCGGATAACCGGGGCGTCCCTTGCCCCAGGTTGACTCGTCTCCTCCCCGCCGCGCCGTCCAGCCGGGGGCCGTTTATGGGCCTGCTCGGACGCGCAGGGTAGCCCTCTCTCTACCTTGAGAGCGGGCCACGTGCAACCTCGGTCCTAGTCGCCCGTTTGGGGAGGCCTTAGGAAGCGCGTTGGCTCAGTGTAGTTCTTAACCCTGTCTTGGCGTTCTTACGCACTGTACTACTCGAGCAATAAACCCCATGGTTCGTCCTGCCTCTTTGCAGCCTGTCGTCGCCTTTGGGGGTGAGTCGAACCCGTCGCGGCGTCTTCCTCGTGGACGCCGCGAACCTCTCTGAAGCACCAAAAATTAAAACGAGCGCAAAGGACGAGGATACAGAAACACAGTAGACGGGACGAGCGCTTGTCCCGTCTACTGTGTTTCTGTGTCCTCGTACTTTGCGCTCGTTTTATTTTTTGAAGCCACGAAAGCATTCTATTAAGCTCTCTGGGGCATTTTGGATGGGTCATTTACGGGTGTGAGGAAACACCCTGCACTCCATTTAAGCCCAATAGGGACCATCGAGCCCACATTGGCGCTCAACGTGACTAGCGAAGCTAGCCTGGGTCGTTTGCTAGCCCGTACGTAGGCCCATCTTGCCCACAACAGAATGAAGAAGCCAGTGAAAACCGGCCTCCCAAAACTCGGAAAGCAACTGAGCTGGAAGGGAAAAGAGCACGTTGAATCACTCCGAGAACGTTTCAGCAGAATTGAAGCGGCTGGACGCCAAAGCAAGTGTGAGTTCGAGGCTGCAGAGATCGACATTTTAGGGCATCGAATTGGGCATGGAGAACTAGCACCGCTGGAAAAGAACCTGGAAAAGATCCAGATAGCTCTTGCATCGAAAACAAAACGGCAGGTTCGCGCATTCCTCGGCCTAAGAGGCTATTATAGCGTATTTATTCCGAAATATGCCGAGATCAGCGCAGCGCTAACCGAACTCACTAAAAAAGGGGAAACAATATCTTGAAGTGGAGTACCACTCCAGAAGGAGACTTTCAAGAGCTCGAACAGCGCACCTCTAGCCCTCCTATACTTAGACTCCCCGACTTCACTAAGCGATTCGTGCTCCGCACTGACGGCTCGCAAACGAGCCTCGGCGCCGTGCTCATGTAACGCTACGAGCGCACGCTTCACCCTACAGCATACGCCAGCAGGAAGCCTGTGCCCCGAGAGGTCTCTTATGGCACTATTGAAAGAGAATGTCTTGCCCTGGTTTTGGGAGTCTAAATGTTCAACGCATACTTGTACGGTCGGCCGTTTATCGTGCAAACCGACCACCAGCCGCTCGGTTACAATCAGCAAGCTAAACATCTGAAGAGTAGAGTCCTCCGCTAGAGTCTGGTTTTACAGGAATACCAGTTCACAGTCGAACATATTAAAGGGAGCGAGAAGTTGGGAGCAGACTACCAAAGCAGAGTGTAAACCCAGGTATACCTGTAACTGTGTACCGCCGGTAGAAGTTTTAGGTTGTATCTTCATAAGGTGGTGCCTGACCTTTATACGCGACTTCTTTATTGTACCAAACGTAAAGTTTGTAATTATGCGTATTTTCTATTATGCAGTAGATTTGCCGTGTATTGTTGGCGTTACTAGTGGTGGCATTCGTGTACTTTGCGGTTGCTAAAATTGTTTGTGAACAGAATATTAGTTATGGTTCTTATGCGTTTCATTCTACCAGTGCCTTGTATTTATTTCTGGGTACTAACGTACACTCATTGTATTTGAACCTACCAGACTTTCGCAATGGAGCGCACGCTGTATTTTTATTAGTCTCGCACTTGTAATGACTACTGCCCAGACATTTATTAAGGACACTAGCTTATTTCGAGTACTGAGAACTGTATTGTTCTTAAACTTAGCAGTTGTCCCTAGCATGTGTATTTGTTGAGGAATCTGTGACCATCCCTTAGACTATACGCGAGATATGTCCGTGTCGTTATTGTTATTTAGAGTATTGCTTTGCACTAGATATTGTGTTTGTAAGAACTGCAACTTTGTTGGCTAAGGGTCAATGACGTGTACGCACGACTATGTGAGTTCTGGGAATAATATTGCATATTGTTCTGAAACTGGGGGGTGTGTCACAAACTCGATTGTACGACGCCGTAAAGTACTGTACAATTTTTTCATTTCATTGTACAGCGCCTAATTCTTGTTAAAGTAGTCCCATTCATTCAGTTCGGTTCTATTCTACCGAGAAAATGCTGGAACTCCCTGAACGAAGAGTCGGTAACACGACAACTCGCCGGCTCGCCGGCAAGAAAATATCAACATAAAAGCTCCGCCGCTCAGCCTACATCGAAGCTTCGAGGACTTTAGGGCACTTTCGTTTTTGTTTATTCTTAGATGTTGTCGGTCTGAATATATGTTTCCAGCAACAGGCGAACTGTGGAGGAAACGTGTGTTCTGAGTAAAGGCTGTGACAAAGATATGGCCCAGGCTCCTCCACGTATGTCACTTCCCAGCCTGCTTCTTTGTCACTTTTGTTTTCCGAATGTTTACTGCGGAGCATCACTTACCGAATATCCTATTTTTTCAAAGTCCCAGGGTCTTTCCTTTCCGTGTTACATCTAATACAGGTGCTGGGTGCACACACTTTGTTTCCTACGCTCTCCAGAGGCAGCCAAGGCAGTCAAACCGACCCAGAAGGTGACCTGAAAGTTTATAAGCTGTGTGGTCTCTGCGAGAAAGACCCTATAAAACAACCCCAGCATACGAGAGCATGCCGCAAAAGCCATTTGACTAATCCTCGTGCAACTGCCTGGGGAACCACAATCGTTGCTAGACATGCTGCTGTTGAACCCCAAAGAGTGGTTATAAAACCCAGATCCTGCCCGGATTTTCAACAGGTGCAAAAGCCAAGAAACTGTCTGGCATGTGCATGTTTTCGTTGAGAAGAAGCGGCTGAAATTTGGTTCCACAGAGCACTGTACCTGCGTTAGCCTGGTCACCACATAATTGGTGAAAATGTTCAGATTGGTTGAATTGAGAAACGAGCTTAGCTGTTGCTGAAAAACACACCCACAACGGTCCAGCGAAGGTGTTTCTTTGTTTGTGTATGGAATGAAGACGCTCTGCGCTTAGCTCACGCTAAACTTGCGGAAGATAAAAACCTGCGATGCCTACAGAGACGCGTGAAAAGGGAGCGGTTCGCCATGATCGTGCGTCAGCTGCAAAATCCCGTTCCTGAGATAGCATCCAAATCTACCATCACCGAGAAGTCTCTCCACACACTTAAGTTACCATGACCAGCATTTTACCTTATTGAAGGGAAATCCTCTGAATTCTGCCAGTTCCTCAACATATACCTTACGTGAAACATCCGCTCCCTATGTAACGAAGAGATCCAGCGGCAATTTCTATCGTGCTGCAACCTGATTCACAGCTGTTGTTCATGTGATCCGGGAGAAAGTGCCGCACGCACAAAGGAATCGTGCGCCACCGGAAGCACGCCAAGATCCCCTAGCCAGAGCCTAAGTCGCTTAAAATTGCCACTGGGATCCCCCTGCTGTGCGCCCCCCTAATCCGTCCAACGGCACCCGCCAGACAACCTTAAGGGTAACACAACACTCTTCCGTCGATGGACGTGAAGCGAACTCCCTATAACCGTGCACTGTGCAACCGCTGCGGAGAGACCGGCCGCATCTACTGTCACTGCCAATACAAGCGACTTGAAATACCAGGTTTTCCCATCAAGAAACACCACCTGGGACCCAAAAAGCACCCGATTTAGATCATAGAATACCTGTCCAGCAGCAGTCAATGTCCATTCCAATTCACTAGTTCGCGGTCGCCCTGGTGAAACGAATCGCCGACGCACCGGAGCGGCACTGACTTCGCAGGTGAAAAGTCTCCCAGCCTACGCATGAGAAAGAAAACGTAGCAGCGCCGGCTGAAGAAATTTGTCCACGGCGAGGGAAGGCAAACACTCTAACGATAGAACGATTGACCCTACGACGACTACCGCCGAATCACCCTCACTCCGACGCGCAGGTGGAACCCTGGTGAGAACACGAAGCGAAGCGGTGACCACGCCCGCAAGCATACCTTACGATACCAGCCAAGCATGAAAATCACGACGACGCTTCACAACCGACATTCCGCGCGCACCAACCGAGATACGACACCCCAATGCGCTAAAACACGAAAAGGACTAAGTCGTGCGTACAACTATGACTCTACGGCCTTGTCATAGTCCTAGTGTTCGATACGGACAGGTACTAGATTATGAGCGGACCATCCGCGTCTGAGGCAAAAATGTTACAAGTCGGCTGAAAGCCAAACCAAGTCACGCCAAGTGGAGCGTACAGTCCTTGTAAAAATTTTTAAGGCAAAGCCGAAAGTTGTACACAGCAGAAAATTCAACATACAAGCTTTTGTCCCGAGATAGGTTGTAACCAATAATGACTGAAAACTGCAGAGAACATATTTCCGTTTTACTTTAATAAATATACTGTCACATTTAAAGTAAAGCTTATTTTTTGAATTCTTTGTAGTCCAGAAGGCCTGTGTTTGGCCCACAAAATTTTAACAAGGGTGTGCATACTCGGAGCAAGAGGCCATATCCGATCACAAAGGGGATCTTCCGCATCACGCGTTCTTGTATACAGCACCACGTAACATGCTACTTTGGTCGTGCAGTCTAAATTCTCCCGGACACAGTGGTCGGAAATAACTGTTTGACGAACGGTTTATCAGGGGGCCCGCAGATCAGATCTCTCAGATTACTTAAGAAAAACATTGACTCCCGAACCAAGCCAGAACCAACTTTACGAATTGCCCAAGACCGTATCATCCTGCCTACCCATCAAAGCCGGTTGTTCGCTAGCCGTTTCACTATGCTGCTTTCGACACCGACGCTAGGGTTATAAAGTGACCCGAGTTCGCGTCCCCAGCGTGGTATCACATCTGTACGACGCATTGTGCTCTCCAAGAGCAGAAAATAGCACTTGAACAAAAGCTTATCCATTTTGTTCGTCGAAGAAATCCAGAAATCAGGTTACACTTTCGCGGGCCCCCGTGACGTCCGGCCGGCCATTTTTAACCCGCCCAGTCGCATGAAAAATACAAACAATTAAGTGTGTTGGAACCCCGTAAGTGCGACGGCTTCTTGCGGACTTCTAACGTGTGGAAGACTCCCCATCCTCTGCCCCGCATAACCCCGAATATGAAGCCCGACCTATGCGACAGCCGCATGCAGGGTGTCTTCCCACGAGCATGAACCTATCTGGACACGAGGTAACATCATGCTCGGTGAAGAAATCATGCAGCCATCGAAAAGCCACTCTCCGAGCATTGAAGTGCTTGTGAAGAAAACAGACGGTGCACTGTAGTCTAGTGTTCACGACCCACGAACGGTTAAAAATTACCAAAGACGACATGTATTCCTCCAAGTCCGCGATTTCCTCTATCACCACTCGAAGTAATTCTAATTGATGGATCTCAAAACGGGTTACTGGACAGTAGAAGTGGGCGAGAGAGAAATCGAGAGAAGGCTGCGTTTTCTGATGGACTGCAGAAGTTACAAATGCCATTTGGACTGTGCCCAGCAGCATTAACGTTGCAGTCATGAAGAATGTTCTATCCGGGATGAAGTAGCACACCTGCCTTTTGTACGTCGACGACACTGTAGTGTTTGTACGGAAATTACGAACACCTTGTAGGTTAGAATCTGCTCGAAAATGTTTCCTTACTTCCGGGCAAAAGCTGAAACCTGACAACTGCTGCCTCGCGTCAGAGTAACCGACGTCTTCTGGCCCATGAAGTCTATGGCCCCGAGCCCACTCTGACCCTGCAAAATGTTCTGCCAAAGCCCAATGTTAAAGGAAGGAAATCGCTGCGAAGGTTTTCTGGGACTTTCCGCATACTGGCGGCCGTTCGTAAAAAGCTTCACAAAAATTGCCGCACCGCTTACGCTCTTGGCAAAATACAGTGCCTTTTTGTGCGGAAAGAAAAATAGCAGGAAGCATTCACCGTGCTTTAAACAGCCTGCAGCGCCGCCTGTGCGTGCGCCTTTAAACCACTCAGCCAAGACAGCCAAATGACGTAGGTTTTGGTGCCGCCCTCATAGAAAAGCAGAACGGGAACAAACAATTTACCATCATATCCGAAAGAACGTTGAGAGAAGCACAAAAGCTAACAGTGTGCCCGGCCTTTGCAGAAGAGGTTTCCAATCGATCGCAAATTTTCTAACACCTAAACCTGAAATAGAGGATGAACATTTGCGAAGAATCTTCGTGCACTGAGCTACTGCGTCTACGAACAATCTAGATGTATATCAGTACGTGTTTTATGAGACAAAGGTACAATATTGTATACCTTCATGATATAATGTGTGCACTGTCTTTTCTAGTACTCTTTATTTTTCTCCATTCTCATGTAACTGTTTTGTCCTACTAAAGCCACGTTTCACTCATGCGCTGTGTCTCCAGAGATCTTATCAGAGCTTATTGGTAGATCAACCCGTCTATGGAGAAATGCATTATTGTTTTAGAGAAGGCCATCAGTCGCACTAACAAAGCTTTGGCTTTAAAACGTAATCGTCATCGCCAGCCCGGGTCTGCCAAAAAAAGACAGGAGTATTCGTCCTCCGAAAAAGAAAGGCCGCCAATAAAGAATCGTGCACCCATCCGTTTAACAACGAAAGTGGGTTAACGTGTAGCTTTCTCGTGATAAATTCCGTGGTTGGACAGTCGTACACTACAAGTATGTAGAACTCTGAAGTTAAGCAACACTTTTCTAGAAAACACGCGGCCACTCTCAGGTACGCACTCCGTAGGTCTAACGAATGGCTTTGGTGTCTACGGCGGTTATCAGTACGTGCTGCTTGGCGTGCAGTGAGATTTTCTTCAAACAAGTGCCGGTTCAACGTGTTAAACATCAAAATGTGACGTAAGGTCTAACGTCCAAAACTTAAAAATACATTGTCCGGGCCGACGTCCGGCTGTTAACAGCCGTACGGCATGCAGAAGAGCGTCATTCTCATCGTAGCTACATCTGTGGGTAACGGCCGTCGATGTTCATTCACCTGACCACGACATTATGCCTATATACTTCGTACCGTAGCACACCTGCGTCATTGCCTTCCTTTCTCTGCTTCACATCAAGCTTTCGCGGCGGAGGCATAACGAAGCTGTCGCCATGCTTAACAGGGAGGTGTTTCGATGTTTTGACGCTTCAGCCACGATCATCATTATCGTGAGAGCAAGGTGGCTTTCTACCAACGTTTTCGTGTATGGACGTTATCAGTGAGAGGCTAACATCTTCGCATTTATTGATTTCATTTGATTTTTTATTTGTTTTTGTTCTTGCGCGAAAAAAAATCACTTTCGTGCAAAGAGAGCCAGGAAAAAGCCATAAAAAGCGCTTGACTAGCCCGAGCCCCCCGGTGCAGAGAAGCGGGAAGCGGCATTGGCCAATATTAACTAAAATCAACACAAACAAAAAACGCAACGTATATACACTATATGCATTGACTATAAACAGCACTCAAAATACATACTGAGCAGGGTATGGAAAAGTAGTTAGCTTACAAATACAATAGCCACAAGAAGAAGATATTTATACTTATATTTTAATTTTGTGTAAACCAACTGCAACTTCAGCATTAAGTTTAAGGCAGCCCGTTTAAAGTTGTTACGCGCGATGTGCTGGGGCGATCTTGGTAGGTGGAGCTAATGCCTGCTGAAATTTCGTGTCAGTATTTCCAGAAAGTTTGCACGAGACATTCAGACGCCGACTGGCTATCATGCACCCTTGTATATCCCCTGTCCCTGTGCTCCGATGACAATGGCGCGTTTTTCGGCGTCGTGACGGTACGCAACCTGAACTTGGAGCAGCGCTCTGAAAGCTAGCTACTTGTCATGATCGACAACGTCAATAGACACACGTAACAGAACACAGGGATTTCAACCTAATAATTGGCAGTTTGCCTGAAAAACTGCGTCCGGTTTAAAACAAATTGAACCATCTTCCCGTAGGAAAACCCTGAGTAGTACCGAGGCTGCCATGGTGTCGAGAGAAGTTCCCATTACTTTTCAGTTCGTCGTTTCTGTTGACGTTCAGCTTTGCGTGCCTTCGTTGTATCAGCAGCTCCTCGACGTATCTTGAATAAGTGAAGCACATAAGGCGCGTTCTTCGCACATGCTCCCGTCTCGGTTTGTAGCGTTTTGGGAAGAGCGCCACGTACCTCAAGTTGTGGCCTGAGAGTCGTTGGATCAAAACCGGGCGCCGTTTACTTATTTATTTTATAGTGAACTGCGCTGACATCAGCCCAAACGCTGACGGGGCTGAGGAGACGCGCATGCGCAATAGAGTGCGGACGGCGGACAAGGACAACCACAACGAGGGAGGGAGGGACACAGCCCCCAGCACGAGAATCTTTGCATCTAAAAATGTCGACCACGGGACAAAAAAAGAACAATCTTCTCGTCTTCTCCGCCTGCAGTTCGGACAAACGTTAGAGGCATCCGATAACGACCCTTTTTTCGGGCAAATGGGCACTTACTGTAGGCGCGGGAAAAGTAAAACGAAATACCAATCCCTCTTCGAACATCATACCTCAGCACCATCGACCTGGTCACTTGGGCCGTGAGCACCACCGAATTCAAACACCGCCCCCAATAAAGCCGAGGTCTTTCAGCTTGCTTTGGTACCACTAAGGACTTTCCAAATATTCGAAACAGAGGGTTAGCCTTTTTCCTACGTCAGAAGCTGAAAACAAGTGGTTTGTTATAGACAGAAACAACATGACTTGCAAAGCAGAGAAGGCGGCGCTTTCGAGTGAGGCCTGACACGAAGTAGCCAATTTGTCCATACATCCACCTGTGCTTTGACAAAGAGCGCATGAAAACAAATCACAGACCGCGAACGACCTTCACAACAGAGCTCACGGAAGGAGTCCTATGACTGACCAACGCTAATCGCGGCGGAGCCACGGCGTACCACCAGGAAAGAACGGACCCACCGAATGCCCGAATAAGATGGGCGCATGCTGTCTACATACGTCCAAGTAGAACGTAAGATGTAGGTTGAAGTTTTCCTTCATGCTATACTTGGGTACAGCACAGTTATCCAGCAATCTACGTATTTGACGCAGGTCGATCGTGCGCACAGACAACACCCGACTGCGTTGCTAGTGCCAAGCTGGTGCACATGAGATTCAACGACCCAAGGCCGACACGTAGAGGTGACAGCCTCCGTTTAGGAATTTGTACCGCGGACGAGCAGCTGCTATGTGCCGGACGCTACAATTTCTAATGCCTAGATACCGATTATGGCCCAGTAGATCTTGTGTGGATTTGCCCCCGGATGCGAGGATGAGGCCGAAGAGAGAAGCTGCTCCGACGCTATAGAGACTTTAACGATGTGTTGGCCGACGTGCGTGCTATGTAGGCCAGAAGGTGACTTCGATACATTACGACGAGGTCTGCGTCCCGATGTCTCCCCTGTGGTTCGCCTAAAGCATAGCTACGCAAATGACGGACGTTTTATTGATTGTACCACCATGTTGTATTAGCTTCCGGTGTAGCATATTTTAGGGTGGTGCAACTCCGTGTACCATGCAATCTTTTCTGTGCACTTCTGTGTTTTGTAGCCACCGTCTGGCCTTGTCAACGTAACTCCGCGGAATGTTACTATTTTTCTTTTTTACTACAACACTTTGTTACTAAATGTTACTAAATGTTACTAAAACACTTTGAAGGGATAATCCCAGAGGGCTCCCATCCAGCTTTTAAACACTGTGTGAGACATTGTCGATGGCATCTGCTTAGTAATCAAGCTACTTGACACATACACGTGCCCAATTCTTAACAAGGGAACAGCGGTTTGGTGTCGCTGGTGATGAGGCAGACTTGAAAATTTCAGGGATGCCTAAAGCTTAAGCGTTATTGCAAAATGTTCAAGTATGAATCCAAGATGGCTTTTTTCAGCTAATAAATATTGTGTGGAACATGGAAAGGCCATCAATTAGTATAGGGGCTACTTTGGACATGCTGATCTCGTTTTCATGGCAAACTGCCGTGGAGTCATTGGTAATCAGACATTTTTGTGGGTTATAGGGGCGTTTGCTACCCCATTGTATTGCACCATTCTTCAAGTTCGAATCCCGCAAGGGAGCAGTTAAGCTAGTAAACTTCAATGTGAGGTTTTCAATTTATTGTCAATATTTTTTACAGCGCTTTAACGTAGCTTCCGGCTTATCGTTAATATTTACTTGTGGAATTTCGCAGCCTGAATTGCTCATTTTGAGGTAGTAAAATACGCGTGCGTTAAAGTAGGTTGTGACGGTAGACCACATGATGAGAGGTGGCTCTGAAGGGATACCATGGGCCTAGATTTATGGCATAATGCAACTCCAACTGTCGGTCATCGTATTGTGTTCGATACAATAAGCACACAGTATGATAATTTTCCAGGAGTATGTTGCAGCTGCGGACAATGGGAATTTTACGTGGCCTTAGAAATTATGACGTTTACATTATTGCTAACACCACTCCGTCAGTAGTCCATTGAACCAACACATTGGTTCCGGAATGTCTCAATATTATGTCGACAAATAGAGTGACACCATGTCTACATACGGTACGTACTTTCAAGTAGAGTAAATCCCCATTTGTGAAGCGGTCGTAGTCTTCGAAGTAATGGGCGTCGAGGATACCAAAGCTTGTCATGTGACTTGTAAATAGTAGCGCCATCTCTTTGAACACATCATCTCTCATGCGCCTTACAGAGTCACCGATTCTGCGCAACACAACGGCCATATGTTAGTGTAATCACCAAATAAGCCACTGTTAAAAATCCGGTATGTTTGCTCGATGACTTTGTTACTATTGACAAAAGTGACATAGAATTTTCAGATACAGTGTGTTCAATAATTAAATTGTAGGATACACAGCAGTCGATTTATAATTTTCTCAACAAAAAAATTTTAACTATTCTCAACATTTAAAATAGCTAAATCTCCCTTCATTCCAGTGACAAAATGGTAACTTTCCAGCATTGTAGTTTTAGTTGCCGAAGTATACCGCGATGATTGGTTTTATTTTTTCTTCCTTTCTAAGGCAGGAAAGTTGACAAAATGCTTTTATTTTCAGCCATTCCGGGCGTATTAGTTTCTCCGAAACGAGCATCCGCCTTTTTTGCGGATGTTTTTAGAACTAGTTTTTTTGAAATTCTTCCTTTTTGACATGACCTTAATGACGCTTTATATGTCGTAAAATAACACAAGCCTATTCTTTATTGTTTCGTTTAAAACTAAAATGCAGTACGTAAAAGTCGGCGGGCATTTTTCTCGTTTTAATGAAGGTATTGTGCGTGACAAGCCAGACACTAATAGCTGTTGTACCTTGTGAAAACTTATAGGAAATGCTTTGAAACGGATCCCGGGGCAAGAATACTAGTATAGCAAGGTCAGACGTGAGCTTTTGTCTCACTGTGAACATTTAAGCAAAATGTGTTTGTTTTTAGCACAAGAGAAAGGAAGGGCACGCTTAACACTCACAAGAGGTGCAGTTGCGACCGCTTCGCATTTTATTTGGGCACTATCTCTAAGGATGTAATAGCAGTTGGTCGTTTCCATGTTCACTTTTGTTGCTAGAGTGTTTTCTTCACAACACTGACATATGACTGTCAGCGGATGGTCCCTCCAATGCGCCACCTTGCGGGAAATTCTTCGAAGTTTCCGGAAGGGAGAGCACGAGTCGAAGGAGAGAAAAGCGCAGCACGAGTGCAGAGGCGGGTGAAGTGCCCCGAAGAGGTGCAAACGTCTCAGGCAACCGGGACAATGAGCGAGCTCACGCGGAGTTTAGCATTTTAACTCGCCATGCCCACAATTGTCGAGCCCCTTAAATTCGCCCTCTTCCTCTCTGTTCAAAAACACCAGTTTCAATCAAAACGAAGGCGTTGAATATATACCCTATATTCTGATGTTTGCAGAAATAATTGAGCATTCTTGAGCCAGGAGGCGACGACTACTAGATTCCAACCACAGAGAGCCACAACAGACACTTCTGAGGAGATTGCAGACAAATAAAATCATGTGTCCTGTCACACTTCGCTAGTCCTACACAACGAAGTTTACTCACCCTACGTGCAACATTCGTGGTGCCGACAGAACAGTGGAGCATATGGTCTGGCTTTGCAGTCACACCCATGGCCTCCCCCACGCCCCTATCCCGGTTCCTCGAGCGGACTCTCGATCTCCTCAGGCAGCACGAGCCTGTGCGGGCAATCTTTGCCCAAAGAACATTGGCCAGCCATTTTCCTCCTGGCCAATCTTCGGTGAAAGTGTTCGGCCCTTAGTCCAAAATGGTCCTTGGCCGCGCAAGGCTGGAGCTTGGCTGACATTAATTGGCCAATCTGCTATGGCAGCTAATACCAATGGCTGACCGACCATTGGCCTAATACGCATGGCCTGCAATTGGCCAATGAAGTATGGCCTACAATTGGCCAAGCATATATGCCTACCATTGGCCGAGCATGTCTGGCCTGCCATCGGCCAAATATGTGTGGCCTACCATTGGCCTGATTGAGATTATCCTATGCAGGCCAGAGGAAGCCCGCTCAAGGCTGCTGCCATGCATGCCCTCCAGCAGGCCATTAACCTTGGATTAACATTGAAAATGTATATTTAATGCATATCACAAGCATTAATAATGCTCAGAAAATGTATTTTAAATACGTGCTAAATGCATTAGTAATGCATTTTAAATGCACAGCAAATACTCCTTCAAATATACTCAAAATGTGTTACTAGTGTATACTAAATAAAACCCAAAATACTTTGAGAGATGCCTTGCATTGTGTCATAGGGGGAATCGTTAACATTCAACTAGAAAATTTCATTTTGTGGTTTCGAAAAGTTTATTAGACTCTAGCCTAAAGATATGCTCCATTGTGAAACTGTAAACCTGCCATGGTCTAATTGCGGGACAGCAAATGACTAAAAAGAACAGCATGTATGTGCACAGATTGGCAGTTAGGAAGTTGTTTATTGTACACCTCGGCAAAGTGGCCAATTTAGCCATTATTAAGCAGCAGGAATGAATGCCTTTCAGCCACCCCTGCAGCCAGCGCAGATGCAGGTTTGTGCATCAGAATCCTCGTACTTCAGATTCTCCACGTGGGAAATTTTACCAGAACCTGCAGTGAAATTAAAAGAAAACAGGGGAAAATATTAAGGAAACACTTCTGTTTTAGAGGGCAAATAAATGTCAAATCACTCAGGTGTTTTCTCTAGCCATTCAAACCTTCCTCGTGAGAAAGGATATTTGTTTTCCCTTCAAAGAAAAAAAACCGTCATGAAAACAATGCCCCTTTGAAGGACGTAAGACAATGTATGCAATGTTAATCATAGTTTATATCGTCATGCGTCATGCGGTAGCGACATTGGATCTTCAATACCATTATTAAAGAATGATGGTGGTTGGAGGGGAGGCTTGTGTTTAGACATTGTCTCGGGAAAAAAATTAGCAAAAATGAGGAGAAATAAAGACACAGCTAAGATAACGTTTCCAAACATGCCACAAAGTTCTTAGCGTTACGCTACTTCTCTTCCTTAGGCGCTTGAGTTAACTTGAAATGGTTGATTGTTTGTAGGGTTTAACGCACCGACGCAACTCAGGCGATGAGGAGCGCCGTAGTGGAGGGCTCGGATCAATTTTGACCACCTGGGGATCTTTATCGTGCGCCGAAATCTCGTCCACACGGGCGTTTTTGCTTTTCGCCTCCATCAGAAAAGCTGCCGCCGTGGCAGGGAATCGAACCCGTGACTCGTGCTCAGCAGTGCAACGCCTTAGCCACTGAGCCACATCTTTTTTTTATTTCCAAACAATCATCGCTTTTACACACATAAACATCAGTGTCACAACAAACCCATACTGAAACATAAAATTGCTGCTCCCGCTCTGAGATACAGCGCTGGTGGCTAAAATATTTTTATCTTTGTTAGCCTTTCCACTTGTAACAGCCATTCCGGAACACTTTGTTGGGCCTTTTTCTATTCAACAAACGAAACAATAGCCTCCTGAGAATACTGTCTGACTGGGCGCGCGTCAATGTCCGAATGACGGACTGCCAGCCGACTCCTCCAAATGCTGTGCAGGCACAAACACATTATTAGATCTAGCGGTACACCCTCCTCATCATGTTCAACGAAAAATACCGGATGCCATGGGCATCGACTGGCAGATCTTTTTTCAACGTACGCTGCAGCCCAGCCCACAAGAATAAACTATCCCAACAGTCAATGAAGACATGTTCAATGGTTTACGGTTTCTTGCACAACCAACACTGTCCCCCCCATGACATAAAGAGGCCCTTTTCTTGCATCCATGTATCCATGTCTTGACAAGGAGTATTCCGGTATGTAATTTAAAGAAAAACGCTTTAATCCCTGGTGCAACTGGCATTTTCTTGACCCGCTTTAACACATCTCGACCAGGGCCTGCTGAGTACGTTACTCTGTACAACCGAACCGGGAGAACTGTATCACAAAGATAACCACACAGTCGCTTTTTTGAAACTGTACTCAGATAATCCAACGAAAATCGCACAGCTAGAAAACAAAATGACTCAACAACTTCTTTTAGGTAGCCACGTATACCTCCCAGCAAACATAATGTCGTAACTATAAACTCTTGTAACGGCGTATTTTGGTCAACACCTGCCGCTACTGTAGCATGATGATTGCAGTGAAGAAGTCGAGATATTGAAGTTTTAAAGTTAACTTGTTTAATTTACGGGTAACATTGAAGACATTTAGCGCATACAAACTTGAAACAATTACCATTATTACATAGATGAGAAAGACAGTCAATAGGTCGAGGGTACTTAGCGGGACATGGCTGACTGGATCTCGGTCTCCCGGTGGGAGGGCACGACGACGAGTGGCAGAGTTTCCGAAGTGAGCCCTGGTGCCGGCCGCCGCTCGCCCTCAATAGCCGGAGACGCCTCGTTATATTTACTTCAAGCGGTCCGGGGGGGACGTATTGGGGGAAAAAGTGCATCCTGGCGCTTGCGTTCGCCTGGGAACAAGTCTAAGGCACACCCACAGCCAATCAGGAAGACGCTTGTAAACATCAATCAGACATGTCCCCGCCAAAGTGAAAAGGAAAAAAATCACACACAGAAGACACAAAGTTCAAACTCGAAGGCGCCCGTTTCTGGCAAAAGAATTACTGGCCAGAATAAAACACAGCGGCCCGAGTAGGCGCGCAACGGGGGGGGGGGGGCGGGGGCGGAGGTCAGAGGCGCCAGTGCGCGCGGTCCCCCTCATCAATGGCCGGCGTCTCCTGGTCGGCCGACGGGCAGACACACGCGCCGGAGCCGTTTCTCAGAAAAAAGGGGGGCCACGGCCCAGCCGCGTCCGAAGCGCTTTCACACACAACACTTTGGAGGAAGAGCCCTGGCTGTGGGCAGAGAACTCAAAACAATCAGAAAACATCTACAGATCTCCGCTTCGCGACACCTTCCCAGACGGAAAAAAGAGTGCCCTCCCTCTTGCACAAAGTCTAAAACATAAGAACACATTTTCGCGAACTGACAGCGATACTGAAATGACACGGCATACGGCCTCGAGAAGACAAGCACAGGCTCCAACACAGGAGTTGACAGCATATCACCGCTGAATCAGTCAATGCACACGCAGTCACTTGGTGGAGTCCCGCTCTCACTTCACGCGTGCACAGTCTCTTGACGACAAAGGAGAAAACATTCCATTCACACGACACAAGAAAATAACAAGGACACCAAAACGTCAGAATAACATGCGCATTCTAAAACTCATACACTAAAAAAGATCGAAAAACCAGCTCCGCTAGCCGGGCCGCACACTCAGTTCGGGGGGCTTGATGCGAAACAAAATGTGTCCTCGGACCACAGGTCGCATAAACATGACGCAAAGTACCCGCTATCCAACAAAAGTGATCACCAAATAAAGAAAACAGGAGCG
Source organism: Haemaphysalis longicornis (assembly GCF_048455015.1). Classification (NCBI taxonomy): domain Eukaryota; kingdom Metazoa; phylum Arthropoda; class Arachnida; order Ixodida; family Ixodidae; genus Haemaphysalis; species Haemaphysalis longicornis. Next base: position 49,227,939 of record NW_027526295.1, on the reverse strand, counting down.
CAGTCTCAGCGGTCACCACTCGACGAAATACTCAGTGCCTTACGGAATAGAAGTACAAACGTTTCATAAGAGGGCTCTATAAAACAGAAAAAAATTATACACAAGGGCTCACTGTATTGAACTCACACACAAGTGGAAATCCACGCAGTTCAGCCACTGTTGGGCACTTCACTCGACACAACATTTCTATATTCCACCTTACTCGTTCGCTGACAGCCGTACTCGTCGCACTTAAAATACATCCACACATTCGTTCTAACATGGAAGACGACAAAAAGAAACCGCCAATAATTTGTTAAGAGAAAACTGCAAACCATCGAAACATAGCAGCTACAAAATGTAAAACTTGCCGGTCGCGCATATGAAGTATGATACAAAATAACCATTGGCACCTGACGAAGCCTTTCAGAACAGTTCCGACGCTCCTACCCGCTCAATACTCCGATACATACAATAACTCGAAAAACATTCAAACATACTTGTTCATGAACACGAGCGGAAATGATACAGCTGAAACATGATAAAGAAACTAAGACTTAATAGATACCGTACATGTTAACAAAAGAAGAACAGAGTCTGCCGAATATCAGCAGTGGTGAGAAACTGTCGCCAACCCGACGCATTCGCAGAACTGCACACCCGCTACCCCCCCTCGTCCGCGGCATCCCGGGCACCCCTGCTGGTGTCTTTGTACTTCGAGCAGCGGCGTACAGCGTATACATCTCTTCGGAACTCCTCGTTTCTCTCAGACCCCCAACCCCGAAGTGGCTGCCGTATTTGATTCAAGATATAACCTAACTCCGGTGGAAAGGAGCCGAGGAAACGGATATCAGCAGTCTCTAATATAGCGAGATCTGCGCAAAAAAATCAGCCTTTTCATAGGCGCGCGGGAGTCTTCTTCTTCTTCGGGGCTCCTTCGCCGGGACAGCCGAACGCTTGTGCCGTTAAGATCCTGACTACAAAGTCGTCCAACTCCCGTGCGAAGAGCCCACATACCGCACGATAAAACGGCTGCACGCTCGGCCGTGGCGACGTTCGCATCATGTCTGGGCGGCTGGCTTCTCTTCACCGGAGCGGGGGCCCGGCATGACGAGCTTGGCGGGCGCCTTGAGGATTGCACGGTGACGGCCGCGAAGCAAGGAGAAAGTCATTCTCATTCTTGACAATGCTTGCCTCGAACGACCGGATGAATGACGCGAACTCAGATGGAGCTTGCTCGGTAGTCTGGATGGAGAGGTTGACGATGAGCAGCAGGAAGATTAACGATGAGTGGGGGGAGCCCATGATGGTAGAGGGTGTCTTCGCTACTGCGCACCTATCACCGCTTTTGTAGCGGCGTATTTTGGTTAACACCTGCCGCTACTGTAGCAAGATGATTGCAGTGAAGAAGTCGAGATGTCGAAGAAGTTTTAAAGTTAACTTGTTTAATTTACGGGTAACATTGAAGACATTTAGCGCATACAAACTTGAAACAATTACACTTACTACATAGATGAGAAAGACAGTCAATAGGTCGAGGGTACTTAGCGGGACATGGCTGACTGGATCTCGGTCTCCCGGCGGGAGGGCACGACGACGAGCGGCAGAGTTTCCGAAGTTAGCCCTGGTACCGGCCGCCGCTCGCCCTCAATAGCCGGAGACGCCGCGTTATATTTACTTCAAGCAGTCCGGTGGGAGACGTATTGGGGGAAAAAGCGCAACTTGGCGTGTGCGGATGCCTGGGAACAAGTCTAAGGCAGACCCGCAGCCCACCAGGAAGATGGTTGTTAACACCAATCAGACATGTCCCCGCCAAAGTGAAAAGGAAAAAATCACACACAGAAGACACAAAGTTCAAACTCGAAGGCGCCCATTTCTGGCAAAAGAATTACTGGCGAGAATAAAGTAAAGGTATACAAACTCGAAAAGGAGAAAAGACAGGTGGCCGTTTGAACGAGACCGAGGGTCGGAGAACATGGCGGCCCGCGTAGGCGCGAAACGGGGGGGGGGGGGGGGGGGGTGTCGGAGACGCCAGTGCGCGCGGTAACACAAGTTGCGACGATGGTCCCCCTCAATGGCCGGCGTCTCCTGGTCGGCCGACGGGCAGACACCCGCGCCGGAGCCGTTTCTCAGAAAAAAGGGAGGGCACGGCCCAGCCGCGTCCGCAGTGCTTTCACACACAACACTTTGGAGGAAGAGCCCTGGCTGCGGGCAGAGAACTCAAAAAACCAGAAAACATCAACAGATCTCCGCTTCGCGACACTCTGACAGAACCCTGCCTAATCTAATTTGACCAACCGTGCGCAAAAACGGTTCTTTAACATCCCGCAAAAAAAGAAAACGGTTTACCAACTGACGTAAAAACAAAAGTGTTAACCCTAAACCCCCATCACGAACGCGCCGAAGGAGGTTTGTGCGACAGTTTCGTTCCCAGGACGAACCCCAAATAAATACTGCAAAAACACGGTGCAGCTTTTGAACATTTCCCGTGAACAATGGAGTACTTGCAATACATACCAAAGTTTGCTCGCCATGAATAGGTTGCAAACCGTTGCGCGAGCAAAGATGGACAAATTTGTGCCCTTCCCCTTCTCTGCCTTCTCTCGTAGCTCCATGGCTTGTTTGCCCCAATAAGGGTCACTATCGGTATAATACTCTAGCGGCACGCCTACGTACTTAACGGGCGTCGTTACCCACTTGATATTCTTAAATACCACCGGTGTTGTACTCCACACTCCATGCCATATTCCCAGGCACTTGTCCCAGTTCACGGTGCATCCACTCACATGACAAAACCATTTCACTAAGTTAACGACTTGAGCGACGCTTTCGTGATCTACGCAGAAAATAGCAATATCGTCTGCGTAAGCTAAAACTCGAACCTCAGCTGCATGATGTTGAAATCTCTTGAGAGTTTCATTTCTCATTATGGTTAAACACATGGTTTCAATGTATATGCAGAAGAGGAGAGGTGACTGAGGATACCCCAGGCTCACCGACCTCTGCACTTCTATGCGCCTTCCCAACACCTTGTTAACAATTATTCTGGTTGTACACTTGTTGTAGGCCTTGCGAACACCTTCTAAGATAACAGAGCCGATGTTAACGTGCTCTAATACTGCCATTAGCCCATCAAGTGGCACGCGGTCGAACGCTTAATCGAGCTCCACTTGTAGCATTGCTACACCGGTATGCATCACATCGCAGCTCTCGAGTATACTTCGAGCCTTGTGTATGTTGGTGACAATTCATCGTCCTTTTATCCCACATGTTTGATGCGGTCCCACTATGATGCCAATAACCGTCTGTAACCTTTTAAACAGTATTTTTATTAGTATTTTGTAGTCAACGTTAACTAGGCTTATTGGGCGGTACGACGTCACCTGACGAAGTTTGACAGTGTCTTCTGTTTTAGGAATTAAAATGGTGTGCGCAGCGGAAAACGACGGTGGCAGCACCCCTAACATAAAAGTTTCTCTAAATACTGCCGTTAACACAGGGGATATCTCATGTTTAAGGAACTTATAATAAGCCGCACTCAAGCCATCAGGACCTGGTGACTTTCCCAGGTTTAGGTTAATAATCGCTTCTTTCACTTCCTCTACCGTGATGGGTGATTCTAATAGTAACCTTGTTTCGTTATCCATTTTTGGCAGCAGAGACACAAATTCACGTTCAAACTTCTCAAGTTGATAGCGCTTCGCGAAAACAAGGTACTATAGTGCTCAAAAAAAGCACGTTCTATGTCCATGTTTTCGCCGCTGACTACGCCGTTGTGCTCAATTTCTGCTATTTCGTTGCGGCGAGCGTATCTTTTTCTGTCTTGTGTAGCAAGCTAGGCGCCTTGGCCAGGCTAACCTCACCAGTATCATTAAAGACTATTCTCTCTCTCTCTTTTTCTGTCCCCAGTGCTCTCTTGGTGAGCATTTGGCCCGCTATCAATTTTTCCGCTCTCGCTCTGACGAGCGCTGCGGGATAACGTTCAGCGTCTATCAGCTCAAGTAGTGCTTTTGTGGCCTTTATCTCATCTTTAAACGTCCCCGGGACTTAGCTTTCTTCTTCGAACATCACCTGCAAACAAGTTCGCAAGAAGCTTTCTTGCTTTGTCTTTCCTTCTTAATAGCGGTTCCTCTTTCAATTGCTTGCATTTTTGTTTCCTGCCTAAAGTGCTCCCATTGAACTTCTAATTTTTCTCTGCTACTATTACCAATATTTTCTGCAGTTGCTCCTACTTGCTGCATAAAAAGATCGTCCTCTAAAAGTTTATTGTTAAATTTCCATAGATCCCATACAAATTTACTTCTGTTTTCTTTTTTACTTCCCAGGCAAGACAATACTAAGCAGTGGTCGGAGAACGAAACAGAGCGCACGCTGTAGTCACAACAACATGGCAGCAGCTCAGCTGAAATATATGCCCTATCCAAGCGGGCGTGACTAGCCCCTTGAAAATGCGTATAATGTACATCTCTCCCACTGCTAACACACTCTCCCACGTCCTCTAAACCGAGATCGTTCACCATTTCACATAATAAAGTTGTGCTTACGTCACGATAGGGTGTACAGCTGGTTTTGTCTCGTGCGGAGCATACACAGTTAAAGTCGCCCATTTACACTATGTATCAATCACCACTGCAGTATTTTCTGATTTCCTAGAAAAAAATTGCCTCTTTCTTGGACTCTGGTAGGTGCATAAACACAAGTCACTCGCCACTGGCTTGTTGAAAAAGCAAAGTCACAAACTACGAAACGTCCGTTTAGGCACACTGTGACATTTTAGACTACCACCCATAATGACTTGCGAATCAGGAAAACACACCCCGCCGACGTTCCAACCGCGTGACTAACACATGCATAATAGTGTGCTGTAAAGGGACGCACCATACAGTCGGTCTGATCCTCACTTTCGACTTTCGTGTCCTGTACGGCGACGACGTCTAGGTCTCGCTCCCTAACCATGCAGTACAGCTGATGCTTCTTTCGCTTAGCTGAAAGTCCTCGTGCAATGAGGGTAGCTATTCGAAAGGGCTTACAGAGGGCCGACATTTTGGAGGGACCAGACCACGTGTAAAGTGCTTACTTCTATCTCGCGCCCTAAAGTGTGCCCGGACCTACATGTGGTCAGGTGATTTTCGTGCCGCCTTTTCCCGGCAACGCCACCTTGGGCTTAGTAGTGGCGGCTCCCTGATTCTTCTTTCCCCAACCAGCCTGCCACGGCCGTTGTGGCTTTCGCTGGTTTGATTCGTCCGCAGTCTCCGGGCCATCTTCGTGCCGACGATTGCTCGGCTGAACCTCGAGGTCCATCCTCTCGCTCCCGTCCTTGGTGGTTCCAGCACTGTCCCCTTCGTGAGCGGTGGCCTGCCGAGGCGGATCTGCTGTTGGCGCGGCACGCCCCTCCGCCGTCAGTGGCTTGCTGTCGTCCTTTCTTGTGGTATCCGCGTCCGTTTCCGGCTCGGGGTGGTGGGTCTTGGGTTCGGGTGCTGCGGGTTCCGCTGCTCCCTCTGCTTCATCCTCGTCCATAACGAGTTCACTGTTGTCGCTTTCCAAGCCTCGACCCACAGCCCGAGCGTACGAGCGGGTGCAGTTGGCCTTCTCGTGCCCAAAGGCGTGGCATTCCGAGCACCTGGGGGCCCGGCATTCTTGACGAATGTGCCCGGCTCTGCGGCACCTGTGGCACAGTGGGGTTCGCCCAGGCAGCGCGACGAGCTCCGTGCCGGAGCCTAACCGCAGCTGGTGGGGAAGCCTGTCCGGCGTGACACCTTCATGCAAAACTATGCGCACAATCCGGGTTGTCGAAACGGAGCTCTCAAAGTCCTGAACACGCCACTTGTCACTCGTCACCTCCTTCACGTCGCCGTACTCGGCGAATATCTTCCTTATCGTCTCGTTAGTAACGCTGAAGGCGACCCAGTGCAGCTTCACCCGAAGTTCGTGCCTTACGGGGTCGACTACAAGGCATGGCCGTCCTTTCACGCTCAACGGGCCGCTTTCCAACAGTTTTTTATTTGCTCCGTCCGTCCGATAATTTATCCGCCAAACGTGAGACATCTGATAGGCCCCTATGCCACAAACTTCCTGTATCACTCCAGTGTCTTTCAACGGCGGCCTGAAGTTGTCATTCTGTATAGTCGACCGCCGACGTCGCAGTACAGAAAAACCACACAATTCATCGCTTCTCCGGTGGGCAGGGGGGGGGGGGGGGGGCAGAACAACACGGTAATGCTTTGGCAACAAAAAAACCGGTTCTCTACGGCCGGCATCGGCCGCTATCGCAGCTCCCACGGAGCCATTCCTCCTGCGCCCGCTCCTATCGGCAGCCGGAAACAGAATGACATTGAGCCACCTCGGCGGGTCTAGTTTTTCAACTAACTTGGACAAAACTGGTGTGTGACGTCACAGGACTTTAATCAAATAAGATAAGTAGAAATCTTATTACTATATTATTGTTGTGTGTTCCGTATTTCGGGGGTGAACTTCTTCGGAGATTACTTGCTAAAAAAAGAGTGCGCAGCCAAACAGTTTAAAAATGCATGGGCGGGATTGTAGTAGAAAGCTTACATAAAAGTCATTAGATTGGCGTAAGCACTCAACAATGCCTACAAAAGAACGGAAAAGTTTAAAAGAAAAGAAAACATTCAAGCCGTCCTTAAAATTACAAGCTCTGTTATGGTAGGCACCCAACAGAAGCGATTAAAACAAGCAAACTAAGATAAAGTGTACTTTTGCCTACACACATATGTAATTGTCTTGCTCTACGCCGCACGTCAACGGTGCTTTTATACTTTTTGCTGTACACAGACAACATGATCATTTAATTTGGCAGCAACGCGGAAAATATTTGTAAATGTTCGCGTCGTTAACATACAAAAAACAGATAAACACCTGTTAGCGTCAAGGACCATCAAGTAAAAAGTAGTGGTTTCGTAAATACTTGAGACACTTTAAAGAAACTCGTTTAAGTACACCCTTTAGACGCAAATGAGCAGTTACGGCTCCTAAACACACAAAAGCGCCAAGCAGCCCTCGCGCACTCGCTCTAGACTTGCTGTTTTGCGGTGCCTTTGGCACGTTTTTGAAATTCTCAGTAGACCACGAGGGCCTAAGGGCCCCTCGGACCGCGCACACGTGTTCCTGAATGCTCTACAAAATGAATACAGCAAGGAGGGGAAAAGTTGCTAGGAAACACAAAAGAGGAAGGGTAGAACGTCTTGAAGTTTCAAGAAGTTTTGGGGGAGGCATCCAAGGAACAAAAAGAGACGAACCCGGCCGGGGGACTGGTTCCGGGAACCGAGGGATCTCGTGCAAAAGAACTGGTTGCCCCCCTCGCCGCCCCCTTCTTGCTTCTCAGTGCTTCCTTTGCTGGTTCTTGGTTCTGGGAACGGAAACTGATTGTAACTTAGCCGCGACTCTCATACAGTTTGTCTTAGGTGGACAAATCATTTTAAGTCCCCGGGCATGAAGCACTTAGTGTCGCTACAGCCACTTGCACCGAAGAATACGTGGGTGGCTTTTAACACTTTTTGGTCACTTACAAACAGACGGCATAAACTCTTTCATGGCTTTAGTTGGCAGAATGGCGACATGCGACAGACAAAAATTACGAATGCTACTCAGCCTTTCGCCGTATGGCCCGGGCATTCGCATTATTCGGACGCATGTATGCCACAAACTGGGTTCCTTCCCCGTACGGCAGCTGCTGTGAACATGCGCACCTGTGAGCGGCCGTTGCGAAGAGAAAAAAGAAAGCTGCGTCCCTGAATACACTTATTTGATTGTTTGTAGGGTGCGATACTTATGTAGTGCAGGCGGGGAACCTCTTTCCCTCTTACACAGTTTGTAGGGTTTAACGCACCGACGCTACACAGGCGATGAGGCGCGCCATATTGAAAGGCTCTGGGTTAATTTCGACCACCTGGGACTCAGTAACGTGCGTCGAAATATCGTACACACGGGCATTCTTGCTTTTCGCCTCCATTAGAAAAGCGGCCGCCGCGGCAGGGAATTGAACCCGCGACCTCGTGCTCAGCATGAATACACTTCGCAAATTTCTCAAGCGCGTAAACATGGATGGCGGACTTTCTATGAACAGGCTGTTTTAAAAACGTTCCTGGCTATTAGGTGTTTACTGCAAGTGTTAGTCCTCAATAAGCTCATAACGGAATAACTCGATCTACATAAACTCGTAGCAAGCATCCCCCGGCCACTCAGCAGGACCCGAGATAAAAATTAGGCGCAAAACGGAAAGCACTAAAATCCGTTTTTTAACGTCTTGTTGCTGTCGTTGATTTGTGAGTACATTCCCTTGCACGGAGTAGCTACGGTAGGAAATCATGCTCGCAGGTGGAGGTAAGCTTACAAACAACGTGCGGATTTCATAAAAGGCGTTAAAACTTTTTAGATGAAAGGCAAACATACATCGCTTAATTGTTGTGCGACACAGTACGCGCAAATAGCCAGTAAATCGTGCTTACCTTGGCTAGACGGCAATCTTGATAAAAACGCCGCTGCAATGCGCCGTCCAAGCAGAGACTACGTCCGCACGAAGACAGCGCATTGAGGAGTCCGAAAACTTGCAACACCACAAGACAGGCAAAAGAAACGCAGCGAGGGCAGACAAAACGTGAAGGAGGCATGCGCCCCTCACCGCAGGTACTTGGCACAGGGGAGGAGGTAGTGAGCGGCAGGGAGGGGCGCCAAGCTTCTCGCCTCGCAAGCATGTCCAGCGTTGTCCATCTAAGGCCAATAGTTTTCAAAAAAAAGAAAAATTTGAAAGCCTCCACAGCGATACCGTCGTAACAACGGTATCAAATTGCAAGAGTTTAGATACATATATATACTCGTTGAATATGATGTTTTTGCTTGGCCGATTGCGTTGGAACACCGCCACTTACATATTTGTAATCCGAGTTTCTCTCTAATACGGAGAGCTTATATGTATGCCTGGCTTAGACAGCGCAGTAAGTGAAAGTACCTCCGTCAGTTTCTTTTATTATAAGTAAACATCGAGGAGAAATTCTCAGTACGTTTGCAGAAAAGGAGGAAGAGGACGAAGCGCGCGTGAGCACGCGCCACGATCATCATTAGTGGTTTTGTTCGATGACAGCCAATGAAGAAGCACGTATCGCTCCGTCTAGGGCTCTGGGCCGTCACTCGCGGTAACTTCCGCGACATCTTTGGTGCCGCGACATTTTTGGCGACATCAAAGATGTCGCGGAAGCTCCGGTTACACTTCGGTTACAAACCATCGTCAGCCACCCGATGACTGATGTTTCGGCCTCGCTGACACAAGACCCTGTGCGCGTTCTTTGTTGGTCCTGCGTTGCCTTGAGAAACCGCTTATGCGCCGCATGGTCTGCCTATTGTTTCCTTCGTTGCTGTTCTTGTTCTTCATGTGCGCACTCTTACATATTGCTGAACGTCCTTGGGGCGTACCTTTTATCTTCGTCTTCTCCTTGGATGTGCTTCCATGACTGAAAGCTCTCGAGCTTGCCTTTACGGTGCCCTCTTTCGATACCGTTCTCGGGTTCGACGTCGAATCCTTAGGTGCATATTCTTTCAAGGCCATTTCGAGGGATCGATTTTTCTTGAGTCCACGTGCGGATTTATAAGTGGGTATCTTCTGGGCAGGTTCTTGCTTCGGTGTCTGCCCGCTAGAACTATCCGTTGTTTCCGCCGCTTTCTCAATCTTCATGTCTTCAACTACTTTGCGTTTGGTTCCTAGTCGCTTACAAGTGCTCAGGGAGGCATTTGACGATTCGGGTTCATGCGATGAACTGGAACAGCGGTTCCGCTGGCGCCACACACTACATACGCCTAATTCTAAATGCCGTTGTGCGCCACCCGAGAGGACCATGGCGCTGGTAAATCTACAAGCCGTAGATCTGAGTGTTCCTTGAATCGTCCAACCTAGAGCTGTTTCTGCAGCTGTGAGATCTGCACTGATTCGGTTTATTTCGCCTGTGGCCACCTTCCAGTAAGCGTCCGATCAAACCAGTATGCCGATTTCATCCTCTTTCCATGTATTCAGCTGGTAGACGTCAGCAGCGTCGTACCGTTTTCACATACGATATTGACGATCGCGCTATCGAGTTGCGGACTGGTGACCGAGCAAATCTTAGGGACCTCTAAGGCTTCCAACGTGATTGGGTCTCCGCGAGCTGGTCCGCGTAGCATCACCTCTACTCGCCGGCCGCATAAAATCTTGTGAGCCTTATTCCTGCCGAACGTTACCAACGCTAGCTCTTCTGGTTCGGCAACAGTGCATTTAAGGGCTTTAGACAGATCCTGACGAATGAACGCCCGCTGGCTTCCGGTATCCAGAAGTACTCGCACTAAACGTTGCCGAGCACCCTCTGCCCAGGCTCGAGCGGTCGGCAGTAATACGAACGTTTCTCCGGAGTGCCCGCTCGAAGCCGTCACCACTGTTGGCAGTGCCCCTTGTCCAGCTTGTACCTGTGGCGTTGACCTGGGGGTGGTGTGGTCAGCCGGCCGGAGCAGGTCGCGCAGCACGGTGAGATGACGCCCGTTGCAGGTACTGCATGTCAGTTTGCGGGACGCTCTGCACTGACAAGCCAGATGTTTGTGTCTGCCGCATCGAAAGCAGCCACGAGCGCTGCGGAACCGCGTCCTCTTCTCGGCCGCCGACAGGTTGACCAGACCTTGTGACCTCGGCTGTCACCTAAAGGACACGCCGGTGTGGCTGGGGTCTCGGTCTCTGCGGTCAGTGCCAAAGCTGAGGGAACAGGTGTCTCCGATTGTCCTGGGGGGTTCAGGTCGGCGTTCCGGACGAACCCACGAGCTGCGGCTGATACAGGCGATCCTTGCTTCCCTTCCTCGCGAATCTCAAATTGTATCCTCAAGAACTCCAGTAGTTCGCTTCACCTGGCAAACTTGTCCTCGACTTATCGCGGATTCTGTCGCGGATCCAGTAGTGGACCCTAGGCCAAATTCCTTAGCCCTCTGCCGGTACATCAAGGTTATGTCATCGGGCAGGCATTGCAGGAGCACACGGTTGAGAACCACGGCATACTGCTCATGCGGAACTCCCAGGGCTTCCGGGGCGCTGACGCGGAAAGGTATCTTGTCGTACAACTCGCGGAGCCTGTCGATATTCGTCGAGCTACGTATCGGTGTGAATGCCAGCAGTTGATCGATATGCTCGTTAATGAGCAACTCTGGACGGCCAAACCGTTAAAGCGGGCGCTCACCGCAACGTCGTAGTTTGCTTCCGAGTGTCCGATACCCTTGATCGCTCGCTTGGCATCGCCGACGAAGTACGTCAGCAGGTACTTGAATTTGTCAATTTTTGTCAGCTCGACGTTGTCATGAATGGTCACGCTGTAGTGATCCCAAAAAGCTTGCCACTCGTGCAGAATTCCCGAAAACACTGGAATCTGAAGTTTCGGAAGGGCGACTGTCCGATGCCGCGACGCAGGCGCGAAGCGTGATAACGTACTCGTTAGATCAGGGGCTGAAGCAGCTGCTGTCCCGCTTTCGCTGGCTACGGGAGCGTTCTGCCGGGTATTCCTCAGAAGAAACCGTGCCCGAGAGACGGCGTACAAAACCTTGCGGTTGTACTCTGCCGCTCCCTCGAGCTCTTGCTCCAGCGCGTCATCATCCGTTGCCTGGGCGATTTTCCGGTTAAGCGCCGTGAGCTCAGCGTCGTGCTGCACGATGTAGTCGACTGTGGATCTCAGGGTCGCCTCGTCGGGAGAGGGCTGCTGCAGCAGGTTATTCAGTTGGTTGAGATCTCGCGTGACGCCGCTCCTGACGACGCACGAGTCTTCCGAAGGCAGTCGATCGACGAAGCCATGCGGGTGATGCTCCGAAGGGAGGTTTCCCGGGTTTCGGCACCAATGATGTTGCGGAAGCTACCGCGAGTCACGGCCCAGAGCCTTAGACGGAGCGATACGTGCTTCTTTATTGGCTGTCATCGAACAAAATCACTAATGATGATCATGGCGCGTGTTCACGCCCACTTCGTCGACTTCCTCCTTTTCTACAACATTTATTCTTTTCAGATGTGTTTTATCCGGCACTTAGGATGAGCTTTACGTGAACCTTACGATTCAGCAACTGAAGCAGCGCCTGTAGTGTACCCGAAATGTATTTTGCAAAGCATTTTTGATACATTTAAAATGTATTTTCAATACATATTTTTCCTGCATTGACAGTGCATCTCTACCATGTTCGTTCCACAAACGTAAAATGCATTTGAAATATATTTCATATATATTGGAAGTATATTTTTATGCTTCAGCACACTTTAAAGTATACTCAGAGTGCTGCTCTAAATATAGTTAGGTACGCGTATTTTTATAATATTTACAGTGCATTTACACCGTGATCGTTTTGCGGGAAGAAATACATTTCAAGATATTCTGAATGTCTTAAGCGCGCATTCGTGAGGTTCAGTACACTCTTAATCTATTTGTGGGGTACTTAAGAGCACTGTATTTTTTCCAATTTTTAATAATGTATTTTTAATACTTACTAAATATTGAGGAACTGCAATTTTTAATGCACTTGAAATACATGTACAAAAAAAGCATATTTGAGGTGCACTTCAAGCATATTCGTAGGTATTTCAAACGTATGACTTTTCGCTAAGGGCCCTTATCCTCCCTCTGCTACCCCTCATGTTCCCTCAGTTACACTCAAGCCGATGTTTTAGCCGACAGCAGGCATTCGATTGATTGATTGTAGGGTTCAACGCGCCGACGCACCGTAATTTAGGGCTCCAGAATAATTTCGACCACCAGGGCATCTTTTACGCACGCAGAAATCTCGTTCACACAGTCATTTTTGCTTTTTGCCCCCAACAGAAAAGAAGCCGCCGCGGCCGGGAATCGAACCCTCGACCTCGTGCTCAGCAGCGCAACGCCTTAGACACCGAGCCACCGCGGCGGGGAACAGTAGACTTTCACTTCCTGCCCTAAGTTTTTAAACAAGCATACAGTCCAGCACAGAACCAGTGCTTCTTGTTTCTATCTTTCGAGTGAAGAAAAATCTATAGAAGTAGCTCAAAAGCGTTTTAGTAACCACAAAGGTCTGATAGGCCAGAAATGTTCGTAAAAAATAGGAAGCGACCGGTGCAAGAGTAGAGCACATGTGGGAGAAACCAGATGAGGGTGACGGAGGCATAAGGGCAAACATTTTTGTGTAGGCAAGACGCAACCTCATGCCGGATCTTCCTTCAGCAGTGTCACCAGTAACCTCCATTGGTGCGTCTTTCACTTTATAGATGGCTTGTCACTGACGATATCGAATATACTGTCATTATTTGGAGCGAATGTGTTCTCCCCTAACAACTAAAAAGAATACAGCGACGGCGAAGCAGCGGTCAACAAAGTGACGTCCGTCGGCGAGCGTCGCAGAATCGAATGCGTGGCGTCTGCTGTGCAGGCTTTTATCTTTCGGCGCGAGAGTTTCTGGAACCGTCCATTCACATCCAGAACATTGTGGATCACAGATGATAATTCTGGGCTAGCGGCGTTAGGGCAAAGCACTCTGCTTATCTGAATGAGATAGCCCGTGCGGCATAAAAATAAAGAATGGAACACGCGCTTCGCATGGGACACAGATAACAGAGCCGGGCGCGGCCGGGCATTAAAAACAAATAATAAACAAACAAACCCGCATATGGTTCGCGGCAATACTATTGAAGTAATTGGGCAACTGATAACCTCACAAGGAAGTTGTACGGAAGTAACTATTCCTAATGCTCTTGTAATTATTCATTTTGTACACACATTGATCACCTCGGCTGCGTAAAAATGGCGGCAGTCAAAACCATGAAGAAAGTGTTCAAATGCGCTAGATTCGCTACTTTGAAAAATGACTTCCACCTCCCCTCGCGGGAAACCCTGTGCAAATGCGACCGATAGGAGGTTCCGTTTTTGTTTCCGTTAGGTTGATTCTCCCATCGCGTGAAACGTGCCGTGAACCCCCTGCCGCTGCTTTGACGCACTGTGGTGCAGCTATGACGCAACACAATCCTACACAATCCACTTTATTCCAATTCAATCTAAATCTAATCCAATCCAATCCAAGCCAAGCCAAGTCAATCCAATCGAATCTAATCCAATGCCCCCGCTAGAGAGTGTTCGCTATTGGAGAGGAGAATGGAGGAGGGGTGCGGACGGACAACAACAACGCCGTATGGAGGGGCAAGTCGAGTGAATGAGATGCAGTCGCATCTAAAAAAAGCTGTGATACACATTTTGCCTGGGTGAGAATACGTTTGTAGTAATGACATAGACCAGAATATTGAAGTGATAATTGAAAGCATGATATGGCGTTGCAGGGAAACACCGCGTAACGTTCCTTTAAATCTCCATGTTATAACACGCATTCGCGTTTCATCACACCCCGGAATACATTATTTCAAAATTCAGGACACGCCCAGCACGTGATTATGTACTATTAAGTTGTTCACAATCGTCCTATGTATAGCTTCGATTCAACAACCTGCGTGCAACCTCGCAACGCTTGTATCATCCTCTGTGCATGTGAGGAGAGTTCTTATGCCATGGGTACCAATAATATAGGCTTCGATACTTCCAAGGTTCCCACTATTTTTGATGAATAACTCACGTCGTTTCAGAGCATTCGCGTTTTATATAAATATACATTCGAGCGTAAATCCTCAGCATGACCTGTAGCTACCGTAAATTCCATATTTCGAATCCCCGAAGGGTTCTTTTTTTTAAGTGCGAATGCACTTCTTAAGCGAGCCTGAATCGTCCGCCGCCGTAGTCCGCATAGCAACAGCTGCGGGTGCGCGCGCTCCTCGTCTTCCCTAACAACGGGGGGAGATGGGCGCGCGCTGCCTGACCGCGTCCCCATGGCTCATTCTTGTTGTTGTTCCTGCTGACATGGCACATACCCACGTGGGGGATTGGCCAGGAATCGGGCGTGAGAAGGGCTAATGCACCCGCTTAAAGGAGTACTGACACAAAATTTCAAAGCTGAGATCCGCTCTAGCAATCAAGTACAACGACAACACAAATAGGTGTCTGTGAATAAATGCATCTTTCTTTCTTTGTGGTTGTGTGTGTGTGTGTGATCTCTCTTTCGCGAACATTACCGAACCGCGCAAATTCAACTCGTGCATTCGCACTTTCACATTCTTCCTCTCGGGGAAATGCGGGGAATTTTTTTTGTCCAGGTACTGAATACTATAGGAAATATACCCGAAATGAAGCGTCAAGGATGGTCCACTCAACGAGGACGAAACATCGTGTTTTCGGCGAAGCAGCTAGGTCACAAGACATTGTGGCACAGGGAAGTATGCAGTCATGCATAGCAGGGCTAAGGGGTAAGTTGTTATTACGACATAAATTTTATATTATTTATTAACACAGCACATGTCTCAAATGAAAGGATGATGTGAATCAGTAGCGCAAAGAGTATCAGGGGCACTTAGCTGTACGCTAGGAGCACATGCATGTGCTTGGTAGGCTGGGAAAAAGAAAATTAAATGACTTGTCTACGTGCTCATTGCCTGTTTTTTGCTTTTATTCATGGGTATCGCGCCTAAAGTAACCAGAGTGGCGTGGTGATTCCAAACACAACACGAATGCTAGTTAAGTTCATTGCAATACCCTTACATATCCTTTGCGCCGCTAACGTAACATCCTCCTGTGATGTAAATGTAGCATTCAGATGTGCCTTTTTTTAAAGCCAGCTTCGAAGTGAAAAAAATGTTTGGATCTGAATTTAGCCTCCCACACACTAATAGTTCTGTTGAAGCAAGTCTCATATCAGCAGCCGTACCTCCTTCATCAGAGCTTATATACTAAAGGAGAGATCTTTCTGCCTATAATGGCCATCATTAGCTGACTCACAGAAAGGGAGATTCATGGTATAGGTAACTGCCACCACCAGGTGCTCGCAAAACTACATACCATACTACTGCATGCCATAGAGTCTCCGCGGACAATCGGCTTGTTCCGCCGCACCAATGTATTTCCCGCCTACCGCGACCCCTCCTTCAAGAGGTCGTCACGTACACACACGCAATTCTCTGTCCGGATATCTTTTCTACATGGGTGGCCGCAGAGAAAACGAGTATTCCTCGGCTAGATGCTTGTCGTTCGTCTTCGGGCCTTTGTAGACCAAACAGGAAAGAAGTAATTCATGGCCAGACTGTTGCCGTTCTTGTTCGGCCTTCCGTTGGCCAAATGAAATACAATTACTGCGTAGCCAGACGCTCTTTGTTAATCATCAGACGTATGGTGGCCATGAAGAAAGCGTGTACTCCGTGAGAAGATGCTTGCCGTTCATCTGAGGACCTAGACTGGCCTAACAGACAACGCGGCCCCCGTGGCCAGACGCTTGCAGTTCATCTTCCGACCTCACCTGGCCAAAAAAGAAACAAGTAACAAGAAACAAGTCTGTGTTCGGACGCGTGCTGTTTGTCGTCGGACGTATGGTGACCAATGAAAAAACGTGTTCTCTGTGGCCAGATGCTTGCCTTTGGTGTAAAGACTTCGGCTGGCCGAACAGACAACAAGTATTCCGTGACCAAATGCATGCTAAAGAACATAAGTTCTCTGGCAGTCCAAGCTTTGCCAATGGCCAAACAGGCCAAGCATCGGCCAAAAAAAACCAAAGGCTGGTCACGTTTTCTGTTCTGCCTGGGTCCCTAGCTTTCAGGACAGGCCAGACAGCAGGCACCCCTCAAGCTACCTAAACCAGCAGCATCCCCGTTCCGCCCCGTCCCGCTCCTCGGCTTGGAGGATTATCGTTGACAGCCCCACCCTCGAGGACCACCTCCCATTGGTCGGCACAGCAAACGCCGCATCAATGGCACTCCTCGCCTGATCCCGCTCCCCTTCAAAAGGCCAAAAAGATTCGTTTCACGACCAGCATCTTGCGGAGAGTCTTGAAAGGCACGATAACAATACCTGGAACCCAGTTTAACGACCCCCGCTATAATTTACAGTGAAGCTGTTAACCTCTCGATGGTGGGATCATTTTGTGTATTAAACAAAAAACTCACGCAGGACCCAGCAGTTCTCGCCCAAAACGCAGAGCGCATGCGTCAGGCTAAATAGCTAGGCGTGCGGCATAGGTCAGTATTCGTGTAAAGAAAAATATCGCAAAACAAGCATCGAACCCACATGATGCATGATCAGGTGCTCGTGAACCATGGAACCACCGTACCACGGTTCCACCTCCCCAATGTGTTCTGGTAAAAAAAGGTTAGGTTTGCAGCTACTCTAAAGGGTGGGGGGTTAACCTCATTCGAGGGTAGCGCATGTGTCAGGCTAGGCAGGATCCAGAAGTTCTTGCCCGAAACGCCGAACCCCGCATTTGCCGCCAGAGAAGCCGAGTGCAAGCGACAAGCCCGCACGACAACGACAAACATTTCATACCCTCCCCGTCAGCATGTGTAGTGGTTTACAACAGCTTTGCTGGACATCCACTTCCGCAGGGTGGGATGGCGTCCATTTTGTTAGTGGCGAACTAGTCCTTGCCGGTTCACCGCATTTCGAAGATCACCGGAGAAATGCTATGTCCAAGTACTACAAAACTTATATTTACGCACCGTCAACACACTCATACGAATGGTACTCTGTATGAGTCACCTTGCGGAAACTACGAAAATGCTTTGACAATAACCAAAAACGAAGCGTGCGACACGAGGTGAGACGAATAAAAGTTTCAACAAGACTTTGTAGGTGAATAAAAATTTAGCTTGCGTAGGTAATAGTCGCATGAACCGTCTATGTACGACTGCTGCGGAACCACGGAGCACAATACCAGTCTCGTCAGAAGTATGCGAGGTCGAATGCAAGCTTACCTTGAACAGAAGAAGAGTACCTGGTTGAAAGATGTTGAACTTATTGATGTGTGGCTTTGTTGCGGAAATAAAATTGACAGCCTACACGAGTATTTCCTAGTCGTAATAACACAAAGCGAGGACTTGATATCACCAAGCTAAACTTTCTTTGGTGTTGAGAACCGAACCTTAGACCACTTTCAACATCTGGTAGTCGCTCTAGAAGCTGTGCTTGCTTGGACTGTAGCTTCTTCACGAGAACGATCGAGTTCATTCTAAACAGCCAAATTTGGTCCAGCTGTCAGTGAATATTTTATTTACTACCACTAAGAAAGACTACGTTGCTGTATAAATAAAAGTCATGCTACTATACGACACCTACGCCACCTGTGTATCACTCTATTTCTTTCTGGTATGCAGGCTGCATTCATGACACATGTGATATTGTTTTACAGGTTCCCCGGGCTATTACGGTGGCAACAATGCCCGGAATTTGTGGATGTAAAATGTTTCTTGCAGAAACTCCCCACACATCTAAAACATGTTTAAATCGTAGCCTAAATACCCTGACTCTTTCTAATCGTCGGTTGTTTGTCTCTTGCGGAAAGAACGCTGTTCAACAGGATAATTGTATATCACAACTCATTTACAAATTAGCTCCGTACACTCGATTAGTCCCAAAAATTTGTGAGAGAAACAACTGCTAGGCCCGTTGTACGCCTAGGGTGGCACTTTTGATTTAGGCAAAACACGCATTATTATTACTCGCATACACTCCTGTAATGTTGATACAATAGACGATCTGTTCTCCGTACGTCGTCCGTTAATTACTTTACCCATTCCAAAAACTAGCATTCAGCGCTATATTTCCTCACCATCGGGCGGAAAAACCAGTCGAGAAAAAATTTACGGCTCAGGGTAGACTGAGTCATTTGTGCGCTCTGTGGAAGGTCAGCTACAACGTCCTGCCCTGTCCGGGAACATGCGTCCCAATCGTCGTACTCCGATACCGTATGTTCCTGGAATTAGCGAGCACTTGGTGCGTGTTCTGCGCTCCTACAGTGTACAGATAGAATTGTGTAGGTAGTACATTTTGTATAGATAGTATTCACATAATACGCAAAGAATACAAGAAACCAGACAAAAAACAACATCTTTATGCACTCCAGGGCTCATTTTACTCCGTAGAAGGAACCGAGTCACAATATTTTCGCTGCAACTAAGAAATCAACGTGACCATGAGAGCGAGTAAAATTCGTCAAGCTTTCAGTGATAACTCTATTTTGGTAGATCTTTTTAAGCAGTCTATTTTTCTTTTATATTGCTGCCTATTCTCTGGCACAAAGCAAAGTATACGTGATCTTCACAACGTTATCAACAACGTAAATCTTTTAAGGCCACTCTCGGTTACTCCCGGACAGCATCATTAAAATGTGGTCCTTTTGTCACTTCACATTAAACAAAACTGAAATTCCGCGACTTTGAACTCACCCGGTTGTCATAGACGTCCCGAAATTCGGTCTCCTTTTAGCAGCGTTTTTGAAAACATTGAACGCAGTGGCGTTGTTCTCAGGTAATATTTCTTTTTTTCCTTTGTTGAAGTAGACATGGGTGTAAAAGGTATAATCGCATATGCCATCGGAAGGCAACATGTCCACACGGTTTCCGGCAGCGCCAAACGTGCACACAACCAAACGTGAAGCCCATGCTTAGAATTTCGAGGAAAAGAAAACAAAAAATAATAACGTTTGAAACAAAGAGCAAAAAAAATGCAGATGTTTTTTTTGTGCAAAGAAGGGTGCAATACACTTAACAACGTGATGGCACTTACATCTGCCGTGCATGCCACTATCCATCTCTGATATTGTAGGGAACACGAAGGTAAAAACTACTCCAAAGAAATATCGAGAAATTCAAAGAATCGTGTACTTATGCTTTACAAATCGTGTAATGATTCACTAATAAGTACTGATCGTATACTACTCAAACTGGTTTCTCATGTCGCTTGATTGGATGGCACGAATTCTTTACACCCAGTGACGTTGTGTAGTTTAATGGTTTTTAGTTTTCTTTTGTTTTTTTTTTGCCAGTAATAGTGAAAATGATTCCAACATAGCCAGGAAGTTCTGTGATTTCGCCAGTTATGTATTTTCGGCATTTCAAGGCGTAGTGGTCGCTGTTTTTTTCATATTTCGTACATTTTTTCAAGGGTTTTGTGTTGTTCCGCCTTCTTTTTTTGAAGGAGTTGTCCAAGATGCATAATAATAATTTCGTAAGGTCATTCTCGGGAAGTGTTTTGTATCTTTGTTATTTTTTGGTTTTTAATCTGTTTGGCCAAGTTTCTATGGTCACACTATTAAAATGATAAAAATGTTACATTTTCCCATTAGCATTTTGGTGGCAATGGAACTCGTTGCAGGGTTCGCCAATTTTCCCTTATTCATTGGGATTTTGAAAGTTCTTTTGCGGTCTTTTTTCGCTTATTCTTTGGTTTTGCGGGAGTCTGTAGAATGTTGGGATTTTTATTTTTTCTGAAAATTTTATTTGTTGTTAAATTTTTGAGCTGTTTCTCCAAATTCTGTGCGACAAACTACCTGGATTTATGCTATTATTACGTTTGAATGATTTACATCCACCAGGTATGCATCTTTGTGGCAACGAACAGCGTTACCTGGCTGGATTTCCATTATTCTTTCTTCGCATTTGGAACGTTCTTTTACGGAATTGTTTTTTTATTCGGATTTTAGGGGTGATGTTTAGCATCGTATTTTCCTCTTTGGCCTGGATTTGTCTGAAAAGAACCAAAACTGTCTTTTATTTTTTTTTTTGCGGTTTGTCAAACTCCTGCACGACAGTTGCCTACAGTTTTGCTATTATAACCCTTCAAGGAGTAACCTCCGGCAAATCCATATTTTTGTCGTAATGCAGGGCGTTCGAAGGTCCAGGCAATGAGGGTACTTGGTAAAAGAAGGCAACGCATGTGGACTCTAACGAGCTCAAAAGTGCTGATAGATTGCTAGACTGCGTGTATTCCGCGCAGAAGGTTTATCTGTTTGGGGGTTTGTTGAAATGGTACATAACAGCAAGAAAGTGTGGGCGCAATTGTCAAATCTAGTACAAGCGCATATACAACTGGCTTGGAAGAGAGTATATAAAAAGAAGCTATACGCGACTACACACGAATAAAATAAATACGCATCACTATATATGCGAAAATACATTTACGTATAAATTTATTCAGCACAAATATTGTACACAATACACACTTCTACATTCTCACTCATATGCAAATAAATCGCTATGTTCCGAAAAGAAAACTGTGCATAAAGCGAGGACACAAGAGTATACGACTAGACACACAAGGCGCACTGTATCTAGTCGTCTTCTCTTGTGTCCTCATTTTATCCGCAGTTTTCTTTTGAATGACTTAAGAAAAAACCAAAGCTTCTATACTACTTAAGTTTTATAACTATGTACGCATGGAATTGCCCCTGGAGATATATTTCTACTTGTTCAGAAGCGCATAACCTCTGTATGAGTACCTACATCGTGTACTGAATACATACACAAAATCATTGCACGGAGTCAAAGTAAAACACTGCTTGAATGGGAAATAGCAAAATATATCGCAGAGCCGCGGTAAGGAAAAGCCAGCATTTATGACGATTACGTACAGAAAACCCTTTTATGCAAAATCTCGAATTTCTACATACTATTTTCGAGCGAAACCTTATCCCTTATTTTTGCTTCATATAATTGAACAAGCCACGGTTATATCGCGTGATTAGTAAATCAAGGTAACCGCGTTTGCGTGGCGTGTATTTCTTGCAGTGGTGTACGTAACGACATTACAAAGAACGGCTTTCCCGGATCTACTTCCTTTTGGGAGGAACTGAGAAACAGTAGCGTTTCGTAAGGGTCGGTGGAACTGCCACGGCAACTTGTTAGGTTAACAAAAAAACGGTAGAGGGAATGGCTTTCCTTCTGCAAACGTTCCGTCGCTAGGATTTGGCTGTTTTTTATGCTGGCGATTTGGGGCGCTGAAGCTAGTAGAAAAAGCCGCAGTTCCGCAATCGTGCTTCTATTCAAATAAGCTGCCTGCTTTGGTCGAAGGTCAAACCAAGAAGAAAAATCACGGAACGGGCCACACGCTGTCGTGCCTGCTGAGCCGTGTGCTCGCCACCTTGTCGCTGCGGCGGTTTTGGACACCAATGAGGCAGGCGCTTCGGCGTTCCTTTGATTTCTCCTCTGCACAGGTGGACTGTACCACACTTATCGCGCTCGTGGTCTCTACAGGCAGCCGATCCAGTCAAAGCTGCTGTACGGGACTGCACTGCTGACAGTCAGTGAACACCTGGGTGGCCAGCATTGTGCTCACCGCGTGTAAAAACGAGGTTTCAAGTTCCCTGCCTCGGATTCTTGAAGTATTGCTGTGCCGCACAAAGAGACGCCAGAGCTGTATCTCAGGCTCAACAGCAACCATCCCTGATAGCTGCAGGCGGAATCTGACCTCTGACGCTCTAGTGCCCCACAGTATAGACATGGCGCTCGAACGTGCCGCCGCACGTTTTCCAATGAACCCACCGGACATATAGCTTGTTCAAACAGGCAACCATCAACATAAAATTGAAATATAAAATCTGTAACAAAAATAAAGAAAATAAACTTGATCATTGACCATTGCAAGTTCCAATTTTAAGAGCCGGGAGTGATGAGCGGGAGTTGTCAAGACAAACATATTTCTTTCTGGAAAATAGATAACTGCACACTAGCTCATTCCTACGGATTCGCTATTTCTGTAATAATATAGTGGGATTCACAGTACAAACTGATTTCTTAAGATTGAAGATATTAGAAAAGGTTCGGTTCTGCGGCGGTTACACTGGGCAAACAGCGAAGCTGGCGGTGCCGCCTATCTTATGCTTGTTTCCGACAAGATTTATGCGCGGTAATGCTTTGAGACTTGGCCAAGCTTTCTGCGTGGTGTCGTGATTAGACGTCTGCAGAGCAATGAGCACAGGGAGATGAAATTAGGTACGATGGACGCGCGCCAAACGGCTCTGCAGTGAAATTAAAAGATTAGCGGAGGGCAGTGGGGGAGGAGCGTTTGCTTGAAATTTTTGAACTCGTTCGGTGTCCACTATTCAGCTTGTGAGGACTGCCGTTGGGAACACTCATTAAGAAGTTGTTTACCGTCATCGCTTCTAAGCCTTTTGACTTTTATTTTGGCCTTATTTCTTGCACCGTTGATGCAGGCGAAAAGCAAAAACGCGCTGGCGTTCCAGATTTCGGGGCACCTAAAGATCCCAAGGTGGTCCAAAATAATTCGAAGCCTTTCACTGCCGTGCGCCTCATCACCTGAGTTGCGGGGGCGCACGTAAAAACCTACAATCAACGAACCAATCTCTACACAGTCAAAACTTCAACCACTTGTTGCAATAAGCGATAGAACGAGCCAAGCAACGCCGAGACGAGTTTCCAGACAAGTACTTGTACCAGCTGTATCGCGCCTCCGACAGTTTGAAACTAGTCCCGCCAGAAGCGGCAAGGCAAAACTGTTGTAAAGCTTCGGGGCGGGCCCACACAACAATGTCATCGCTCGGCGAGGTTTTCCTGCAAATTCTCGCCGGCCGAACGACCAGCTTGCACAGCATCGCGGTTAAAAAAATTTGAACGTTTCTTCCCATTCTGCAAAGAGGTGTGTACCTTTAGGGCATTTCCAATGCAGACATGGACGAGTTTGCGCTCATTACATGCTGGTTAGTCATTTTTGAGGAATTCTGGTCCAAGTATTTCGCAATTGAACTAAAATTATTTTTTCAAATACAGTGTTAGGACACACAGAGTTCCCAAATTTAGCGAAAGTTTCCAGGGTAATCAAATTTTTGCCTTTAAATCACTTTAAATCACTGCCTTAGAAACACTTGAGCGAGTTTTAAAAAGTTGCGTTGAACACGCATCTCTAATTTATGGATGAAATTTCTTAGTACCCACGGAGCAAAGGTGTTAATGCTATCTTTCCATTTCCTATTGCTTAAAAGATATTTCCCTGCGATTTCATGATTTAGCAAGCTTTTAGCGAAAGATATCACTTTGCCGTACCTAAAGTAAAGCAGCGAATACATGTCATTCAATTTAGGGAAATCCATTGCACATGATGCCGAGGTATGTGCCAGAACTAAGTTTTGTGCAATGTTGAGATAAAATGTGTTACATTCCTCTTCTTGGCCGGTGTTGACTATATCCTAGGTTATGTTCTCTTGTCACCACGTCATAAAACGTTGTTACTTAAATTGTCACTAAATGTAGACGTGTAACCAGGGTGTATATTCACACGTACTAAGTGCAGAACCCTTCAGGGGCCCGGCTTTTAGGACAAGCTCATTCGCTTTCCCGCTATCTACCCACCGCCCCCAAGCGGCCAAGCGGCGTAACAAATCCGAAAAGAGGCTTCACAAAGATGCCCGCTTTTCCCACGATTCAGCCGTCCGGTCAATAATAACGGCATATTTAAACAAGTGGTTTATATTGCTGCGAACCATGCCTTGGGTTTGTCTATGGTTTGTTTTGGCGACCGGCTCTGCCGGGCTGTGTTATCCGTGTGCCAAGTGAAGGCCGTGTTCCATTCTCTATTTTTATCCCACACGTGTACCTCTTTTGATAGGCAGAGCGTTTTGAGCTAAGGCCAACAATCTAGAAATATCTTGCTTATATCTACATTGTTCTTGATAAAATCAACGGTTTGAGGAACACTCGCGCTCAAAGATAAATTCCCGCAGAGCAGATGCGGTGGCAATAAACTCGCCAAACCTTGCCTGCACACGTCCTTTTGTTGACTGCTGCTTCGCCGCACATGTATTCTTTCAGTTAGGGGAGCACAAGTTCGCTCCAATAAACGTGTTTTCCTACAACTGCGTCATATTTGACTTCGAGACAACATAGTCGTAATCGTAACTACTGAAACGCTGGAACTGGTCGTACATGTCCTCATTATTCAGCGCAAACAACGCTGCGGAACATTTGATGCAAAATCTGTTTATTACCCAGAGCTCTCGCGTCCATTAGGTCAGAAACGCTCATTTAGGTGTTTTTTGCGATTGTAAGCAAAACAAAAGTGGCAGCTGAGGTTAGGCTGTGGCACGTACGATATGAAAGCAACCACAAAAAGAACATAACTTCCGCTCGTGCTGTTTGAGGCAGCAGGGGCGCCACCACGGCGAAAGCGGGACATTCCTATTGCATTGTACAAAGCCTCTGTTGAATTTATCATGAGAGGAGTGAGACAGGGAGAGAAACAGAGTGAGGGGCTTTAGAAATTAGCGAATAATGGCACTACAGCCCCGGGGGCGGATGAATCACTGCTCTGCACTTCTGACCGCTTTCATGTTGAGTGGTATTGCTTTTCTTGGAATTGTCCATCGAACGAGCCTTTCCTACCTCTACTTTATGTGGCCCCTAAGAGCCCCAGGATGTCCAGCCTGTTCATATTCTTAGCAGAGCCTTAGTACATATCAACAATGCTTGAGGAAATGTATTACCCTGCGAAACTTTAGCTTCTGACAGTGTGACATAACCCCCGCGGCAGAAAGCTCCGTCTAGGTGCTTCCTAAGGTGAGTCTGCGAGGGCGATGGTGCCGCTTGAGACGGAACTCGTATCTATGTCTGTTTTGCCGGGCCGAGGTGGTAAACAGACGAAGGAAGGGCTGCGTATATTTCGTATGTGACCGTGGTCACCTTACGTGTCACAATAAAGTGCCGGGTAAGTGATCGTAAGTTTTCAAGGGAGCCCCGCGTGGAAGAACGGTTACCACAAAAGGACAAGAGTCCCAGGTTAGAACAGGACGTCTCGGTGCCGGGAATCAAAAAGCGCCTTTTGGCACAACTTCAATGAGCAGAGGCGAGACAGGGCAACTTGGCGAGCATGGTGGGCGTGATAGACTGTAGCTCAGGCACATTTTGAAGTTGGAACTGATGGAGGCCAGAGAGCCTCCAGTGGTGGAGAGGGATAGCGGCCGTGGAGCAGGTAAAATGAACAATATCCAGCGGTGTCGTAACGAGACGAATTCTATGCAAACGTGACGTACGGGAGCGCCATATAGCCAGAGCGGTGGTCATCGGAAACAAACTCAGAGTTTTCTGTTGAGGCTCTGAGTGAAGCCATTTGTCTAAGGATGGTAGGAAGTCGTGGTCTTGTGTTGCCTGAAGCAAGCACGGGATATATCGGCAACCAGCCGCGAGAAAAATAGTGGCTTCGATAAGTAAGGAGCTAGCCAGGAGAGCCATGATGAAGATTACGCCCCGGAGAAAAAAATCGGCAATGTCGGAGGCGCAGATGGAGGTGAGCGCGCGTCTGATTGCGAAACGTGTGGCGGAATTAGTGGTGGCAGCGATCCATTTGTGGCCTGAAATAGGCGCTGGGAAGGGATCAAGGAGATTGTCACCTCCGCAAATAAAACGGTTCCGGGAGTACGTCCGAGGGCTTCAGCAGGTCCGCTGAGGACATGGGCTATTTACGGCGTTTGCAGAGGTCACACGAGGCCAGATCACGCAGGACAGACTGCAAAGCCCTGGCCGGATGTAGCGACGCAGACTGGTGAATAGGCGCAAAATCCTGAGGTGGCCTGCAGTGGGTAAGTGGTGAAGTTTTGGGAGAACGTCCAAGCAGAGATGTTTAGGGAGGGCAGGATGCAACTCCGGACCATTGGGACGGATGTAAAGCAATAAAAGATCTCATCGACTAACTTGAACGGCTGCAGCGAAGGGTCGTGGTAGGCGGATATAAGACGGCTGATATTTGCGTGCAGAGAGGGATCGCGGCGCTGCGCGTCTCCAAGGCGCAACAAACGCGTTATTGCGAGAATCCACTAGGGGTGCTAGAAGCTGCCGGCTTGAGGTTGAGAACCGGGTAGGGAGTCTGGCAATTGGCGTCTTGTTGCAAGCGTCCGTACTTATTCACTACTGTAGCCGCAATGCCCAGCGACGCAGGCGTCCCGTTGGATTTTTCAGGAAAGAAAGGCAGCAGAGCGCGTGGTGGTCGGTTATCATTGAAGAAGGTGCGGCCATACAGATACCGGCGAAATTTTCTAGAGCCCACAACAGGGTCAGGCACTCCCTTTCCGTGATTGTTTAGTTTTGTTCAGCGGATCCCAAGAGGCGGCTGGCGGGTCCAATTGCATGCTCTCGGCCCTCTTGTCCCTGCGGTAGGATAGCGTCGATGCCATGTCCAGTAGCATCAGTCGGGACATCGGTAGCGGCAGTGCACTGTCAGGTAAAAGGGCTAAAGTTCGTCTTTTGGGAGAATAACGGTCTTTGCCACAATCATTACTCCTTTTGCGGTCTAACAGTGAGGCGCACAAAGAGTTAGTTCCCAGTTGGGTTGGTCCATTCCGATACTCACCAAGGACGAACTGCTGAGAGTCGCCGAAGAGCAAGATAACATTGAAGCACTTGAATATTCAACGCGCCAACGGCACGAGAACGAAGAAGAAAGAGGAGACAGTGCGGAAACTTGTAACTAACTTTATTATGAAGAAACGCGTTTTATATCTCTCCGTACCAGGCATCCTCCTGTAATTGATGCAGCTCATGACGCCTAAATTAACTATCAATGACAAGTAAAATAAAGCTGCTTCTGCTAGATATTCCCTCCCTGAACCGACTTCCTTTCCTATTGATTATTGTAGGTAATGCATAAACAAGGCTACCTCTTTATCGTATATACACATACAACTGTAATATAATATTGCCGAGATGTGTGATAAGTTTTTATATGCACATGTAATCACCAGCTTAGTTTTATATTGTACCAAGTGTGATTGTTTGTTCTGTCTTTATTATATCAGAGTTTTAAGACAGCGCGGCAAACGGCCCTACAGAAAGGGCACACAGACAGGGCGCACTTTCTGTATGGCCTTTCTGTACTCGTGCTTCCTGTGCTGTCTTAAAACTCCCCCATGTATCAACTGGGCGGCTTCAATTCGTGATGCAGTCACTCTATTATACGCTCGAAGTATTCGTTTGCCGTTCAAGTGCAGGGGCTTTCACTGCTGATTTTCTTTGATTGCGTCCACTGCTTCCGATGTGGACTCCCGGGTCAGAGGCTTCGTCAGGAGGCATACGAGTCTCCTTTTGCCACGCCTCGTGGACGAAACTACCTGTATTTATTTAGTTCGCAAAAAATTGAAAATAAAATTGGAATTATTGAGGAGCGTTGCTGCGTATTACAAGAAATACAACGCAGAAGGCAGACCCTTTATTAAAAAAAATTCTTTCCACTGTGAACCAGACTGTAAAAAAATGTTTCTGCACTAATTGGCTGCGATTGGCGGCAACGATCGGCGGGATAAGAACATATTTACTTTGAAAGGTAGATGTTCTATTGACTTTAAAAGAAGTTAAATAGTATAAATTGTGGTTCATTTTCTCTATTGTATGTTTTAGCTTAATTTTTAAAGCACGGTAGTCGGTCTTTGGTAGGAGCCCACTGATTTGTTTCTTAACACTAACCAGCCCTTTAGGCCAATGACCATTGTGAACCCAATACAGCTATATTCTTATCTACTATGTTGCAGCTTTTGTCTGTTCGGCAGATTACACTAGTCTAGAAAGGATGGGCAGCCAATGGTCATTACCCGTTTCCGCCGAAATAAAGCGGCTGCTTTTGCAAAAAGAAGGTGAAGGCTTGTAAAGGTACTCACAGCAGAACAAGCACCTTTCATCAAGTCTCGTGAAATCTTTAGTCGTCTCAGCCCAAGTCTTCACCGCTGAAAAACGAAAACTTTAGTTAATGCACTCACACCACAAGAATACGACCGAAATACGCGCGAAAGCTGGGTCCCAGATGAAGACCAAGGCAGTGCACGTATCCCACTGCAAGATTGAAGCTTTTGACCTTGTGGCCTCGACTCTGAGATGAGGATGATTATCGGAGAAATCAAACACTCAATAGAGAAAAGGCTTTCGTAGATACAGTACACGCCCGTCATGTAGAACCGCAAGGGTGAACAATGTCTTAAAATTACTGGAAGTTCTAAATAATGGCATATAAGAAAAATTTCAGTACTCTGCCATTATAAACTAAGTCGACACTCTGGTGCTTGAAAAAGCCCAAGGTTGCGGACAGATATCTTCCCTGCTAAAATAAAGCAGTTACACTTCTTGTTGCAATAAAGGACTACAAGCGAAAGCCTGATTTCGCCTTATTGAAGACCGAAGAAAACACGGGCAGCCTACCAGCCGGCCACAATTTCTGAGCCAATGGCCCAATTGGTGCTTCCTGCTCGTCCTCGTTGTCGTCATAGTGTGCGTTCCAATGTACCCTATACACGGCTTCGTTGCCGTTTTCGCAGAGAGTCCGCCATGTTAAGCCCCGTTCCAATTCGAACGAAGTCCCCGACGAATACTGCTTCGTGGAGGCAGTATCGCAAGTCATAATGATGCAAGCTACCTTCGTGCTTAAACAAAAAACGACGCTATCGCCATCTTTTCACACAATATTGTTCAAAAACTACCCTATCCTCTCATATAAGTGTTTCTATAATGTGCTACTTGTGAATATGCTATTGTTCGCTTTGTAAATCATGTAATGTGTATAACAAAAATGCTATCTTTTTTTTGGCCAACTACGCTTCAGTTACTTAACATGTCCGATGCGACATTTTCGTCTGCGTGGGGGTGATCAGTGCCGTTTTATTTGTTGCCCTTTTGAATTAGCGTTACACTCCTCCGTGAGCTACCTACCAAGTGTTCCGTGCGTTGGAACTCTGCATTAGGCAGCGACAGATTCTCTGCTTCTTACCACAGAAATTATGCCCTCGTCAGTCAGCACAACACGCCCACACCATTGTTCTCGCGTACTCATCGACGTAGTTTGAGAAGAATGCGTCGTCAAAACGCCGGCCTTGAGGAATTCGGGCTGTTTTGACTCCTACCCTGCGTTTTTCTTTTTTTCACTCGACGTTCAAAGCAGCCGCCTGTGTAATCACAGGATGCTGGTCTCGCAGGGCCGGAGGGTTGAATTACATGTGACGCCCCTGCCTAAATAATGCCTAAAATATCCTTACGACATGAATGATATTGTGAAGATTTCAATGACATGTCATCGAATGTTGTCTGCAATACGTTCCGGAAACCACAGGGCACACTGGGCGGATTTTTTTTATATGTCACATGTCGTAAGACTGCCTTGAAGACATCGTTGAAATCTTTCTATCATAAACATGTCGATTTTTTATATGTCGTTTGACTGTACATGATATGAGACTTTTATGATGTTCGAGCACACCAACATGTACAAAGAGGCCTTGCGATGCGTTTTGTAACACTAATGGACATCTTGTTGAAGTGTTTGCGACATCATGCCTTTTTGATGTTAGAGGGCAATGATATGCCAATGAAATCCCAACGATATCAATGACGTGTCTTAAAGGTTCTTCGACATATCTTTGAAATCTGTGATATCGATGACGTGTCCTTGAAATCTTCGCAATATCATTCATGTCGGAAGTAGTTCACGAGGATGGCTTGGTGGGCTACTTGGTGTAGCATCATAAAGGCTTGACAGCGCATAAACACGACGACACAAAGAAGAAAAGACAGGACAAGCGCTGACTGGACTGGACCAGCGCTTGTCCTGTCTTCTCTAGCTTGTGTCGTCGTGTTTCTAGCTCGTGTCGTCGTCGCTGTCAACCGTTTATCATGTCGGAAGGATATTGTTGCCAAAATTTTAGCAGGGGTTTCACATATAACTCATCCCTCCGGCACCGCGAGAACAGCATCCTGTGCCTACACAGGCGGCTGAGTTAAACGTCGAGGACAAAAACGAAAAAAAGACGCAGTGTATGTGTAAATCCACCCTGAATTCCACATTTCCGGTGTTTTGAAGACGCGTTTTTCTCGAACTACATTGATGAGGACGCAAGAACAATGGTGTGGGTGTGTTGTGCTCACAGACTAGGGCATACTTTCTGTGGTAAGAAGAAGATAATCTATCGCTGCGTATTGCAGCGTTCCAACGCACGGAAAGCTTGTTAGATAGATCACGTAGCAGTGTAATTAGACGTCAAATGTGACAAGATTTGGAACGGCACTGATCACCCCCACGCAGACGAAAATCTTGCGTCGGACGTGTTAAGTAACTGAAGCATAGTTGGCCAGAAAATAATTGAGAGGACACAAAGTACAAGAAAGACTAAAAAATAAAGTACAGTACAAAAGCTGACACTTTGCTCTCTGAGTTTACTTAAGCAAAATTCAAATTCTTGTTTAACCTGTTGTTCTGGCAATATTTCTACAAGATGCATAATTGGAACAAGGTCATTCAACTTAATCATAAATTTCACTTGTCCACACTAGAAAATATGTTCTGCTACATTACCTCCAGCTAACATTTCTGTCGAAATATCACTCAGCAGTTGAAAATTTTAATTTAGATTACAAGGCTTCAAAAAAGAATAATTTGATAATAAAAATTGTT
This sequence comes from Haemaphysalis longicornis, assembly GCF_048455015.1. NCBI lineage: Eukaryota > Metazoa > Arthropoda > Arachnida > Ixodida > Ixodidae > Haemaphysalis > Haemaphysalis longicornis. The sequence continues at coordinate 49,196,701 of NW_027526295.1, read as the reverse complement.
CGAAATAAAGCAACATTTTTTTGTAGACCAATGTTCTTATCCCTCATCCGTACTCACAGCAGCCGTAATAAATTTGTGTATTTTTAAAACTCTCATTTTAAACGTGACCGAATTTGTTGAAAATGACGAATCTTGTTATATATAGGCCCTCAAAGTACTGGTCACCAGTAGAGGACAAATGAACTAGTTGTGGACTTTTAACCACTGTATTCAGTCATTTTAGGCCGCAAATTTCTAGAAACTGCCGTCAAAATACATGTCCAAACAAAACGTACATATTTGTCTTACCGAGAGCGATATCTATGACGACTTCTGCTCATTCAAACAAACTCCCAATCTCCCGTCAACTTTGAAACAATGAGAGTTGATTTTGTGCAAAGTAGGGTCTTTAAATACAGCAGTTTTCTGCAATTATAACAACAATTCTAGATACTGAGCAACCGCACTTTTTGATCTTCAAGGATAACCATGTTGGCTCTTCGCAACGACGGTTTCGCAATAAATTGCAAAGGTTGAGTTCCTATACACTCTTTTTTTGATTTTTGGGTATGTGTTCATCTGTGCTTGTCAGCAACTGCGGACAAACTGCTGTAAAGAAGCATGGTGTAATCTCTTCCTCCCCCCACCACTCTTTTTTCTCTATTGCATCTCTTAGTCACAGTCAATGTCATAGTTTTATTCGCACAGAGAGTTTGCCCACCAAGAGTGGATAGACAGAAACATGGGTGTGTTTCTAAGGCATGATCTCGCGAGACACCTTATAGCGGAAGACTGTGGTATTTATTCATTCAAATTAAGGTTGGAGCATCCCAAACGTGCTGTTCTTACCAAAGGAGGACTAAAAAATTAACACCATTCTACTCCGTGAAGAGGGATCACCTGCAAAGCAGGACAAGGAGTGCACGAAACAAAGCATATTTTTTTGTAATTTGCGATGGAGCGTACTTGCTAGCCAATTAACTAAATGAACCTCTGTAGGATCCAAGCTTTTTTATTGCAGACAAACGTGGAGCTTTCTCTGCCTTTTCAAGCCGTAAGCATCTTACTGCTTTTATAGCAGAAAAAAATGATCCTCTCTACAACTAAGGTCCCTTTTGGTCGTTTAGCGCCCGCGTGTAAACCTCGCACCAGCACCAGGGACATACCATCCATCAGTACACGCATGAAACCTATAGCTGCGCGTGCGAGCCTCGCCTCCACCCTCCCACGATTTTGCACTAACCCCCGCACCCATAAACTGCTATCAGTTCTTATGCGCATGCTTACAGGTGACACACGCCATAGAAAATATTCCCTGAAGGCCCTCCGAAGAACTCATATTGGCTCACACCGGCGTTCCAAGCGGGCAAATCGCTGAAGGCAAAAAACAGCGCAAAAACACTGCACGGAAGACGAGAAAATACAAACACGGGCGCTGTACAAACACGGCATATACCGCCCATGTTTGTCTTTTCTCGTCTTACGTGGAGTTTTTTTGCGCTGTTTTCTTTCCTTCAGTATGAACCAACTAGCCCGTCTTCACACTTTAGGGCAAATTGCTGTTCACCCGGGAGGGGTTCGCCGGTACTCGATGAGCTGAACTTAAGGCGGTAACCGCGGCGCCAACACCTTTTTGTTGTTTTTGCCTCCGTTCACGCTAGTGTCCGGCCCTACGCTTCAGTTCCTGTTATTCCTGAGAACGAACGGCATGCTTGCGTCCGATAACGATTTAAAACCAGGAAGCCGTTCTCCTCAGTTCTAGCGTACAAACATGTGGCTACCCTTTTCCGTTTCCCCTCGTAGGCATCCTACTGCCTGTGTAAGGTGTGTGTGTAGCACATCAACCCACACCCGAACCACTCGAATAGGGAGGACAGCCGACTAACTCATTGAGCCATGAATTTTCGACATCTAAATCTCCCACCAGCCCAAACGGCATTTCACCGGTAGCAGCATGAAGCCTAGCGGTGTGTGCACGCCCCCCCCCCCTTTCCACCCGCAAACGGTGCGCGCATAAACCGGCCACAGGTGATTGCGCATACTTAGGGGTGAAAGACGCGGGCGAAATTGTACCTTGGAAGGCCTTCCAAGCTGAAAACCAAATATGAGCTCCCGCCGTCGTTCCAACTGGGCAAGATTCTCGTCAACCGGGAGGGATTCGGAGATACGTGGCGAAGTGGAATTTGGGCGGAAACGGTGACGGTGGGTTTCGGCAGGCAGCCCTTTGGCAGCCGTTACCTGGTCTTCGAAGAGTGGTGTCTGTTTATGTTCACGTAACCGGATGAGTGAGCGCAGGGGCGACGAAATAAAGAAAACAGACAGGAGGGTCTTGCGAAGAGGGAAGGGAAGTACCACACGTGCGGATGCGGCGCCAGCTCTCTCACTGTCTTTCCCTCACATGTCTCTCATGCGTCCCTACCACGCTCCGTGGTCGCTACCAAGAAGCGGCCTCCCCTTTACTCTTTCCCCAGACGCTATTCCATTCTCCGCTAATCCAACCCACGTGAAATTTGTGCTGGTGGTTGAACAAGATTTGCTGCAACATGCTCGCGGCTGCGTTTTGCGGGGCTAATCCTAACCACGTGACATTCGCACGGGAGGTTCAAACACATTTTGAACCTTGCTGGCCGGCGAAGTGCGGGCGCTGTGTGGTAAGAGCAGAGTAGCACATGCCGCCCTGAGGTATGATTTTATATAATTAATTATAGCAATCGTCAGTGCATTTTTAATTCCGATCCATGCTTCTGTTGGTTTTCACAATCATCTGATAACCGCCGTTAGCTTCCCACTGCGCAACTTGCTAGGGAGCATTTTTGGAGCCGAGGGGGAAGATATTGTGAAAGACGTGGCAGCTGTGGAGAGGAGGAGCCTCGCAGCGGCGCCGAGTTATTCGATGACACCGGAATGAAAACTGGGTGGTTAGACATATACTGCTTGCTGTAAAACTTATGCTCCTTTTTGGCTCTGGACATCCAAAGCTAGTAAAGAGAGGATTCCCACAAGGTTGCTTCCTGCAGCCCTAAAAACACCTGTTCATACTGTGCAGAAGGGAGCCTCCGAAAACAGTGGGCACGCGTAAGATCTAGCGCGGTCCCGACGCAAGTTCTTTTGTCTACTGCCGAGAAGAGCCTAAGGGGTTGAGCCAAGAAAGGGTCCAAAGAGCACCAGAGAAAGAAAGAAGAAAAACACGGCCGGCAGCAATCCCGCAGGTACACAATTTAAAAAAGGTAGGAGCGAAGTGAGAAGTTCGAGTTGTTTTATCAGCCCCATCAAAGCAAAGGGTTTTTAAAATGGTTATTAGGATGGAAACACGGCACGAAAACATTAATGTGCAAAAAGCACAAAATAAAATTTGCGGAATGCTCTGTCGACGTCGTCCACCATATCTCCTTGAACTGCGAAAGAAGCTGTATCGGACAGATAGGCGAGTGCTTAAACACCAGGCTCAGGAAGCATCGTGACGCAGGTGAGCAGACCAGTGGAGATGGAAAGTTTTCCACACAATGCAAAGTGTGTAGATGTAAGGCTTTACTCGGGTAGACTGACGTTTCGTTCAGATCACCCAAGCAACAGAAGAGGAAAATTGTGGAGTCTCTTTGCATGGGATCAGGCACATTCGAAGAATGCCTGAGCACGCTGTCGTTGTTTTTATGTTGTTGCAAAAGTGCCATTTTAATAGATGCACCTTGACCCCTTTAAATGCGTGTCCGCAGGAGATTCTGATGAATAGGCCGCTGCGCATTCCACTTAAATTGTTCAGAGTCAAAATGTCTGTGTTTCGCGGGGTTTTTTTGTCCTAACTGTTGTTCCCCCGCCTTCTTTGAGATTTTGTTCCATCTGTTTTCTGCAAAGCCGTAAGAGGCGCTCCGCAGAATAAACCGTTGGTAGTTTGCGCTTTCCAATTTTGTGTTGTGTGTTTCTTTATCCCCGCCCATATACAGCGCCTAACCATCGTATTATTCTTACCCAAATTTCCATGTAACCCTGACGTATTACCCTATAGTTCTGAAAATGGCTGTGACTGAATACTATAAAAAAAGCACATAACAATGGCAGGTCTGGAATTGCAAGTGCTTATTTCATTAACACTGATTACCTCTCGAGAGAAAGGTGTTTTGGTGTGGGGTAGTAGAGGGGCGATTTCATTGCACTCCTAAAATGGTCTATAGAATTTGAAGATAACACGTGCACTTAATATTTTCATTTGTGCTTCGAAGCTTACTTTGTGTCATATATAAAACCCGGTGTGCTGGCTCAGCGGCTACGGTGTTGTGGTGTGGAGGCCAATGTTGCGGGTTTGATGCCAGCTGCTTTGGTCAGTTTTGTTGTCAAGGCAACAAATAAACACGCCCGTGTGTCGAGAGTTTGGTGCAACCAATATATACCTTGCTGGGCAAAATTATTTTGCACTTTTCCCCTACAGCACTCCCCATAGCCTAGGTGTAACTTGCGTGTTAACCCACTGATTTTCTTTATGTATTAAGAATACCACTTGCCGCTGTAGCAGGCGCTGCTTTTTTTAAGTAATAATAAGCTGAAATTATACTTTTATTGGACATGCAATTTATTTTTAAGAGCTACATATAAAGACCATATCGAAGTGCGTTTATCTGTCTATGTCATCGCAGTATTGAAACGATCTAAACTCGGGTGCAAGTTAAGAACGGAATAGCCCATGTAGTATAGTGTATCTTTCAACTGAAACGGCAGACCCTGATGTCAACATGCGCACTTTTCTAGCAGAGACGGTGTTTATGCGTGACATGGTCTTCTTTTTATGATGTTGTTCTCAGGTGTTCACGTTGTCATAAGGCAGTTTCACCGAAACGAGCTCATCTTACCACAGTTTACAGCCTGGGTGAGGACGTGCTAATTCAGCCTGTTTGCCCATTAGCTTTCAAGATTTAACCCTTGCCATTCGTTGGGGATCCAACTTCGTGGAATGCTTGACAAGCACTCTTGCAACGTTGCATAATAACACTAGGCTAAGTTGCACGGCTTTCAATGATTGCCTACATTGCACACCAGCCTCATAGATTGTGCTGTTTTTCTAAATTTTTTTCTTTTGTGGCACTGCACGCAGGCGTAAATGTCGTTGCCCTCTTCAATTTCTTGTCCCAGTATTTGTGGACAGCTACATCTAATTGTTGCGTTATTTTTTTCATTTTTTGGCGCAACTTGGATCTTTTGCACTAAGACGGAAAAAGGACAGGCCTGGAGTAAAGCTGTGCACGATGGGTTGATGAGCAGTCAGCAACCTACTGTGCTACGTCAAAAAATAAATTGAAAGTGTGTACAAAAAGGTTCGGTATATACAAATGCTTAGGGATGCAGGTACCTCGTCCCAGAAGGGCAGCACCTTTACACTTGACATTTCAATGGCGAATGTGTTTGACTACCAAAATACTTTCTGCCATAGCTTCTTGCATAGTGTAATGTCGGGCTGTCTGGTATCTGGTGGCTCAGAGATATCAAAAGCAGTAATATCCTAGACATTATAACATCTTAGAAGTCAATGATATCACTGGACTGCAACGATGTGTCTTCGGGTGTATGATTTCGTTAAAGAGTATATAATAGGACTACGACGATATATAGTTGCCACCTGATTATCGTTGAATGGCATGCCGGTGGCAGTACGATATTCTTGGCTGTATGATCCCATAACCTGGTACATACACATAGTTGAGATTATCGTATGATTTTGTTCAGGAGGGGTAACTAATCAAATTGAAGCACCCAGTCTTCTTTGTACATGAACTTCTAGGGAGATTTACACGGACCAAATCATAAATTTCAAATAATCCAAAAAGTTTTTAAATACAGAGCATTTCAGTAACTCACGATGTCACCCGCGTTGACGTCCGTAGTCCGCAGCGCACCCCTCCCTACTATATAAAAAAATACTATCCGGCGCCCGGTTTCGATCCCTCGACTTTTTCGGCGGAACGCAATGTACATGGTGCTCTATCACTGCGCCACAAAGCCGACACAGAAAGGGTCGCTACGAACGCGCCTTATATCGTTGACTCATTGAAATTACTGCTGATGAGCGCTCTCTCGTCAGCAGTTGCCACAAGTGCAACAACATTAACGTAACGCAAACAACATAACGTCGTGCACCCCGTAAATGCTCTGCATTTGATCGTGCCCCTCGCGAGGGGGATGTTTCACTGCGTCTTCTTTCGGTCGCGGGACCCGTTGCGCCATCTGGCGGAGGCGCGGCACAACTCGTAGCACTTTCTTTGAAAAAGCGCCTCGAAAGCACGGCAAATATGACATAGGGATGACGCGCTTTTGCGGCAATCCGCCGACGCGGCTGCTTTGTGTACAGACTCGGCGGCGAGCGTCCCGGGATTCTGGTGCCGACCGAACCCCATTTTATTTAGGTTTTTATTTCATGGGTGCTGCAGGCTTTGGTAAAAACCCCTTAACCAGGAGGAGGCAGAATAAAGAAAAGACTGCGTCAACTACTCATAATACCTGCACAGATAGGATGAACATTTGCAAAGCAATAAGAACAATGGGCAGGAAAATAAGGTCTGCATCATCAACAAAGTGTACACAGGTAGTATTAGTATTTAAAACAATAGGAAGAACGTAAAAAGCAAATAATGTGATTCTTAGCCAAACAAATACTGACCGCATGTAGATTCACAGTAGAAGTTATCAATGGAAACAGCCGGAACAGGAATATTTGTACAATGAGGGGCACTACAATAGTAACAGAACCGAAGTACGCTCCAAAAACAAAACACAGCTGGAGTGTTAGGCATCAAAACGCGTGAAAAATCAAACACCAAGACAATGCAGCAATGGTATTTTATAGTGACATGTCAAATGCGGTGGTCAGACTACAACGAAAGTGGTTCGACGCAGAAGATCTAAATTAAAAACCTCACATAACTTGCCAGCGCTTTGGAAAATGTTTCCTATGTGCCACAATCAATAACATCGGACGGAAGGCCATACCATTCGTTAGTTTTGCGTCTCAATCTTGGTGAATGATGAAGATGAAATAATGATGTTTTTTTTATGCTCGAGCTGAGAAGACGATCGCGACTCGCTCCGATTACCGACGTTCTATCCTTTAAGCCTGTGAGGAATGAGGGCTGCGTTTCTTGCTAGATATTAGGTTTATTTACATGATATACATTACTCCAAGTACTTACATTCGGACAGAATGATGGTTACATTGTCACTTTGCCCGCAGCATCCTGTTCCGCCAATATCTATCTGAACTAGATCCTGTCGACCAACCCTCGAGAAAACGCGACACTCCGGTTTTGATCCAAAAAAACATGCCTCGAAATATGTCGTTCCAGGAAGAGTGAAAACCCGTTTCAACACGATTCAAATGGACCACGGATTGGCCACAAGAACCAACCAATCTTAACATGTCCCAACCTTCGGCCATGTGACCCATCACTTTCTCTCATGCACTCATAGTACGTTTCCCACGCACGTCATTGTAACCGAAAAGCAAATACAAGACATCGGCCACCCAATGTCACTGACCGCGCAGAGTGGTCGAGCCAGTACGTTAAGCGGGTGGCACCTGATCAAAGGCAAAGCCGAACGGCTAAAGCGGTCTTCGCGGTGCTAACATCTTAGTGTGTCCTCGCATTGACGTCTCACACTTATCCACGCGCGCACCGACACAATGTGGGAGTCGTGGGTAATTCTTTCACCAGATCAAGGACGCCACTCCATACCGCGTGTTTGGCTGGAAGAGCTGCTCCAAACCAAGGCGAGCATTCTCCATGCGAATGACCCATAAACGAAAAGCACCTGCGCCCGCTTCGCAAATCCTCAAAGGCTACGCCGCGCGCCTCTTCGACACTAGAGCCGGCGCGCTTTCGCTACCTGTCAGCTCGTCCCTCATGACGAACGACTGAGCCACTTCCCAATGCGGGAAAGCCAATTTAGCGGCATGCGGCTGTCCGAGAGGGAACCCCACGCCGGAGCTGCTTTCACTCCTGTGCACACATCCACCGTTCACTGAAACAACCCGGTCGAGCTGACCCATACCAACGTAATAAAGGTACTCGGGCTCAGCACCCCCGTCTTTTGCCAAACAAAAGAAAAACAAACCATGCACTCCGTGGCCCCCAACATCGCGTCCCTCTGGCTGCATAAAAGAAACCCGCATGGCAGGTACAAGCGGAGCCAACGCCGATGCGTGAGCTACCAGCAGCTTTCATAGTTAAGAGGAGCCCAAGCTTAACACAATTTGCATGTTGTCCTGTTGAAAAAATATACGTTGTTAAGCGTGTCCGTCTTATTGCTGAAATGTTTTTCTTTTTTGAGTGCTGTAATTTTGTCGAGCGCTTACTAATCTGGTCGATAAAATTATTCTTGATGATCTGGAGCTGATGAGAACAAAAACGTTGCAGGTGCATCTGACATCTACGTTCGGCTCTTAAGCCCCCCTAAGCAGGGTTTTAAAGTCGCGCTTTAAATTTCAAACATATTGCACCAACTTCCCTAGTCTTTTTTTGAGAAAGACTAGCAGCGAGGGTATTTAATTGCATGGCCCTAGATACACAAAGACCTTCTCCGCATCTCTGGCTTAAGATGGGAGCGTGAAAGGTTCCGGCTGCGGGGTGTTTCTCAGTTTGAGAGAAAAAGCGCAGGTGTCAGTGTTTGAAAGTGTTAGCGCTATGATGTCAAAGCCGGAGTCACGCAATTTCCATTTTACAAAGAGGGAAGGTGAAGATGTTTGTTACGGAAGAAATAGTTGGGGTTTAGGGAAAGAAGGTAAAGATGTGCTTGGTAGTTCAAGGGTGGAGACTGATGTCACTGGCGCCGGGTGCAGCAGCTCTTTTCCTTGTTCGCTCAAGGATCTTGAGGTAAAAATGTCATCAAGTGTGTTTCGCATGTGTCGATAGAAGTAGAATATTAAATGTTTCAGTTGTTCCCCTTTGATAATACCTTTTTACATAGCAATGCTTTGTAGTAGAGGATGAATGTTTTACCAATTTTGGAAGGAATGTGCGCTATGCCCTGGGAAAAACTTCACGCACAAAAATTTCTAAATACCTGTGTTGGCTTAACTTCCTCACATTTTGAGATTCTTCCACGAATGGAGCTCCTTCAAGCATGGTGAAACATCTTGTTGCTAGGCATAGGGTGTGGACACGTTTTCGACGGTTTTTCTTGGAGTCGTAGTCGCAAAGAGCTGGTGCGTGGCTTGTGGCTTTCTCGTCCTCTTCGTCGGTACCTCGTTCTCTTTTGAATCCTTTTTTCTGGTGTCCAGGTAGTGTTATTAAATTTCTGAATTGCGGAAAAAAATCTTGCCGAATACTGTAGGTATTTTGCCTGTATAAAAGCAGAGTAATGTCATTTGAGAGTCTCTATGGACGTTTACGTTTCTATTCGATAATTCCACTTGGCGGATTAGGGAGAGGATATCTAACACTTCCGTTTCTTTCTTCTTGTACGTTGAAGCGCCACGCAGCCACAATGATAGCCTACGTAGTCAACTACGACAGTTTTACGGCCTCGTACTTTCCTGCATGCCGCAGTCGGTATATACATTGGTCTCATAATTTTGGAACTTTCCTCAGCGTTGTTGTTTCTCCTTTCCATTTAGGTAAGGGCCTTCTCCTTCTAGCTCCGTCTCTGGGTGTCCAACAAGTTACCCTGGTCATCCACCATATGGCAATAATCTCACATTAAAAGCTCAAAGTTGTGGACTCCTTTATATGCTGTCCTGAGGATGGTGTTTCATTCATTTTCTTCATGGTGGGTAAATTTGTGATACCGTAGGCCTTGAAATATCCGCCCATAAAAAAGACGCTGGATGAGTCTCACAGTTTCTTCTCTATTTGCTGCTATTCTCTAGTTTAGACGTTTTATATTGCGGGAAATTAGTGGAATATTTTCTCTTTCCTGGCAACCGTGAGTTAGGATCTGCCGCCTGACTCTAGAGTCAAGCTATTCATTTGTGCATGACTGTTCTCTGAGAAGACATGCGCACTTTGCTCATGATTTGGCGCGTGGTGCTCTCCGTCGTTATCCAAGCGGAGCTGGCAGCAGAGACAGAACTACGAAAACATTAGAAGTAGCTTTAAATCCATGTGATTAGACTCTATATTCCAGGTTTTCCTCGCTCATTCCTCCGTCGTGTCCTTGGCCCACCCATATGGCGTTGCCGGTGTCTTCGTGCTGAAAGGGGTAATTTGTGGGGAAAGGTAGCCACAGCCAGCACTCCACCAACGCGGAAGCCGATGTTTTGGAGAGGCCTGATGATGATTATGATAATGATGATGATTAGCGGCTTCCCTTTTGTAACGGGGTGGCGTTGCAAAGTGGCACTGTATGATCACCGCGCCAAAAATACAAAAAATGAATAAAAAACAGTATTAAAACAAAAAGAAAATACTTCAAAATGTCTGTGCTAGGTTGACCTCTTTTTCTGCGGGTATTCCCAGATGGACCTCTGCTCTTTTCCAACCAACATTCTAACCTTCTTTTAATAACCTCTACTGGTGTCCAATTCATTTTTCTGCTAACCTTAAAGCCAAGGGCCTCAGTGCGCTGGATGAATCCCTCAGTGGGGACTGGACGGTAACTTTTGCACTTCGTTACAATTTGTCACATAGTTTCTGGCTCCTTTCCGTAGCCTCCGCATTGTTTTTCCTGTACCGGCTTGCGGATAAGCGTTTTTGTCATCAAGCAACCCGCCCGGGCTTCAAAAATCAATGCACTCCCTTTGGTATTATCGAATAATATTTTCCCTTGTGATCTCCTGCTTCCCGATCCTGTATAAATAAAGGATTTCTTCGCATCCATCTTCTTTTTCAAGGTCGTTGTCTCTATTTTTTTCACTTCATTTTTTATTGCCTTGGTCATTTCCGCTGACTTCCAGGTTTCATATAATTTGTCCTGAGCCTTCTGGTTCTTTTCTTCTATTGTGTGTCACGCTTTTCATGTAAAAATACCGTAACACCTTGGCCGCCCATCTCTGATTATTCATTTTTCTAAGTCGTTCTTCAAAACCTATTTTGCTCTGTGCTTCTCTCACTTCGAAGAATGCCAATCCCATGTCTCCCTGCACTGCCTGATATGTTGTTTTACTGTGTGCTCCTAATGCCAATCGACCTACGGGCCTCTCATTTACTTGTATCCCTGATTGAATCTCTGATTTGACACACACTACTGCGTTTGAAAAGGTAAGTGTTGGTACCATTACTCCCTTCTAGATTTCTCTCACTATTTCATATCTGTTATATCCCCACAGTGCTCAGTGCTTCATGGCAGAGGCGTTTAATTTGCCTTTCATTCCTAAATGCTCCTCATGCGTTTTTACATACGCCTGACCTGCGTTTATTCATATGCCCAGATATTTGTTTTCCGTTACCCAGGTTATTGCTGCTTGTTGAACGAATACCGATTTGTTACGGGCGCCGTCATTAAAAACCAGAACTCCCGACTTTGCTCTGCTAAACTGTAAACCCAGTTCAGTGGCTTCTTAACCGCAAAAATAAGTGAGCTGTTGCAGACACTGTTTGCCGTCTGCTAGTAGTACTAAGTCATCTGCATATATCAGTCCCGGGATATATTGTTCCACTTCCTGTCCTTTGCGGCTATAACACAGATTAAAACCTATTTCACTGCCTTCAAGTTTCCTTTCTAGTCTAGCCATGTACAGCATAAACAGCAATAGCGACAGAGGACAACCCTGCTTTTAACCTCTATTTGTGACTACTGGTTGGGTGCACTTTTTGTCCTCCCAGGTAATGTGCACCTCGCTTTCACTGTAAATTTTCTGCTACAGCTGTATAAAGTCCTGGCCTAATCCCTCCCGCTCATGTATGCTCTTCAGAAGTTCTCTAACCCTGTGGTCGTGGGCTCACTTTACATTGAGAAATGTTATCCACAGTAGTCGCTCCTGGGCCATTGTCACCGCTATGCATTTGGTAAAGACAAACAAATTTTCCTCTAAGCGTGCGTCGTCTGAAACCATTTTTCAGTTCTCGAAGAATGCCGTTCCATTCTACCCACCCTTGTAGTTACACTTTCATCGCTTGCATTGTGAGCCGGTATGCCACTGAGATATTCAGGGCAGAAATTTGGGCTAGTTGGTGATGGGACTTCGACATGGTAAAAAGCGCACTAAAACGAGGACACAAAAAAAAGGCGGTGACACGGGACCAGCGCTAGCTCGTCCCGTGTCACCGTGATAACTGTAATAGGCCTGTACAAATTGGCATCAGCCCGGTCTATTTTACCTTTATATATCATCATCATCCTGCTCTTACGCCAACTGTCCAGTACTTGCTTAGGTTTTATCACTATTTCGATTCCGCGAATCAGTTGTGCCTTCCCTTTTGGACCCAGTAGGTTGACCAGTCGTATAGAAATTTCATCCATCCCTGTTGGCGTATTAGCTGGAACATTTTCCTCGGCTTTTGCCTGTTTAGATCCTCTAACTATATTTCTCTGTCTTTGGGCGCGTCAGTTGCCCTACTCCCTACATTCTGCAGCCCTCTCCACGTTCTTCTGAACTTATCTAGTATCATTGCGAGTATGTGAAATACCGCCTTTTTCCCTTTTAGTACCTGGCCTTCACCATTTATTACATAACGTTGTACTTCTTAGGTCTTTTTCCTTAGTTCCTTTACATGATTCCAAAACTTTCTTGGCTCGCCTTTATTCTTTGCCGAATATTCAAGACCCATCGCGCCCTTTCTCGTTTAAGTTTTTGCTGTACACGTTTTTTACTTCAAGCTTCTTTTCAAAGGTATTTTTTCTGTTTGCATTCCCGGTCGCTTGACCTCCCTGTGCTCTCTCGATGCTTGCTGCCTCTGTGGTATAGCTTCCTTGATTTCCTTGTTCCACCAGCTTCTCGATTTTCCTTTTCCTTACCAGTAAGTGCGTTCCTACGCGTTACTTATCTTTCCTTGAATGAAACCAACCAGTTCGCTGTATTGCCAATTTTTCGTATGTTGTCTCTCGAATTCCGTGTCCGGGCTTTTGGCAATAATGCCATTTGTTGATCGCTTTATTTCAGGTGCTGTACTACCGTTTTCTCACTTTTACCTTCCATTTTTCCAAAAGGCAAAGTTACCAGTTTATAGTCACTTCCTATGCTGTGGCCACATATCTTATCTATTTTCATTAGAGTCAACCTTTCATACGCTCTTTCTGAAAGGAGGCTGTACTCTATACTGGACTGATTTTCCCCTTGTTCCCAAGTAATTTTTTCCTCACATTTATTCTCTCGGTTTACTACAATGAGATTATGTGCTTCACATAATCTAGTACGAGTTTGCCGTTGCGGTATGTGTATCTGTCCTGAACCCCAATGTGGGTATTTATGTCTCCCACTAGTATCGCCTCTCCGAATTGTCTCAGCTGATAGAATTCCCGCCTAATGCCGCATACCAGATTTTCATTCTTTTCTCTGACCTCACTGTCATCCCCTGACCACTGATAAGTGACTTCCAACAGCGTTTCTCTTCCCGCTATTGTGCCCTTCACCCACTTATGGTGTTGGCAGTTTTCGTTTATTCTGCGCCAAATTGTTCCCTACTGAATAAGCATGCCGACCCCTCCTTTTTTCTAGTACCTATGGTTCTGTTGCAGATTTGCAATATTTATTTGTGCATTGCTGGGGTCTCTTCTACATATCGAAGAAAAGTTTCTGTAAAGGCATATACTTCCGTTTTTTCTTTTTCTGGTTGGCCGTGAAGCTCTAACTATTTTTCCCGTGATCTGCCACCGCGCAGGTTATGTAGTTACTCTTAGTCACTCCGCACTTTTTCTTTCGGTTAATTTTTTTCTGGTGTTTGGGATAAGAGTCGGTCACCGGGAAGACGTCGCTTGCCTCTTTTCTCGCCTGCATTCCTACCTCATGTCCCTTTCTAAGCTTTTCTGTGCTCCGCCCTGTGTGCTAACTTTGGCACTTTCTTTTGCACTGTACATGCGACCTCGATCGCAAACTCTTGTCCCAGCCGCATTTTCACTGTGCCTGTTATTTACTCCAGCTTCCGGGATGCTCTTGGCCCACCTAAAAAAGCTACCGCTAACGGAGCTAGTCGCCTCCTCAACGGCTCCGCCACGCCATCAGTGAAATGTACTCCATCCCGAAAACACCCGCTTCAGGACCGCACGCGTGCACTTCCCGGTTGAATTCAACACTTCAAAATTCATTGCTTTAGCGAGCGTCCAAACTACCCGGTTCGCTTTTACTTGTGCCCTTGCTACGTGGCTTCCTCTGCTCTCAACTTCCGTCACCGTGCACACTGTGAGCTGGACGTCGTCCGAAATCGCCCGGAGTTCACTGACCCCCTTTGCCACCTGCTTCGCTATGCCTCGTCGCCTTCCCTGAACCACGTCGTTTAATCCCCCATTATAACCACTAGGTGCTTGTCTGTCACAGTGTGCCTCACCTGCTCTTTCGCCTTCTCCATCACCACGCTAACCACCTTTCCAGGGAGCGTGCTAGCCTCAACTCTCTGGTCCTTCCCTACCCTCTTTGTAACCACCTGCTCTGCCCCGCGCATGTCCGAGTCACCCAGAATGGTCACTCGCCGCTCCCTTGGTTCTTTTAGCTACGCAGGCATTTTTGCCGCCGGGGCTTTCGCGCTATTAGCCTCTGCGTAGCTCTTGACCGACAGCGACCCCTTCCCTTCTTGCACGACAGCGTTATGTCACTCTCCGTGACCAGCGCTATCATGTCCTTCCGCTCCCTCATGCTCGACGGCCCTCGCTCCCCTTCTCTTCCCACCTCGGCGCCAGGCACACTTGGTGTGCTTGCCCCGAGGCGTACGCCATTGCTTTCCGGAATGGCATCCCTCGGCACACACACGCTTTCTACCTGTGCTAGCTTCCCTTCCAGCACCTCCCGCGGTTGCCTTTCGGTTTTCAGCTCCTCCATTAACCCGTCAACCTGTACCTTTGGCTGTTACTTCTGCTCTAGCATATCGAGGCGCGACTCTATTACACACATTCTACGCATTAAGTCCAGTCCTTCCGCATCCTCAGCTGTATCGAACCTTGTATCCCCGAGTGGATACTCCCGCAGGCATCTCCTGCACGAAACGCCCGCTTGCTCTTCGCTGGCATGTTTTGGAGCTATCTACAGTACGCGTGACCAGGCGGATGAATGTGATGATAGCAACGATGGTGACACAGTTTTATTTTAGTTTCTTCGGGGTCATAATCAATTCCTTTCTTGGTTCCTGAGACACTGGCATTAATAATTTGTCCCGTACTTATTTGGGTGATTGAATGTTGGAGCCGGTATCAGTTTTGATAAAAAACACGCCAGATTGGCTCAGTGTGTAAGAAGTTGTGCTGGTAAGTCCATGGACGTGGTTTGGAATGTCGGCTCAAGTTAACGATTTCCAGGTGGTCGAAATTATTCCGGAGCCTTTTATCTTGGCGCGCGTCGTAGCCGAGGCAAAGCTCCGGCACGTGACTTACCAGAAATGTGTATTTTGTTACGTTCTGGTAGATAGAGGCTTCGGTGTGAATGCGTCAGTTGCTGGAACCTTAGAGTTTCTAAGTTAGTATACTAGAGAGGAAACTGCGCCTGGTAATTCATGTTGTGGGGGGCTTGAGCTTGGCACGGCAATAGGATTCTGAAATGGTTTTGGCGATTTGCTTTCTTCACTATGCTTCAACCCGTCTACGAGCTATGAGGATGCCGAAGTCCTTCCTGTTCTCTGGTAGCCGTGTTCTGTAAAACAGCAGGCAGAGCATGACCGCTACTGGCATTGGTAATGCCGTAGTCGAAGGACGTATGTCTTAGTGGGCAATAGGCCGCAGAAAAACTTGTAGCCCTATATAAAAAGAAACAAAACATACTTCGGTTAAGACAAGATACGGTAGATACGGGCGCTTGAATCCGTGCTATCTTGTCATCGTCTCCGTGTATTTAAGGCGACTCTTTCTTCTTCTTGTTAAACTGTAGGTGTCTGTTGGCGCTCCGGTTAACCACAAAGGCGAAGTTTTCCTGGGAGCGCTCAACAAGCTGTCCACTCTTCAAATAGCCCATATTTTAAAAAATATTCGTGTAAAATACTAAATAAAAGTTTCTAACGACTTTTCTCCCAAAAATTATATTGTTCGCAACTACCACCTCGGCCCGCAAAATACGAAGCACAAACGTTCGTTGGGAAATCTGCTTTAATTCCTTTTTTTTAGTTATAAGACAGGCTGTTTTATATTCAACTTACATAATTGCACACTATCCAAACCGTTTTTGTGGCACTTTGTTTATATTTGCGGTCAATAAAACGTTTCAATCCAAGGCAATCATGAAACTTAGGCGAGCGCATGATCTAATGGCGGTCCATGACGACATAGACAGCCTTCATGTGAGCCGCACAAACACTAGCGCATGATTTCTCTCTAGTGTATATTGTACGAAACTCTATGGCTGGAACGGCTGGCGACCGTGTGTCTCGAGTACGCTACCACCGACCGGGCGTTAAACGAACTTCACTGCGCAGGTGCGGCACCTGCTGAAAATGCGTGTGCTTTCTTTTGTCTCCCCTGCGGAATCATTGTCCTTCTTCGCACGCTTCAGTTGCACCGGAGTCATATTCCAGATTCAAGGCAGCCTTCGAATCTCACGGCCTTTGTTGTACCTTGCTGGATGCTGCGATGACGTATTTCCGTGGACGATGGATGACCACGGCTAAGAGAGGACGTCTAGGAGCCTAGTTGAATTCGAAAACTGGGCTTAATAACGCTATCAAAATAAAACTTCAGCCGTTCACAATAACATGTGTACTGTTGTGTATTCAGTTCTAATTTATTGTAAAGCAAGGTTAGCGGCACACGCATTTGTTTGCAGTTGTAACCAACTCTGAGGTGTTTTGTACAGGCAATTCTTCCTTTATCACTAGCGGTGTTTGTTAAAAGGTTACAGAAAACTCACGCATTTTCAAGGGAAGGAAAGTTGCGTAAGCTAAACATTTATTGTCTTGCTTGATTTTTGCAATGACCTTCGAAGGTGTCCATGTTTAGCATGGCTTTATTTTGTTTGTCCGAAAGTGTTGATTGTATCTGCGGTCAGAAGTAGTATTTAGACCTAGAATTTACTCAGTTGCCTTTTTGAGCATCAAGCTTGTATTCTCGCTAAAGAACAATTGAGATAACTTGGCCGCCGGGGCGTTGAACTTCATAATACAGGAGGCAGACATCTCCGAATATCCTAATTTCAACTGGTATATCCAGGACTATGTCGACCATTTATAAACACCAGGGGAAAAAATCAGCCCAAGCACACAACCCTGAGGAGCACCGCTTATAACTGTATCTGCTAAGAGCATTTATCATCGATTGTTACACGTTGTCCTCTCAGGTTCTGAGTATTGGACTATGAGGCGTATCACGCCGGCGCAATGCAGGTGATCAGGCGGGCAGTACTGCAGTGTTCCGGATCTACTTTCACCATCTGGGGGATCGGAGGGGTGTAGAATATTAACATGCACCAAGATGTTGAAGACACAAGTGTATTCGCTTTTCTGCTCCATCACAAAAGCGACCACCGCCGTATGGAATCGAACCAGTGTATTTGGGCTTATCTGCACAATGCCTTAGCCACTAATTCACCCCGGCGGGTGAGATATAAAAAAAAATTTATCCATGCTTGAAGCGCATCGTTCTTCACTATCGCTTGTGCATTTACGAGTAGCTTTTGGTGTGACGCTCGATCATACGCCTTTACAAGATCCTCTAAAATAAAATAAGTTCGACCCTGGCTATGAATGGTTTAGGCCAGTTCCTCCACTGTTTCTAGCAGTTGTGTTTCTGTACACAGGCCTTTCCCGAGGCCGACCATGTAGCCTGGGGTCAATGAATTTGCTGTCATCCAGAAACGCTGATAGCTGCTCATAGACTCTATACTCGAGGACATTAGCGCATGTGCAAAAAAGGGTGATAGGTGTATATAGAGTAATTGAATTTGGAGTATGCGATTTAGCTATTGTCGTGATTTTGAAGGTTTTCAAGTGGTCTGGGGTCTCGGATTGTGATAGAGATTATATAAATAAGATGTATTTAAAGATCCATTCAGCATACCCCAACAAAAAGTCCTGAATAGTATTGTATTTAAATTGCTGTATCAATATTTCAGTATCTATATTCAACATTGACTGAGCCAAACGACGCAGTTGTCTTGCAGGGGAAACAAGGTTATTGGAGCGAACTTTTGCTACCCTCATAACTCAAAAAGAGTACAGAGGCGCAAAGCAGGGGTCAACAAAGTGACTTGCGCATGCGAGTGTCATCAAACCGAATGCCGCGGCGTCTGCTCTGCAGGCTTTTATCTTTCTGCGCGATTGTTTCTGGAACCGTCGATTCACATCCAGAACATTTTAGATCACAGAATATTATATTGGGCTAGTGACGTTAGGGCGAAACAGTCGGCTTATCTGAAGAAAATAGCCCGTGCGGCATAAAAAACGAAAAAGGGAACACGGGCTTCGAATGGGACACAGATAACAGAGCCGGGCGGTAAGGCAATAAAAACAAACAATAAATAAACAAACCCGTACATGGTTCACGGCATTACCCCCTCTAAGAGTGCATCGACCCGATGCCAAAATAAAATGACAGTCCAAACAAACAGCAACAACAAAACAAAAAAATGTCCGTCTTCTTGCGAAGTACAGTTTGCAGCGAATCACGTGAACGACTTTGGGTCGCGTGAGTCGTCGTGATGTGCCGAAATGACCATTCGGAATCACTTCCTAGGTTAATTGGCCAACACGGCATAGAATCTGGTAGGGTTCAAAATAACGTCGCAGAAGCTTCTCATTGATTCCGCCTACTCGGACGGGAGTCCAAACCCACACACGATCCCCAGGTTGGTACTCGGTGTCTCGGCATCGGAGGTTGTAGCGGCCGGAATCCGCCAGCTACTGGTCATATATACGAACTCGAGCGAGCTGGCGGGCCTCTTCAGCACGTTGAAGATAACCTTGGACGTCCGCTTTGAGGTCGTCGTCTTCTACATGCGGAAGCATGGCGTCGAGCATTGTAGTCGGTCGCCTTCCGTAGACAAACTCTGACGGTGTCATCTGCGTAGTCTCCTGGGTCGCTGTGATGTACGCAAAAAGTGACCTATGGGAGGACTTTGTGCCAAGTCTTATTTTCAACGTCAACGCACATATACAGCATATCCGCGATCGTCTTGTTCAGATGTTTTGTAAGTCCGTTGTTTGGGGATAGTACGCCGTTGTTCTTCGGTGATCCGTGTTTGCGTACCATAAGATTTCTTGCAACGGCTCAGCAGTGAAGGCCATTCTGCCGTCTGTGATGACGACTTCCCCTATCGTTCTTCACTATCGTTCTTCACTCTCGCTTGTGCATTTACGAGTAGCTTTTGGTGTGACGATCGATCATACGCTTTTACAAGATCCTCTAAAATAAAATAAGTTCGACCCTGGCTATGAATGGTTTAGGCCAGTTCCTCCACTGTTTCTAGCAGTTGTTTTTCTGTACATAGGCCTTTCCGGAGGCCGCCATGTAGCCTGGGGTCAATGAATTTGCTTTCATCCAGAAACGCTGATAGCTGCTCATAGACTCTATACTCGAGGACATTAGCGCATGTGCAAAAAAAGGTGATAGGTGTATATAGAGTAAATAAATTTGTAGTATGCGATTTAGCTATTGTCGTGATTTTGAAGGTTTTCAAGTGGTCTGGGATCTCGGATTGTGATAGAGATTTATAAGAATAAGATGTATTTAAAGATCCATTCAGTATACCCCAAAAAAAGTCCTGAATAGTATTGTATTTATATTGCTGTATCAATATTTCAGTATCTATATTCAACATTGATTGAGCCAAACGACGCAGTTGTCTTGGAGGGGAAAAAGGTTATTGGAGCGAACTTGTGCTACCCTCATAACTCAAAAAGAATACAGAGGCGCAAAGCAGCGGTCTACAAAGTGACTTGCGCAGGCGAGTGTCATCAAACCGAATGCCGCGGCGTCTGCTCTGCAGGCTTTTATCTTTCTGCGCGAGTGTTTCTGGAACCATCGATTCACATCCAGAACATTTTAGATCACAGAAGATTATATTGGGCTAGCGACGTTAGGGCGAAACAGTCTGCTTATCAGAAGAAAATAGCCCGTGCGGCATAAAAAACGAAAAAGGGAACATGGGCTTCGAATGGGACACAGATAACAGAGCCGGGCGGTAAGGCAATAAAAACAAACAATAAATAAACAAACCCGTACATGGTTCATGGCATTACCCCCTCTAAGAGTGCATCGACCCGATGCTAAAATAAAATGACAGTTCAAACAAACAGCAACAACAAAACAAAAAAATGTCCGTCTTCTTGCGAAGTACAGTTTGCAGCGAATCACGTGAACGACTTTGGGTCGCGTGAGTCGTCGTGATGTGCCGAAATGACCATTCTGAATCACTTCCTAGGTTAGTTGGCCAACACGGCATAGAATCTGGCAGGGTTCGAAATACCGTCGCAGAAGCTTCTCATTGAGTCCGCCTAGTCGGATGGGAGTCCAAACCCACACACGATCCCCAGGTTGGTACTCGGTGTCTCGGCATCGGTGGTTGTAGCGGCCGGAATCCGCCAGCTACTGGTCATATATACGAACTCGAGCGAGCTGGCGGGCCTCTTCAGCACGATGAAGGTAACCTTGGACGTCCGCTTTGAGGTCGTCGTCTTCTACATGCGGAAGCATGGCGTCGAGCATCGTAGTCGGTCGCCTTCCGTAGACAAACTCTGATGGTGTCATCTGCGTAGTCTCCTGGGTCTTTGTGTTGTACGCAAAAAGTGACCTATGGGAGGACTTTGTGCCAAGTCTTATATTCAACGTCGACGCACATATACAGCATATCCGCGATCGTCTTGTTCAGGTGTTTTGTAAGTCCGTTGTTTGGGGGTGGTACGCGTTGTTCTTCGGTGATCCGTGTTGCTGTACCATGAGATTTCTTGCAACGGCTCAGCAGTGAAGGTCATTCTGCGGTCTGTGATGAGGACTTCCCCTAATGACGTCGGTAAGGGATGCGACTTGGGGCTGCGGCGGAGTTGGGAGGAGTTTTCGCTGCTCCTCCCTCACTACTGCGGATCCGCATGCTGTCAACGTAGTTCGGGTTGGCCGCGCCAAGAAAATTGTGGTGATACTGCTTAGTACGCATTTCAAGAGAATTCTCAATTGTGCTGGCTTCGCCACGAATTCGGCGACGGATTTGGCCGGGTTGCGGTCAAGTCCAGCAAACAATTCCTTCTTCACACCATGCATTAAGAAGCGTAACGTCTTTTCTTTCTCAATGCAAGGGTTAGCACGCCTGAAGAGGCTGTTCATCTCTTCGACGAACGCAACAACACTTTCGTTAGGGTGTTGTGTCCGCGTCTGCAGCAAGACTTCGGCCCTCTCTTTCGCACAACCATGGTGAACGTCTTTAAAAATTGCGTTCGGAAATAGCTTCAAGACGCCAGGCAGCTCTCATGGTTTTACTATGTCGCAACTGATGCACCTTCTGCAACGCATCTCCCACCGCCGTCGAGGCCTTGAAGAGCACGATACCCTACAGATAGTGCAAGCTTTGCTTATTAGCCCCATTACCTACGGGACCCCGTACCTCGCTCTGAAAACAACAGAAAAGGCTCGGCTCAACAAAATGATTCGCCAAGCATACAAAACTGCGCTTGGCCTACCCACTGCTACTGCGACCCACAAACTACTCGCCTTGGAAGTTCACAACACGTGGGAAGAGCTGCAAGAAGCCCATCATTCGGCTCAACTACGGCGCCTGCAATTGACCCCCACTGGTTGACAGGTCCTTACAGCATTAGAACTCCGTCCGATACCCCCGAGGGAACAAAAACAACGCAGTCCTCTAGCCCTGCGAGATGGCATGCGGGTGGTCCCAATTCCTCGCGATATACACGCCAACTACCACCTTGGCCGCCGCGCTGCCCGTGCTCGAGCCCTGACTGCGCGATACGGCGAAGATCCCAGCGCCCTATATACAGATGCTACCACCTACCCTGGGCGCGTCGGCCACGTAGCCTGCGTAGTTACTCATTCTGGCCAATGCGTCAATGCCGCCACTACTACCACAAGCTCAATGAATGTCGCCGAAGAAATAGCCATTGCCCTGGCCGCCATTTCCTGCCCTGACCAAATAACCATCCTCACCGATTCGCAGACACCCCGCTAAAATTACCAAATTGGCCGAATTTCTTCATCAGCACTTTACATTCTCAAAAACTGCTCAACGACCCCTGACATTCGTATCGTCTGGGCTCCTGTACACGCCGCCATCCCCGGGAATGAAGCAGCTCATGCCGTGTCTCGCGATATGCTACACCGAGCCATTGCCGACGGTGGCCAATGTTTACCCCCTCACGATCACCTCCACCCACTCAGTGGCTACACGGAGATTCTCGCGCTTTACCGGAAAACTCGCCGTCGTTTCCCACCACCACACTGGCGCCTCTCCAGAGAGGACACTACAACTTGGCGGCGGCTCCAAACGAATACCTATCCACATCCAACCGCCTCCATCTCATCTTCCCCACCCAACAACCTTCCCTCTGCGCTTACTGTCCCCAGCCTGGCACCGTCTACCACATCATATGGGAGTGCCAACGAACTCCAGACTTGCCCCCCCCTTTCCAACCCAACCTTCGAGCAGTGGAGGGCTTCCCTGGCCAGCCCGGACCCGGATATCCAGCTTAAGTTAGTGACCCGAGCACGGATGGCCAGCCGAAGTCAAGGCATCCCGGACTAGGGACGCCTTCCACGGGTTTACGCCAACACATCAGCCTCTGCTGGAGAAATAAAATTTCTCTCTCTCTCTCTCTCTCTCTCTCATGGTTTTCTAACCAGATCCGTGATGAGTCCTCAAGGTAGAAGAACACTTGCCTCAGTGTCTGTGCGTCGTCCCATCGATTGAACAGACTGGCCCGTTCGACTTCCTCCAAACAGTCTTCGGGGTCCCCCGAAGGTGTCACATGAAATAATGGGGGCTACCTGGGTTGCTTAAGAACGAGGGCCGGACTGGCAGCGATGGTCATGTTGCCTGAGTTGATCGTGGTGGTGGTCACGACGTCTTATTTTTTCAATTTATCCGGGAGAAGTCCAAAATCCGGCTGAGGACCTTGTTGTCGGGTGGCACGAGTGGGACTTGGCTGTTGGCCTGACGATTGCGTATGGTTCATGTACAACCCACCAGATGTCACGAAACCAAGGACGGCACAGTTGTCTTGCAGGAGAAACCAGTTTATTGGAGATAAGCTGTGCTCCCCTCACAACTCAAAAAGAATACAGAGTTTTCGAATCAGCGGTCAACAAAAGGATTTGCACATGCGAGTGTCGGCGTAAAACCGGAATGCCACGACGTCTGCTCTGCAGGCTTTTATCTTTCGGCGCGAGTGTTTTAAGAACCGTCGATTCACATCCAGAACATTGTAGATCACAGAATATTATTCTGGGATAGCGACGTTGGAACGAAACAGTCTGCTTATCTGAATGAGGTAGCCCTTGCAGCATAAAAATAAAGAAGGGAACACGCGCTTTGCATGGGACACAGATAACAGCATGGCGCGGGCGGGCATAACACAAACAATAAATAAAGAAACCCGTACATGGTTCGCGGCAATATTGACATTCATCAATCTTCAATATTTATGTTGATTGATATTGATCAATACACTGTGTAATATTTGATATTCTGCCTTACTGTATATTCCAGGGGTTTTCTTGGGGTCGATTTGAAGCAAGAGAGAAAGGAAAGCTTCCTGCGATGCGGAAATGTTGCCTAATAACGGGATGTCCCCATAATGACGGACTGAAAGCGTATTAGAATCGTATTTAGTGAATTCTAAATAGCATTCGCCATGAAAGATGGTGGGATAATTATTCCATCACCGATGGTTTCACCGATAACTACACAAGCGGAAATTTTTATTTTGAAAGAGAACTGACGTCAACTTTTTGCAGGGGACGAAAAATTGTTTCATACGTATTTTGTTGTAAAATTCTCTTACTGTTTTATATTTCCTTGGAGTGGCTTGGATTGCCACAAGTTCTTTTTTGGTATTAGCTGATGAAGGAGAATGTGGATGTAATATTCCTATTTTTAGCAGGAAAGTGTCGAATTCCGGGACACACCAAGATTTCAATATTGCCAAATAGGTTTGGCAATGACGCCACGAGAACGAAGCAAGCGGCCTTTGAAGGATCCACCCCTGCACACGTGGTGTCCTTGCGGAGAAGCAACCTTTACTAATAAGGAGCACCTTATATTTGAGTTGTTACTTTCGGGCTTGGTTCAAACACATGAAGTGAAGCACCGGACTGACACAGGCGATAACAGGCCAATCTACAGGCGACCTTATCGATTGTCTTATGCGGAACGCTATGTATTCCTATAGGAAGTAGAAAAAATCACCCTGCAGTCGGTGGGCGTCCCCAGTATTTCTGGTAACAAAAAATGGCACCTGGCGCTTCTGCGTCGGTTACTGTAACCACAATAAAATACCCAAGAACGACGTATTACCCAACACCAAGAATGGACGACGCCCTCGACCTGGGGGTAATGTCACTGACATAGCGGTGGGCAATACCCCTCAGCGCTATTACAAAGGGCTAGCGACGACAACAACGTAGGAGAAGGTGCTGGCGGACCCTGCACTGGCTGCTGACCGCCGCCGAGTGGATTGTGTTCTTCACCCACTTCATAGTTCGTCTCATCTCCTCTGCCACCATGTTACGTTTGGCCCAGAGTGCAGGGTACCGATCCTATTTGTGGCCCACCAGTTTCGTCTCATCTTGGCTCCTGAACGTCGCACCAAGGCTTTTGACCTGCGTCGGCCTTCCCCAGCCACTATGATCTTATGAACGTGGCCATTCACCAGCCCAGTGGCCCCTGCCCATGACCCACCGACACCAGACGACTGATCACTCACGACATGACGTAAAGCCGAGCAAGTTCCAATGCCCAGATCACCGGCGTTTTTTTTGGGGCTTTGGCCGCTGCTTCATGGCGTCCACGGGCACTGCTGTTCTGTGTCTGGTGATCATCACGACCAGCACCATCATTCGTGGCGGCAAGGACGTCAGTCTATATTCTCATCGCATTGCTGATCCGCATCACCATCACCACCGTGCCGCGGCCTCGACCGGGGCAGTCGTCATCGACCGGAGGGTGATGTGAGAGAACACATTGGTGGAAAATACCTCATGGCTCAATTAACCAGCATCGACGACAGGCGCGAGCTATCTCAAAGCCGCCTGTACATAGATCATCCGTTTAAATACATCGCCAGAGGACAGGCGCAAGAGCCTCTTATAGTTCTTCATCTAACTTCTTTTCCGGTACCGAGCGTGCAGCCGTCACCTTCTTTCGGCTACTAACTGTCACATGCCCCAATGGGGTACATAGGCTATGCACGAACTCTTCCTCTGGTTAGCCTCTTCAGCTAAGAAACCATAGCAATATTTTAGCACGAAAGTAGTTTGCGCCGGGATACCCCGAAATTTCACTGACATCATATCCACCTTAGAGATGCCGTCATATCCGTCACAAAAAGGACGAGGGCACACCTTGCCAAAGCCACCCGCCAGCCAGACGTCGCTCGCCAACCACACCCACAACACAGCCGCCGACCCGCAAATCATGCTCGGCACCGGATTTTCGCTGCTCAATTCCTTTTCGTGTTTTACCGATTCCTAAAACAGAGGAATAAGCCACAGTTTTTTTTTTCACTTTCGTCACAACCGTACCATTTCCCTAGTTGTCACGGGACTAGTGCCACTGCTGACAATATCTAAAAAAATATATTTATTGAAGCTCGAAATAACGCGCTTTCGGTTATTATAGCGGGAAAACGGAAACAAGTAAACGTTAAACGTTTAGTGATACTATCCACATTCCTTTTTGCTACGTTCTTTTCAAACCCTGACATATACTTTTTTGCACCGTTACGTGAAATCCCTTTAATGACATATGACATGACGTTCCATGTAGTAACTTTCTTCGCCACAAAACTTCTCTGGTTCTCTGTACTAAAGCCGCGTAATGAAGAAATTTCCTCGTGTTTATAATCAAACTGCATCCGCTAATGAAGGCAACTGCTAACAGAGGGCCTGCTTGCTTGAACAACCCTGCTTATTGCGAGTCATACTGGCAGTCTACTCGTATTCACTGACCTCAATAAGTCCGGCAAATAGATTCACACAAGTGTAACTTTCCAAAAGACGCAGGCTGGGCACTCTTCTTGAATTCTATAGGGAGTATTTTTGAGAACAGCGGTTGCGGTGATAAGTTCGACCACTAAAGGCTGTACTGAGTCGTGCATGTTGGTTTGGCAGCGATACGGGCGGAGCAGTTTTCAGTCCAATCAGCAATCCCGGAGCTGACGCCACGTGCGGGTGTGTTTGGAGCCTGCGTACATGTCCTCTGACAGCAGACCGCATCGGGGATCATCCTTCATCTGCGCCGACTAATCGCGGCCTTCCCCGAAGCATAAAAGGGCTCCGAAAACTTCCGGACGGCATTTTGGACCAGTGGTTGCGGCGATTAGTTCGACCATAAAGGCTGTACTGACTCGTGCAGGTTGGTTTTGGCATCTTTTGCGATATTCTTTTGACCCTGGGTTACCGCATCTACAGCTCACTTGCCTTGTGCTGTTTCCGCCTGTTTTCGATGTGCGCAATGGTTTCATGTTCTGAGCGTGCTGAGAATTGATAATCTTGAGTCCCAGCTAAAAAGTAGCATTAT
The DNA here is from genome assembly GCF_048455015.1 of Haemaphysalis longicornis. Classification (NCBI taxonomy): domain Eukaryota; kingdom Metazoa; phylum Arthropoda; class Arachnida; order Ixodida; family Ixodidae; genus Haemaphysalis; species Haemaphysalis longicornis. The sequence continues at coordinate 49,169,997 of NW_027526295.1, read as the reverse complement.
ACTTCCGTCGAGGAAGCTTTCTTTAAGCTAAAGCAAACGATTGGCGCCAGGTGCTGGTGAACAGGTGGAACTAGCAAAACCTGTAGAGTTTGTTAGTGATGATTATGACTCCTTGAAAGTGAGGTTGGTCAAGTAAGTGATATGAACAAGATATAAAGGGCACGCAATCTAGCTTTCGAAGAAAGAATGGCCGATATCGAAAAGTACTCTCATCTAAACAATTTTGAATTCAAAGGTGTGCCGGTCACCAAAGATGAGGACTGTGTGGGTATATTGAAATCAGTGTATGTGGCACATGAATGCCCTCTTGAAGCATCAGACATTGACTTTGATACAATCCACCGCGTGCCCCCCTTCCTTGGAGAAAAGCAGATTATAGCTCATTTGTGTTCACAAGACAATAAAAACGAATTCATACGAAAGGCCCGCAAAGCTCGAACGCGGGCTAATCAGATCGTCTTCTCGGAAGGATATCATAGTTCCGTTTGCATAAACGACCAGCTGACGATTGCTAACAAGCAAATTTTTGTGAAGGCACTTGGGATGTAGAAAGAAAAAAGTGGCAGTTTTTGTAAATGGAAAACTGTCAGATCAAGGCACGCTGGAACAAAGGGAGGGAAGTTTTCTGTATAGCCACTGAGTCTGACCTAAAAATACTTTCTTAAAGACCCCTGGTTTATGGGGTCGGGCATTGATGGAGGCTCCAAATGGCTGCTGTGGGTGCGACTAGGTCTCCTGGAGGTGATCAAGCATAGCCGCCAACTGCGCAGGTATCAGACACCCAGCCAGCCAGCATCTCAAATGTTTGGAGAGGAGTGCCCATTCTGTACCAAGCGCTGCCGTGCCCCATCAGTCCGGTGAAGGGTGGGTGCTTAATTAAGCATGATGCGCTGGTAACACGAGACCGGTGACTTCGCTGAAGTGAAGGGTTGCAGTCGAAGTTAATGGTGCGGGCTGGTTTCAGTGGGCATGTGGCGCGTAATGCGTTGGGGTGTTGATCAAGGCTTCGAGCGCGTGCTGTCGGCATGAGTCGGTCTCAAGGAGAAGACGAAGTGTGGCCGCCGATTCCACCGGTACCAGAAACCCAGCAAGCCAGCATCTAGAATGTTAGAAGCGGCAGGACCATTCTGCGCCAAACAGTATCCTGCCCCGTCTGTTCGGTGAAGGCTGGCTTGTTAAGAATGATGTGCTCGTCCCACGTGACCGGTGACGTCGAGGAATTGAAGAATTGTCAGGCGAAATGTTTGCGCGGGCTGGTATCAGTTGGCAGGTGGCCGATAATTCATAAGAGCGTTGATGGAGGGTCCCAAGGTTTGTATGGCGCGAGTAAATCTCCTTGAGGTGGCCAAGCGTGTCCGCCAATTCCACAGGTATCCTCAACATAGCAATCCAGCATCTAAAATATTAGTAGTGGCAGGACCATCCTGCGCCAAGCCGTGTCGTGCCCCGACAGTTGGGCGAAGTGTGGCGGGTAAGTATGATGCGGTCGTCGATGAAGTTAAGGGTTCCCATTGAGAGTTTTTGGTTCGGGCTGGTGTCTGCGGGAAGGTGGCGGGTAATGCACTCGGGCGTTGATACGGTCCCCAAGGGTTGCTTTCAGCACGAGTATATCTGCTAGGGCTGACGAAGGCTGGCCACCAATTCCACAGGTATCAGAAATCCAGCAATTCAGCATCTGAAATGTTAGGAGCGGCACGACCATTTGGCACCAAGCGCTTCCGTGCTCCATCAGTTCGGTGAAGGTTGGCCGAATAAGTATTATGCGCTCATCCCACGTGAGCGGTGATGTCGATGTAGTGAAGAGTCAGAGTGAAGTTCCTGTACGGGCTGGTAGCAGTTGGCAGGTGGCGGGTAATCAGTTCTGGAGTTGATCGAAGCTCCAAGTGGTTGCTTTCCACGCGAGTAGGTCTCCTGGAGTTGAACAAGCATGGCCGGAAATTCCACTGGTATCATCAACCCAGCAAGCCAGCATTAAAAAGGTTAGGAGCAGCAGGCCGTTCCGGCGTTGATCGGGGTAAGAACTGGTTTGTGTCGGCGCGAGCCGGTCTCCCAAGGTAACCAAGCGTGACCACCAATGCTATAGGTATCAGCAACACAGCAAGCCACCATCTGAAATGTTAGTAGGGGCGTGACCATTTTGGTGTCGTGCCGCGACATCTTATACCAGTAAGGTGTCGTGCCGCGACATCTTACCGGCCGTGATTATCGCCATGACAAAGCCCGATGCGGACAGGAGCTGAAAGACAGTCAAGGGGTAAAAAGTATGAAGCGGTAACTAAACATTTTGTTTTCAACGGTTACACAGCTCAAACCTACTGGACGAACTCGGCTGGGATGCGTGAAATGGTAGGCGACCAGGGTTTTTAAGCAGTCGACGTGTTTACAAAGGAAACGAATTTGGGCGGAACGGGAGACCATCATAGGAGCACGGTAAGGATGACACATAAGGACAATCTGCACGAAAACCGATGGCTGGCGAAATATTTGCTTTTAGTTCTTTGCTTTTCATTTGAGTTGTATTTGTGCCTAATGAACCCCTCTGGGTCTCTGTATGAGAGTGAGACAAGCGTCGAATGACTATTTTGAAACTAACTAGCTTGGTGTCTCACGGTGGCCAAACGGTGGCCTAGTGTGGGAAACCAATGAGCCATTCCTACTCTCAAGTTCTGACGTTCCATTTCTTGGCACAGAGTTTTCAGGGTAAAACCGAGGAATTCGCTGGTATGGGGGATGGGGAAAACAGCTGAGAGGAGAGCACGGTGAGCCCTCTTGACGCAGGCTTTGCCCGAACTCTGTTTTGCGATCGCAGTCATTGAGAGTTGTAAATACGTAGTGTAAATAAAATGAACATGTTGTTCGTTTTGAGTTTGCTTTAAGTAGTTCATCGTTTGCCACTTGCCGTCGATGATGCGCTATCGTTTCATCGCATCATCGCATCGATCACCGACTTCGGCCACCGGTCCTCATCGTTGAGTTTTACAGATGTTCTTGAAGAAAACTACTCGACAGACACTCGACTCCAGGCATGGGATGTATGACACCAAGCTGGACCTTCACCGGGCAGGTCACTGGATGGGTAGTGCCTTCCCAAGAACGCCCATATCCTGGTCAGGCAAGCAACAAAACACAAAGAGACTCAACCGGATCGCTGGCAATTGCGAATGCAAATTCAAACTGAAGCTCTACCAGGCTTTTAGTTACGATAAAACTACGCGTATGACTACACTAGTTACATTTTTTCCCAGCAGTACTTTAATCAGCGCACGATCTCGAAAGGTGACAGTTTGCGTGATTGTAAATGCTCCACACAAAACGACATCTAATCGGAAAGGGCAAAATTTGTGTCAGGAAAAAAGTTAAGCGTCTACTGGCCATTTATCTCGCTGAAAGCTGTGATTGGAGCTCTCGGCATTGGCCTGAGCTTTCCGCTTTTTGAATCGGATCATAAGTGCGCCCGTGCTCTGAATGTTGTTGCGATAGCCTGAGAGAACATCGGCCATTTCTTTTGACAGATGTCGAGCGAGCGGCGGTGCAAACGAGATTTTACAGCGTTCAAACGAGATGCGTGCACTCCTTTGACGCGGCGTTCTCTTTGCCCGATGTGGGCTTACGGCTTTGCCCTGCGAAGTGCCCGCACTGACAAATCCGACGCAAGTACGCGCGGAACGTTTTCCTATTTCCTCGTTCCTCACTTTTCCTGAACACTTTCGGCATGCCAACATCAAAATGTGTTCACTGTCTCATCTCTTCGCTGCTGCTGGTTGGTGCCAGAATTCTGGTCTGCCAAAGGCGACACCAGAATCTCATGCAGTTCAGCCGATATTGGCCTTTCGTCAGAAGTATCTGCTGGAAGTGACAAGGACATGACATGCTCTTTACAGACCTTGTGACTTCAAACGGCTCATATCTTATCGTCCCTCGCTTTTTGAACAAAACCCTCAGTAGGCAAACACCGATGCGTGTAATCGTTCTGTTTTCCCACTGTCACGCCTACACTATATCGAAGGTTCCCGTTTCATGAAGACCGCTCAACAGCCGGCGTCACCAGAATCTAATGGAGCTTCGCTGACGGTAGCTGGACATTAGATACTTGAGCTGGTGGCAGGACGGAATCTGGTTGCTTAGTGGCGAAATCGTCGTTACTCCCTACTGAGCCATGAAAACTGCTTCATGCCTCGACAGCAACCGGTACCACTAAGTCGCTAGACCTTGAAATGCCATCCGAACAAACACCTTGCGTTTCAGCAGACTCGTGTGTATCTTCTGTAGCCTCCTCATTTATGCATTCCTGCGAAACGTTGCTATCGCGCGAAATGTTCCAACTAAGATAAGTAGCCGCTCCCAAGTTCTCCCGCTAATTTGAACCACCTGACCACTCTGCTGAGATCTCCGAAACCAACGCTGACGCATTTCCGGTATCAGTGGACTTACGCTGCCATTTCTCGTGAGCCTCAGAAAATGCGCTATCGTCGTCATCTTTCTTAGCCACTTTGTCGCGCTGCTTGGTCTCAGAACTCCGCTCCTACTCGGGTTCTGGAGCATCTGCTCCTGACAGCTCTGGCGCAGTGCTGCCCTCAAAAACAACGGCTGTTTGCAGGAACAATTACAACAAGTTTTTTTCAACTTCGCTTTTTCCTGCAAGGGTTGAATCTTCTGGTCTATTTCCTTTTTGACCCATTGGAGTCTCTCTCCTTCGTGATCCTTTATATCTTGTTAGAGTAGTTCAAGCTGTAGAGCGTACCCCCGCATCCTTTCCCCAGGTTCGAGTTTTTCGCTCTCCCGTCCAGCCTGTGCCGTTTTGATGGACTCGCTTTTCTTGATCAGCTCAATGCACTCCGACAGGTCATCATCCTCAGCACCACCAGCAAGTACAGTCTGTATCACCTGCGGCTTTCTCAAAGAATCTCAAATATCCAAGCACAACTATTTCGCCAGCTCCCGCAGTTGCTAGTTTTTAAATGCTTTCAAAATTATGGCAGGTTTAGAGTACTCCTTCCCCACTGCACCGTAATTAATTTTCGCGAATAACCCACGTGACAAAACACACGGCTAAAAGCTTTCTTCAGAAGCCTGATAAAACTCAGCAAAGAAAGGTCCCGCACGCGCTATTGACTGCTGTGAATTCTGCGAAGGCCGGCGACACCTTCATGTTTGCACTGTTGGATTGTTGGACCTTGCACAGCTTCTCCGTTTGCACGAAGTTGCTATCGCACCAATCGCAACCATATGTTTTAGACGGGAATGCGTCCTAGCACCAAGCTTCGTCGCCTCCGTCATGCGAGGTAGCATGGTGATGAGCCGCTAGCAAACGATGGTATTTTCGTGACGACCACAGGTCTAAGGCCACATAAATGATTTACTCCTTTGCGAGAGATGAGCCGAAGCAAGAGAGGAACAATAGCCTTTGGGGCTAGGTTAAAGTACAGGTCTCTAAGCAGAGTGACAGCATTGATTCACTGCTCCAAAAGGAATAAACTTCTGCGCTCCGGGCCCCGTACTTAGGCCCAAAGGGCTGACGGTCAAACAAGCTGTCCTCCTCTTTCTTACTGCGGTGACAACATAGCACAGACGCGAGCACATTTGTTGCGAATTTGTGTAGGGTCAGTAGTAGCGACGCAGGCTGGGTCTGAGAGAGCTGAGAGAAGAGTTCTCCGCTGCGGCGTCGGCGTCTTTCGACCATGTCGCTGCACGTGGCGCTTGCCGTCGCCGTAGTTCGACTCGCGCCGACATCGAGGTGGCTTTGCGCCTGTGATCAGTCCGAGGCAGGCTTTTACTCCAAACTCTTTGCAATACGCGCGAACACGGTTGCGGTGACCGGAATAGTAACAGTGGAAACACAAAATGACAATTTGCTGAACAGTTTCGGTTTGAACATGTCGTCAATGGCACAACACCCCTTCGTACTGAGGCAGCGCCTATGGTGACCACAGCCACGGGATCGGCGATCTCCTAAGCCTTCATCAGATGTCTCCGATCGCTAGCAGAGGACTTTCACCAAGGTTAAGCCGAGCGACAGATATTAAGCAGCAGCGAGGCCACTCCAACTCCTTCCCAAGCTTCGTCCTTTCCATCCAGAGCGTGGAAGCGGAGCAGCGCCCATGAAAAATAACGCCTGGCACTGCTCTCGTTCAACTCCCACCGTAACAGAGTACTACGTGAACCCTCCTGCTCTCTTTCCCGCTCATGTCGCGCGGTCGACGTCTCGCACAGCCAGCAAAGGTGAGTTGCACAATTCTGGCCCCTCCGCCCGCACAATACAGTGCAATGGCATCTAACATAGAAATGACATCCCACGAACCTCCCGTCCTTGAGGTGGAGATTACTTATTTATTCATTGATTTATTAGAAAATAATGAATGCCATGAATCTCCCACGCAGGAGTAAGGTTGGTAAAACAGAAGAAACATGACCAAATAAGGAAACAATACAGGGGTGAAACAAACTAATAGGTAAATATGCAACATAATATGGTACAAGATGTAAGTCACACCTAAAAAAACTTTCGATGCAAGTAACACGATTTCAGTTTCAAAAATCTGATGTGGTAGTTCGTTCCATTTTTTCATTGTGCGAGGAATAAAATAGTATTGAAATTGTTAGTTCGAGAACAGACAGGAGCGACATTTTCGGAATGATAACGTCTCGTTAGACGCGAAGATAAGGAAGCAAAAATGTTTGATAGGTTCAGTGCACTTTTCTTGTTTATCATTCACTAGTTTAGTTGGGGAATCCGAATGGCGAAAGTGATAGAAAATAAAACGGATGGCTGATTTTTGGATAATCTCTACATTTTTAAAATCGTTTTTATTAGGCGGATCTCATACCTCACATGCATTTTCGAAACGAGACCATGCGAGGCCATGCGGGCAGAACGTTAGCGTACCTTATGCCATAGCATACCTTATTTCCTAGATGTGGATGAACAAACCTTTTCTTTGTAGGAAGACAAAGTTAGTTTGCTAGTTATAGTTAGGCCAAGAGCTGTGGCCTGTTAGTGATGCGCATAAACATGGATTTATCAGGATTTACATTCATTCCCTAACGGTCACACCACGTAGCTGTTGCTTCGACTGCATGATCCAGTGTTATAAGCTCATTTATGGAGTGAAATAAATGGAATGAAAGACAATCATCGGCAAATAAACAAATTTGGACACCTCGTTTAGCACATGTTGTAATATAATTCATATAAATGGAACACTGTAATAACCCAAGGACACTTTCCTGGGGAATGTCCGGAGTTACCAGGGATAGGGTTAGTACAAACACTGTTTAGGTCAATAAACTGCGTACGTGAACCCAAATACGATGCAACGTATTTCTCAATTTTACAGGGGAAACAAATCAAATTAGTTTGTGAATTAGTTAGGAGCGCGGTATCGAATCAAATCTATTGCTGAAATTAAGAAAAATTACATCTGTTTGGCCTGATTTATTTACAACCGAGGAGAATCAACGGACACAAGAAATTATGTCGGTAGTTGTAGAAATATTCTTACGGACACCGTGTTAGAATGGTGCCTCAACATTGTGATGGTCAGAAAAATTGATTTTTTAATTTGAGATGCTGTGTTCCAGAAGTTTACAACACGTGCTTGTAAGAGATATCGGTCTGTAGTTGGTTATGAGAGGTTTTTTTTTATTTTTAAATGCTGAGATTACTCGAGCGATTCGCCAGTCTGCGGGTACCATGCGTTGAGGTAAGGATAAGCGAAATATTATAACAAGAAAGCGGGAAAGAGGTTCATCATAGCGCCGCAAACATATAATCGGTATGTTGTCCGGACCACAAGAAGGTTTTGTTTTCATGTTCAGAAGCATAAAAATTAAACCCTCGAATGTTAGAAAATCAGGATCGATTTCTGCGCAGCTTTCACTGGCATTATCAAACACGCCTGTGTTTGAAAAGATGCAGTAAAAGTACCTTTTGAAACCTATCTGTATTTCTTTCTCATATCAACAATTTTGATTTCCGAGCAAAATTTTATTTCATTTCATTTTATTTTAAATTTATTAGATAATGTTGCGCATTACAAATATGCAACCAAATGTTGGGCCAATAGCCGAAGCTAGTTGAGGGCCAGAAAACAAATAGGCAGCCGGGAAAACAACCTTATTAACAATTTAGTGAAACAAGTGCAATACTTGGTATACGCAGAGTGGGTAAATACAGGACGCAAAGGCACTCATAAACCAGGAGTGAAGAAAATAAACACCAATAGCAATCAATACAGTGAAAACAAAATGTACACTTTTACACAATTGAATCTTACACTCGAGGTTGAGTGTTTAAAAAAAGTATTTTTACAGTACTCTTTTTTTTTCAAATAAATGCATTCAGCGTCTATATAGACACAGATACACTGCAACAAGTACAGACCCAAGGCCACCAAAATACAGCACACAGCAGCACAAACCTCAATGCATTTTGGCAGGAATAGCCGCTTAAGAGATTGGAACCATACAATTGAAAGTTAACATCAAACTTTTCCAGAAATATATTTTCATGCACCAATCTCGTGCCTGTCCACGATGCCCTCTTGCTATTTAAATTGGTGTTTTCTTCAGCCTAACTTCGAACGATAGAACCCTTTTGTAGAAAAAAATTGTTAGCCATCCTTATTTCAATGGGTACACTGTTCCCGATTCTGGCACCAAAGTTTTGAATTAATTGCTCGCCGTAGGTATTACGAGTTACCGGCAGGCTTAACGTTACATTTTTAGCATGCGTAGTATGGCTGGTTCGAATAATAAATAATTTTTGTCACGACGCGTGATTATTAAGCAGGGTCGTATATACAGTATTTGCAATTTCCATTTCCAAAGGAAGCTTTAGGAGCTAGATCTGAAGGTCACGAAACAATATTTCAGTAGGAGAGTGGAGCTGGGAAAAGGTGTTAAGACGCAGGGCCCTTTTCTGCAGTTTAAACAAGGGATCGAGGTAAGTTTTTAATGTAAGAGCCCAAGAATCGCAGCAATATGCCAGGTGGCAGTGAGACAGAAAAAAATAAATAATTTTCAACATGGACCGGTCAAAGTACATCCTAGTTCTTAGCAATACATAACACACGTAAGCTACATTAGAGCACACGTTATTTATGTGGGTCTTCCAGTTCAAATGACAATCAAGTGTCATACTCAAATAATTGGTTACTTTAGCTTGTTCTAACTCAAAGTTACCAGTGATAACTTTCAATGTTGCTTCGCCTATGTTTTACTTCGTGAAGTGAACATAATATATTTACTTTTTGCACCATTGATAGTAAGTTTATTTGCTTTGAATCAAGAGGAGGTTCTTGCTAATTCCTGACTAACATTAAGTAGAACCTCGGAGAAGGTTTTGCTTTTAAAATGCATGACAGTATCATCAGCATACGATACTGCCTTAGAGCTACATAGGTTGTTCGGTATGTTAATAATATAAACAGAAAACAACAATGGTACTAGCACCGATTCCTCTGGTACTTCGGTTCCTCCAGTTGTGCGTGAAGAGCAAATATTGTCTCGACAAACAAACTGTTTTCTATTATCTAAGTAACTCGTTAAAAGATTGTAAGCCGGTCCTTGATTTCCGTACTTTGGTAATTTTTGTAACAAAATTGAATGCAATACAGTAACGAAGGCTTTCTGCAGGTCTACGAAAATTACAATGGCTAATTCATTAAAATGCAAAAATGCGCATATTGCTTGTGTTGTTTCCATGACCGCCGTTGACGTGCACCCATTTTGCCTAAAGCCATGCTGGAAAACATTTATCATGTTAATAAATTATATGTAAACCCACAGTTGCAACTAAAGTAGCTTTATCGAAATTGTGTTTACAACACTGAGTACGGACATAGGGCAATAACTACTTGGTTCATTAACATCCCCATGCTTGTAAACTGGGTCGATGTTTGCAATTTTTAAAACCTCGGCGTAAATGCTGTCTTGCAGAGAATGGTTGAAAATTCTAAGCAGAATCGGTGCGAGAACGTCAATATTGTCTTTCAGCGTTTTGACTGTTATCCCGTCATATCCGGTTGCCTTCTTATTTTGCATGCCAGCCACTATTGTAACTAGCTCGTCATTACATCTCTGAAAGAAGATGTACTATCAATATGGGAAGTATTCTCCTCATAAGACGTCGCAGTAATTCTGGAAGCTAATTTGGGTCGTATAGTTTAATGAAAGCATTGAAATTATCCACAATGTCTACAGTCTCTCTGTCATGCTGATCCTGTTTTTTAGGAGACCTAGCAATCCCTCTAATAATTATATTCCACCCCTGCTTAGTATACACTTGGGCGCGTTCTATAAGACAGCTGTTGTATTCCTTTTTTCTTTTTCTTATCAACGCTACAACATGGTTCCGATGTGAACGGAACTGCTGTAAATAGTACAAATTCTGCTTTTGATGTTTTTACCTATGATACAGGTATTTTTCCCCTAATGGCTTCCAGTATTCTACTATACATCCAGGGACATAAGGGTTCAGTATATTTAGTAAGAACATGGGTTGTGCACTCACTTATCGCGTTGCTTAACTGGTTTATAAAATTTGCATATTTCCTGCGAATGTCACAGTTATAACGAAGCAAGAATTTAAATTTATCAATTTTTTCTGAATCCTGTTGTAATCTACACGCGGTTTTTTCGGTTGACAGTGGCTTGTTAGAACTAGCGGGTCTATTACAGAGAAAGGCAAAAGTTGGGGAATGATCAGCAATATTCAAGTCATTGACACCTGTAAGAACGTTGTCACTATCGCTTAAAATATGATCAATGCCAGTTGATGTGGCTGTTTTCTGGTGGGTTCAGTAATAAAATTCTTCAAATTGAACGACTCTTGCAAAAAATACAACCATTTTATTGCGAAGCATAGGTATTCGTATTGAAATCCCCGCATATTATAACTGGACCTTTGTGCTTGCAAAAGATGACACCTAGGATGTCTTCGAAGGCATCAATTATCCATGGTGTACTAGAATTCGGGGTCGGTATATGACGCCGACTACTGTGCCTGAAGATAGGGCTACAAAACACTCTATTACATTGTTGTTGATTGTTATGTCATTCAAACTGGTGTACTGTTGCGATGACCTGATATAAAAGGCTACCCCTCCGCCTCTGGTAATATTATTTTGAGATCAGCAAACTTCATTGTACCCAAAAACAGCGATGGTCTCATGTACTTTCAGCCAAGTCCCAGACAGGGCTATTACGTCAAACGTAAGTTTGTGTTGCGATAAAAATGCTGACAAAAGTACCCCATTTTTTCGAATGCTTCGAATATGAGAATGAGAAATTGACAACAGCAGAACTTCCGTTTTTTTCTGTTAACTTGCTCAATGGAAAACATATTTCCGCAGCTTCATCAACAAAAACGAGAAAAGAACGAGAAAGGAAGAAAGGAAGCGGTGGATGCCTAATAAATCAACTCTAGGTCAGTATCACATTTGATATCAACGGTGCGCGCGTTTTCTGTTTTACGCATCAGTATCTTTCCTTGGGACACCCAGCAAACTTCCAGTTTTTATCGCGTTTTGTGTGAATGGCTTTGCCAAGCAAAACTTTATACTCTGGTCACAAGTGCTGATTGATGCAGACAGGTTCGTCTGCATCAAAACCAAGCACGGATTCAGTCAACCTCTGATTTTTGGCTTTCACAAGAAGCTTGTCCTGCGGTTTCTTTGAATGGAAGTTCACAACAATCTTGGGGCGGTTTCTATCTTTGGTGGGAACCCGGTGATTGACGTCAATGAGCTCAACCCGAAGGCTTGATTTCAGGCGGCTCGCAATTGTGACCATAACATCAGGCAGACATTCGTCAGCAGCAACCGGAACGCCCCTTATCACTAGGTTGTTTTTGCGGCTGTGTTGCTTCATGCCAATTATTTGTTGGTGCACCTCCAAAACATGCTGTCGAAGTTCACGAACTTCATTACTAGCCTCAATCTGTGTTTCCTTCACCTTTGCTATGTCACGATCCGCGTTCTGTATCTCTGCCCTAAATTGCTTTATCTTCGAATTCATGTTTGTCCCAGACTTTTATTTCTTGAAACTCGGTTAGGCATGCCTTGCCAGTACCAGCCACCGCTTTTCTATCAGCTCGGATGGTCGAGTTAAATATTTTCAAACACAATGTCACATCATCCAAAGCCTTCGCCAGCACCTTTGCGGTTCCTGGGGGCACATCTGTCAAGGATTGATCGAGAGCCGTATGAGGGTTTTTGTCATCACACGTGGTTTCACAGGGACAGCAGCAACAACACCTGAGCGATCCAGTGGCTCAACCTGATTTTTGTAACCCCAAAAGCAGCGCACACGTACATGAAAAACAAGACGAAGTATCTTATGGATGGTGGGGTTGCTTTCCCCTGCGCGGATTGCTCCAAAATGTGGTGGGATGTCGGTTCAGAAGACCTTCTGAGCACCGAGCGGCGCCGTAGATCAGCAGGATTTGCTCAAGCCTAGCGCAGACGTGAAGATTCCTGCACTTGATCCCATCCTGCGTTGTCCATATTACATCTTGAGCACAGCTGTTCCAGGACGATCGAAGCTGAACGTTGAACGGGGAACAGATGGGGCCTGCAAAACCAGACGAATTATCTTAGGAACTGTGCTGTTGCTTTCACCTGCGTAGATCGCTCCAAAACGTGATGAGTAGTCGGTCCAGCAGTCCTTATGAGCACCGAGGGGCGGCGCAGTTCAGCAGGATTTGTTCAAGCCTGGCCCAGTCATGAAGAATCAGCACTTGATTCCGTCCAGCGTGGTTAATATTCCATCTTGAGCACGGCTGTTGCAGGGCGATCTAAGCTGAATATTGAACGGGGAACACATGAGGCCTACAAAACTAGACGAAGCCTCTTGGGAATGGCGCGGTTGCTTTTGCCTCCACGGATCGCTCCAAAATGTTGTTAGTAGTCGCTCCAAAATGTCGTTAGTAGTCACTCCAAAATGCCGTTTAGTAATTATTCTGTGGCTCCAAAGATTGGCTGGATAGCTCAAAAAATTGTGGATATTTTACCTAATAGCAAGTATGCTTGTTAGACCATAGTTTTTTATAAAGGCTTCCATTTATTTTCGGAACAAGGGACCTTGTGAATTTTGTTTTACGGACTATATGAATTATTTCTCTTGTTATCCATGGAATTCTGGAGAGTTGTTTTTAGGTTTGTCACAATGAAAGGTTCGAGGCAATAGCAACAGAGTGACTGGAAAGTATTTCAAAGGCTGTTAACATAAACACCGGTAAATGGATCAAATACAAAATTACGAGAATCGAGAAGTGATTCATCATTTGCTTTACAAAAGTTTAAACAAATCAGGCCAATCCACCATGTGAATGTGGTTGGAAAGCACAGCTGTAAACGGCAACCACAACGATTACCCTTGAGGCATCAGTTTAATTCCCTGACATCGCTCTACAAAGCAGTAAACCACACAGAACACTACCTTAGGAATTGTGGCCTCTCCCTAGCTCCGGAGAAATCAGAACTTCTAATACTAAAGAAACGAACAAGAGGACGACCACCACTGAAGTCCCTTGACCACGAAGTGACGCTTCATGGGGTCGTCATGCCAAAGGTGGGCACGCTGAGAGTCTTGGGACTTGTCTTCCAAAAGGATGGCGCGGGATCAGCCACTATCCAAAAATTACGGTCTACTCTCTCCCAGGTCACCCACCTGATCAAAAGAGTGACCAGCAAAAAGCACGGGCTAAAAGAAGAAGACACGATAAGAATGATCCAGGCACTAATCATAAGTCGAATAACATACGGAACCCCTTACCTAGGACAGAAAACAGCATAAAAAGAAAAATAAACGTTTTAATTCGACAAACATACAAGGTGGCGCTTGGATTACCGGCCAAAACCTAAACCGAAAAACTCCTGCAACTAGGGGTGCCTAACACGTGGGACGAACTGACAGAAGTGCACCGGGCGAGCCAACTGGAACGGCTCAAGCTTACAAAAACAGGTAGACTACCTTGTGCCGCCTAAACTAACAGGGCCCAATAGAAACAGAAAACCCAAAGCAACGCATCTTCCTCAATTTAAGGACGCACACATCGAAGTAGCAAGCATCCCACGAAACATGCACCCCATCTACCACAAGAAGGGTCGCGAAGCCAGAGCGAAAGCACTCCACAGATCCTACAGAAATGATCAAAACTCAAGATACGTTGATGCGGCACTGTATCCAAGCCAAAAAAATAAACGAGCCCATACAACAGGCGTTGTAGACTTCAAAGGTTCCCACGTATCATCGGCAACAATCAAGACTGGAGACACGGATTCGGCGGTTGAGGCAGCGGTTGCGCTTGCCGTCACCACATCGCCGGAAACCAAAGAGCGAATCACAGTGCTCACGGACTCGCAAGCAGCCTGCAGGAACTACCAAAAAGGACGAATTCTAAAACAGCGCTTGGAATATTATCAAAGAGTTTTCAAGCACGCCGAAAGCCAATAGACATGTACATCGTGTGGACACCGGGGCACTAGTCCCAAGGAGGTAACGCAGCGGCCGACGCCGTAGCCCGAGACCTCTCACTCCGGGCAGTTACCTTGACGGGAACACACGTCTTGCCCAGCATGCCACACAGCCGTCCCATCGCCAAACGAAGCAAAGATATCTTGGAACACCTCAGGCTTACAAGAAGGAAATACCCATCTTCACATCCAAAGCTCACCAGAGAAGAATCAACACAACTACGAAGACTTCAGACAAATTCCTTCCCACATGCCACACAATTGCATTTGTTGTACCCCACATTATACAGCTTGGAATGCCAGCTCTGCAGCGGAACGCCCAACACCCTATACCACATGGTGTGGGAGTGTAAGGGCGTCAAGGAACTCCTGGAGGTGCTGGTGCCATCACAGGAGCAGTAGGAGGCCGTGCTGACCAGCGCGGTCCTGGACAACCATCGTGGTCTGGTGAACCGGGCTCTTCGTGCTGCGGCAGGCCATGGCATCGCGGACTAGGTACGCCAACCAAAGGTGGCGATCACCTCAAGACCAACGTAGGAGATCATCCTCCGCTTTTTGACCATTTAAGGCAAATAAACGTTTATTCTACTATTTCTAGCGCACCCGCAGGGCGCACGCAGTTCCGCTAGACGTGCAGTGGGCGGAGTGCACAGTGGCGCGAGATGTCGCGTGACGCTATCCCGCAGCATTCAGTGAGAATGCAGGCGGAAATGCGATTATGCACTCCGTGAGCACACCACCTGCCTTCCCCGTCTGCGCTTGGGCTCGTAGCTATATCGGTAAGACAACGGGCTCTAGCTCTGGTACTCTATTAGTTGCAGGTTCGATTCCAGGTGGCACCAGGAAAATTTTATTATTTGTTCGCGGGAGTTTTCTGTTGACCCCAACGGTGGCTAAAGAACCCTTACTGGGTAGAGGTAAAAAGCTTTGCTTTAAAACTGTTTCTTTTACTGGCATCCGTTCAAGATGATTGACTAAACGACATATAAACAGAACCAGCTTTTGTCATACAGACCACTATCAACATATACATGTACATCATTAAGGAATTTGCAATAGAACACAAGCCCAAGAATTGATGCTCTGAGCTTTTGTATGCGTGTTGGAACGCTCACTGCTTGGACCATATCTCACGCTGAAATCATATTGCCGCGAACCATTTATTGGGTTATTTTATTTGTGTTTTGCTTTTGCCGCCCGGCTGTGAAAGTTTGTGTTATTGGTTTTGTGTGTGCCAAAGGAATCGCGCGTCCGGTTCTGTCTTTCTGTGCCACATGGGTTATTTTGTCGGATTAGGAGAGCGTTCTGAACTAACGTGAAAAGCCTAGAATAATATTTGCTGACTTACAGTATTCTGGATACAGTTCGATTATTGAAACTCTCGCGCCAAGAGATAAATTTCCGCTGAGCAGATGCCGCGGCAGTCTAATCGTTGACTCCAGTCCACGCACGTCAGCTTGTTCACTGCTAATTCGCCGCCTCTGGATTCTTTGAGTTGTTAGGGGAGCACAAGTTCACTCCAATAAACTTGTTTTTCCTTCAAGACCTGCGTCGTCTTTGGCTACGTGACATCTGGTGAGGTGCGGGCTACACAACCATTATGTTACCAACACCCTCTGGAAGCCACCAAGCCAGTCCAACTAGAGCCAGCCCCCGACTGCAAGGCCTCCCGCCCTAGTTTGTTCTCCTGTCAAATGAACCAAAACGAAGGACCGCGGCAAGCACTACCATGGTTCAAGAAGCAACATCACCAATAGTCCTGAAGCAGCCACGGGAACACCATCCTTCCGAGGAGCCCCCATAGAAGATCAAGAAGAATGGTTGGAGAAACTGGAGCACGTCCGGATCTTTAACCGGTGAGACGACGCAGAAACGTTCCGGCATGTTTTCTTTTACTTGGAAAATTGAGGTCACACTTGTTTAGAGAACCACGAGAACTACTTGACCTACTGGGCTCACTTCAAAAGCGAGTTCCTGAATACCTTTACTACCGTGGACAGAAAACAACGTGCCGCGCTTTTGCTGGAAACTGGAACGCAGCACTCCAAAGAAGGAGTCATGATCTTCGTCGAGGAGATGAAGCAACTTTTTCTTCGTGTGGACCCAGAAATAATGGAGGAAAAGAAACTATGGTTTCTGATGCAAAAGTGTGAAGCAAGAGCTCTTTGCGTGCCTTTTTCGCAACCCCCCGAAGACCTTGTCCGAATTCGTGTCTGAGGCCGCCGCGATGGAGAAGACGCTTGAAATCCGAACGAGGCAGTACGACCGCCCGGTCAATGCGCTGGTTGCGGACACGATTTGGGCCGGCGCTCTTAACTCCAACTCACAACGCGACACCATCCGTGCAGTGATGAGGGAGGAGCTGCGGAATCTTTTCCTGACGACGCCGCCACAACCTCAAGTCACTTCCCTGGCTGACGTGATCCGGGAAGAAGTACAGCAGGATTTGGGAACTTCTCTACCGTCCGAAACACCCCGAGAGCCGAAGGGTATGACCTACTCCACAGCTGTTCGTCGACCCCCCCCCCCCCTGTTTCAACACGTCGGCAAGAGGCTCCGCCGTAACGCCACCGAATGTCGCCCGCCCAACCACCTGTAACCCGAAACCAGGCGCGGAGGAAGACCGAGGTGAGGCGAACGCCCCATAATTCCCCGCTGTGTTACCACTGCGGAGAGGCCGACCACATCTACCGCCACTGCCCGTACAAGAAGCTAGGTTTGCGAGGATTCTCCGTCGATGCACCTCGCCCTCTCCCTGGCGAACGACCACATGAGATCGGCAAGTATCTTTCTCAAACAAGCCGCGGCACAGCCCTTTTACCCGCTCGCCATTGCCCTACCCGTACCAATCGCCGAACTAGCGTAGCAATGCTGACTTTGACCGTGGAAGGTCCCCTAGCCCACGCGGGCAAAACTAAAAGAAGCAACTTCTGGAGGTTAGTTGCTCTACGGCGAAAAACCGGAAACCCTCCAAAGACGCAAGGACGTGTACAAGACAGTGATTGACAACGTGCCTTCATTCCGACGACTCGACCTAACCCTGACGAGGCTCCCGAACACAACGACAGCCACACGGCATGACACGTACCCGAGATGATTGAGATTAACACTGAGAAGACGGTGACGACGTACAGTGCCCGACTGTCAACACGCACAAGTCGACGCACCCGGAAATCGAGGAAGGCGGTGTCCGATGATAAGGTGTCCATCGACGGCTTTGATGTTGTCGGCCTCGTAGACACGGGCGCCGACAACTGAATAATGAGCGTACCATTTGCGTCTAAGCTGAAGAAAGGTATGACCAGATGGGACGGTCCGGACACACGCACAGCAGGAGGCCACCTTGTGAGGCAAAGCGGAACGTGCACATCCCTTGTCACCATAGGTGGCACGAGGTACCCTGCCGTGTTCGTTGTCTTGTCTCACTGCTCCCGCGACGTAATACTCGAAATTGACTTTTTGACGGACAATGGCGCAATATTGATCTGCAGAGAAGTCGATAACTTTTCCTGCGATCACTCTATGACGCCGGAACCGAACCCGAAGACAGTGCCGCTGTAAGGATCGCCGAAGATCATGTTACCCTGCCAACACGTGCAAGCTTGATGATCACCGTCTACTGCGAAGGTGCTGCTCCTACCGTCGATGCTAACGTGGAGATTGACCAAAGGTTGTTTCCCGACCGCGCTGTGCCTGTCGCAAGAGACATCGTGCAATTTAAGCAGCGCAGATGCCACGTTTTGGTCCCCAACTTCACCGAGGAGCACCACCATTGAAACAAGGGCGCTGCAATTGTGTTCCTCGAAGAAACGCAACAAGCGAGTCCCGTGATCGCAGTCGCCAACATTGAACGCGCTCCTAAAGATACCTTCAAGCTCCTGCATCCTATCGACGTGAATCCGGGGCTACCGAGAGATATAAAGAACCAGCAATTGGCTTTGCTTCATCGCTACAGCCAATGTTTTCCGTCAAACTCAAAGTTACGCCAGACACCTCTGGCGAAGCTCCAGATAATAACCGAAGATGGAGCCCGACCTACCCTACAGTCACAGTGCCGCGTGTCTTCACAGGAGCGCGAAGCCATCCGCACTGAAGTCGACGAAATGGTCCGCGACGAGATAATACAGCATTCTAAAAGTCTGTGGGCTGCGCGGGTCGTACTCGTGAAGATAAAAGACGGCACTTTTATCTTCACTGATAAGAGACTGAACAAAAGCACCAAAAAGCACATGTACCACCCGCCACGAATCGACGACGCCCTCGACAACGTCTGCCACGCGCAGTACTTCTGCTGGACACGGGCTGTATCTGAACACCGGCTGCTGGAAATTTGAAGTGGACGAAGGAGACCGAGAGAAGACTGCATTTATAAACCCGGATGGTCTATACGTGTTCAAGGTGATGCTGTTTCGGCTGTTCACAGCGCCAGCAACGTTTCAAAGAGTCATCGACACTGTGCTAGCTGGCCTGAAATGGCACACTTTCCTCGAATACCTTGACGACTTTGTGATATTTGTTGGAGTCTGCACTCGAGGGTATTCGCTTGTCGGGGTAACGTAACGCTGGAGCCCGAAAACTGCCGCGTCGCTTACGAGGAACTCAAGTTTTTTGTAAACGTCGTCAATGCCGCGGGAGTCCTGCCAGATCTGGCGAAAACATCAGCCTTAGCGAAATTCCCAAGACCGAAACGTAATAAGGGCGGGCGAAGATTTCTCGGACTATGCGCATATTATCGGCGCTTCGTCGCAAGCTTCGCACAAATCGCAGAGCTACTCACGCGCATGACAAAAGATAGCACTCCACTCATTTGGGAAAAGGCACAAGAAAAAGCATTCCGAGAGCTGCAACAACGCCCGCAAAACACACTCATGCTCGCTAATGTCAACTAAAATGCTGAAACAGAAATGCACACGGACGCCAGATATCAAGGTGTGGGTGCCGTCCTCATCCAAACGCAAAGCGGTTGCTAAAAGGTAATCACCTATGCAAGCCGTGGTCGGTTGAAGAAGGAAAAATACTACTCTGCCTCCGAAAAAGACTGCCCGGCTATAACATGAACCATTTCAAAATTTCGCCCCTACGTGTTTGGCAGACCGTTCAAGGTTGCCACAGACAACCATGCGCTGTGTTGGCTCGCAAATTTGAAGGACTTCTCTGGCCGTATTGGTCGGTGGAGCTTGCGACTGCAAGAGTTTGACGTTACAATAGTCTACAAATCCGGCAGGAAAGACTTTGACCCCGACTGCCTGTCCCGCGCGCCCGTTGACCCACCACCACATGACACCGATGAAGACAGCGTATCCTCGAAGTCGTGACAGCGAGCGACCAAGCCTCCAAGCAGCGTGCCGACCCCGACCTGCGCGTCATGATCGACTACCTCGGAGGAGGCAACGTCGCCGTGACTAGGGCGTTCAATAAGAACGTACCAGCATTCACCCTCAAAACCTCCATCCTCGTGAAGAAAAATTTCAGCCCCGGAACGAGAACGAATTATCTACCTGTCATCCCCGCAGACCTTTGTGACAAAATTTTGGAAGCGTGCCACGACGACCCGTCTTCTAAACATCTCAGAATAGCTAGCAATATTGCAAAAATCAATGCGAACTACCTGTGGCCCCGACTAATATCCGACGTCACCCATTACGTTCGGATTTGCCATGACAGCCAGCGACGAATAACACCGCCGACAAGGCCCGCAGGAATAAAGCAACAGATCGCCGTCCCATCGAGGCCCTTTCAACACATGTGAATTGACCTTCCAGGCCCGTCCTCTACGTCGCGATCACAGAAATCGTGGATTGTCATAGCGACAGACTACTTGACGAACTACGCAGAAACCACCGTTCTTCCGAGGGGGACTGCACAAGAAGTCGCCAAGTTCTTCATAAACCAAACTGTGCGGCGTCATGGCGCCCCTGAAGTCCTAATTATAGAGAGCGGAACGGTCTTCCCTGCGGAGCTTATGCAAGGAATCTTACGCTACAGCAACACGGATCACCGAAGAACTACGGCGTACCACCTCCAAACGAACGGTGTAATAGAACGCCTGGACAAAATAATCGCGGATATGCTGTTATGTACAACGACCTTGAATAAAAGACTTGGGACGAAGTCTTTACGCATGTCACGTTTTGTACAACACGGGTATTCAAAAAACCACACAGATGACACCGTTCGAACTTGTATACAGAAGACGTCCGACTGCGGTGCTTGACGCCATGCTTCCCCACGTGGAAGAAGACGACCTTAACGCCGACGTACAAGAATACTTTAGGCGTGCTTAAGAGGCCCGACAGCTCGCTCGAGTTCGCACAACGGACCAGCAGCTGGTGGATGCGAGACGCCACAACCTGTGACTTTGAGACGCCGAGTACCGCGCAGGGGATCGTGTGTGGGTTTGGTCTCCCATCCGACGACGTGGACTCAGTAAAAAAACTTCTACGATGGTATTTCGGAACGTACAGAACGCTACAACGTGTTGGCCACCTTACCTACGAGGTGATCCTCGTTGGTGATTCAGCAACATCACGGCGACGCACGCGTCCTGAAGTCTTCCACGTGGATCGCTTTGAACCGTTCTACGCACGATGACGGACTTCTATTTTTTATTTGTCCGGACTGTCGCTTGTGTTGGCATCGGGTCGATGCATTCTTAGAGAGAGGTAATACCGTGAAACATGTATTGGGTTTGTTTATTTGCGTTTTGCTTTGGCCGCCCGCTGCGCCATTCTGTGTTATCGATGTTGCGTTTGCCAAGGGAGGTGCGTGTTACGTTCTTTATTTCTGTGCCGCATGTGTTATCTCGTCTGATAAGGGAAGCGTTCTGAACTAACGCGAATAGCCTAGAATAACCTTGTTGATCTACTGTGTTCTGCATACAATTCAACTATTACAGAAACCCTCGCGCCGAGTGATAAATTCTCGCTGAGCAGATGCCGCGGCATTCTAATAGTCGACAACAGTTTACGCGCGTCACCTTGTTGACTGCTGTTTCGCAGCCTGTGTATTCTTTGAGTTGTTAGGGGAGCACAAGCTCGCTCCAAAAAACTTGTTTTTTCTTCAAGACAGCTGCGTATTTTTTGGCTACGTTAGAATATTACAATGAAGCCAAAGACGACACAGTTGTCTTCAAGGAAACCAAGTTTATTGACGCGAACTTATTCTCTCTAAACAACTCAAAGAATACAAAGGCGGTGAAGCAACAGACAACAAAGTGACGTGCGCAAGCGAGCGTCAGCGAGTCGAATTCCGCACCTTCTGCTATGCGGGAATTTAGTTTTGGGCCCGAGTGTTTCTGTAACCATCGAATAACATCCAGAACACTCTACATCAAAGATTACTCTAGGCTGTTGAAGTTTGTTCGAAACAGTCTCCCAATCAAAGCAATTAGCACGTGCGGCATAAAAATACAGAATGGATAAGGGCTTTATTTGGCACACTGATAATACGGACCGGTGAATCCGAGCAGTAAAAACTTAACATTAACAAACAAACCCAATACAAGGTTTGCGGCAATAATAAGGACAATCTGATCACTTGAAGATGAAGACCTTAACTTGGATCACTTACTGTTCGGTAGAATAAATTCCCCAACAATTACAACATGGCTTTCAGGGTATTTCACAGAGAAGATGAAGAGCTTACTCAAAAAACGGCATCAGAACAAGGACGGTGGTAAACGGCAACTTAAAAAAGGATTTACAAAGAATTTCATACATAACGTTTCGTGGTCTTCTGTTTGTTCTAAAGGGGTAACGGTTACGTGGGCGCTAAAAATCACAGCGACGCCTCCTCCACATGTGGACCTACCTCTTTTATATATTGGAAATTTTTTGAGGAACAATTTCGGTATCATCGATGCCTTCGTGAACACAAGCTTCCCTGACTACGATGATGTGGGACAGTAAGTTGACAGTGAATTTTCAAGTTCAATCGTTTTGTTAAGAATGCTTCGGGCGTATATGTTATAAACGCAAAGTTTATTGAGGATTTGGGTCTTCAGTCAAGATGTTGATGCCGGCTGCAATGCAGTTGCTAAATTACACTCATTAAACAATTACTTGAAACCGTCATAGAAGAATACGGGCAGCTAAGGCGGAAAATGATCTGCTCTGGGCTCGGCCTAATTCCATCACAGGGCAGGGACAGAAAACCGAACCTTTTGTGGACGTACCTACCTATGTTGCATAGAGGCCTCGATCTGTAGTGGTACTCTGTTGTTCGCTGGAAAACAGTCCAAGCGAAAGAACAAATCCAAACAAAACCAAGCAGAAACCAGGGTGGCCCCTTAGACTTCCGCCGCACCAATAAACTACCAAACAGCCAGAATGTAAAATCGGAAATTTCTTCGTCAAGTTAGAAGTGCTATTTCCTCGCGGCCAGATACACTCATCAAATAGCTACCGACTTTGAATTCCAAGGTTCAGGCTATAGAGAACCCAGATACGCCAGCTAGACAAGCCCCTGAAGCTCGTCCTCCTAAATGCACGCTCTATATCAAGGTTCCGATTGGCGAAGGACCCATGAACCCGGACCCTACTGGAAGAAAGCATGGCACTGACCAGGCATGTTTAAGAATTCTGCATCTTGCTGTGGAATGAGAAAACGTTCGTCAGTCTCAAACATAATAAGCCCTCCAGAACTGGACGCTGGCTAAGCAGTCGGACTGGTCAGACTATTGGGCTCTCGTTCTGTTAGGGCTGCGGCCCTGTGTGTAATTTTTTTAGGTTACTACGGCTGTGAAACACAATATACCAGCCATTGGGCACTCGACCAGCGTCGACACCATCGAACATGTTTTACTGAATGACATTTCTGCAGGAAGCGGGGGAGCGGGGGTGCGGGTTGGTAGTTGGTAAATGCCCACAGTAGCCGCAGGAAGCAGTACAATTTCGCAGGCTCTTACGCAAAACACCAGCTATCGCCGAAAGACAGACTTCGCCTATAGTTCGTGACTTACTCTCCCCGCACTATGCCTAAGGTTTTAGGAGAGATGCAAAAGACCAAAATAACATGGAAGGCAGCAAATCTAGGTCGCATACTTTTTACCGATCCAGCCTACCGATCTCGCATTAGCAACACTGTCACGGACGAAGCTACCTCTGCTCTTATTTTCATTGAAAATCACGAGGGATGCCGTCTAGCAGAACTCGCACGAGAACCTTTGTAGCAACCATTCTATATGGTCCTTAACGATCTTTTAACATAAGCCCAGCTTTCGAATTGGAAGCTGGGACTCTTCCCTCTAGCGCAGCGAGCAGGTAGCTGAGTCGGATACCACTAACATTCAGGGCATTGAAACCTTGATCGCCAAGCTAAACAACCATATAAACACTCCCCTGCAGAGCATCACAGAGGGGGCATGGCTCCAGCAGGTAGACACAAAGCTCAACCTTTGTAGACGGCAAAATACAGCATCGTGGCCAGTCTTCATGAACAAAACCTCAAACGCTCCCTACGTCGGTGACTTGATATCCTGAACCTTTAAATTGGAGAATATGCTACCTGCATTACAGAACAATAGTGGCACACCACCTGTGACCGTATCGATGGCCAAAATTTGTAACCAGGACCAGGACCACCCTTAGAAGTCTTCTTGAACCCTAAAGAAGCCGGCATATTCCATGTGCCAAATAGCAGTACCTATGAGCGCTTGCAACGGCACTCATAATGATCTATTGCGCGATATACAGGTGTACTATATTAGCCCCAGCACGTGTGCTCTCTCCCTCACTAATCGAGGTATCCCAATTCTGAATTAGATAAGGACATCACAATAGGAGACGTTCGCGCGCCAATTCTAGGTCTTCAAACTAAATCAGTGCCTGGAGTTGATGGCATTACTAACAAGATCCTGCGCAACCTTGGCCATAGCTATGTATAGCCCTTAAGAGTTACATGAAGCATTGCTGGGAGCGGCCTGCTATCCCAAAACATAAAACAATTTGCCAAAATCACAAATATTTCTAAACAAAACTGTGATGTTATGGCAGGTTCAGGGCCGTAGTGGGAGCGGCTCACAAGTGACAAGGCAGGTGACCAAATTCATACAACGGAAAGATTTATCAATAAAATAAAAGGCAGAAAAGGACGGAGAAAAAAAAAATGAATAAAGATGCTGCGAAGTCCGGCGTGGCACGCGAATACGCTGTCGCTGCCAGAACGGTCCGAATCCAAGCCGCGCGAAATCGCTGAAGGGCCTTACAGTTTTTGGCGGTGGCGGGAGCGGCGGCGAGTAAAAGCTCCGGTCGAGGCGGCTACCGCTGCCGGTTGTTGTTGACGCGGCGTGGCCCCGGCATCCGAGCGCAGTCACCTCGCCATGACGACGTTACCGTTGGTCTGCCCGAGGCGCTGGTCGGCGGGAACACGAGCAGTGCTTGGGGTAGCGCTCCCGTAGTCCGGGCGACTGCCGCTGGGGCACAGGATCTTTTCAGGATCGGTGTACCCGCAGTTCGGTCGACTGCCGCTGGTCCGCCAGGCTACCACGGTGTAGACGCTCCGCTGGTTGCCCTCGATCGCTTCTCGATCCTTCTTGAACCCCCGAGCCTCGTTCCTCCTCTTTCTTCCTTGTCTCGAGCCCCTTTTCGATCTTGGCTTCTGTCACTTCACTTTGCCACTCGCACGCTTGCTGCGCCTTTTCCCCGCCGTTGCTTCTTGTATTTCCCGTGCTCAGGCCAGTTCATGACAAAAACAAACGTCTTCAGCATGGCACGCTCAGGCCAATCTTTCTAACGTCACATGCGAGAAAATATATGAACAAGTTGTGATCGCCCACCTTTAACGCTTGAGGGCAAACCTGCTCCTTTATCCACACACCGTGGTTCGACTTTGTACCAGACTTTACTATGCAAAGCGTCATGCTACGCCTCAAACATGAGTTAATCGATGGCTACGTCGCCCCTCCGCTGGAGACCAGGGCCGGCTTTGACTAGACTTAACTAACGCCTTTGAAAACGTCCGCCACGAAACTACACAGGCCAATTATACTAAATTCGGCGTTGTCAACATGCCTATAATTACATAAAAAAACTTCTTTCCGGACGTACTTCTAGGTTTGTAGCTGTCGGTTTGGAATCAGACATGATTACGGAGGACCGTAGGGGCAATTCCCACGACTCCGTTGTGTACACTTTCTTGTTCAAGGGGGTCATCATTGAATATCCACAGCTGCTGAACCTCTTGCCAAGACTACAACTTATTTTCCATGCCGATGGTATTACGCTAAGAATGTATGCTGGTAGGGATGGCGATATTCAAGAAACGCTCCCAGAAATGTTGACATCGTTCATTCCTACGTAACCCATCTAGGAATTGCGCGTTATCCTCAAAAGTAAGAACCCCTTTTCTACCTACCTTCATTTCTATGGTGAAGACGTCCTCAAACTACCTCCGACATTGAGCTGCAGGTATGAGGCCACACCACAGCTCGAGTATCGTGCCTCCCTGTATTGGGCCTTTGAATGCTAACTGATGGCTCCAGCTCAGAAACAATTAAAGGACTACACCTGAGCGCTACAAAATTAAGGCAGTTATCTCGCATAGCGAATAGGTATCAAGGTGTCAAATAAGTAAATCTCGTATGGTGTGTGCAAGAATTTATTATCAACAGAATCACTGGAAGTTCCGGCGTATCTCGCTTTTATAGGCGCTGACCGAATAAGCTTGACTGCATTATTCGGAAGGCTTGCAAACCGGCGGTTGGCATTTTCATAGCTGCATGCCCGCACCATTCCGTAGATAAGTATTTATAAAATCTTTTAAGAGCCTCTTGAGGCGCACGAACTTGCGCAACTGCTACGGCTAGCCAGTGGTGCACCACGGCGCACAATCCACCGACAGCTTCACATCTCGTACACCTACAAACATGGTAAACGTTTATGCTTACTGACAGTCAGCCGGCCCACATCCGTGTCTCTCGGCATCATCGAAATGTGCACTAGTCATAGCAAAGGTTCCAGTAGATCAGCAGGGTAATTCTACTGCCTCTGGGTCAGTCGGTACAGTTTCCCCATAGACGGAGGAGGAAGCAGCCATTGCGCTTCCCGCATCCTCCACACCCGCAAAAAAGATTTCACCAAAAACCATCGTTAGAAGCCTTGCAAAGAATACAAGTTCATCCCAAAGTTTAGCGCCTTATTCAACTCTTTGCTGCGTCCAAACTCCGCGGAGACCTCCGTATTTATGTTTGTCCTTGCCATGTAACGAGCATGCTCACGAGGAGGTCTGAGGTTTCAGCTACGGGAGCCGCCTCCAACTCTATTACAGTGTCTCTAAAGGGGGGCAGGGACCCGCTTGCGACATATAGGGACATAACCGCTCATTATTGCAAGACGCCTGAAATACCTTGTGGTGTAACTCTCCGTCAGTCAGTGGCAATTTGTAGCGTTCTGACTCTTGCAGTCCAACACCTTTCATAACCCTGTCGCCTTCAGCTGCCTGTACCCAATCCTCTCCAAAGAGCAATGAAGATGATGCTCAGAACGAGCTGACCTGCTTCACATCGTAGGGGTCTGTCCCCAGAAACAACATACATGACAAGCAAATTTGAGAAGAAATATACAGAAATAGGAGGCCGTGCGTATCAGCTCCAACCAGGAGACTCAAAACAGCCTTGTACAACTGGAAGAATATGCCGCTAGGCATCACGAGCTCCTAATCGCCATCTGACGGGAAAGAATTGCCGAAAACTCCCCTCCGGAGATTTCCCTTCCCCGGTTTGGGTGAAGTTTTGTCATTATCATCCTAACTTCCGCAGATGATGCAGTGGCTGGCCCTTTGGCTGCACCCGGGCTAGTTGAATTCAAACATACGCTGTAACATGTGGGTTATGATGAAGGGTTGGAGGGGTCTAATGAGGGTGTGAGCTCTCCGCTCTATCAGGATGGCTTTGCAGCCACAGCATGTCAAGGGCGTACTCATGGTGCCCAAGCCCGGGACATAAAACGATATGACGAGGTGTTCCTTGGAACCGATAACTATTCCTCGACCGCATTGCTTACCCCGAAGCGAGGAGAAGGTGTCGAGAGAGATGTACCGCCGAAAGGTTGCTCAGCGAAGACTTCTCAAATAAATCGAAAACTTACTTCAACCGAAGTGCCAATTCTGTAGCAAACCAAAAACATAACGATCTCTGTTTAATTAGTGAGGATCCAGCCTTGCCCCGACCGAATAAATAATATCTGTGGGATGCTGCATGCCCGGGATTCCGGAACCTTGATTGATGGCCAACAGCATTATACCGTGGAATCTTCAGAGAATCGTGTAGCTATTGATTCACTTGAATGATAATTTTACGGTGAAAATAGAGGCGTCTTAGTGTACCCATTTCGCGAAACTAAAGACAGAAGGCAACATTTCCGAGAAAGTGATTCAGCAGTACAAGCGAGCGCAAAAGCCACAAGGATAAGACCGGCTTTCATGTGGCACCATCGGCTTCAACGGAATCAGTGGCCACTGAAATAGTTAGTAGTTTAGCCAAAGGAACTCCAACTATGATTGTATCCGCAGCCTTAACACTGCCGTTTGCCTCCTATGAGTGGCCACTTTGTGGAGACGACCCTCAAGGTACGTCCGACAACTGTGCACCCTTCGCTCGGAACTGAAAACACCATGACGCCGGAAACGACACTTCAGGAATTAAACGCAGGCCTTAAAGAGTCCCAGATATATACTTCGTCCACATCAGCATCGGTAGCAAATATCGTGGATTGTTGGTGTGAGCGACATTTACCTCTCTGAATTTACTGAATATAGCCTCGGGTGTAGGTATCGGTCGTGAGTAATCCTGTAAAGCCTATATAAAAATACCTGCATGAGGGGAGGATGCGGGCTATATGAAGATGAGTTAAGCAAAGGAATGAGTCGAGACATTTTAAAGGACGATAATAGAAAGCCACCATTATAAGAAAGTTCCGTCAGTGTTTACGATGGCAACTGCAATGACGAGCATGTGTACGACATAACAAGTATACAGAATTTACTCACCGATATCAGCAGCAAATCGTCGAGATATAATGGCAGCCGCTCTCACGCCACGCAATGTTCCTTCTGCTAAGAAAGAGACAGCCAAAAGGGGGTGGCTAAACCACAAGGATTGCTGGTCCACAATGCTCAAACTGCTTGAAATTGCTGCTTGTAGAGAAAAGGCTCACTTGGCGACAGGAAGTTTTCACAACAGTTTGAGGAGCACAGCAAAGATCTACACTTGTTCCTCTATGTTAACCATGCCAGAGAAACATACTGCCAGCAGCATGGTGACACCATCATTAACCAGACAAATAAAGGTACCCGGAAACAGACGTTACATAGGGAACGTCGTACCGCGACTGTCCACACTGAACAAGATGTAGACATTGAAGTTTGCAACCAGCATTGAAGATATACATGGAAGACCTTAATAAAACAACATATCAATTCAGCCCGCGCTCTGGACTGCACGAAAATATATGCCTGCGAATCATCACCGGACCATGTTGTTAAGAAGAAACACAGATCGAGAGTCGAAACACTGGCCACATCTACAAGATAAAGAAGACCAAAATCTGAACAAAATGATCAATAGACACTGCCTGCACCCGGATGCTCAATATTCGCTAAGTTTCGCTCATAAGCTGTGCCTTCACGCAGGTAGTTTGTCCCGCTTACACGTATTCTTTTCGGGGGCGATTGTTGAAAAGTGGCAATAAAGACGGCAATACATTTGGTATTTAGATAAACAGAAACGCACGGAGAAACAGGCGACTACTGAAGGCGTGAAGATTGCTACTCACATCATTGTTCTACGTAAATTATATGAATGTATTGGATTTCTTCTGACGACGCCCTCCTTCCGTGCTCTTACTGGGAGTTCTTCAACACGCGGCTCTTCCATTCACCACCGGTAATTTCAGTGCTCATGTGAAGACAACTTTATAATCAGTTACCTTAGTTGAGAACATGTGCTTCTTTCATCAGCACATCCCCATCAATTCCACATGTAATGCCATTCGCAACTTCATTGCTTGCGTAACTGACTGGTGTATATTTCCCAACAACCTAAAACAAATACAAGAGTCTCGTGTTCTAAAAACCGTAATAAGCTCTAGGACGAACGACCCTTGCTTTACCCATGATTTGAAACGGCTTTTGAACAGGAAAAAGGGCCAAAAGAAAGTCAACTCGAAAAAACGATCCTGATGACTGGCAAAATTCCAGATTTTTACTCTACTGATTAAACAATACATGATGTGGAAAATAAGTAATTTAATGTTACACTCCAAGTATTTTAAAAACTGACCCAAGCAAATCATGGAATATTATAAACCCGAAGAAAAAAACACGGTATACGTCCTAACCAATGCAACCGGGGATAATTATCTTCATGAGAATGTGACGAAGGATTTACAGAGACTTTGCGCAAGTGTTTCCTATCGAGCTGCCTTTACCTTACTCTTTAAGCTGTCGCAACAAAGCATAGCTTCTAGTTTTACGCCTATTGTAATTACAGCTGAAGGAGTAGCATCAGCCACATTGCGTCCAGGACACAGCCCCAGACCTGATGGTATAACAGCGAAGCTCTTAAAAGCAACTTCTCCTTACTCAGGTTACCTGCTTTCGTTGTTGCTTCAGCAAACCCTACATTCAGGTTGCTTGCCAGACGATTGAAAATTCGGCCATACCCTACCATTTTTTAAATCTGGCGACAGGTCTCATCCTCCTAACTGAAGGCGTATTTCGCTTACTTCAGTCAGCTGCAAGTTGCTAGAACATATTTTATTCACGCATGTTGTAACCGACCTCAACAAGAATAACTTCTTTGATAGCAATTAACACGAATTTAGGAAACATTTTTTGTGTCAGACTAAACTATTTCAGCTGGTCATTGATCTCCACGTTTCGCAGCATAGGTTGCTTTGTACCGATGTCATTTTTGTGGAGTTGTCTGAAGCATTTCCCCGGGTTCCACATCAGCGCGTAATGCTTGAACTTTGTAACCTTATTCTGGATAACAAAACAACCGACTGTATTCAGAGTCAGTTTTTTAACGAACAGCTGGCAACCTGTATTTATACACGACCACGTTTCTAACCCTCTGGGTGTCTCACCAGGACTCTCCCAAGGGTTCGCACTAGCACCTTGACAATTTCTAATTTTTATAAACGACCTGACATGTTATTTGTCCTCTATAATTCGTATTTTTGCCGACAACTGGGTAATATATACAAAAAAGTAACTCCCGATGACGTTTCTACGCTCAAGCATGATTTATTTACTCTCACTGAATGGTGCGAAATATCGCTCATGAAAATAAATGTGCAAAAAAAACTAACCATGTGCGATTTTATTCAATGACAAGATCAGAAACATATAAAAACTAAATAGGTAAAGCCAAAATTGAATCAGTCTCATCCTTGAAATATCTTGGAGTTACATTCACATCCGATTTAGGCTGGGCCCCCATATAGAAAAAATCACATCAAAGTTGTGTAGAAAGCTCGGCCTGCTCAAGCGTCGCCTTTATTTAGCTAATTCAGATACACGGCTTTACGCGTATAATACGCTTATCCGCCCTTAACAAGCATACGCGCAAATTATCTGGTATCCTCGTCAAATGTGTCTCACTATCATGCTTGAATCCGTACAGAACAAGGCCCCGCGCTTCCTTCTGTCATCATATTCAAGATAACAGAGTGTATCTGCCTTGAAGGACGAACCTAATCTTCTCCTTCCATCCCAACACCGGCAGTTTTCATGATGAACTTTCTTCCATACCCTGTACCATCATTCATGCCATTCGCTCGCAAATATATCCTCCCGGCACCTTATGCGTCCGTACGCACCGACCACGCTCACAAAGTTAGCCAAATTTTAGCCAGAACAAACAAATATCAGAACTCACCCCTTGTACTGGCAGTCAAAGAATGAAATTCTTTACCTAGCAGCCTAGTGGTCCTAACAGGCGCCTCTGCTTTTAAAACCGCACTATAGGCTTTTTCAGCGATTCACAATACTCTGCAACATGTCTTCATCATTCTCATTTTTTCTAGCCTGTATATTTGTATTCCTCCTTTTAAAATACCAGATTTTCTGTCACTTTTGCTCATTTTTATAAACGTTTAACCCTGTACTTTACCGTTGTATTGTATACGTTTTGGGAATTTATTACATTGTAGTGTCACTTTTGTTGTGTTGATTTTTTCTTGTTGCAATATTGTATGTTGCGTTAGCTTTTAACTTATTCACGCCTATGTAATGACCACTTGGGCCCTTAGGGTACCTAAAAGTAAATAAATGAAAAATATACCATATCGGAAGCATCTGTTGTCATTTTCTATGTAATGACACGCTAAGTCAGCCTTTGGCGAGGGTTTAATTTATTTATTATTCGCTACTGCCCGCACGTTTCGTCTTTTCATTTATTCTGAGGGATTTCTGGTATAAAATGGAAACATCATTATTCTCTTTCGCTTCTGTGTTACAGATTCAGATATGCTAACACCGCGTTAATTGAATTTCGCGCTGATGCTTTTGTTGCCACTATGTACGCAATCACCCGTTACTCATTGCTAATAGTTGCCTTCAGGTGTTAATATACCAATTACCTGTACAGGAGTGGTATGGGATGTTGCTCTTTCTCACAGTCACTGCAGCGTTAAGGAATTCAGTTTTAGGCCTGTAGTACTGCTACAAATCTTTCTCATATTATCTGCCTAAAAGGGGGAGACAACGGTGGATTACCCCTTTACTTGAGAAGAGATTTTCACAAAAACAACACTGTGCGGACGTCATTTGAGGTGCACATTTGTTACTCTATAGGAGAAAGAAAGCCTTCTAATTTCTACATCATGAACAAAAAACTGTTTCAAAAGCTTGATACAAAGAACAAACAGCTAAATATGTATCTACTGATCTAACCGAAAGTTTTTTTCGTCTTCTCGTCGGTCAATTCAACTCTATAAAGGGTCTCACAAACTGACCCTCCAGCTGGACTACTGCCGCGAACTAAGCATTGGGTTTGTTTGTTTATGTTTTGGGTTTCATCATCATCATCACCAGCCTATCTACGCCCACTGCAGGGCGAAGGCCTCTCCCATTATTCTCCAATTACCTCGGTCCTGAGCCAACTGTGACCAATTTATTCCCGCAAACTTCTTGATCTCATCTGCCCATCTAACTTTCTGCCGTCCCCTGCAGCGCTTGCCTTCTCTAGGGATCCACTCTGTTACCCTTAATGACCAGCGGTTATCTTGCCTTCGCATTACATGCCCTGCCCACGTCCATTTCTTCTTCTTAATTTCTACTAATATGTCTTTAACACCAGTTTGCTCCCTGACCCACTCCGCTCTCTTCTTGTCCCTTACTGTTACACCTATCATTTTCCGCTCCATTGCCCGCTGAGTCGTTCTCAATTTAAGTTGAACCCTCTTAGTGAGCCTCCAAGTTTCTGCCCCGTAGGTGAGTACCGGTAAGATGCAGCTGTCATACACTTTCTTTTTCAGCGACAATGGTAGGCTGCTTTTCGTTATCTGAGAATGTCTGCCATATGCACCCCACCCCATTCTGACCCTTCTAATTATCTCTGCCTCACGGTTGGGATTTAGGGTCACAACTTGGCCTAAGTAGATATATTCGCTTACCACTTCCACTGCCTCGCCACCTATCTCAAACTGCTGTGCTGTCCCGAGGTTATTGATCATTACTTTAGTTTTCTGCATATTAATTTTCAGGCCCACGGTTCTACTCTGTTCGCCCAGTTCGGAAAGCATGCTTTGCAATTCGTCACCCGAGTTACTTAGCAAGGCAACGTCATCAGCAAATCTGAGGTTACTGAGGTATTCTCCATTAACCCTTACTCCCACCTGTTCCCAATCCAACGTTCTGAATACTTCTTGTAAGCATGCTGTGAATAACATTGGAGAGATTGTGTCTCCTTGTCTAACACCCTTCCTTATAGGTAATTTACTGCTCTCCCTATGGAGGATGATGGTAGCTGTAGACCCATTGTAGATATCCTCTAGTATTCTGCCCGGCAACGCCCGGCTATGTTATCTTTGTCCCAGGCGAAGCACGTGTCCCATTCTTTATTTTTATGCCGGACGGGCAATCTCATTCTGATACGGAGAGAGTTTCGCCGTACGTCACTAGCCTCGAACAGGCTTCTCTGATATACAGTGTTGTAGATGCAAATCGACGGTTTGAGAAGCACTCGCGCCGAAAGAGAAAAGCCTGCAGAACAGACGCTGTGGCATTGAGATCGCAGACGCTCACTTGCGTACGTCACTCTGCCAACTCCTGCTTCACCGCCTGTGTAATTTTTGAGTTGTTAGGGAAGCACAAGTTTGCTCCAAAAACTTGTTTGCCTTGAAGACAACTGCGCCACCTTTGGCATCGTGACATCTTGTAAAGGTGCTCGGTACGCACCTTTACGCTCCTAACAACCTCTGGAAGGCGCGAAGCCAGCCCAATTTGAGTCAACCGTTGACAGCAAGGTCCTAAGCTACAGTTTCGACTGCTTCCGGATAAAGAGAAGAAAGACGACGTGAAAACCGCCACGATCAACGCAGGCACCATGACCAGTGCTACCAATCCTGCCCTCGTCCTTCCGCAACCCAGGGAGCCCCATCAATCCATGGGTCACCTTCTGAGCATCTTGAAGACTGGCTGGATCAAGTCGAACGGGTCAGGTTGTTTAACTGGTGGGACGCTGCGGAGACACTGAGGCAAGTGTTCTTCTACCCTAAACACTCAGCACGGCTCTGTTTCGAAAACCATGCCAGATCCCTTCAGTATTGGAACGATTTCAAAACGCAGGTTTTAGCGACGTTTACTGCGGTTGTCCGGAAAGAGCGGGCCGACGTACTGCTGCAGACGCGGACGCAACAACCTAATGAAAGCATTGTGTTCGTCCAGGAGATGAAGGGGCTTTTCATGCGGACTGACACTTGCATGGCAGAAGAAACAAAGTTACGCTTAATTATGCGTGATGTGACGGAGGAACAATTTGCTTAACTTGTCCGCAACCCGCCCAAAACCGTCGCCAAATTCGTGACCAAAGCTCGCACAATTGAGAAGGCCCTGGAAATGCGTGCTAAGCAGTATGGCCGCAACTTTCTTGGTGCGGCAAACGCGAACTACATCGACAGCATGCGGATTTCGGCAGACAGCCTACGCGAGACTATTCGCGCAGTAGTGAAGGAGGAGCGGCGAAAACTGTTCCCAGCGCCGCAGCAGCCCCAAGTCGCTTCCCTTACCCACGTCATTAGGGAAGAATTGCAGCGAGCCCTGGGAACATCAACCGCGGCAGAAGCACCCCGCGAGCCGCACGCCAGGACCTACGTGACTACTGCCCGTCGACTTCGCCCACCTGCACCAAATCATCATGAAGCTCCATACCGTCGTCACCTATCGCCGGCGCGACCACCTGTGGTGCAACCCCCCACCCCGAGAAATACCGACATGTGGCGAACGCCTGATAATCGTCTGCTGTGCTGCCTATCCGGAGAGGCCGGCAACATCTACCGTTGCTGCCACTTCAAGAGGCTCGGTTTGCGAGGGTTCGCCATCGACGAAGTCCGCCCGTGATCCGGCCAGGGCCCATTGGAGATGAAAGAATACCTGACCAACACCAACCGTGGACCAGCCTGTTTCACCCGATCGCCGTCGCCCTACCCATACCAGTCGCCCAACCGCCGTAGCAATGCTGATTTTGCACGTCGAAGGTCGCCAAGCCCACGCGGGGAAACTAAAAGCAGCAACTTCTGGAGGTGAAGTTGACACACGGCGGAAAAATGAAAACCCTCCAACGACGAAACGACTCGCCAAAGACCACCATTCACGACATGCCCTAAGCCCGACCACCCGATATATCCCAGCCGTGACCCCCAAACACGACGACAACGACACGGCGCGACGTGAACCCGATTTTACCAAGCCTGCCAATGAGAAAACGACAAAAACCACGACGCGTACTTCCCAACCGTCAAGACGCACAACCTGAGATACGACACCCCGACGCACCCGGAGCTCAAGGAAGGCGGCGCCCAACGTCCAGTTGTCCATCGACGGCTTTGATGGAGTCACCCTCATAGACACCGGAGCGGACTACTTGGTGATGAGCGGATCATTCGCATCTAAGCTGAAGAGAGATACGACCAAATGGGATGGTCCGGAAATACGCAACCCAGGAGGCCAACTCGTAACGCCAACTAGAACATGCACATCCCTGGTCACCATAGACGGCACGACATACCCTGCTGCGTTTGTCATTTTACCTAACTTCTGCCGCGACGTATTTCACGGAGTGGACTTTTTGACGGACAACGGCGTAATAAATGATCTGCAGATCAAGTCGATAACTTTTCCTCGACGCTGCCACTGAACCCCGAACACCATGCTGCTGCAAAAATCGCCGACGGCCACGTCACCTTGCCACGCTTTCGCAAGCTTGATGATCGCCATCTACATTGAGGATGCTGCTCCTGACATCGACGCTAGAATAGAGAGTGATCACAGGTTGCTTCTCAACCGCGGTGCCTCCGTCGCAAGAGGAATTGAACATTTAAAGAATGCGCGTCCCACGTTTTGGTTACCAATATCACCGAGGAGTACCAGCATCTAAACAAGGGCGCTGCAATTGCGTTCCTCTAAGAAACGCAAGATGCAAGTCAAGTGATCGCGGTCGCCAACATTGAAGGCGCACGCGCAGATTCTTCCAAGCTGCCGGATCCTTCCGACGTGAACCCGGCGGTGCCGCAAGAAAACCGGGACAGATTGCTGTATTTGCTGCGTCACTAAAGCACGTGTTTTTCGTCGAACTCAAAACTACGTCAGTAAACTCTAGCGAAACACCGAATTATAACCGAAGATGGAGCCCCGACCTACCCGACAGCAACCGTACCGCGTCTCTTCACGCGAGCGGGACGCAATCCGGACACATGTCGACGACACACTAAGCGACCGCATTATACAACCTTCGCCAAGCCCCGGGGTTGCGGCGGTCGTACACGTTAACAAAAATGAAGGTGCATTAGGTTCTGCGTGGGCTACCGATGACTAAACAAAATCACCAAAAAGGACGTGTACTCCCTGCCGCGAATCGAAGCCTACTCGACCACCTCCCCCTGGAATGTATTTCGCATCGATGGATTTGAAGACCACCTACTGGCAAATTGAAGTGAACGACCGAGACCAATAGAAGACTTCATTCTTAACCGCTGACGGCATATACGAGTTCAAGGTGATGCCATTCGAGCTGTGCATGGCACCAGCAACACAAAGAAGAGCTGGCCTGAAGTAGCACACCTGTCTCGTATACATCGACAACGTTGTCGTATTCGACGGAAATTTCGACGAACAATGTGATGAGCTCCAGGCAGGAAACCGGCGCAGAAAAGAAAGCAGCGGAAGGAGACGAGGACAATCACTCGCTAATGGGTATGCGCCTCCAGAGAAGAGGAAGACAGGGGAACGCGACCGGGCTCTTGGGAGGACGAGCGTTCGGGGTGCGCCTGCATCAGCTGCAAATACACGCATCGACGGCGCCCGTGCGTCCGCGCCGGGACATCATCAGGTTACCTCCTTGTCACCAGCGGGATCCGTTACTGCACCGGGCAACAGCGCCAGGATCCCTCTCGTGCCGTTGTTGCTGCGCCTGGTAGTCAGCGCGGAGCCATCGAGCCACTCGCGACTGATTCCCAACGGCCTGCACGAGTGAGACTGTTCTCGTTTTCTTTACGCTTGTGCGCTTTCTCCGGAATCGCCACCGAACTGCGGCAGGAAGAACTTAGTTTGCTTTCCTCTCAATTTGTGTTTCATTCTTTTATTTCTCACTTTTGTTCTTTTTTTCCGATCTCGTTCTGAATATCCCCGTGCTCCCGCTTCGTGTAACATACTGCAACTACGCCTCACCTTCGTGTTGTGGCCTCTGTTTTCATTGACTCCATGTGCACGCCTCGTGGTTCCCACCACCGAACCCTGAGTACATCACAAATGGCGTCCGCGACAGGACCTCCTCAATAACATCTCGAAGAGGTCACGAGGCTTGTCCAAGAGGCGTGGTGACAGAGGACCGGCATGGAGGTGGAAAAGTTAGTGGTCAGTGGAAAGGAGCTGGGACTCCGCAATGCTGAACTCAGCAGGATCGGTTGCGCGATCAACGGGCGGGAGAACAGGAAGCTCTGAAGGCCGCAGTAGAGCTGGAACACGCTAAGCAGGAGAGCCTGAGGCTCACCCTAAGGCTACAGGAAGGCGCGCAATACAGCCCACAAGCTGGTGGCTCCGTGGCAGCCCAACCTAACCCCGTGCCTGTCGTGTCGACGAGCCCGCATAACTTTATCCCCCCATTTGATGCGCGCAGAGACGACCGGGACGCATACTTCCTAAGGTTCGGGAGGGTCACTGCAGCTCAAAAATGGGCGAAGGATAAATGGGCCGTCGGCTTGAGCACATGCCTCACCGGAGACGCACTCTCCGTCGTCGGGAGGATGACGCCAGAAGATTCGCTGGATTGCCAAAAAGTTAATCTGGCGCTCCTTCAGCGGTTTCATTTTTCCCCTCAAGGGTATAATGACAAATTCCGCCAGGCCAAACCTGAGGACGGCAAAACAGGAACTCAGTTTGTTAGGCGACTCTCCGGTTATTTTGACCGATGGCTCGAAACATCTGGTGTTACCACGACGTTCAAAGCGTTACGCGACAAGATGATTGCGGAGCAATTTTCCAAGTGTTGCTCGCCTCAGCTGGCGATTTTCATTAAGGAAAGGGACTGCAAGTCGACCAAAGAAATGGCTTTAGCTTGCGATCGCTTCCTTGAAGCACAAGGTCCCACAAACTTGAGAAAGACCAGGGACGAAAGAAAACAGTCGCATGAAGAGCTTCCATACAAGAAAGGTCCTAACTGCTTTTTATGTGGGAAAACTGGACACTGCGCCCCAGACTGCAGGATCGCAGTACGAAATGTCCGCTGTGGGAACTGCGGAAAACAAGAGCATGGCGCAGGCCGCTGTCGCTCTAAGCCTCCGGATATAGAGCATGTGTCGGCTGGCGCTATCGGGACGTGTCGTCACGACAAACCGCAACAGCACCGCGGGAATAAAGGCGCATTGGCATTATCACGTTCCCAGGGTAAAACGCAACCGCAGCTCCAAACGAAAAGTGCTGCAATGCGTATGCCATTTGTAACCGGTGACACCTGCGGTCAACAAATTTCAGTTCTGAGAGACACCGGCAGCTACGCCGTCATCGTGCAACGAGAGCTTGTCCCTGATAGTTGCCTTACAGGCCAGGCATCAACTGTCCGTTTTGGGGACAATACCACAAAGAGACTTGAATAGGCTTCGATCCACGTGGATACACCATACTTCAGAGGAAAAGTCCTGGCCAAATGCATGGCTGATCCATGACCTCACACTTGGAAACGTACCAGGCGTTAGGGACTTCAACAATCCTACGCCTGCGTGGAAGCCGCAGACACCAAGACATCCAGCTACTCTAGTGTTGCTCGGTGGAGAAGCACATCCTTCTTCAGGCGAAGAGAACACCAGCCGCGTCCATCACAAAGTACACCATAAGGTACCAGCAAGCCCCATCATGTTCGCCGGCGTTACACGAAAACAGACGCGCCAACAGCAGCAGCTGGACAAGAGGCTAGAAAACTTCAGGAAGATAATATCTCCACAGTCCTCTGCCGATAAAGAGAGCCCCTGCAAGTTTGTTTGGCAAAAGGGGCTCCTGTAACATCGGTACTTCTTACCATCAGGCCGCCTCATTCAGCAACTTGAAATTCCCCATTATTTCAGACACGCGGTAATGAAGAAGGCTCATGAAGGAGTACCAGGTCATC
Source organism: Haemaphysalis longicornis (assembly GCF_048455015.1). Lineage (NCBI taxonomy): Eukaryota > Metazoa > Arthropoda > Arachnida > Ixodida > Ixodidae > Haemaphysalis > Haemaphysalis longicornis. The sequence goes on along the minus strand of NW_027526295.1, from coordinate 49,130,706 downwards.
ATCGCTTCTTAAAAACAACTAATAAAGTTCTCCGGGATTTTTATTGGCCAAACATCTACGCCAACGTCTGAAGATTTCTTAGGACCTGTCAGCCGTGTAAGACAGGAAATTCAGAAAGTGAAGTGGGCGTCGCTCTTATGAGAAAGCGCCTACCGTTAGCCTGTGTGTAACAGAAAGTTGATTTTCAAGCAGAACTACAAGCCCACAAGCCCACGATCAACATAAGCATATGCTCGGAGGTAAAAGTTTTCAACCTTGATTTGGCATCTCTGCAGTGAGGTGTGGTCGTCCCCAGACGATGCTTACAGCCAGTTCACGAAATCTGTTGACTGTGCAATCAGTGCTGTTATTTTAATTTCTGCACCACCTTTCGCCAACTGGTTTCTTCTGAAAGTGTGTGTGTGGCGTCCACCCAAGACACTTTCTAAGGCCGGGGGTTATATGATGAGCAAAAGGCAGGAAACCGGCGCAGAAAAGAAAGCAGTGGAAGGAGACGAGGACAATCACTCGCTAATGGGTATGCGCCTCCAGAGAAGAGGAATAGAGGGGGAACGCGATTGGGCTCTTGGGCGGACGAGCGTTAGGGGTGCGCCTACATCAGCTTCCAATACACCCATCAACGGCACCCGTGCGACCGCGCCGGGACATCGCCAGGTTACGTCCTTGTAACCAGCCAGATCTGTTACTGCACCGGGCAACAGCGCCGGGATCCCCCTCCTGCCATTCTTGCTGCGCCTGGCAGTCAGCGCGGAGCTATCGAGCCACTCGCGACCGAGTCACAACGGACTGCATGAGTGAGACTGTTCTGCTTTTTTTACGCTTGTGCGCGTTCTCCCGAATTGCCACCGAACTGGGACAGGAAGGACTTAGTTCGCTTTCCTCTCAATTTGTGTTTCATTTATTTATTTCTCAGTTTTATTCTTTTTTTCGATCCCGTTCTTAATATCCTCGTGCTCCCGCTCCATGTAATATATTGCAACTACGCTTCACCTTCGTGTTGTGGCCTATGTCGTCATGGACTCCGTGTGCACGTCTCGTGGGTCCCACCACCGAACCCTGAGATCATCACAAACACCTTGCAAGATTGGAGTCTGTACTCAAGGCTATTCGCGAGTCGGGGTTAACGCTGAATCCTGAAAAGTGCCGTTTCGTGTACGAGGAACTGAAGTTTTTGGGCCATGTCGCCAAAGCCGCAGGATTCCTGCGTGACCTGGCAAAAACTTTAGCTATAGCAGACTTCCCAAGATCCAAAGACAATTAGGGCGTGCGAAGATTTCTCGGACATTGCGCATACTGCCAGAGTTTCGTCGCCAACTTCGCACGCATTGTAGAGCCACTTACGAGCTTGACGAAGGATAGCACATCTTTCGCCGGAAAAAACGCTCAAGAAAAAGCATATTGCTAGCTGCGAAAGCGCCTGCAGAGCCCTCCATTGCCCGCTCATTTCGACCAAAACGCCGAAACGGAAATGCACACGGGCACCAGTAAAGTAGGCTTGCGAGCCGATCTAGTCCAAAACCAAAGCAGTTGCCAGAAGGTATTCGGCTATGCCAGTCGTGGTCTGTCGAAGAACAAGAAACACTACTCAGCGCCTGAAAAAGAGTGCCACGCTATTATATGGGCGATTTCAGAATTGCGCCCATATGTGTATGGTAGACCATTCAAGGTTTTGAAGGACCACCATGCGCTGTGTTGGCTTGCCAATTTGAAGCACCCCTCATGCCGTCTTGGGCGGCGGAGCTTGTGACTGCAAGAGTTCGATCTTACCATAGTTTCTTAATCCGGCAGGAACCACTCCTACGCCGACTGCCTGTCCCGCGCTACCGTCGACCCACCACTGCAAGACTCCGATGAAGAAAACGCGTTTTTTGGAGTCGTCATCAAGAGAGACCATGCCGCCCAGCAGCGTGCCGTTCCCGACCTAACCATCATGATCGACTACCTCGAAGGACGCAACGTGAACGTGAGTAAAGCTTTAAACGCAACTTACCAGCATTCAGCCTGAAAAACTCCGTCCCCGTTAAGAAGAATTTCAGCCCCTGAACGAGAAGGAATTACCTCCTTGTCATCCTCGTGGACGTTCGTGTCGAAATTGTTGAAGTGTGCCACGACGACCTGTACCACGACGGCACAGCTCGTACTATAAAAAAAAATCAAGGCGAGGTACTACTGGCCCCGCCTTACCTCTGACATTACCCACTACTGCCGGAGCTGGCGTGACTGCCGGCGACGAAAAACGCCGCCGACGAGACCTGCCGGATTACTGCAGCCGACCTCCTATGCCAGTTCCCTACGTCACGATTTAAAAACCAAGGGATTGACGTAGCGACAGACTACATGACGTGCTACTTCTAGTGCAGCCCAGGGGGACTGCACTAGAAGTCGCCAAGTTCTCAATAAACCAAGTTGCGCTGCGACGTGGAGTACCTGAAGTCGTAATCACGGACTGCGGAACAGCCTTCACCGTGGAGCTGATGCAAGGAGTTTTATGCTACAGGAACCCAGATCACCGAAGAACGACGGGTACCATCGCCAAACCGAACAGAATAACAGAACGTCTGAACAAGACGATCGCGGATATGCTGTCTATATACGTTGACGTTGAACATAAGATTTGGGACAAAGTCCTCCCGTATGTCACGTTCGCGTTCAACACGGGTACCCAGGAAACTATGCCGATGACACCATTCGAGCTTGTCCACGGAAAACGGCCGACTACAAATGCTCGACGCCATGCTCCCGCACGTAGACAACGACGACCTGAACGTCGACGTCCAAGGATACCTTTAGCGTGCCGAATAGGCCCGCCAGCTCGCTCGAGTTCGTACAACGGAGCAGTAGCTCGTGCGTGCCGGATGCTACAATCTCCAACGCCGAGACGCCGAGTGCCACCCTGGTTATCGTGTGTTGGTTTGGACACCCATCCGACGACGCGGACACAGGGAGAAGCTTGTCCGATGGTATTTAAGTGCCTACCGGATTATACGGCGTGTTAGTGAACTTTCCTACGAGGTGGTCCCCGATGGTGAGTCCGGCACATCACGACGATGCACGCGGCCCGAAATTGTGCACGTGGTTCTCCTCAAACCTTACTGCGCAAGATGATGGACCTTTTTTTGTTGTTCATGTTTGCACGGACTAGTTTTATTTTAGCATGTGCTCGATGTACTGCTAAAGGGGGAGTAATGCCGCGAACTTGGCATTGGGTTTTTTGTTTATGTTTTGTGCTTATTTGCCGGCCGCGCCTGGCTATGTTATCATTGACTCAAGCGAAATGCATGTTCCATTTTTTATTTTTATGCCACACGGAATATCTCATTCTGATTCAGAGAGCCTTTCGCCTTAACGTCACTAGCCTCGAACAATCTTTGATCTACAATGTTCTAGATGTAAATCGACGGTTCTAGAAATACTCGCGCCGACAGATAAAAGCCTACAGAGCAGACGCCGTGGCCTACCGATCGCTGACGCTAGCTTGCAGGCGTCACTCTGCTGACTGCTGCTTTGCCGCGTGTGTGTTTATTGAGTTTTTAGGGGAGCACAATTTTGCTCCAATAAATTTGTGTTACTTGAACACAGCTGCGTCGTCTTTGGCATCATGACACTAGTATGATCCCACAGATATTGCCTGCTAGGAGTTCCTACACGTGCATTTATGTAATAAAACATGTCTTACGTTTTTAAAAACACACAAATTACAAATGTAGGAAATGGCGAACAAAATCTTTTTGCCTTGGTTCGAATTTAGGAAGTGATGACTTTGTCTAATGGTTACTGTTTCCAGAGCTTTGGGTGGCGTCATGAGCAAGGCCTCTCCTTGAACCCTTCGATCATCCTGAGTGGAATCGGAAGTGTTCCCTCATGGCGCACGCAACTACTTAAAGACAAATCAGTGGTTTAATTTACTTGCTTCTTTAGAGATGTTCGAAGAAACATTAGGTCGTCGGAGCTGGGGTTTACCCTTTTGCACACTTGCTTCCAATAGAACAAATCCAATTTTTCAAAGTCAGAAGACCGGATGTTCGAGATAAGTAGTCGCTTTCAGCGAGCGCTCCACTTTGTGTTTAAAATACCCGGTGAAAAGCCTCCAGCGTAGATTCAAATTTTTCAACGGAAACGTAAAAAATGGATTTTATGTTGCCCATTCGGGCAGTTGCACAGCATTTTCAACGCTCAATTTGGTAGGCGAGGGCTATATCCACCTGTCTGGTCTACCAGCGACATTGTGCTTTAGTTAAACACCCTTTTTATTGGCAGCTTTACCGCCTTGCCTCTATTCACCTTTCGAGGCAGTCTAAAAAGGTGAACGTACTCGACTCCACTCATACAATTTTTATTGCACCGGTATGAAAGAATGAAGTGCTGGACAACCTGGGGGCAAATTTCTTCTTGTCCATTTCTGAAACTAGTAATGCTGTAATGTCCAAAATGGCGTCAGATGAGTCGTAGCCTGGTTTGCTTTTTCACCAAGTATATTATTCTCCCACCTCCAAAAAAGTACGTGGAGAAGATTTTGAAAATTCCAATGAAACAGCTGTTAGGAGTATTTGCCAAATAATTGACAAGTGTAGCATAAGTTATGAATGATTTCTTGAAACAGCCAGCGCACATTGACCTTCAGACTTCGTGTTTGTTCGTATACTTCTAGGGAAGTACACGAACAAACAATGAGGTTTCAGGGATCACCGCTTGAAGTTAGGGTGTTTTAATGAACATCATTATGGCCAGCTCAAGGTAGCTAATAAACAAGAAATCAAGAACCCAAGCAAGTGGAGGCGACTAGTAAATCTGAATGAAAATAGAGATAGCAGCGGATGAATAAATACAACTAACAATGGCGTATTTTACGATGCCATTTTTGTACAATTCCCAAAAACCATTGAATACATGCGGCACCAACTTACTTGTCTCATCCTGAAACATCATAGCAGCTATTGCCAAGGTAATCACTGAGGCCAGACCAACGGCAACGGCGGATAGTAAGAACAGCACTGTGCAACGTTTCCAACCACTTTCTCTGCAAAGGGAGAAATAAACACCCAAAAGTTGTAAGCGACGGTTTCAGTTAAACGGAACGCCGCCAAACTTTGTTATTGAAAATTTGGGCGCTTCATACGTACCCTTCGGCTGCTATACGAAAACGCGAAATCGCGGCGAGCAGTACCAGGATGAACACAAACGCGAGGGAATGGTACAAACGTTGTATTTTAAAAAGCATATAATCACAAAATGAGTAAAACCACTGTTTTGGCTTTGCAGAAAGAGAACAAGAGATTGGTAACTTCTTGTTGAATATGCCATAAAAAATTAAAGTTTCGCCTATGTAAACGATTTGGTGTTCTATTGTGCCCCGACACATTTCCGGTATGTAACGATGGTTTATCTACTTAGGACATAAAGCCTAAGGGAAACCTTTATTTCCTCCGCTGCGTTGTATCATGCTGACGCAAGCAATAACGTATGCAGGACACTTGCCTAACCTAGGGGTAGTATGTTGACCAGGGTTGCCGCTACGTGACAGAAGCCCCTTTTGTCACGTTGGCTATGGTTAGGCTTCCTAGATTCCGCAGCGATACTACTGAAAGACCTGTGATTGCACTTTGTTTGCTTTGAACCAGAGTGTTCCCTCGTCATTTTTGTTACGGTTGGTAGTAATCGTTGCGTGAAACATCAGCTGATAATCATCATAAAAAGCCTATTTTGGTCATCTGCAAGACTTAGACCTCCCCCTTTACCTCCATCCGCTTCTGTCGCACGCTACCCGGGTCAATTCTACGCCTCCGAGTTTTCTTAATTTGTTTCTCCATCAAGATAATGTCCTTCCCATTCTTCCAGTCCCGCCTCTCCGTGTCCATTCTGTTGCACTTGCTGTCCGCCTGTTGGCAGTTCCTCGTGGGACATGGCCAGCCCAAGTGTATTTATTTTTCCTAAATTGAGCTATATTATATTCTATTCGAGTTTGCTCAATATTCCAGGTTGCTTGTATTCTGTCCCTACTCATTACTCGTAACATTATTCGCTCCATGACTCGTTGGGCGGATCCAAGCTCGCTTTCTACTTGCTTAGTACCGCGCCAAGTTTCCCCTCCGTATATAGGCTGCCCTTTATGCCAATAGGTATTCTCTTGGTAAGCAGCTTGTGTGCAACTGACTAAAGGCTGATTGGTCACTAGTTCTTAAAATCTTTGTTATCTCAATTTTGCTGAATAAAATCTGTGTTGGCATTTTTTCGGGCTTTTCCCGAAACCTACTGAGAATACTGTGGCAAATTGCTCTAGTGTTACGCCTAACCTTCCTGTAGAAGGTCTATGGTTATCCCCTGAAGCTTTTCCTCTTTTCATGCCCTTGATAGCCTTTTGCATTTTGTCTTTAGTAAATGGCGGAACGTCGTAAGCTAAGCTTGTAGGATCAGTAGGTTCCCCTGATCCAGCGTCGCTGGCGTATAGACCAGGACTTCTCTATGTCGATTTCATGCTCATGATCTTCATTTTTGGGAATATTTTCTCTGGAAATACAACCGGAGTATCTCCTCCACTTTTGCGAGTTGCCCATTGAAAAATTTACCAATGATGTTTCTCCTATCCTGACTATACGCCTTCCTAGAAACGATCTACGGCCCCATCCTTGTAACTTACTGTTGGTATAATCTATAACTTGCATCGCCCATTAACCGTAATCAAAACGACTCCGAATATTTCGCTAATCCTGAGTAATTCTTCCACGTTCCGTGCTATCTCCCTTCGGACCAAAAATTCTACCCTGTGCTCTTCGTTTTCGTTACGTCCACGATAGTGCTGAACATGTCCGTTTGTCAGTTCTATGAAGCCTTCTCCTGTTCTTCAAACCTCACTTTTCCCAAACACATCCCATTTAACGTCCAGGAGTGTTAATAGTACAGTCAAGCTTCCCTTGTTACAGTCAAGCTTCCCTTGTTCCTGTGTTGAGTGTCGCGCAAGTTCAAGTGCCAGAGGCGGGTTCGTCGGGACCTTGAGATTCTTAGCAGCCTCTACTGTTTAAGCTCGCCTGACGGCAGGTGTTGTCGGGTGTTTTACTGCTGCTTGCGACTGAAGGCTGATATTTGGTTTGGTAAATCATGAAGGGCTTGGACCAGCTACTACACCAGTGGTGGCAAGCTATGACTAGGGTAACAGGGCCACGTATGTGGCCATGCCCCTTATATAAGTGGGCTGCTGTCGTGTCAGACAAGCCCTCTGCACCCGAATACTGTGTTTGACTGTATTTTACTTTCTAATAATATATACGAACGAGGAAGTAGTACGCAGGACACTCGCTAGTTTAGCGAGGGTCCTGTGTACTTCTTCCTCGTCTGTGTTTATTTTTTGCTAGTAAAATGCAGTCAGATATCCAACTAGCCCACCTTAATGCCTTAATGGAAGACTGCGTTATTCTTTTATTTTTAATTTTGCTGCAAACCAGAAATTTGGCCCTAGCTGGAGCGGGGACTTCCAATACGTACAATATAACAAAAATAAACAACAGAAACCTAGACAATGGGAAGACGAGGGCAATGTTCACCCATCAAAATTTACATCTTCAGATTCGCGCTCTTTCAATAAAACGGCGTGTTCAAAAATATTTCGGCCGATATGCTAGGCCTTCGTTGGGGGCAAAGTGCCACACAACAAGCCTCTTTTTTTACACAACCTTTCACAGCTTCTGTATACCACAAATCTACCACTGCTTTAAGAAATTCTCCACCAAATACCACCCGCAAATAGCTGGTTCAGCAATCCTGTCATCTCTGTTTAATTTTGGCGGCATCGGACAACCGCCACGAGCTGCCCAAAATAGGTCATTGGTTTAGTTCGGGAAGTAACCCGCCAGTCGTGTGTGAGTTCTGTGTTTTCTTTGTTATCTAGCTTAACTGAGGAAAGTTCACGTAAAATGTCTCTCGCAATTACTCTATTGCGGAAATGTTCCGATTCGCAATTACTCTAATGCGGCAACGTTTCGAGTCAACAAAACTTGCATTTCTGCTTCATGAACATTTTAATGACGTTACAAGTTAAAATTATTTACAATGCGCATTTTGTAGGTCGCGTGCTTGAGTAGGGAGGCTACGCACACTGAACACATAACGGAGAAGGCAACGTGCAGTAGGATGCAAGTACACCAAATTGGTTTTCCACTCTCCCCTTAGTGTATTTCACTCAGTCTGTCGACACAAGTAGAAAAGCTAGACAGGGTAACCAAACAATGGTTGGGGCATTCCCAAGGTATTCCATTGTACATGAGCGTAAGGAAGAATACTGAGGCCCAGACAACGAAAGCTTCCTGTTTTCTTAAGGCTGTGAGTTAACTGTACAGCACGAGGTTGTACACATCTCCTGCAATTAGACTAAGACGACTGCCTATCTCGAGACCCCTTCGGACCCACCACCACAAGAATCCGATGAAACAGCGCTTTATTCGGCCTCGTGACGGATAGCGACGCAGCCGCCCAGTAGCATGCGGATCTCGAGTTACGCGTCATGATCGACTACCTCAAAGGACGCAACGTCAGCACGCTAAAGATTTTCAAGAGCAGGTTACCTGAATTCACCTCAAAAACTCCGTCCCCGGGAAGAAAACTTCAACCCACGAAAGACAACAAATATTCTTCTTACCGGCCCCGCCCCGAAGAGTTTAGGGATCAACTTTTGCAATCGTCTCACGACGACCCGTCTTCGCGACATCTCAGCCCGCACTGTTCGATACCTCAAGGCACACTACTATTGGCCCGCCTCACACCTGATCTACCTATAACGTACGGATCTGCCCCGACAGGCAGTGACAAAAACGCCACCTACGAGACCCGCTCGACTTTTACAGCCGATCGCCGTCCCATCGTGGCCCTTCCAGCAGATCAGCATTGACATTTTTGGTTGGCTCCCTACGTCACAATCCGAAAACAAGTGGATATCGTAGAGACCAACTGCATGACGTGCTCAGCAAACAGCGCCGCTCTCCCAAGGGAGACTGCATAAAAAGCTGTAAAGTTCTTTATCGGTGAAGTTGTTCTGTGACTTGGGCACCTGAAGTACAAATTAGGGATGACGGAAGGGCATTCACTCGGGAGCTTCTGCGTTACAGCAACATTGATCAACAGAATACGATGGCGCATCACCCTCACATGAATGGACTAACCGAAAGACTAAACCAGACAACGGCCGATATGCTATGTACGTCGACGTTCAGCATAAAACATGGTACGAAATACTCCGTAATGTTAAGCTCGCGAACAATACAGCTGTGCAAGAAATTACGTGGGTGACCCAATTTGAGCTGGTTTATGGTGGACAGCCGACGTTGATGCCTAATGCCATGATACCTCACGTAGAAAAGGACGACTGCAACGGGAACGTCCAAGGATACGTGCATCGTGCGGAGCAAGCCAACCACTTTGCTCGCGTAAGTACTACAAGCCAGCAGCTGGCAGTTGCCCGGAGCTACAACCTTTTTGTTCGACACGACGAGTATCTCCCAGGTAATCGAGTGTGGACTTGGACTCCCATTAGATGGCATAGACTGCGTAAGAAGATCCTTCTATGGTACTTAAGGCCCTACAGAATCCAACGAAGAGTTGGCCATCTTATCTACGAGGGTGCTCCGCCAGGGATTCCAGCACATCGCGAGAAGACACATGCTGCCCGAAGTCGTCCACGTGGTTCGCCTACAGCCTTAGAGCGCAATATAACAGACCTTTTGTGTTTATTTGGACTATTGTTTTATTTTAGCATCGGGTCGATGCACTCTTGGAGGGGGGTGAGTGCCGCGAATTTGTGTTATTTTACGACCAGGCTTACCGGGGCAGCATTATTTTTTTGCCAAGTTCAGCACGTGTTCCAATCATTCTTTTATGCACTGCTAGGGTTATTTAATATAATAGGGAACATGTTTTCGCCTGTCGTTACTCTACTAGAAAATTCCTTTGTGGTCGCCAGTTTTTTCGATAGAATTCAACTGTTTAGGAAACAATCCCGCAATCTCTGGATCTTATGCTCTGGAAGCAATCTCTGCTCGTCGAGCAGACGCCGCCACAGTCCATTTCCCGACACCAAACTGCGCACGTCACCTTGTTGGCTGCTGCTACGCTGCCCAGTGGCGTAGCCAAGGGGGGGTTTGGGGGGTTCAAACCCCCCCCCCCCCCCGAACATTTTACTGAGCCACACCCCCTCCTCACTTCGTAGTTTTCATGGAACCGTATTCGCCGCACAGCGCCGGGCAAAGTGCCTCCTTTTCACCAAATTGGCGAACTAGGCTCGTAGCAAGAGAAAATTATGAATTACGGCTATTTTCTTGCGACTTTTGGGGGACCCCGAAAACGAAAAAAAAGACTGGCAGCAAAGTGCTTCCTTCCGCAGCACGTTTCGCCCTCTAGCCCGACTAGTCCACTCGGTAGAAGCCTTGTTAAGATCGGCCAACACGGGCCTGGAAAAAATTATTCGCAAGCTCTCTACCGGGTGTGCGTGAATGAGTCAACTGAAGGCACGCGGCGTAGGCGAGGGGGGGGGGTTGCTGAGCCCCCACCTCCTTACCGAAATTTTTCCAGCCCGCGCCGTGCTGCCTGTTATGACTAAAGCCCTAAAAATACAGGGGCTTTATTATGCCTAGTACGTCACCTGTGAACAAAGGCGCACAACCTCCGGACGTGCCACTATTAAAAACATTCACGACTCAATACCTGTCCCAACGCTTTTGTGCTTACACAAACGAAGCGCCCGCGTCAGGATAATTGCGGAGGGGTGCATCTCCAAAAGCGACGGCGCCTTCGGGTAAGCTCAGCCCGCGGGACGCTAAAGGCGTGCGCTGTGTACCTTTGTGGAAGGCATGTCACCACACAAAAAATAATTGGCCGGCTGAGTCGTTCTCAGCAGAGGAGATTGACTCATCACGGTATGGCCAGGGAAGCAAGGAAACTGGAAGCGTAGAAAAAGGAAGACCACCAGCCATTGATGGGTGAATACTGGTACGATGAAGGCCGGTAAGGGAAAATATCTTTGTGTGTGTAAGCAGAACCACGTGCAAGCCGCGGTGGCAGACAGTCAATACTCCTGCAAGTTAGGGGAAGAAAACGATGGGTCAGGGGCGAAAGGTGTGCTTTAACTGGATGCGGCAAAGTATGCCCTTCTTCCCTATCGTCTTCGCTTCCCTCTTTCGTTTTCACGTTTCTGTGGAGCCCGGGAGGGTGTTGACGTCGGATAATTCCTTGGTCTCAGCTTGCGTGCACTGCGTGTCCCCTCCTGAAAGCGGTGTTGCAGACAGTCATTTTCTGCGGCACGCTGCGGCTCGCTGCAGCTCGCCGCCCGAATTCCCGACCTAATCCTAAACGTAAAGGTGCGACGATCACCCGCCCTGCAGGCGGCGGTCGCGACAGTAACAAATACTCGATGGCCATCTTTGAACTCAGTCACAACTAAAGCCCTTCCATTGCGTCCACGGTGGCTTTTTCTCTGGGCTGCGGGTGCCCAGAGCAGTGTATATTCAGGGGCCGGAGTCACAACGGCGATATGACAGAACGGCACAAGGACCGCAGCGCCCTGGCTTTACGAAGTGCCAACGCACAACAGAGACCCCAATTGTAAGTCAGTTTCTTCCCCTCACCATTGATTTATCCTTGCGTTATCCCTGCAGTCATTTAATATTTAAATAATCGCTTCCTAATATTTGCACGATGTCACAGTACCTTTATGTCTGCGAGCCAAAAACATTGTATCTCGTTTTATTTCAAATGAAATATTTGCGTTTGAATTGATTGTTGAAAGGAGCGCCCACGATGAAGCCAATAGGTAACTTTGAACGAGATAAAACGTAAATTCAACTCATCCGCTCGAATATCCATGATGCACAAGTTGGCGAGGGTTACTCAGAGCGTATCGGGACAGCGTTACGTACACGAAGAGTTACCGCTGTCCATGAAGTACACGAAGAGTTAAAGTACATAAAGAGTTAAAATATATATTTGTTCTCACTGCAGTTCTAGTAGTTTGCTTCATTTACAGGCATGCGACTTTATGTAACGTAGCCGCTGTTGCATGGTGTGCCCGTCATCGCGACTTTTGTTGCCCCGTTACATACTGACGCGTGCATCCACTGCTACACCCAATTTTAAAATCATCATAGCGGTGTGCGCAAGTGAAGGGCCTTCGTACTGGTGGCGACGAAACGAACGTGTGTTTCTAGTAGAATATTTCCTTGCCCTCTTTATGGCCTTTCTTTGAAGTGTTGTGGGCTCAAGAGTATCGTTCTTTCAATGCTCAGTCGATTTGGCATGATGAACGAACGTAGGCATTTTAAAAAATACCCGCACACTTCCGCGCTCCCCCCCCCCCGGGGGGTTCGCGGAAGTGTGCGGGAAAGGGGGAGGGGGCCCCTCCCCCTTCCCCCACATACGGGTGCGCGCTGATGAATTTCTGCCTGGATTTTGAACAACAGTCAGCATTACTTAGGTAACCAAAATTACCGAGGAATAATCACCGTAAACAGGAATTACCTCAGCAAAGGAATTTTGGTAGTTTTCGTTAGCGACACGGGAAATGGAAACTATGTTGGGAAACTCCTTGGTCCACCAAAAAACGGAGCATTGGGCAGTTGTACAGAGCCAGCATGACCTTCGCCCTATACACCCTATGCGCCCTATACATTCCCTCCCTTGCTGTTTTATCCTTCAGCTTTAAAACCGACAGTGTGTACTCGGCTGAACAAAGCAGCGCACGTGTCCCCTAAAAAGTATGTTCTTTCATTTTTGTTTCAAACCAGAATGGTAGGTCCTCATTATAATTCTTTCCTCAGATGTGACGACGAAATTTCAAACGCAGCAAGATTTTGCTCAACTTGCATAGAACATGACCAACCGCCACAGTATGGTCAGACAATACCGTCTTTGCGTTAATATTTATTCTTGCTAATTTCAAATTTCAATGTAGCATTCAATAGTGAAATTTGCAGCGACTTTCTCTACCTTATCAAGGATTGGCACCTACAACTAAAGGGGATGGCCCCCCTAGAAAAGTTGCTGGATAGCACCCGCCTTCAGGCAGACTATAGGGCATTTATGCACGAAGCACTGAAAACTTGGCAGAGAATAATGCAAGCATTTTAAAACAACCAAGGGGGAGCTCATCACAGCAGAGTCTACATTTGGGCTGTAGAAAAACCTTAACCAGATTGATGTTGTTACAAAGCATCAGCTTCTCATGTCCGCCCGGCGTCTTTAAAAGCTACGAGGTGGACTGCGTCACAGTATCAAAACAGAAGCGAAAATTTCAACTGACAAGGCTTGACAATACCGATGGCTGAATTATTCCGCTTTGCGTGAGGGCTAATCCTACCATGTTCGTGCAATCAGACCAGCGCTACACATAACGTAAGTGCATAGATTCAATGTGGGCTGCACAAAATGAGCTCCATTGGCCTTACACTGAAAGCTGCTGTACGCGCGTAAAATGCTCATAAGCAAAAAATTTCTTCTGCATTTTGGACAACAGTAACTAAATAAAAAAACTCATTCTCAAGACCTAGCCGTTTTATTGCGGATGTCACACTCATCATACCACACACGTTGAAATGAAGCAAGTAATCACATGAAACTATGGTCATTCAATGCATTGCCTGCACAAGGTGCCCGTGCGTGCAGTATACGTCCAGAATCACGGGCGCAGATTTGCACCACGTTGTCTGCAGATTTCTTCCCCGTTTACAACTTCACCTGACCCTAAAATAACATCATAATGAACACCAATATCATGAGCGAGACATTACATAGCCCACTTGAAGACAGAATACAACCATGTTGAATTTGAAAGAACTAACCTTTGGTGACTCACTCAGCTCCATTCCAGTCACAGAAGACGTGTTTCAACCGAAGCAAGACAACACATAAAAAAAAATTGCAAATTTCTTGCTGCAGTGACGTAATATCGGCCGCAGTAATGTAGTTTAAGCCAGCACTAAGACGTGGTTATAAGTTAGCAGCAAGTTAAAATTCACATGACAGGATCGATTGTACTAGAGTCCCTTCAACAATCGCGCGATCATGTTTTGTGGCGGTGGTTCAGGTCGTTGGGAGCCAATCATACCAACAGAATCCTGTGACGTCATAAATAAATTGCCGGAAAGTGCCTGGCTGGAGATTCGCCACTGCTTCTTAGGTTTTCTTTAATATCTCGACTATCCCTTTGAAGCTTGCGATAAGATTGGTAGCATTGCTATCCGGACAATGGAGTCTATTTATTGAACCAACCATGTATTTTGTCTTAGCCTTTAGGGACGCTTACAAACTACCGCGATTTTTGTTCTGTCGGAGAAGGGGGGGGGGGGGGGCTTGAAAACAACTTTAACCCCCCCGAAAAAAAATTCTGGCTAAGCGCCTGACGCTGCCTGTGTACTCGTTCACTCGTTAGAACAGCACAACTAAGCTGTAGTAAACTTGCTTTTCCTTCAAGACAACTGCGTCTTCTTTTGGTACGTGGCGATGTATTGTCCGCCGCTGCTACCTTATCCAAACTTCAGTCGCGGTACTTTCGAATTTGGTACACCAAATATATGGGCATATGAGAGTACGAATTTCGTTTAAATGATGGTGAGGTACGCTACATTTTTGAACTCACATAGGCCACGGATGCTAATATAACCTACACACCTACGCACTCTGGTATCCATGTGCGTGCGTTTGTTTTTGTTTGAAAACTCGGGCTTCCCTAAATTATGCAGTCGAGGACTGAAATGAAGGCATTGCTGTATGGGCCTGCGGATTAGTGGAAATACTTTGTGTATTTGTCTTCTTTACTTTGCAATTGCACAAACATCATCATCATTTTCCGCTGGCTTAGATCCATGGCAGACAGAATATTTTGGTTGCTAGATAACGAAAAAAGCCCGTGTTCAGCACACCAACAAGGCATACTCATGCTTAGTCTCTTTCTTGAGATAAAAGTAAATCTGTGCGCCACTTTGGAACGGGACAATTATTTTACGCATCGTGTGATGGCTGCTCACAGATGGCAAATTGTCAATTATTTTGGCATTCGAATGGCTAATGACTACGCAGCCTTACCCACATTTTTCCATATACTTGCATACGAAAGCGTACCTTGCCCTAATGTGCGGCAACAAGAGCCCCTTCACCGAGTTCTGATTGCAACTAGTTTCCTTTTCCTTCGGCGTTCTGTCCTCTATTGCTGACACAAAGGCAAGTCTATATGCTTTAAATATGCGTGTGTTACGTGGCGACCAGAAACTTCTAGCAACCGTAACTTACGAACCCCTGAAATTTGATATAAACCAACTACAATTAGGTACAGAAAGCAAACCCTGCATTCCAGAATTTTAGGAAGGTAGTGACATCAAAAGGAGTACTCTGCGTCTATGTATGCTGATGGAAATTTCGAGTGTTATGATAACAATCATGAGCTCATTGAGTGCACTTTAGGATAAGGTGATTTGTGCGCAGGCGACGTCTTCGCTTCCGATTTTCCCAATTCATATCTCGACCCCGGTACGGTTTTCTTCTGGTCTCTTGGCACCACCCTGATAACATGGTAGCCACCGATTGTGATTTCGTCTTACGACATGCCCATCGTGAATCCATTTCTTTTTCTTAGTTTGGACTACAATATCCTAAGCTTGAGGTTGTACTACCAATCAGAAAATTTGTTTCGTGTCTGTGAGCATCATTCCTAACATTCCTCGTTTTATGGCCCATTAAACTGACTAATGTTTTCTTTCCAGTTCTTTTGTAAGGCGCAAAGTTTATACCAGGTACGACCCTTGCAGCCATGTGCAATGGTAGTATACTATTCTTTTATACTATATCGGTAGCCAGCATTTATATACTGATTGTTCTTGCCGATTGTACCTGAGCCAATTGCTTCCTTCAGCGGACGGCTCCTGCCAAGTAGTGATGAGCGCTCACAATTCGTCTACTTCCAGCTCATGTGTTCTAGCCGTTAGTTACTCTACCGTGAGCAGGTTGCTGCCAGCGTCTTTAATGAGCACTAATTTAGGTATAGCACTACTTATCCTTAACAGTACGGCCAAGCTTTCTAACTAAATCGACTGATGTTTTTTTGTATCTGTATTAAAACTTTCAAAACCAGACAACGTCGCCCGCGATAGTAACTTGGCTGATGACAGGGATATGATCCATTGTTCAGGATACTTTTGGAAACAAAGCCCTGTACTCTCAGGTTTTAGGAAGTTAGACTGTCGGCTGTGCAATATATTGTTAACCTTGTAAGCGGTTCATATAGAATAGCGGGTGGCTGACGGGTCTACGTTCTGAAGTCCCCAAAGAAGAGTTCTTGGGCATTCTATAAACGGGTTGGGGACGTTTTCTAGTACAATATCTCCTTCGTCACTTAAGTCATGCACAGTTATGCCATCGCAGCTGCACCTCCTCGTGTGTTCGCTCTCTTAAATGGCTTTCTGCTTCCTCGTGGACTGTGTGCTCTAATACAGCTTGCTACAGAATCGTACTGCTAATTTTATGTCATTCATGCTGTGCGTAATTTTAATTTGTTCGCTTCTGAGTTCGTCAGGTTTCGATGGGTGCTACATGAATATACCGAATGGTTTCTTTGCTATTATTGAAGCAGTTTTAACGCATATGTCGAAATTGTCATTGTAGAGTTGTGGCGCTGCAAACTATGAAAGCGTATCAATAAAGAAAACAATATAGCCAATAGAACTGAAATTAGAGAAGGTGCACTTACTCTCTATTACCTGAAAAATGAACCAAACAAATTACAATATTTTAGCTCTCCAAAGGATGTAAAAAATTTATTTACAATAAACAATACAAAATCTTGCAGCTACAGTGTAAGGATGCATATTTATGTGAAATACAATATTTTATTGATACCCCGACGTTTACTTGTTAAAATAAAACATTGCCAAATTTGACATTTCTTTTGAATGAACAATTTACGCAAGAATGGTGACACAAGAGAAGTAAACAAGCACGGCTCAGACATCTGAGAATAGCACTCGAATCTCAGAGCTATCCTCCGGAATAATATCGTTGGCTATAGCTAGGCCGAACTGCCATTTCTGCACGCACACTTCTAATATAGGCCGTTTTCAGTCAATCCACAGCGCAGTAATTGTATGGAGCCGTGCACGGGCAATGGTGGCCCAGGGTGTAGGGCATGCAGCTTAGGGAAAGGCAGCTGAAGCCTTAGGGGCCCGCGTTACTTTCCATTTATTGTTTTGTGGCAGCGGTTGGGAATGCAGCAATGTTGTAGGAAAGAAATAAGTATAAGTCCCGATCTGCAGCTGTAAATGCAGCAAGACTAAGCGGGAAATGTAGCACCACCAGAATCCCGAGTGAGCTTGTCTTGGTAGGGCCACTTGATGGAAGTTGACCTGTGTCGCGCAACGTTACCCATCCGGCAGCGACCCAGACCCTAAATTTTCGCGAAGCTGACACGTAGCAGATACGTCCACACCACTCCAGAGGACGAGACGCTGTCAAAAAAAACTGGGCCATTTGGTACCCTTCCCTTAAGAGCCATTGTTTACGCGATACCTCCCACGTCGTTGAGGCGCTTAAAAAGCTTTTGCCCACCTAATTCACAAGCTGACATTGAGGGCTTTCTCTGCTATCATGGTCAGAAGACAGCCCTTGGAGCCATCGTTTTTCTTACAACCCCGTATTTCGGCCACTCTAGCCGAGGTCGTGTATTCGTAAACTGGACATGCTTTGTCTGGGCCGTATAATATTCTGACGGGGCAATCCCTGTTCGCGCCAAACATGCGGTTGGCGCTGCGCCGCTGATAGAAGACGACGAGAACGACAACGCGTGGCCCCGGAATCACGCTGCCGCCCAATCCAGTGCTTGCCAGCCTATTCTGACTTATAAATAGCTTCACCTTACGCGTATTTGCCATGTAACAATATGACGCCGCTACTTCTTAGGAAGTTACCACATGCACCGACTGCAACTAGCGACGCGAAAAACGCACCTCAATTAGTACAGCAAACAGCTAGTGCAAACGACAGCGAGAAGAAAAAATTATTTTACACAGGCAGGCTGGAGCGACTACAGCAACAGCGCAGGCCATTGTCATCGCCCGCGTTAGGCCAGCCAGAACGAGCCTACAAGCGAGCGACCGCGGCGGATGGCGCTGGCGGTAGTGTATTATTCATTCCTTAGTCACTTCGCTTCCTGTTTTCTCAACCCATTACGCTCTTTTTTTCTCACCTCTTGTCCCTGTCGCTGGGTACCCATTTAGGCATTCCTATAAAACGGGGCATGCTGGCAGTATGTTACAAGCGATGTGGTTCTTCTCCCGTTTAACGTGACATCGTACTCCATGCCTCATATTATTTCGAGAAATTTCATACGCTCGCTGTAAAGGGTACGCGAGATCAGCTGTGGGTCGGGATCATCATCAAGTAGGGAAGATGAAGAAGCCGCTGACGGAGACGCGCGTGTAGTTCGGTCGCTTGCTTGGGCGGCGCTCTCTTATTCCGTGCCTTCTGTAACCCGCCACTTGTAAACAGCGGTCTACCTCGTACCATTTGGTTGAGAGTGCCGTTTCGGTGCCGTCCTGCTCAACCTGCTCCTTCGGTGAGCACACTGAGACCTGGACAAGGCTGGCACACAGGTTCTGAAGACGGATCTTCGAAGCGGGCGTCTTAGCCAAGGCGCTACCATGGCACCGCATTTTTATACCCCTAGCGCCGCTACGCCGCTTGTCGTCTTGAGCCACCCTCGAGACCCTAGTTTATGTTACGGCACCGACGATGTCGACGTGCAGTACTGGGTCAGTTTTTGTAAGCGTGGGAGTGGCCACAATAGCTGGCATCCCACCTTTATGATGGCTCACCTTTCCTTCCATCTGAAAGGTACAGCGATGACATGGAACGATAGCAATGCAGGAACACTTACTAGTTGGGACAGCTGCAATAGAGGGATAATTAAGCTCCTTGTCAAGTCATCTGGTCGCGAGATTTCTGCCAAAAAAGAGCTTGCGTCACGACCGCAGACTTCAACTGAGCCGTACATCACCGACATACTAGACGTACTGGCCCTTTGAAACAAAGCTAACGACCGCATGTCCGAGTAGGAGAATGTTTACCACATTTGGAAAGGAATACCGAATGATGAATTCGATCTGCTTGTGTGCAAAGACTTCTCGACTGTAAGCTCAATTTTTGTCGAAGGCAAGCACTTCACACAAGCAAAAAGCTGCCGAATTCCTCAGAAATTCATGCGCATTACAAATACCCATGCAACCTCTTCATATGAGACCCCGGTTTTGCCACAGCCCCCACTACCGGTAGAAACCACTGCAGACACGGTGACCCGTATCGTCCGTAGGTCATGACTCCGGTCACTACCTAACACTCCGTAGCTGCTGTCCATCTGCCGACGCTTTCTGCCATCCATGCAGTTGTGTGCAACGATATTTCGTGTAAGGACTTGCAGCCAGCCAGCCCCTTGAGCCATCCTGCCAGGCGGAAATTTCTCTCCAAAGCCGTTTCCTGCTATCATTATGGGCCATCTCAGTCGTCCCCGATCCCTTTCTGCCAAGAAGATTTGCACGGTCATAGAGGAACCCGGCTCAATGGGGAACACCCATTGATCGGCCGATTTGCTTTACCTGCATTCGTGTCGGCCATGTTGCCCAGTATTGCCCGAGCTGCTGATTTTGTTCCGCTCGAAACACTTGGAACAACCGTTTCCCGCACTCTTAAATAAACCTCTGCTACCTGCTACCAGCAACGCAATGGTGCCGATGCGTTTACTCAGCCTTACGATTTGGCGGCTCCCCGTCACCCCAGCGCGGACAGTCTCACTCTCCTCTGCCCCGCTGCTCTCCCTTGCCGACCTCGCGGACGCACGCCTCGACTAGGAAATCTCGCGAGTGCAGCTCCCCGAGGTGATGCTGCGTTCCTTTCCGAGACCCAAATGCTGCCGACAAGAGAGAATTTGTTCGACAAGAAAGTTGATTGCATGTCTTTTCGGGCATTTATTGATACAGCGGCCCATATTTCCGCTATGAGTGCTAACCTAAGGGCGCGCTTGCGAAAAGATCTCACACCGGCCGTTTCGCAAGTTCAAGTTGCCGACGACATACCGGCGATCCCTGGAATGTGCATATGTGGCGTCCGTATCGTCGACCACAATATTAGGGTTTCTTTCTCTGTGTTGGACAGATCTACTTATGGCGTGATTATGGGCCGCGATTTCTTGCCAGAGCATGCCTATGGTCGGAGGTTGGGATAGAGCTGTTGCATATTTTTGGGTGTGAATATAACTTTCCTCGCGTATTTTTATTTCCTAACGAATATATCAAGCGCAAATCTTTTTTAAATTCAAAACACAGTGCGTAGTACCTATAGAGCATTGCTCTTTTGCCTGAAGTAAGTCATGTTTTTTTTTCGCTGAGTAATGTGGGCAAATGTCAAGTATTACCCCACATTTTGGGTTTTAGAATGTTATTTTGTCCATATAAACTCGTTTTGGAAGCCTATCATATTTAGGCCGGCTGGCTAATCTATACATCAACACCAACAAATACGGCGACTATGCAGGACGGGTTTAGGTGGCCCAAGGAAGAGTTTGGGTTGAATGACCTTGAAAATAATGAGCACTTGGACAAATGTCAGAGCCTAAATGGGCTTCAGACGCTTTATGAACGTGCACATATTCAATAAGGATAAGTGAACACTGTAGTATACAGCTCGATGCATACGGAGAAATGTCGAAGACTGCATTATGCCAGATCTTTCCTGATGAAGTCGTCTTCAAATGAAACCAGCAAATTTTGAAAAACCATTAACACGGATATCGAAAGTTGAACGGCCGGATGGAGTTCTTGGTGCTGCATGAGTAATGCTACTTGGAATTACGGCGTTAACAGACTAGTTTTATGATGATTGAACCAGTATTAGACACACCATATAGGCAAGTAACGTTCAAAATGTAGGCTTTTAATTACACGCTGCAGATATGCTTCCCCCCAGTGCCTCCCTTTCTGCCACTCCCATGGCCAGTTTTTGGATGACTGCACAGCTCAGCTTACTTCAAATACACAGGGTTGTCTTTCGATCTCTGAGGCTTGTTCTTCGCGCAGAGGACTGCGAGAATTCCAGGAAGATGAAATTCTGGAATCGCAAGTGTTGCCATATCTCTTAATTTTCGACGCAACAGGGAAACATTTATGCCTACAGAAAACTGACGACTGCGTCCTCTTCAGCGGCTAAATCCGGGACTTCAAGAGAACAGTTCTTAAAACAGCCAGTTTTTTTCCAGACGGGAAACATGATGAGACGGTAGCTTGAAGCAAAAATCAGCTTACTTTCTCAACGGAATTTCGCACGAGAAAGTTATGAACGAATCTACTCGTCAAGAAACAAATAACAATTTCCTGTTACGAAACTGTTTCATTTCATAGCAAAACGTACAGACGAATACAGCCAGTAATGCCCAGTGTGAATATAAATTGGGTATTTCGAAAGACCAGTAATATGCAACCACCTATTTTGGAGACGGTAGCAACGACTCTGCACAAACCTGACGCCAGCGTGAGCTCTTTTGTTGAAATCTTCTGCTTCGAAGGTCAGCCAGCACCAAGCATAACTTGTTCTGGCTGTGCTGGCGGATTATGGCGGATGCTTCTTGGATACTCTGGGAGAATGTGATCATCATCATCGTATTTATTTTCTTAGAAGGAAGAGGTGGGACACAAATCTTTGACAACAGCTTGACACAAGCCCTTATTCCTATATGTTGACGACGTAGCAGTTCCCACATTTTTTATATTTAACCGACAAGTGCCGAAATTATTTAGGCACATGACATTGACAAAAGCATGGCACAATAGGATAATTACTCCTAACAGTTATAAGGAAGTGGCTGCTTGCTTTCGCCGCTCTGCAGTTTTTTGGTTTTTTGTAGCCGTGGTTATTCGCAGTGCCTATAACCCTTCTCCCTGCCTCCTTACGACCATTCAGTGACTTCAAAAAGGCGGGCTCACCGCGTCAAACGGCTTCAGCGCAGCTGCCAGCGGACCCTGCAGTTGAGCAGGGTGCCGCCATCACCTGCGCTGCAAGGTGCCGTAATGGACTCCACTAACCAGGTTCTGCCTTCCCCAAGTGGACCGCATCAAGGTATTCCTGCAGTTCCACATGACTTCAATTGTAAGGATAACCGGGAAAATGCCACAGTCTCTAAAAAGCGTGCTGTTGACCGAAAACCCGACCGTCAAAATGCGTCTTCTGACACGACTGACACGGAAATGAATGAAGGAGAATTCACAATGGTCACTTACAAGAAAAAGCGAGCCGCCGGAATTCCCGTGATCTTCAAACTAGCCGAAGGTTACAGTTTGTGGAGAGCGAACCCCAACTTATTGGCGTCTGAGGTCGTGGCAACGGCGCAAGAAAAAGTTTTGACCCATCGCCTGAACAAAGATGGCAGCCTTATTGTGACCGTGTCGTCGCTCAGCGCCGTAAACCGACTCCTTCGTATATCCACCCTTGCTGGTACGGCAGTCGAGACGCGTGTGCCGCAGTCATACATGGCGACGTATGGGAAAATTCAAGGCGTACCCCTCGAGTACACGGATGAGGAACTAAGGAACTACCTGCACTATCAAGGTGTGACATCTGCTCGTCGGCAAGTCACCTACTCACGAGATGAAAACCAAGCCGTGGCTGAAAGTCGTCGACGCTCCGTCATCTTGGAGTTCAAGCCAGGCTCTCCTTTGCCAGCTCGAGTGTTCCTTGGATTTTATAGCTTCTCCTTCACAGAATACGTTGGGTCTGCTGTGCAGTGCTTCAAATGTCAGCGACATGGGCACATCGCCAAGAACTGCAGGGGAAAACTCCGCTGCAAGATCTGTTCTGGAGAGCACACACACAAGGACTGCACTTCGCGCAACCAACCCCGATGTGCAAATTGCAGTGGCCCACATCCCGCGTCGTACGGGGCTTGCCCGAAGAAAAAGACAGCTACACTTGCCCGCAGTGTCGAGCAAATACAAGGGAAAGCTCCTGCACGACGCCAACCACCATCGAACCCAGAAGTTGTCCTTTCAGCCTTGGCTGTGCCTACAAATGACCCTCCGCTTCAAAGTGAAGCTACTGCCAGCAAGTCTTACGCGCAAGCCACACAGGACCAGCGGACCACCAAGACTACTCAGGTCACACGTGACGCGCTCTCGCAGGGTGCAAGTTATCAAGCAAGTCGACGGTCACGCACGGAGAATCAGCAGAAGGCAGGTCCGGACACACCGGCCGACATTACTGGCATCTTGATCCCCATGCTATTTGCGGCCATAAAGGCTCTGCTGCGTGCTAACCCCTCCGACGAACGTATTCCTGAAGTAGAAGCTGTCTTGTCCCTAGAACATCTTGTGGCTGACTCTTCTTCGGCTTTGCGGCGTGGCTCCGGAGACCAACGAAAATGACTTCGTCGGACACCTGCACCCTGAAACCGTTTATCAACGCAAATCTAAAGACCTGTACAGTTTTCCAATGGAATGCACGTGGACTACGATCAAAGCTCGCCGACTTTCGGCAACTTGTACGTACATATCGGTTTCCTTTTATTGTAATATGCGAATCTCGTGTTGAAGATGACTTTAGATTAAAAAATTACCATCTACTACACTCGCAACGCTCTAACGGCGTAAGTCGGCTTTTTGGTGCCGTACGCAATGACGTGCCTGTAGCCAGAGTTGCCGTTCCTACTCATGAGACTGAAGAATACTTAGCCAAAAACCATGATCGGCACTCAATATTTCACATTCATCGCTGCATACATAGAACCAGGCAACGGTTTCGATGCCTCAAGGCTACAAAGTATAATAAGCAGCACGGCCCCGCCTTACCTTATTTGCGGAGACTTTAACGCGCACCATGAGATCCGGGGCAGCGCATATACAAGTTCCCGCGGAGTGAAACTATCCGAGCTAATGATGAGACACTCTATTGAGCCCCTTAACAATGGAAGCATCACATATATGAAAAACACGACAGTCAGCAGCTGCATTGACGTTTCATTTGTCTCAAGGAACCTAGGGGCAGCGACCACTACCCGATTTTACTATCCTACCTCGGTAAAGATGCGCCCCGACTGGAAATTAAAATGAAGTGCACCAACTGGGACACCTATGAATACAGTGTAGATCTGATTACTGCTGCGACTACAGATGATGACCTCATTCCAACCATAGCTCGCTGCCTTAAGGAATCGTCGCGTGTGATGCGAAGGCGTTTGAACATCAAGACAGATGAGGAATATGAGAGATTACGAGCCATTCGCAAAGGTGCGGAGCGGAAGGCGCGACGCACCAGAACTTTAGAAGACCTGCAACAAGCCCGCAAGGCACAGAGATATGTGAGGCGCCATTTAGAAAAGTTACGAAGGCAGCGATGGCAAGACTTCTGCGCAAATTTAGACATTCACAAACCTTCATCGCACATCTGGCGCGTTGTAAAGGGCATGCGCAACAATATCTCGCAGCTGCACCAATTCAGGGCGCTATCGCTGCAGGAAAACATTTCTCAGATGGAAGCAGCTGAACAGTATTGCAAGCTCCTGTCGGCAACCTCGTCGACGCACATGCGCTCACAGTTCAACGATATCGTTCCTCCGCCAGCTGCTTCACCTGCCTTGGACCTTCCGTTTACAATAGAGGAGCTCAACGCAGCGATTAACGACGTCAGAAAACGCTCCTCTCCTGGTTATGACGAAATCACCTACGACGCGATCTCTCATCTATCTCAGCACTCCCGTCTACGTCTTCTAGAATATTACAATAGAGCATGGCTACTTGGCATCGTCCCCTCTGGTTGGAAACTGGCGAAAATCACTGCTGTCTTAAAACCTGGAAAACCACCGACAAGCTACAACTCCTTTCGACCGATAGCCTTGCTCAGCTGTGTTGGAAAATTAATGGAAAAAATGATTTTTAAGAGGGTCACATGGTACATGGAAACCAAAAAACTTTATCCACCTCAAAACAATGAATTTCGGCAAAACAGATCGGCTATTGACAACATCATTGCCCTTGTATCGTCTGTTGAAGAAGAACTACATTCTGGACATGTACCCGTCGCAGTGTTTCTAGACGTTAAATCAGCATTCGACTCCGTTTATCACGATGCCATACTATCATCCCTTATTGCATTTGGACTAGGCGGAAGATTATACGTATGGATTTCAAATTACCTTGAAGGACGAAAACTCTTCATGTGCACGGCAGAAGGCCCTACATCATATCATGAAATAAAAAAAGGAGTACCTCAAGGAGCTGTATTAAGCCCTTTACTTTTTAATCTCACGCTCATCCACCTGAAGCGTGTTCTCCCCCGTGGCGTCAAGATCACCCTCTATGCGGACGACATCTGTATTTGGAGTGCATCAAAATCCCGGAGGGTAACGCAAAACAAACTTCAGAAGGCGCTTGCAAAGATATCTGCGTACCTGGCGCCTAAAGGACTCCATCTTTCCTCAGAAAAAAGCGTCGCCATGGCATTCACTCGCAAATGCATGGATAGATATCCCTTAATCCTGGGTGGTCGGCCTCTGCATTACAGACGGACCCAAAGATATCTTGGTATTCTCTTAGACAGAAACCTCTCCTGGGCCCCTGAAGTGCAGAGGCTACGGAAGCGAATATCAACAGCATCGCAAATTATTGGGTATCTTGCTGGCAGCCATTGGGGTAGCGATTGCCGCTCCATGGTTTTGCTGTTCAACGCGTATGTGGATCGCCTGTTGCGCTATAGCCTTCCTGTCCTGCAGCAACTGACACCTACAAGCAAAAGACAGCTGGAGGCCGCGAGAAATAAGTGCCTCAAAAAATGCCTCGGAGTTCCGAAAGGCTCGTCATGTTCTGGGACAACTGCTGAAGCAGGTTGCCTCCCCTTGGACGTGCTACGGCTCCAAGAAACGCTCCGCGTTCATTTGAGGCATACGCTACATGCACGAACCCATTTCCTGTCCCGTATTGCGGTTCAAAATCCGAATTCTAGCTTTGGACAAACAATAAAAAGTATTAATGCCCCAATTCCAACTCAAGCACTGCCGACCATGCCACGGAACTTCCCGCCCTGGAATCTGACGCCTCTACGGATAAAATCATTCATTCCCGGAATTGATTCAAAAAAACATATACCTCAAATTGGCGTGCTGCAGATGACGCTTGCACACATTAACAGATTTTACTCGCAAACTACTCACATTTATACCGATGGATCGGCAACACCTGAGTGCAGCTCCTCGGGAATTTTCATTCCATCAAGTGAAAAAGCATTTTCATATCGGCTTGAGCGCCAATATGAAAATGGCGCTCCACGGAGCTCCACGGGATTAAAGAAGCACTTCGATATATTCTACGCCAGCCGCCGACATGTTGGACCGTTTTCTCTGATTCGAGAGCAGCACTTCAAAGCTTACAACGCGCTAGCTGTTTCAACTTTCACGAACATGTCCAGCGCGACGTAAAGTATTTGCACCATCTGGCATACGTCGCTGGACATCGCGTTACCTTTCAATGGCTCCCAGGCCACAGCGGCATCATGGGAAATGAGAAAGCGGACGAGGCTGCCCGCAGGGGCCTACAAATGAGAAAAAGAAAGAAAAGATGCCGCCACAATGACGAAGGCACTAGCTCTGTCGGAAAGGAACCGTTTAAGGTCCTTGCCACAGCATCATTACGGCTTTTTATATTCCATAGACCCATATGTCAGAATGCGGCTGCCAGAGCGTCTACCCCGCCACTTGGAGACGTTGCTGCATAGACTTCGTCTTAACGCAGCACTAACAAATTCCTATCTACATCGGATCGGCCAGACATCAAGCCCATATTGCGACAATTGTGGTTCACTTGAAACTGTTGAAAACATATTACTGGAATGCTCTGCCTATGCCGACTCAAGGTGCCTTTTACAACATAAAATTGATTGCCTCCACCCTGGACCATGGACATTAAGATTGGTACTTGGACCATGGCCCTCTCCCTCCGCTCAGCGCAAAATCTTGTCCGCGCTATTCGAATTCCTCCAGGACATTGGTGGGTCGACGAAATTGTAGTCGTTCCTCTATCTCAAGAGCCTTTGAACTCAATACCCTGAAGAAGGATCATATTTTTTTCACTACTACTACTCTCCTTTTCTT
This sequence comes from Haemaphysalis longicornis, assembly GCF_048455015.1. NCBI lineage: Eukaryota > Metazoa > Arthropoda > Arachnida > Ixodida > Ixodidae > Haemaphysalis > Haemaphysalis longicornis. The sequence continues at coordinate 49,103,570 of NW_027526295.1, read as the reverse complement.
CTCTACACCTACTACCTTTTTCCCTCCCCTCCTTTCCCCGCAGAGTAGCATGCCGGCGAACTGATGTCGGCAAACCTCTCTGCACTTTCCTCTTTAATAAAGAGTTTCTCTCTCTCTCGTAGACAAGGTGATATAGGAAGAATATCACCACAGCAATAAATGAAGGAAGCTCACTGTAACTTGTAAGATTTCAAGGTACTTTAAAGCTGTAAGCAAATTTCACAACCATCACAATGGTTTAAGTCCGCTATTGGCCCCGCTTTTATTTTTTTCTCTCGGCCACAGCGACCTTCACTCTATCATTGTTGCTCTAAGTATGAGTCCCCTTTTTTGGAAGTTATAAACATTGGTCTTCACCTCGCAGGGTAGTGCGTTATGACGTGTCGCTCTCGTTCCGAGCATGTGTGACCCCGACAACGGCATACGCTGGAGTTTTTTATGTAACGACCAAGTGTTGCCACGATTACTCAAAACGCTGTAGTTTTTGTGGCCACTCTTAGCCAATCTGCGTAAGTACTTATGCCTGGCTTGACAAGCGTGCGCAGGGTCTCGGGAAGGTCGCCCCGAGGTGCGCACCGGCGAGCGCTACGCATTTTTTAAGGACGGTAGTCTTTCTTGGGATACTCAAACGCAGAAATTTTGGTCGGTCTGTCTGTCTCTCTGTGAATCGAGTCAGCCACTTGGCCAACGTTAGACGGACCCTGTGCAACAGTCTTATATAGCCACAGCCAAATCAACACGTATAGGTCCAGTGTTAATGTTTATACTTGTCAACATTGTTTTCCACGAAGACACTCCGCAATTATAAGGCAGAAAATCAATGAATGAGCGATATTGGCAGTGTTCTTTTACGGAAAAATTCAAGGATTCTCTGTATTGTTATACAAAATAAATACTACATCATTTGCAGAATACCGTCGCCTGCTGTGGCCCACGCTACCTGACGGCATTCAAAAATGAAATGCTACACCAACGAAATGTCCCACTAGACAGGTTCCGTGTGCCACTTTGAAGGGTCGTGTAGTGGGGCAACGTGCCTCTAAAAACGTTGTAGTAGGGTGCCTCGGTACGCGCATCACCGCCGTACGGCAACAGTGGCATCGAGGCACCCGACTTGGAGCAGTGGAACGCAGAAAATTCGAATTGACTTGAGAAAACCTTTCGCGTGTTATCCCGGGAGGAACGAGACGACAGAAAAACAGCATGAGAGGTGAGCGGAGAAGAGAAGGTAGACATCTACTTGCCGGGGCGCTAGTCGACTATCGGCTTTCGTCGATACTTGTGACGAAAGGAGTAGATAGAGGGCCACTTTTTGTTTTTCTAATGAACGGGCGTTCACATCAATGTTGACCAATCATCGTAAGTGCTTGGCTTGACAAACCATCTTGTTATGCTTTGGTTGACCAACGTGCGCAGGGGACGCTGGGAAGTCGTCACGAGGCACGTAGACACGAAAGTTAGGCCTTCAAGATGATTTGTTTCTGCCCGGCGGTCGCCGCACTCTTGTCCAATCTCCCTAGGAGAGCATGCTTGTATTGAAAAATATGCGCCGGCACACTTGCAGTTATCGCGCTGCATGCATGGACGAACGCTAGGGATTTTTTTAATTTGTTACTGCTCTCCAATAGCTGCAGTCTTGGCCAATCTCCCTAAGTTAGTAAGCTTGGTTTGAATAACGTGCGCAGGTGACCATGAACGGTCGTCGTGAGGATGGTTTCGGCTACTAACAGCACTGACGGTTATGAGGATATTTGAATCTGTACACAGCAGATATTTTTCATTGATGGTTGTGCAGCCGGCGCTCTTTTTCAGCTCTTAGTGGCCTCGGTACATTCGGCCACAGTGTTTTTATACCCAGACGTTAAACTCACCATTGAGCATAAATATTCCAGCAGTACTGACAATGCCGTGTAACCTTCCTCCTGCAAATTTACCTTTCTATAATATTACCCCTAGTAACGCTAACGTGCTTGCGTCACAATTTTTAACTATAATACTCAACGACCATTTGGCGAGCTTTAAGAATTATGCAATAGTTGCACCAGATGCTTCCCAGCAAGAGGAGCGAGCAGGTGTGGGAATTTTTAGTTCACACCTTTACTGGTCAGTCTTGCTGCGTTAACATGATTTGACACCGATATTTGCAGCCGAGTTGCTTGCGATAGTTAAGACATTAAAATACGTACCTCCGCAGCACTTTAACGCAGCAATAATTACTGACTCCTTATCGGTTTGTTCTACTCTGTCTTCATCCAAAAATTCCGCTCTTATTCGTACATTCAACTTCCTTGTGCCTTCCCATTTGCTGGACATCTGCCAGACTGGGGTTTCAGGTCACAAAGGGTTACAGCTAAATGAGCAGGCTGATTCCTTTGCGCGATCTTTGTTATATGGCCATCCAGTTGACCTATGTTCTATTCCCTTCATTGTAGCAGGAACAAGGTTTCGTATTTGTCAGCGCCTAGCAAGAGTGCAGGATGTCCATTTAAAACATAATTGGTATACTTGTTTTGTGAATCTCGACAATGCGAGGTCACATTAACTAACTTCATATGTCGAGTCCCCCAACTCAACTTTTATGTGCACCGGGCTCGTCTAGCCTCATCCTCCTGATGTGCTGCCTGCGGTGATCAGGAGACTTTAGAGCACTTTCTATTGCATTGCCATTGTTTTTCAACGATAAGGCAACGTCATCTTGCCTTTCTAGAAAATTTATTAATAGCCGATACAAATACCCGCTCTGCTCGATACTACACGGGTCGCCTAAAACGTACACACTACATGTATCACTTCACTCACTACACCCCTCACTACACACAGTTCATTCCAGAGTTCTCCACAGTTCACTAGTACTCACACTATTAGAAGCACAATTACTCTGAAAGACCACTGTAGATCACATCCTCGAAAGTTCACGACATCACGTCAAGATCAATACAACAGTCAATAGGGTAGAATAGACACTTCTATTTGTTTGTTTAACACGCGGATAAACCGTGTGGACCACCGCTGAAGGAACTGCTCTTCCCCCAGCGCGCCGAGCTCAGCCTCCAGGTGATCAAATAGACGGGAGTGCATTTTCCGAAGCATTGGAAACATGTACTTTTGCTGCCGCGCTCTGAGAGCCGCAAAGCCACGCCTTTTCCAGATGATCTGGGCCCTAGCGCACAGTGAAAACAGAAGAAATGCGTCGCGCGACTTTGTGCGTGCGTCGAGTTTGTGTCCAAACATACGAGCTAACCATTTCCAGTAGGTCTCTGCAACCTGGCAATCGAACATCGCAGGCTGCAGCGTTTCACAGAGCCCGCACTGTGGACACCTGTTGGAGGGTGCCACACCCCATGCTGCGATGCGGTCTGCGTTTGGCAGAACCCCCCAGCCGCGTTGCCAGCTGAAATCTCTGACGTCGGCCGGTAAAAATGAGGCCGTCAGCTGCTTCCACCTTACCGCCCTGCTCTTTCGGAGCTGGTCCTGAGTGAGCTGCGTCACTTCGAGGGTTTCGCAAATTTTACTCAGCGGTATGTTGAGGACGTCAGTGTCAGGGAGTTGCGTTCTCAAATTTCTGAACGACTTGATGACGTGCTTATTAAACGGGGGTGGCTGCTCAGCTGACGGTCCTACCCGCACACCATCGAAAAACAATGATCGGTCAGTGCCAAGGAAGAACTCACAGAGCTTTCGCCCCGGGTATTCCTCATCACTCGCTAGGTTGAGCAAGTTGCTTATTGCGAGGAGACTACTCATAGTTTCTAAACAGGGGATACTGAAACCGCCCATGCTGCTTGGAAGTGGCAAGCAAGTGCGGGCCACTTTTTCTGTTTTCCCATCCCAGAAAAAGGAGCCAAGCATAGTTCCCAGTTTCCTGAGTACATGCCGTGGTGGCCGCGCCACCCTCGCTACGTAGTAGTAGGCTGCCGACACACAGGCTTTTATCACATAGCTGCGCTCCTGCAAACAAAGGTCCAAAGATGCAGCTACCGCTAGCCGCGCCTCCGCCTTTCCTTTCAACTGCCTCCATGTCTCATTCGCCACTTCGCCCGACGCGCGAAATACAACGCCCAACACTTTCACTCGTGCAACCCGTTCAATGCCGCCAGACAGGTCCGACGCGAACGCGCCAAAGCGGAGCGCCTTGCTTTTCCCCCTGTTCAGCTGAGCACCAGACATCTCGCTGTACTCCGTGAAAAGCCGTAAAAACCGTGCGTAACTGTCTTCGTCTCTTAAGAACAGGCAAACGTCATCCGCGTACGCCGATACCTTGACCTGGCCCTGGCCAGGCAACGGGAAGCCGCGTATCGAAGGGGAGTCAATTATCCGACGCAAAAGCGGATCAAGGCATAGGGCGAAGAGGAGAGGCGACAGCGGGCAACCCTGTCTTATTCCACGAGTGACGGGGAAGGGGTCAGTCAGCTGCCTGTTCACAAAAAGCTGTGATGTCACGTCCGTGTACAGTGACCCCAACCTTGCCATCCAGTCCCGAGAAAACCCGAAGTTTTCAAGAACGGCGAGCAAGTACTGGTGCTCCGCCAGATCGAAGGCTTTCGCCTGATCGACCAAGACAAAACAGCCGGAGATGCCCGTCCGCGTGGCGAAGGTGAAGAGGTCTCTAGTTAGTGTCAGCGCCGAGAATGTAGTGCGGCCGGGGACGCTACACGTCTGCGCTAAGCTAACTATTTTCGGGAGCGCCATTCCGATGCGTTTAACCAGCCCAGACGCTACCAGCTTGTAGTCCGCATTCCGCAAAGTTATCGGCCGGTAGGCATGCGGTTATGAAGGATCACCGCCGGGCTTTAGGTATTAAAACTACCCTCCCCGCGCGAAACGAGTCGGGTATTCTTCCTTCGGCCAAGAATGCGTTCACCATTCTTAGCATCTGCTCTTTGAGGACCGGGAAAAACACTTTGTAAAACCCGCTGGAATTCCGTTAGGACGCGAAGAGGAGAAGTGGCGCATATATTTCAGTACTTTCCTTAGCTCATGTGCCGTGACAGGGGCACAGAGACGCTTGTGCCAGTACCTAGGGACGCTGGGCAGTGCCCCGCAAAAGGTCCGTACGTGAAGACTTCGCAACTCTCTAACAAGCCACTTAACACGGGCGGAAAAAAATTTGTCTAAACGACTGGCCGATCGACCCCAAGACCATGTTGCCACGGACACGTCTCCGTGTAGATGAACCCACGCATCGCAGAGGCGAAACTGATCCATCAGGTCGCGCAACGCGCTCACACCTCTATACGGCCTCCCTCGGCCTGGCCCTCTAACGTCTCGCTCGGGGTCAACAACACAGTTAAAATCGCCCACTAGAAAAGTTGGGTAGGCATCCAACAAAAACATGTGTAGCGAACGAAAGAAACTCGCGGAAAGATGGCGCGGTGCAGGCGCATACAAATTACCGCCCTCACCCGGCGCGAGAATAGATCAAAATGAATGGCAATTACCCGGCCGTCAAACCCAAAAGTTACATGTGCTTTGTCGCAAAGGTAAGCACTCAAAAAGACAACACCAACGCCTGAGGCCATAGAGTCGTTTAGCGAAAAAAAAAGGCGTGAACTGAAAAACGCTGCTTAAATAATTTAACATCATGCGGGGTGCGAAAATTGCACTCTTGCAAAAAAAGAATATCAACTTTCATTGCTCGCGCAAAATGCATGATCTCTCTCTGCTTGTCAAGGCTGCGGAAGCCTTGAGCATTTAAAGAAAGTAAGCGCACTTGACTTAAAGCATATAGTAAAAATAGGGCATTTTTTCCGTTGTCAATCCCTTACTCCTCCACAGCAATCAGCGACGCGGATCACTAGCTCAGCTGGCCTCGTTACACCTATAAAGGAAGGCGAAGCATACTGCCTCGTGAGGCGCAGCTTCCCTGCGTCTCGCGTGCCAAACGCTAAACAATCTCCTCGCGTGGGACGAGCCCACGACATGCACGTGATGCCGGAACGGAGCAACCAAGGGAGCTGGCAGAGGCCGTGTGCAAAAAAGAACGCTGTCACATGATGTGCGTACTGAGAAGGAAAGGCGGCCAAAATGGCCGTCGAACCGAAAACAAAATCGAACATCAAAATGGCAATGAAAGGAGCATCAATGGGATTTCGTGCTGGCAATCGTTTCAACCACTGCTTCCCATTTCGCCAGCATAAAGCCCCATGGGCAAGCAGGAATAACACGGACATCTGACAATGAAGGATGGCGAGACTGGCAACGAAATCCATTGATGCTACCTTCATTTACAAATGAGGACTAGCGTTGGGGGCGGGCAGACAGAGTTTCTTACTGGGGTCTGCCGTGTCATGTGAGGGCGTTGACGTCGATAACAGTCGCTTGCTATAAACTCGTGAGGCACCTAGCAAGTCCCACACCTGGTTAATTGGGTTGACCAGACGCGGGTCCTTGCCTTGCGTTGAACAGTCCGGTTCGCTCATGGGTGCTGGGTCGGTCGGGAGGGAGGCATCTTCGGAGAGTCTAGGGGGGCACCATGATGGTCAGCTGCTGTCACATCGCGATGGTAGGGTTTTGCCGCCTCACGACGAATGGGCTTCACGTCATCCTCGTTGGATGCGGCACGGAGACCACGGCTGCGAGGTCCTCGGGGATGCTTGGTCGCACGAGCATCTTGCCACGCCATTGCGACGAATTGGCCTGCCTAATTCCATGACCGTACTTTTATCTTTTGGGGCCACATCACAGGGATATTGTCACACAGGTGTGGTTGCAGCCATTCATGCATACGTTTCCGAGACCAGCCGCCTACCCTGTTAGTTTTCATTCTTGCATGTAGTTTTTCCGGTTTAAAAAGCTCAGTTGTTTTACTCAAAAATCCACTTACACCTTTCAACCAATTCCATTTTCTTTTTTTTGCATAAAAATAGCGAGGTGTTTAGGTTTCCTGTGTTTTCAGCGGGCGCATTAGCCCTTGTCACGCCCGATTCCTGGGCAATCCCCCACATGGGTATGAGCCCAGCCACCAGGAAAAACAACTACCACCAGCACAACGCGTTTTATTGATCATGCTTTAACCGCCGGGAGGCCTCCGCGTGGCCAGCGCTTACGTGCGTACGCAGTCCAATTTCTTGATATTTTTAACAGCTGGCAGAAAAAATTACATTATGCCAAACCGCTTCCCTTTATTAAACGTCTTTTCAAAACTCACTTCGGGCTATTTTGTACATGTTGCTCAAGATACAGCGTAATTCCATTGCTGATTTTTCAAAATGAGCTGTAGACCGGACCGCAGTGGCTCACTGATGTGCCCACACTTAAGGCCCTATATCCTATTTTTTGTCCTCTATTTATGTCTTCCTGGATATCTCTCTTTTCCTGATCATTTTGCTACCTATCTACTTTCCTTCTCCCGCACTGGATTGTGTGCAGATGAGCTCCCTGCAGAGCTCAAACTATTCGCAGGGCATTTGCGTTTATGTTCCTTCCCACAAACACCAACCACCACAACCGCTTACAATTGACTTTGTATAAATGGTTTTACAAAACTGGCAAGGTATCATTCAAGCACTGTTTGTCATAGTGCGTTCGAAGTGTTGGCATTATCGAATTTTATTTATGTCGCGTTTGTCTATTGTGGGGATTCTCTCTTAAGTTATATAAATGGGAATTTATCGTTCTGGCAGTTGGCAAAAAATGCGTACGGTTGGGCGGCACCGAAAACTGACCAGGGAGGGATTCAGCCATCTATCACTCGCAGCCTTAATTCAGAAAAACTGAACACAGGAATTCCGTTCTCCACCCTCGTAAACCGTGCATACGATTTAAGGCTTGGACTCAGCCCCCTCCGTACTCACGACAAGGAGGGGACAAAAGCCTCTCCCTACGCCGCATAAAAGGATGCTTGCCAGGCCAGTACAAACGTTTTCAGCCAGCCGGCCCCCTTGGCGGCAGCCACATTCCTGCCTGTCTTTGGAGGATGGCAGAACAACGCTAGGTGAATGCGCGTAAGAACGTAGGGAAAGGGGGACGTCGCTCCATCGGTGCCTATCCGCGCTGCCATCACAACGGCACGTCCTTAAACTAATCCGGACGTTTTTATTTTTCAATCGGGCGTCTGTTGGACGAGCAGGACAAGTCTTTTTTATACCCAAACTAACAGTACACAACCAATTTCCTGATGTTGCACCATGCGACTAACAGGTCCCGTTTTTTCACACATGGGCTTTTTCACACTTAGCCCACGCAGGACTAAGAATTTTCAACCCTTTTCTCAGGTTTTTTTGGCCACTTTGCTGGGAGCTTTTTAGTGGCCTATTTAGGGTACCATTTATTTCTTATCAATTCGTAATGCTTTTCATGGATCTCTGTTTCTGGAGCTTTTGAACCCCATGCTGCCCTCTGCGGGATGCCCTAGTGCAGCAGCGTTGCCATCAATACCCAAAACCCTCTTCTATACAGCGTCGCCACCACTAGGATGCTGCAACGTAATCGGGAGCGAATGGCTTCACCTCTCGCCCTATTCCAAGCAGTGAAAATACTGGTCGCATTGAGTCTCAGTGGAGCCCAGGATATTTCCGTCACCCCCTTAGCGTCGCGGATGACTCTCAATATCATTTCCTACTTCCAAACTGCCACGTCGGTGGTCATCTGGCCGCATCTTGTTCAGTAGGCGCGTTCCTTTACCGACGACTTTCTCAGGACGGTGGTTACTGCATTCTTGTTTTTTGTCAGCATTTACTCTTTGTTTCATTGGCTGTCATCTTAGCGGGACGTGCCTTCCCAAAGAAACTGATTGCAAGCATGATGAAAATTGGAAAATCTCGAACTGGTGCTTTCAGGTAAAGTATGAAAAAGGTACTGGTGACGGGGTCACTTTTCGGTATCTGTAAACCGCTACTACAGTGGTTGCGTTGGTAACACATGTAGGTTTAGCCGATTGGCTGTTTACTTTTCACGGCTATCGGAACATTTCTAAAACATCAGGAGACAGTTGAAGTTATGGGTGTTTACGAAAAAAAGTTTCTAGTTATCGACAATATCGCAATATTATTACAAAAGCTTCGGCTCCTCAGTCAGCTTTTGAAGGAATGCCAATGATAAGGCTGAAGAACTCTGGTTGGAGGTTTTCGTTGAAAACCACCAAATCAAGACCCGAAGGTAAACGTTCTGGCTCTAAAACAGTGGAAATAGTAAGGTGCTGCTCAAGTGGAAGACACTAATGTGCAAGGTACAGTGTCTCGACTATTTGTGGTATTTGTGCTCATCAAACATCATAAAACACAAATTGGCACAACCCACACTTGCATTGCGCAGCTTGTGTTTGTGTGTAAGGTGAGGCGCTCGTTTCCAGAACTACGATGGCGATAACGGGGCGGGAGCATGCTTAGAGACTGCACGTGGTACGAATGCGGGCCGTGGGGATGGCCCTCAGCGCCTGGAAGACTTGACCGTGTACCGGCAGGAGGATGCGCCGTGCAGAAGGAGAGCCACACAGCAGCGGAGGCAGAGATGGAAGTCGCTCTGCTCGTCCATGGACTCGCGTACGGATCCAGCCAAAGCCTGGACAGTCTTCCTGGCGTTGCTCCATCCTGCCGTCCCCAACCAGCACCACCGAGCAGGCCATTGCAGAGTGGCTATCCTACCGGTTCGCCACGGCTTCACTTGCCACAGTGGCCCAGCTGCATGTTCTGCCGGCGCCCCCAAGGACCTGCAAGTGGTGACCATTTGCGGTGCCGACATATGCAATCCGGTAGCGGCGGGCAGCCCTGGATCGAAGCCCAAAGCGGTGGAGCGCCCGCAGTGTAGACCGGGTGACGTACCAGGCGTTCCGAAACCTGGACGTCACCCAGCTGGAGCCGCTTCTGCAGTTCTTCAACAAGGTGTTCAGGGATGGAAGCCGTCTACACTGTTTCTGGGTGGCACATGTCAGGCCGATGCTGAAGGTCGATAAGCCACACAACCAGCCTGCTTCGTACCCGGCGGTTTCCCTCATGTCCGCAGTTGGAAAGCTGATGGAGAGCACGGTCCTGGCCGCGTCCAGTGGATTGCTAATCGTCGAGGCGTCTTCCAGGAGCAGCAAAGCGGCTGCAGGCGCCACCGCTGCACGGTAGACTCCCGGATAGATGGGGTGTCTATGCTGGCGCAAGTCCGCCATGACAAGAAAGTGGCCTTTTGCTCCTGCTGGACATAAAGTCGGCCCTCGACAACGTCCCCCACAAACCCGTCCTGGTCTACCTCGACGGCATTGGTGTTGTGGGGCACCTCCGGAGTTAGGCGAGGGCGTTCCTGGTCAACCGGACCCCCCGAGTGAACGTTGGCCAAATAACTAGCAGCACACGAGTTGTCAACTGTGGGGTTCCCCAGGGGAGTGTAGTCCGCCAATTCCTCTTCAACCTTGTCCTGGCTCCACTCCCGCATGGCATCCTGGCTGGGCGTGCGTTTCCTGTGGGGATGGTAGTGTATGCCGACGACACCGCCATCTGGGCACATGGACCAATAAGACTACTCTCCAAGGTGAAGGCGTGCCTCTAGGGGGCACTGTGGGCAGTCGCCGTCTTCCTGAAAAGCTGTGGCCAGCATCCGTACGAGTCGAAAACGCAGGCCCTTGTCTTCCACCCGTGGGGCTTCAGGGCACGCAAGGCGACACCGCCGCTCACATTGAACGGCCAGTTCCTTCCGTGGTTCACCGTGGCCAAGTATCTGGGGCTCCTTCTTGACTGCCAGTTGTTCTGGCTACCTGCTGTGAAGGCGCTCTGGAAGCACACAACGAGGGTCGACCAGCGATTGTAGGGGTTATTGACGTGTGGTCAGTGCTGTACACATACCATGGCCCTTCGAGTGTCCCACTGGATGTCGTCGTCTGCCATCCTCAATGCTCTGCCTCTGGTGCAACTCACGCCGCGCCAGTGGGAGGAACTTGAGGTGGTTCATAGCCAGGCTTTCCACGTTTGCCTGGGCCTTCCGAGAACTTCCCCGGTAGAGGCGACATACACAGAGGCAGGCTTCTGTCGTATCCAGATGCGGGCTCCACAGGCGGCACTACACCACACCCACCACCTGCAGGGCACACCGGACGGCACGACACTCCTCCAGCGCTACCGCAACCGGCCAAACTCTTTCATGGGCATGCTGCTTAGTACCTACTAGAGCCATATCGCGCTGCTACACCGCCCCCCCTTTGAGGCACCACCCCCACGCCTGGGCAGGCTCTACGCATCGCCACCACATTGCTGGAGGTCCATAGCAAGAGGTCTACTTCACCCTAGGCCAACTACCAAGACATGGCCGACCTGCTGCAGGATGACACTGCCGCACTTGTGCTTGTGCACAGGGATGGCTCCGTGCAACTGTCGACGGGCACAGCCGGAGCTGCCTGCCCGGCCCTGGAACGTGGCACCAGCCAGGTGTGCAGCCTCCCTTTCCTGGCCACATGCACCTAAGCACAGCTGGCTGGACTCCACTTGGCCGCGGATCTTTTTCTAGAGCAGGGCAGCCACCTCCGGATGGCCGTCATCCTGACTGACTCACGGTCCGCCCTCCTCTGTCTAAGAGCTCCCGACTAGCAAGCCATATCCAGCAGCTACGTAGAGCGGTCTCCGGCGGCCAAGCATCATGCAGTGGAGGTCCAGGGGTGTCCATTGCGACTTCACTGGCGGCCACCTCACTTGGGCTTCATGGGCAACGACGTTACAGACGCCCTCGCTAAGGATGCTGATCACCAGGCAGAGGTACCAGCCTGTCGGGATCTGGTGTCATGCGATGCTTTAAGGACTATCCTGGCCCGAGTGGTGAAGGCCCTCCATCCATATGCTTAAGTGGTCAATGGTCAGGCCCCATGTATCCTGCCCGTGCACATCAGCAGAGACTCCCGGTCGCTTCATCTTAGCCTGCGGCCTAATTGCTTTAACGTTGGGGCACCTGCACCACCGGGGACGCCGGTCCTCTTTTCCGCCCCCCCCTGCGTCAGCTGCCCAAGGTCCGCGACGTTCTAACACTTAGTGTGCTGTTGCCACCAGCACGACACCGCGAGGGAGGACCTCCTGGCCGCTCTCCAGAGATTCGGTGAGCCAAGCCACAAGCTGGAATACTTCCTGTTCCCCACGCGATCGGACACCTTACGACGGGGGTCTTCCAGCACCTCCTCAACTTCGTGGTTGTGACCGGACAGGTGCAGCCTTTGTAGCATTTGAGCCTTGAACACGACAGTGACAGTGTCCCACTGCCTTGATTCTTTCCTCTTTCTCTTTTCCTATCCTTTGAATCCCCCCTTCCCTTCCATGGACTCTATTGTATGAGGGTGAACTTGCCGAAGTGTTCAACAATATCCCTAGTTCTTGTCTTTTCCTTGCTTTCTTTAAGAATCACCACACCCCCAAAAATAGAAGCCGTGAGCCCCACGAAAGAATGAGTTGGGCCAATGCGAGGCCAGCACAAGAAAAGAGGTGGAGGGAGAGGACCAGCTGGTTGGAGATGGCGAGAGGGGAGACGTCGATGCTTGTGAAGCGCTACGTTCAGGTGGAAGACTTGAAACTCGTCGAAATTTTGGGACCAGAGCTCAAGAGGGTTCTAAGCGGTCTGAAAACGTGCGGCCGAGGCGAGACTAATGACTAGCGGTAGGCGGAAAACTTGGGCATGCCAAGAATCTGGACAGCCAGCTGCCTGGAGCCCATCGTCTACCGGCATTTTGCAGTTGCCTGCTGCCCACTTTCTTTAGTAAATTGGCACCGGGTAATTAGCGCGTGCCGAGCAGACCACTGTCTATGAGTACAACGCCGCGTCTTCTCCGCGGACGTCTCTGCATGGGAGACACCGCTATCGCTGCTCCGCCCCACCTAACATCGCGTCATTACCAGAACAATGACGCACTGAGGACTCCGCCTTATCGCGGCGAGCTTAAGTGTGGACTTTACTGTGTGTTTTTATCAGAATCAAAATTTTTCTCTTGATGGACATACGATGTAACTTTTCCTGGCTATTGTCTTCCATTTCTGCTTCAGTATTTTGTTTAGTTATTCTGTTTGCATTGTGGTTGCTGGATAATAATGTGTATTTATTTTCTTGCCAAGAGCCCTCGTTTAATATTAGAAGTCCTGCAAGTCCGTGTCTACACTGACTCCTTCGAAGCACCTGTGTTTTTTGTGATATCGTGTTAGTGGCACGATGACGTGTACAACTAGAAGCCCAGCTTTGCGAGCCCGCGGAGCATTACTGGCACTATGTTTATTTTCGGGGAACTGCTTATTCACTTACGTCGGAAACACGCATCATAGCTGCCATGATTTACTGGTAACTGCTCGCCAACCTATCCAACTGAAGAGCACACAGCTTCCGCGCCATTGTCAAGATGTCCATCGATGCCAGTCACAGCGCCACCATATCCCGCATTCACACTGCGAAAAAGCTCCTATCAGTTGCCTTAAATCTTCCACGCACTTAGTACTGCCTTGGGGAAATCAGTTCACTCATACGGAAGCCCGAAAGAAAGAGACAATTTGCTCGTCTGCTGCTATTGTGCTAATGCTCTTAAAAGCTGGCCTCTTGTCGTAATACCATCACCGCACCTACCTTCCTTTGTTGCTCATACTAGCATAGACTATTGCAGGAAGGAAGCTCAACGAAAAACCCTTTGCTTTCACTCGTGTGTTAGACTGAGACACGCCGATTCTCACCATTGATACAGGAACAATGTCCGCGCCAACAACGACAGAAAAGCTGTATCGTTTACTTCAAAAACGTGCCGCACGAGCAAAACACCCACCTCCTCTCACGTGAACCCCTGTGTAGATGCGACGCATAGAGGGTTCGCGTTGCAGGGTTGGACAGCGGAGGAACGGCGCTGGAACGATGGAGCGGAGCAGCGCGGGCACCGCGTTTTATAGCGCGCATAACGGCGAGGGGATGCGCCGGCGCCAGTGCGTCTGCCGTGGCTATGACGCAACACAACCCAACCCAATCCACCTTAACCAATTCAAATCCAATCGAATCCAAACCAAACCAATGCAATCCAATCCTAGCCAAGCCAATTCATTCGAATCCAATTCAATGCCCCTCGCGAGAGATTGTTCGCTATCGGAGAGGAGAGGGGGTGAGCGGCGGAGAGCGCAGCTGGCGCGGCGAGGAGAATGGGGGAGGGGTGGACGCCGACATCGCCGGATGGATGCAGGGACAGGGCGAGTGAACGAGACGCGTTCGCATATAAAATTTGTGCCAACACCCACAATGAAAGAAGTATGCTCCTTTGGAGATGTCCTGCTATTCTTTTTTGAAACCACACAAGCTCGAAGTGCAGAATCAAGCATCACCGCCATAGTCATCTTCTCAATTGGACGTAAGATATACTGAAGCAGTTTCAAAGAACGCTGGGTAGATAGAGCCGATAAATAGGTTTTGCCAAGCGCTGATCCTGATTACGAAAAGGAGGAGAAGGAGGAATAAACTTTTATTCAGGCCCAATCTGACTCCATGTGTAGAGGCAGACCAGTGGGGAGACTCCTTAGTCCAGGAGTCCCTGGCTCTGGCTGGCAGTCCGGGCCCGTCTCACCAGGTTAAGCTGGGAGCCGGGTTCAGAGCTGGACAGCTGCGCCGCCCACTGTGAAGGGGAGGCGTGGGGATTGGGAGGGAGGTTGGGTGTGTGGGAGCATTCCCATACGATGTGATAAAGTGTACCTCTTTAGAGGCAAAACTTGCACTGTGGTGAGTGAGAGGTGGGGAAAATCAAATGCCAAAGTGTATTGTGAGGGAAGGTCCGGGTTTGAAGTTGACGGAGAGTGATTTCATCGGCTTTTGTTAGATACAGGTGAGGTGGAGGGAATGTGCGACGAGAGAGCTTGTAGCGTGTGAGTATGTCATTGTAGGTGAGTAGGGGGTGGCCATCCAGGGTGGTAGGAGGGGGGTCGGGAGCAATGGCCCGGTGTACCACTTCTCGGGCCGCGTCGTGCGCCGCTTCATTGCCGGCCAATAAAATGTGCACTCCTCAGGGAGGTAAGAGGAGTGTTCAATGATGTGTAGGGCAGTGCGAGGGAGTACACCTTTTTGAAGGTGTCGGCAGGCTTCCTGCGAGTCCGTGATTACTGTCACGTAGTCACGACGAGTGGAGGTAAGGGACAGCGCAATGGCTATCTCTGCCGCTTCAGTTTGTGTTGAGGCTCGCGTGGAGGCAGTGGCGACGGTACGTTTTTGACTATCTACAGTCGCGACGGCGTAAGTCGATCGGTTGGGGTATGGGGATGCATCGACGTAAAGCGTGTCCGGCAGATGCTTGTAGTGGGTGCGGATGTAGTTGGTTCGCGCGGTGCGACGACCATCGTGGATGCCTGGGTGCATGTTCCGAAGTAGCGGGGCGACTTTATTGCGAGCGCGTAGTAGGGGGGGAGGATGTGCCAGGCGGTGAGGCTGAGTCGGGGTCGGATAGCCCAGGCGAGCTAAAGTACTACAGCCAGTGGCTGTAAGCTTAAGGCGCTGGAATTGCGAAGTTCGTTGAGCTTCGCACAGGTCTGTCCAAGTATTATGTATTCCCAAGCGTAAAAACAAGTCAGTAGAGGTGTTAGTGGAGAGGCCGAGTGCAATTTTGTATGCTTGCCTAATTAAATTGTCAAGCTTCTTGTGCTCTGCTGGTTTGAGGGACAGGTAAGGAGCTCCGTATGTCAGGCGACAGATGAGAAAAGCTTGAACCAGACGGGCAGTTTCAGCTTCTTTGAGACCAGTACGTTGGTGGGTGATGCGCTTAACTAGTTGTGCCAATTGAGTAACTGTGCGTGTAAGTGCGAGGATGGTGTGCGAGCCGGAGCCATCTCGTGGGATTGTCAGTCCGAGTACCCTGAGATAGGTTACTACAGGAACGGGGTGAGTCTCTATAGTAAGAGCTGGGTCCGGCGTCGGCTCCGTGTGTCGTCCCCGAGTTCTCTGCTGAAGGGTTAGCAGTGCGGATTTTTCCGGGGAGCAGGTAAGACCACATTTAGAGAGATATATGGTAGTGATGTCGATGGCTCGTTGAAGCGATTCTTGTTGTTCGCCCATGGAACCTGAGTATGTCCATATGGTAAGGTCGTCGGCATATAGGGCATGGTGGAGGGATGGGACGGGGTCCAGTAGTGGAGGCAGATCTTTGAGAGCTATGTTAAATAGCAAAGGAGAAATGACGGAGCCTTGTGGTGTTCCTCGGGGAAGCGCTGGGAAGGAGGGTGTGCGTAAATGAGAGATCCCCACTGTAGCGGTGCGGTTGGTAAGGAAGGCTCTCACATAGTTGTATAGTCGTGTTCCGACATGGACAGTGGCCAGGCTGTTTAATAGGGCGTCGTGGGAAACGTTATCGAACGCGTTCTTGATGTCGAGAGCGAGGATACAGTGTTTGTGATGCTTCGAAAGGTTATTGAGAAGGCCTTCCTTGAGCTGCAGGAGGACGTCTTGGGTAGACAGTTGAGGTCGAAAGCCGTACATGGTCGTGGGGAAGAGGTTGTTATCTTCTATGTACGCCGTAAGGCGATTGTAAACCATGTGTTCAAGCAGTTTCACGAGGCATGAAGTAAGGGAGATGGGACGCAGGTTGGGTATCTCGATTGGTTTGCCAGGTTTGGGGCTCAGTGAGATGTCAGCGTGTTTCCAGGCAGGCGGAAGCGTCCCTTGTGTCCAATGATCATTAATAAGATTCAGGAGCTGGTCGAGGCTGGCAGGAGGAAGGTTGCGTATTAAACGATTCGTGATTTTGTCTGGACCTGGGGCTGTGTTGCGCGTGAGGTTGCGGATTGCTGTCTCGAGTTCTTCGTAGGTAAAAGGCGTGTCCAGCGTCGCGTTAGGATCACCAGTATAGTCCGAATAAGAAGGCACAGGAGTCTGCGGAGAACGTTCGTACCTTTGTCGTAAGGTGTTGAGGAGGCCTTGTTCTTCTCTTGGGAAGGCATGCATGAGTCGGCGGATGTTATGTTGATTGGTGATCTTCTTCTCTCGGGTACCCATTAGTGATCGAAGTAGGTGCCATGTTTTGCGCGTACTAAGCGTTCCTTGTAACTGGGCGCAAAATTGGAGCCAATTCTGCTGACTTAGTTGTTGGGCGTAGTCTTCCTCTTGCTTTGTGAGGCGAGCTATGCGTGACTTCAGGCGCCGGTTTGTTTTGTTACGCTTCCAGCGTGTTACCAGGCTCTGCCTGGCTGTCCAAAGGTGATCGAGGTGCGGATCTACTGTTTTTGAAGAGCATGTTCAATGGTGGTCGTCCATTCATCGAGGTCCGAATTGGCGGGTGGGGTAGCTTCTAGAGTATCCCTGAAGGCTTTCCAATCTGTGAGGCGGGCGACGCCTAGTTGGGTCTTGGTTATGCCCGAAATGGGGAGGTGAACGATGCTGTGATCACCTCCGAGAGTATGGGGGAGGCATTGCCATGTGTATTGGAAGACGTTACGAACGAATGTTAGGTCTGGGGTGGTATCCCGGGTGACGCTGGAGCCGAGGCGGGTCGGGATGAGGGGCATGTTGCAAAGAGTAAAGCCGTGATGGTGTGCTGCATCCCAGAGGGTAGTTCCTGATTTCGCATTGCGCGCATAACCCCATGCAGTGGGCGGTGCATTAAAGTCGCCGAGGACTACTAATCGGTGGTGCTTAGCTAATTTAATGACATTCCGGAGGAGTAGAGGAAGTTCCTAGGGTTGCCAGAGGGAGGGGAATAGACGTTGAGGATAAAAACACTTGGTTCCTTCTTGCTGGTAGGTAAGAGTTCTACTAGTATGCAGTCAATTGCAGTGCTCAGCGGATGATGTTGCGCTGGGTAGGTATTGTGCACGAACGTGGCGGTCCGCGGCGAGTTGGGATTTTGAAATGTGGTGTAGTCTCGGAGAGAGAGATTGGTGAATTCTACTTCTTGTAAGGCGAGTACTGCGGGTGGGTTAGGGGTGATAAGATGGTGCAGGGACGATTTTTTCCTGCGAAAGGAGCGACAGTTCCAATGCCAAATTTGAAGGTACGGGGAGGTGGTACATTTAGGCTTTATAAACAGTCTGAGTCTTCCTCGATCGCTTCGTCAAGCGCTTCGTCAAGTGGAGCGGTTGTAGGGGGTGGAGGGGTAGAACTGGGCGGGCGGTGCTTTTTGCGTTTTACTTTCTCAGCGTTGCGGTCTTCTATAACTTTGATGCGGCCCGAGAGTGAGGTGACTTCTTCTTGCAGGGCCGTGAAATTGGTTTGAAAAAGTAGCTTGAGGTCATCCAGGGCAGAGAAAATGGGTGCCAGTGCGGAATTCTCGGGCATTGCTGGATTTGCTGGTGGTGAGGGTGGGACGAAGGGAGTGGGTGGTTGTAGCAGAAGTGTCTTAAGCTCCGAGAGCTGTTGCTGGATGGTAGCAATTTGCTTCGCGTTTTCGGCTAATTGTGCTTTTAGTTGTGCATTTTCTTGTGCAAGAGTCGCTAGGTCGGAAGATTCAGCAGTGAACACGGTGGTTTGAGGGGTGGGCAAGGGGGGAAAGGGTCATCGTGGGGGGTGTGGGCGGCTACAGCTGACCAGCTCACCTGAGAGGGCTTGGAGGGTGTACCGGACGATCTTCGGAGTGTGGAGAGGGCTGGTTGACTTGACGGGTTTCTTGTGCTTGGCGTTGGAGGCGGGTGCGCGCGGGCGGTGGTGGGGGCTTGAGCTTGCGGCGACATTCTCGACTGGCCGTCAGGTGGGGGAGTCCGCACAGCTGGCACTGAGGTTGGCAGGGGTGGTCAGGAGCTGGGTTGGGGGTACGGCACCGGGAGCACAGGTTGGGTTGGGAGTTTGGACAGACATCGGGTCGGTGTCCGAGGCCGCCGCACTTCGCACAGCATTGATAGGTATTCCGGTAGGGGCGACAGCGTACCAGGGTGCCGTACGCGTTCACGTAAAATGGCACGTGAGGACCGTCAAACGTGAGTGCAGCTGTGTTCGAGGTGCCGAGCATGCGGGCATCAATGATGGGCGGTCCGGTGGACGTAATTATGGCGAGGAGTTGCTCAGGAGGTGTTCCAGGGTCGATGCCTTGGATTACTCCACGAGAAGTATCCGGGGGGTTCTTGAGGTACGCTGTGACATCATATGTCGTGTCGCCAAGGTGGAGGGTGGTGATCTTGCGCAGAGCGTCGGCGCATACTTCGCTAGGGGTGCTTGTCGTGATAAGATTCTGTTGCGGTTGCGGGAAGGTGATAACTTGCCCGTAGAACGTAGAGGGTGCGATGCCGGTGGCTTGTTGCAGGCTGTGTGCGAGCTGTCGCGCCGGCCAGGCTTAGACGCGTAGGCCGGACCTCGGGCGGATTATCACCTTGTAGTCGTTCATGGGGAGTTTCGGTTGGATTGCCCTGCGTGGAGCAGAGACGGAAGCTGGCACGTGGGTAGTGGAAGGAGTGATGCGCTGGTTGTGGCGCGATCGTAAGATCTGACGCCAGGGGTCATAGGTTGGGAGCGTGCGGCCGCTGTCCGGGTCGTATGTCGGTGGGGCTTGGGGCGATTCCTGCATGTCGACTTCCAGACTCCGCGCAGGTAGTGAGGCAGGCCGGGCTCCCGAAGGCGTCCACGATTGCAGTTGAGCCGTGTTATTTGGAACGTTAGGGTTAGCAGAGACGCTCACCGCTTGAAACTTCGGGTGGGTCCAGCGAGGTGAGAAATGGTCCAAGGCTTTTGTGGCGGGTATCAGGGTGAAGCTGATGACTTAGCGAACACGATGATACTAATAGCAAATAGAACACGATGATACTGATGATTAGCAAATAGCCTAATTCATTCACTGATCATGCGCGCGGCTACTCTTTGATAACATTTCGCCTATATATTTTGTTCTTTGCTTTCAAATAAACAGTTGATAGTCGGCGCTTGTTTTGTCTTCATCTTCCCTTTGTCCCGTGCTTCGCGCTGTTTTGTTAAAGTTATGTACCAACTTGCCCAACTACAAACCCTGCTGTAATTATAGAGCGCTGCTGCAGGGAGGTCCAAAGCCAGGGCGGTGCAAAGCAGTAGCCCATGTGAAGCGGGTGTGTGCTCCACAGCCCCCTGGTGGCGTTTTTCCTGATTACGAGAAATAATTTTATTATCCGACGGAGCCTTCACTCTCTCAGAAGGCATGAAACAACCTCGCACATTGTGGGGCAGTTTCAAAGGGAAGCTTTCTATGGTCCCTTGTGCTGGTATCGAAAAACACGCACTGCAGGAAAGCCAACATCACACATTGGCTTTACACCACAAATGGCGCGTTAATCACACACTGCCTAAACAAAAGTAGGTATTTATTCTCATGCGAAACCGGTTGGATTGGGGGAGACGAATGCCGTTTGACGTCTTGCAGTAGGGTTGATGACAATTGTGACAACATTATGTAACAGGTGCGCACATGGCACAGTGATCGCTACACACACTGTACCGATATGAACCGCAAATCAAATACAACGCTGAGCAAACCAAATGAGCACATTCAAATGTTCCAATCACAACACAAATGAATGCAACATCGTAGCAACACATTCTGCTAGCTGAGCCTCGTTGTTGATTGGGCTTTGGCTGATTTGATTGACCACTCTACATTTGTATTGGACAAAGCTCGGCATCTTTTGTGACCTCATTGAAGTGTAGGCGACATTTTTTTATTTACAGGCGTTAATTTCGAAAAACCGCCCTTTTGTGTGCGGTCTGTAGCTGATGTGATCTCCTTTCTGGGCAGCTCAGTCGCTAAGCCTCAGTCAATATGCAACACCCCAACATGACCTTCATTGATATTCCTCTGTTGTCACGAATGTCGGGTAGGAAATGTGTATTTACGGGTCATTGCTTTGTGAAGAGCGTGTACAAATACGTGTTTCTGTCAACATGGCAGGCAATAACGTGCAGCAACTAGCCAACTGCGGGGATGAGCTAATATTAGTTGAAGTGTAGGCTTTCCACGTACAATCATCGTATGAGAATGAAGTGAGAGCTCCACACGTGCCCTATATCTCAGGAAGAAAACAATTTCAACGGAAAATGTAAAGAAAACACTTATGAAAATCGAATCAGGAACTTCTTAGTAAAAAGTTGGAACTAAAGTATTCCTCACTTTGTGTAGTGCTTGGCGCTACAGACTGATGGAGGCCGTAGATACCGCCATGATTTCCAAAACTACATGATGTTTTTTGTTTCTGTTTTCACCGAGCTGGTTGCGGTCTTACGGATTGTCTTGGGTTCACTAACTTCACTAAATTCATCTGTTTAAATTGAACGTTGCTGATTGGAAGTTCCAGAATACACAAGTTTGAAAAATCACGACACCGCGAAATGGAGGAGTGTCTTAGGAGAAACGAAAACCACTGTAGAGTTTAACTCAAAGTCTAGCGCAGCAGCTGGAGCCATCTTGACGATCTGACGGGCAATCGTGCCTTATTTCCTTGTTCCAGATGCAACTGTAGAGTTTAACTCAAAGTATAGCGCAGCAGCTGGAGCCATCTTGACGATCGGATGGGCAATCGTGCCTGAATTTCTTGTTCTAGATGTAATTGTCATCAGCTCGTGGTGCAGCATTCTCCAGCTTTGCTTCCCCCCCCTGCATTTCGATGTTGCCAGTTTGGGATGGGCGGTTTTCTTGAGGCTACACAGCTGCATTCCTCTGAAGCACATTATAGTCACCTTCGTCGTCTAATTAGTGAGACATGTGCCCCCACTCGACATTCTTGAAGGAGCGCGCGTTGCATGTTATTTCTTTCACCTGAGTGACAGCACTGACCTTGGATTCTTGCCTCCTGTGATATTGTATCGGTCACGGTCACAGCATGGCGTGAGCCTATTCTACCTGAGCAGCTTGCACAATACCGAGTCTTCTTCCTTGAACAGATGTGGCTCGGTTTGGCACTTTTTTCTGCTTGTACTTTAGTTTTGAGGATTGCCGGGAGGTAATCTTGACAGACCGCAAGTTATCGAAAATGTCGTGATGTGCTGTATGCTTCGTGTCTACCAAAGAGTAGCTTACATTGATACTTTGGTGTTGTTGCATGTGAAGCTGCTCTATAGCACATGAGAATATTGTCACGCGGCCAAAGACGCGCAGTTCTCTTCTAGGAAAACAAGCTTATTGGAGCTAACTTGTTCCCCCCTAACAACTCAAAGAATACACAGGCAGTGATTTAGCAGTCAAAAAAGTGACTTCCGCAGGAAAGCATTGGAGAGTCGAATACCACGGCGTCTTCTCCGCAGGCTTGTTAGATCGAGAACACTCTAGGTCACAGAAGAGTATTCTAGACTGCTTACGTTAGTTCCAAACATTCTCCCAATCAAAAGAGCTAACACGGGTGGCAATAAGATAACGAATGGAACACGCGCTTCGCTTTGCACGCAGATAACACATTTTGGCGCCGCCGTGCAGTAAAAACATAAACAAACAAAGAAACCCAATGCATGGTTAACGGGATTAAACCTCATTAACAGTGCATCGACCCGACGTTAAAGTAAAACGAGTGCCCGACCAAACAACAACCACAAAAAAGTCTGTCACCTTGCCCAATAAGCTTTGGCACGAAATACGTGTACGACTTTGGGAGGCATGCGTCTTCCTGATGTTCCAGAATTACCGTCCTGGATCTCTTTGTCGATAAGTTGGCCAACACGCCGTAGAACCTGGTAGGGTCTGAAATACCGTCGCAGAAGCTTCTGTGTCTACGTCGTCGCGTGGGAGTCCAAACCCACACACGATGCCCCACACATGGCCTCTTGTACACACTCCAGCTCCAGTGAGGTCGCGGGGCTCCTCCGCACGCTGCATCTATCCTTGAACGTCGACGTTGAAATGGTCGTCTTCTACGTGCGGAAGCATGGCGTCAAGGATTGTAGTCGGCCGTCTTCCGTAGAAAAGCTCGAACGGTGTCATCTTCGTTGTTACCTCGATCGCTGTATTTTACTCAAACGTTACATACGTGAGGCCATGGTCCCAAGTGTTATGTTCGACGTCGACGTACATACCACATCCGGGAATGTTTTTTTTCAGACGTTCCGTTAGTCCGTTCTTTGGGGGTGGTACCCCGTCGTTCTTCAGTGATCCGTGTTGCTGTAGCGTAAGATTCCTTGCATAACCTCGACAGCAAAGGCCGTGTCGCGGAAAGGACGCAGCCGGGACCACGAACGGGAGCCGCCGCTTTAATGGGACAGGATGGAACCCTATATACAATGATGATGATTCGAGAGGTGTGTTGAAGGGACCACTTCTTCCTATTTGATTTCCATGATTTTCAACAGGCCATTCTGCGGTCCGTAATTAAGAATCCCCGAGCTCCATGTCGCAGAACAACATGGTTCATGAACAACTTCGTGACTTTTTCTGCAGTACCCCTAGAGAGAGCGGCGGTGTCTGCGTAGAGCGTTATGTAGTTTATCGCTACGACAATCCACTTGTTCCTGGATCGCGACGTCATTAACGGGCCCTGGAGATTCATTCAGATCTACTGAGGGGGCCTAGATTGGACTTGGGTTGGCGGCAGCAGTGCAGCGGGTCTCGTCGGGGACGTTTTTCGCCGCTGACTATCAAGAAAGCTGAGGACGTAGTGGGACACATCGGTTGTAAGGCTGGGCCAGTAGCACTTAGCCTCTATTTTTCCCATATTGCGTGCTGTGCCAACATATCCGGAAGACGGTCGTCGTGGCCGGCTTCCGAAATTTTGTCAAGCAGGTCTACGAAGATGAAAAGAACATAACTTGTCGCTTCCCGATTGAAAATTTTCTTCACGAGGACGGATCTTTTGAGGCTGACTGAAGGTAAGTTATGTTTGAAGGCCCTTGGCGCGCTGAAGTTTCGTACATCGTAATAGTGATCCTGACGCGTAACTCGGGGTCGCAACGCTGCGGTTTGGAGAGGTCGCTTTCCATCACGACTCCGAAGAATGTGCACCGTCTTAGTCGTAGTGTCTAGCTGGTCACGACGGGGGCGCAAAAACGGCAGGCGGCGTCGGTGTGTTTCCTGGTGGAGTTATAGACTACTGTAACGTCACAATATTACAGAGGCACTCTCCATCGCCCAAGACGGCCAGAGGTGTTCCTTAAATTGGTGAGCCAACAGAGTGCGTGGTGGTCTGTCACAACCTTCAATGGTGCTTCCCTACAGAAATGAGCGAAGTTTTGAAATCTCCCTTATAACAGCCAGGCATTCTTTCTCAGAGGCGGGGTGTTTTTTCTTCCTTGGTCAGACGACAGCTTGTATAGGTGAATATTTTGCGCAACCGCTTTGATTTTGGACGAAAAAAGAACCCAAGCCTATATCACTAGCGTCCGTGTGCAGTTCTCTATCTGCGTTCTCGTCAAAATGAGTGAGCACGGGCGGATTTTGCAGGCGTTGTTGAAGCTCGCACAATGCTTTTTCCTAGGCGTTTTCCCAGCTGAACGGGATGCTATCTTTTGTCAAGCTCGTGAGTGGCTCTGCAATGAGGGCGATGCTTGCGACGAAGCATCAGTAGGACGCTCATATACCAAGAAATCTTCGCAGCCTTTCTTGTCTTGCGATCTTGGGAATTTCTCTATGGCTGAAGTTTTGGCCGGGTCAGGAAGGACTCTCACGGCAGTGACGACGTGTCCCAAAAACCTGAGCTCCTGGAACGCGAAGCGGCAATTTTTAGGCTTCGGCTTTAACCCCAATGTACGAATGGCCTCTAGTACAGACTCCTTCATTGCAAGATGTTCATCTGCCGGAGTTATAGTCTGGGAGAATACCACAGCGTCGTCGAGGTATACGATACAGGGGTGCCACTTCAGGCAAACTAGAAGGATGTCTACGACTCTGAAACGTTGCTGGTGCCAAGCACAGCCAAAACGGCATCACATTTTATTCGTATAGCCCATCATGGTTTGGTTTCTGAAAGCAGTCTTCTCCCCGTCATTCGCGTACACTTCAATTTTCCAGCAGCCTGTCTTCAAATCCGCCGAAGAGAAGTACTTTGGGTTACAAAGGTCGTCAAGGGCTTCGTCAATTCGTGGCAGGAGGTACATGTCTTTTTTAGTTATCTTTCAGTCGCTGGTAGTCAACGCAAAACACTAATGTGTCGTCTTTTTTCTAAACGAGTACGATCGGCGCAGCCGAAGGGCTCTTCGATGGCTCTATAAAGTCGCAAAGCATATCTTCCACTTGTGTCGGGATGGCTTCCCGCTCGTGTGAAGACACCCGGTGCGGTGACTGTCGGGTAGGTATGGCTGCATTTTCAGTTATAATTCGGTGCTTTGCTGTGAGTGTCACCCGTAATTTTGAGTTGTACGAAAAACACTCGCTGTAGCGGCGCAGGAAAACCCATAATTTCTTCCAATTTTCTTGCGGTATCCCCTTGTTCACGTCCAAGTTATGCGGCAGCTTGAAAGCACATGCGCGAGCGAGTTCATATTCCGCGACCGCTATCACGTCACTTGCTTCTTGCGTTTTTTCAAGAAACGCTATTGCAGCGCCCTCGTCTATATGCTGCAACTTCTCGGTGAAATTAGTGACCAAAACGTGGGAATTGCTTTGCTTAAATCCCGCAATGTCTCTTGCGACGGAGACACCACATTTGAGAAGCAAAACTTGGTGACCCTGTACGATAGCATCAACGTCAAGGAGAGCCTCTTTATAGTAAACGGTGATCACAAACCTTGCGCGGCGTGGCAGAGTGACGTGACCATCGGCGATCCTTACAGCTGCGCGGTGTATGGGATTTGATTCCGGCATAATGGAGTAATCGGACGAAATGTTTTCGACTTGGTCTTTAGATCCATTATTGCATCGTTGTGCGTTGAAAACACCATTCCGGGAATAATGCGCGAGAGCGGTTAGGCAATATGACGAACGCAGCAGGGTATGTGGTGACATCAATGTTGTGCAAGTACAACGTGCAAGTACAAGTGCACAAGTACAACGTTGTGGTTGTGCAAGTACAACGTGCACAACCTGGGTTGTGCACGTTGTACTTCATGTTACGCGATGGCCTCCTGATGTGCGTAAGTGCGGACCATCTCGTCTGGTCGTAACTTTATTCAACTTAGACGCGAATGATCCGCGCATTAGTGATTAGTCGGCCCCGTGTCTATGCGGGCGACTACATAAAAGCCGTAAATAGACACCCTTAAAGTCGGACGCCACCTTCCTTGTGTTCCGCATGCGTTGGGCCCTTCGCATCGAGTTTGTGCGTGTTGACGGTCGGGCACTGTGCTTCTGTTCATTGCCTTCTCAGCAGCAGTCTCGGTCATGTGGGATACGGGTCGCGCCGGGTGGCTGTGGGCGTTTTAGTGAGTCTCGTCAGGGTTAGATCGGGTCGTCCGGCTCAGGGCACGGTTTGGGTTGCGTTCTTGCACTGTTGGACGGTTTTAGTTTTTTCGCCCTTGTGCAAGTTTTCCTTCAGAAGTTCTTGCTTTTTGTTTCCCCCGCGAGGCTGGGAGAGCTTTTACGGGTGAAATCTGCATTTCTTCGGTGACTTGGCGATCGGTGTGGGTAGGGCGACGGCGAATGGTTGATGCACGCTGTACTTCGGTTGGTGTTGGACAGGTATTCCTGGATCTCAATAGGGTGCTCGTTGGGTAGGAGACGTGGTGCGTCAATGGAGATCCCTCGCAAACCGCGCCTTTTGTAGGTGCAGAGATGGTAGGTGTGGTCGGCCTCACCGTAGTGATAGCAAAGATGTTGATTATTGGGGGTTCGCCACACGTCCGTCATCCCCGGCATCTGGTTTTGCTCTGCGGGGATCAGGCGGGCGATAGTGGATTGCGGTACAATATTGAAATTACTTTTGTGCCTATGTTCCGTAATCACTCAAGAGAAAGAAAGAGAAAACACGCTATAACAGCTTAAGCGAGAACGTAAATTATTGTGAAAACTTCGTAGTCCGCAACCGGAGCTGGCCGGAACAGGCGCGTGGCCAAGCAGGGTGGCCCTGGCTGCCGCCGTAGGCTAAGGTGCGCGGCTAAATTGAGCGAGCAGAACTTCCGCTGTTGCTTTCGTTGTGCAGCTGGCCCAATAAGGACAACAAGCTGCCAATTTCTCAGAGCAGGCAATTCGCTTCCGCGCGCGCTCTTCGTGCCGCTCTTGTATCGCGAGCCGCACCACGCAAGAAAGAGTGAAAGTTTTTTTTCTCTGTCGTTACTTTCGCAACCAGCCGACAGCGGCAAACGCAGCGCCCCTGTTTGGCAGCGCGCTAGCTCCGCTACTGTTGTCATTCCTCACAAAATTTTGAGAAAGACTGTACGTCGCCCAGGTCCTAAGTACAATCCTGCGTTGTACGCACGGCAATCTTCGCCCATACCGCTAACTTACCTCTGTATTGCAGCAAGGGCTTCTCAGCTCACAGTGCCACTGATCTCTCGGGAGGTTCGGGATTAGAAAAGATGTGGGTTTCTCTAGCATGCCCATATAATGTGGTAGAGTGTGGCGGAGGCTTCGCAGTGTTCACTGAGGGGGTCTTAAATTGTCGTATTTGTAGTGTTCTGACGTGTTTCATGTAGGTTAGTGTTTTCGTAGAGTTGTCTCAGGGTTATTTTTGCTCTCTTGTGGCCTGGTCCGCGATAAAACTAAAGAGTTCTGGTCAATAGATGGGTTTCGATAATATCTGCGTATGTCAGCAGTGTTTGAAATGCCCGATAAGGCTGATTTTGAAGTTCTCTTTTGGCGAGTTGTTTGGGTAAGGCGTGCGCTCTTTGGATACAGCGAAGAGTAAAGAGAGCTCGGGTCCATATTGTCACGCAGCCAAAGATGAAGCAGTTGACAAGATGGTTAAACAAGTTTATTGGAGCTAACTTGTGCTCCCATAAAAACTCAAAGAATACAGAGGCAGCGAAGCAGCAGTCAACAAAATGAAGCGCAAAGGCGATTGCAGGCAAATCGAATACCGCTGCATCTGCTCTGCAGGCCTTTTATCTTTTGGCGCGAGTGTTCCTCGAACAGTAGATTTTTATACAGACACTTTTGATCAAAGAAGATTATTCTATACTGGTGATGCTAGTTCGAAACACTTTCCCTATAAAAAAAAACAAGACGTGCGGCATAAAAATAAAGGAGGTGGGGCAGGTAGTCTTTATTGTGGCAGGAAGAATCTACGTCGAGTGGGGGACGAAGAGAACACGCGCTTCGCTTGGGACAGATAACTCACCAGGGCGCCGCCGGGCAGTGAAAACAAAACATAAGCAAAAAACCCAATGCATGAGTTGCGGCATTACACCTGATTAACAGTGTATCCAACCGATGCTAAAACAAAATGACTGGCGCACAAACAGCAACAAAAAACGTCAAAAATGTCCGTCATCTTGCGTAGTAAAGTTTGAAGCGAACCACGTGGATGACTTCAGGTCGGATGCGCCGTCGTGTTGTGCCGGAATCAGCATCGGGGATCACTTCGGAGGAAACTTGGGCAACACGTCGTAGAATCTTGTTTGTTTGTTTATTGAACTTAGGACAATAAAATTGCCAGGGTGCTGAGGCAAAAGGCGATTGAGGTATTGCAGTCGCCCCAGGTGCAGCAGCTGTCGCTAAAGAGGACTGCAATACTCTCCTGACTAGGCCCCTAGCACCTGACAGCACAAGCGACAGCAGAAGCAGCTATACATGCCAAAATACATACAACAAGCATGCACACTTCCAGTGTAACAACAGCAACATATGCCAAAATCAAGCATACTCAGAAGACATAACTCAAGAAAATTACACGCTTTTCTTGAGTAAGAAAATGTTACAGAAATAAAACTACCGTGCCCACTTTTCGTTTTTGTGCAGAAAAAGTAATATAACGTAAAAAATCACAGTCAACCGATCTACAAGAAAAATCCTACACATCATGGAGAAAATACATTTTGGTTTTTCGTTTAAAAGCGTATAACGATGAAGTGTACCGAGTATACGTATACCGAGTATACCGAGTATACGTATACCGAGGTTTGGAAATACTGCCGCAGAAGCTTCTCACATAGTCGGCGTCATCGAATGGGAGTCCAAACCCACACAGGATCTTCTGGGTTGTACTCGGCGTCTCGGGATCGGAGGTTGTACCCGCCGGATCCACCGGCTCCTGGTCCGTTATACGAACTGTAGCGAGCTGGCAGGCCTCCTCCTCTTGTTGAAGGTATCCTTCATGTCGTTGTTGAGGTCATCGTCTACTACGTCCGTCAAGCATGGTGTCAAGCATTGTAGTTAGCCGTGTTCCGCAGACAAGCTCGAATGGTGTCATCTTCGTAGTTTCCTTTATACGTGACACACCGGATGACATCGTCCGAAGTCTCATGTTCGACATATATATACATAGACCGTATAACCGCGGTCATTTTATTCAAACGTTTCGTTGGTTGGCTCGTTTGAGAGTGTTACGCTGTCGTTCATCGGTGATCCGTGTTGCTCTGGCGTAAGATTCCTTGCATAATCTCCACAGTGAGGGCCGTTTCCCGGTTCGTGATTAGGACTTCAGGGCTCCATGTCGTAGCACAACTTGGTTTATGAAGAAATTGACGACTTCTTGTGCAGTCCCACTCGAAAGATCGGTGGTCTCTGCGTAGCGCGTCATGTAGTCTTTCGCTACGACAATCCACTGTTCTCGTATCTTGAAGTTGGGAACAAGCCAGGAGACCAATTTTAATGTGTTGAAAGGGTGTCGATAGGACGCCGATGGGCTGCAGAAGCCGGGCGGGTCTCTTCGGGGGCGTTTTTCCTCGCAGGCATTCACGGCAGCTGCGGACGTAGTGCGGCACATCGGTTGTAAGGTGGGGACACTAGTACTTCGCCCTAATGTTTCCCATAGTTCGTGCTGCGCCGAGATGACCGGCAGACGGGTCGTCATGGCACACTTCCAAAATTTCTTCACAAAACGTTGGGGCAACCACATGACGACAATTTGTTCTCGTTCGGCGGTTGAAGTTTTTCTTCACGAGGACGGAGCTTGTAAGGGTGAACGCAGGTGAACTGTGTTTGACGGCCCTTTGCAGCTGACGGTGGCTCCTTCGCGATAGTCGATCATGACGCGCAACTCGGGGTCAGCATGCTGCAGGGCGGCTAGTTCGCTTTCCGTCAAGGCTTCGAAGAATGCCCCGTTTTTGTCGGAATGTTGTGGTGGTGCGTAAATGATGGCGTGAGACAGGCAATGTTTCCTGCCGCATTTGTAGACTATTGCAAAGTTCAATTCTTGCAGGAAAGCTCCACCTACTCAGCCAGCCAGAAGAGTCCTTCAAATTGGCAGGCAACACAGCACATGGTGGTCTATCACAACCTAGAACGTTCTTCTATACACTCATGGGCAAATTTTTCAAATGTCCCATATAATCGCGAGCCACACTTTCTGATAAGCTGAGAAGTTTTTTTTTTCTTCCTTAGACTGACCACGCCCGGCATAGGCAATTACTTTTTCGGAAGCATTTTGCTTTTGCACGAGGACGACCACCAAGCCTCTGTCACTGATGTCCGTACGCTTTTCATTTTTGCCGTTTTTGTCGACATGAGCGAGCACACGCGGGCTTGTCAGGCGTTGTTGCAGCTCGCAGAAAGCTTCCTCTTGGGCGCTTTTCCAGATGAAAAGGGTGCTATCATTCGTCAAGCGCGTGACTGGATCTGCAATGCGCGCAAACTTTGCTTTGTTGGTAGTCAGCGCTGTGTGTCTAGCCTCCTCCTTTCTGTCCAGTATGAGCGCTGTTTTTGTTTCAAGTTTAATACGACGAAGCGCCGGTAGTATACGCATACTCCGAGAAATATTCTAACGCCCTTCTTATATTTCTGTCTTTGGAATTTCGCAATTGCTGAAGTTCTCGCCGGGACAGCCAGCAGTCCTGGTGCGTTGAAGACGTGGCCCCAACACTTGACCTCCTCGCACGCGAAGCGGCAGTTGTTAGGTTTCAGCATTAACCCCGATGCACGAATGGCTTCGAGTACAGACTTCAACATCACAAGGTGTTTTTTGAAAGTCCGGGGGAATACCACAACCTTGTCGATGTATACGAGATAGGTGCGCCTGTTCCGGCCTTCTATCATGGTGACCATGACTTTAAAAAGCTGCTGGTGTCGTGCACAGGCCGAACGGCATCAAATTGAAATCGTAAATTCCGTCCGGGGTTCTAAATGCAGTCTTCCCTCGATCTCTCTCGTCCACATCTATCTCCCAGTAGGCTGTCTTTAGGTCCATCGATGAGAAGTACTTCACGTGGAACAAGTGGTCGTGGGCTCGTCGATTCGTGGCAGGAGATATACGTCCACTTTGGTGATCTTGTTTAGTCATCTGTAGTTATCACAGAACCTAATGTGCCACCTTTCTTGGTCACCAGGACGACTGGTGCTGCCCAGGAGCTTTTTGATGGCTGTATAATGTCGCTGAGTATGTCTTCGACTTGTGTCCGGATGCCTTCCGGCTCGTGTGAAGACACGCGGTACGGTGACTCTACAGTTGGTTGGGCTCCATCTTCGGTTATACTTCGGTGCTTCGGTAGTGGTGTCAAACGTAACTCTGAGTTCCACGAAAAAAACTCGCTGTAGCGCAGCAGCAAATCCAGTAATTTGTCCCGCCTTTTCTGCGGCAGCGGCGGGTTCTCGACGCGATGATGGGGAAGCTTGAAAGCATCTGCGGGTGCGCGGTCAAATTTGGCAAGGGCTATCTGTTGAATTGTTTCTTGCGTTTCTTCGAGGAACGTAATTGCAGCGCTCGTGTTTAGATGGTGGTACTCCTCGGTGAAATTACTGAACAAAACGGGGAATTTGCGTTGCCTAAAGCGAGCAATGCCTCTTGCGATGGAGACACGGCGGTAGAGAAGCAAACTTTGGTCTCTCTACGATAGCGTTGACGTCAGGAGCAGCATTATCATAATGGACAAGGAAATCATCAACGTTGCGTAGGTTGGCAAGGTGACATGATTATTGGCGTACCTCACAGAAGCATGGTGTTCGGGGTTAAGTTCCGGCCTCATGGAGTGAATGGAGGGAAAAGTTTTAGACTTGGTCTGTAGATCAGTTATTCCACCATTCTCCTTCAAAAAGTACATTCGGAGATATACGTCGCGGGAGAAGTTAGGCAAAATGACGAAAGCAGCAGGGTGCCTGGTGCCGTCTAAGGTGATGCGCAATGTGCATGCTACACTTGGCGTTAACAAATAGCCTCCGTCTGTGTGTATGCGCGGACCGTCCTATCTTGTGGGAACTTTCTTCAGCTTCGACGTAAATGTCCCTCTCTTTACTGAAAAGTCGGCTCCATGTCTATGAGGGCGCCTACATGAAAGTGGTCGACGGAATACTGGACATCAAACGCCGCTTTCTTCAAGTGTTGGTTGCGTCGGGGCATCGTATCTCGGCTTGTGCATGTCGGTGGTCGGACATTATGTGTCGTCGTTAACGTCGTCTTCTCAGTGTCAGGCTTGGTCATGTCGGGTGCGCGTCGCGCATTGTGGCTATCGTCGGGTTCGGTAGTCATATCATGGTTAGGTCGCGTCGTCGGGATGAGGGCATGTCGTGAGTCACTGTCTTCGGCAGATCGCAGCGTCATTGTAGGGATTTCATTTTTCTGCCGTTGTGCAACTTCACCTCCAGAAGTTTCAGCCTTTAGTTTCCCATGCGTGAGGTAGGGGGCCATCCACGTTGGAAGTCAACATTGCGGCGGGGCTGGGCGCTTGGTACGGGTTGGGCGAAGGCGCACGGTTGTACCGAGATGGGCCACGGCTGGTGTTGGACAGGTATTCCTCGGTATTAAATGGGTGTTGGCTGGATCGGGGGCCTGTTGCCTCGACGGAGAAACCGCGAAGTCGCAGTCTCCTGTATGAGCAGCGACGATATACGTGGTCGACCTCTATGCAGTGGCAGCACCGTTTACGATTATCTGGTGTTCGCCATACGCCAGTCTTCTTCGGCGTCTGGTTTCGGAAAACTGGGGGTGGGGCGGGCAACAGTGGGCGGCCGTATGGCGGGGCCTCTTGACGGCATGTTGGAGAAGGGCGGGGTCGACGAACAGCCGCGGAGTAAGCCATAGTTTGTGGCTCGCGGGGTACTTTGGGTGACATAGAAATTCTTAAAGCGTTTTGAAATTCTTCCCTGATCAATTCAGTTAGGCAAGCGACTTGAGCTTGCAGCGTCGCCGCAAAAAGTTTCCGCAGTTTCTCCCTCACCACTGCACGGATGGTCTCGCGTAGTGTGTCGGAGCTAGTGTCTCCGCCACCGATCGTTACCGAAATCATCGCATTGGCAGGTCGATTGTACTGCCTTGTTCGAACTTTAAGAGTCTTCTCCATCGCCGCCACCTAAGACGCGAGTTCAGCCACCATCTTTCGAGGGTTACGGACAAGACAAACAAAAAACTCTTGCCTTACCTCTCGCGTCAGAAACCGTAGCTTCTTCTGTCATTTCCCGGTCCGCACGGCAAATTAGACTCTTCACCTCCTAAACAAAGATCACTACCTTCTTGTTGGGGTTTTGCGTGCACATCACTAGCAAATGTTCGGCTCATCCCTTTCGCACGACGGTATCACTTTAAGGAACTTGCTCTTAAAGAGAGTATGGTCAGTCAGAGAATTTTCATCGTTTTCGAACCAAGTTCGAGCTAAATCCTCCAAATAGGAATACTCATGAGTCATTTAGGATAAGATAAAAAAAGCATGGCTGGTCGACCGCTACAATTCGCATGAAGTTAATTTACCTCATTCCCGAATGTATGTAATGTGCGGATTCACAAGTATTTCCGGCGGGAAAAATGTTGGCCAACTGAAAAAAAATTTGAAACCCACCCGAGTGGACCCCGCCCACTACCTGCGCGTGCACCACTGCCAAATTAAACGACGTTTACCAAAAAAATACCAATCAGGCGGGAATGGTAATTTGTATGCTTATTCTACGCCTGGTGAACATTACGTGCCCGAAATATAGTTGGCTAAGAAAACATACATGTTTGGAATACATTTTCAAATCCTGCTCATAGCATATTTTGTTGTGTACTTTGCGGGCCAGTATTATAGTAACCAATAGAGCTAGCCCACTGAACACAAAACGTCTTAGATATGTCGACCATGGTCTTGCAAGGTCTTAGACCTCTTGCGCTGTAAACGTTACCTATAAGCCGTCTATTTTCGTATGTCTGAAAGATGTCTTAAGAGATATAGGTACAGGACAAAAGCGCAAGATCTCCGACGTCTTGAGCTCCGTGAGACGTTGACCCGTCATATGTGCGAAGATGACTAGAAGACAAACGAACCTCAACATGTACAAGAAGTTTGTCCTAGCTGGTTGGTGTTCTAAGCTTCTTAAGACACCTACAAAGCATCTATAATGAGTTGTCTACAGTACGTTTTGTGTAGACAGCTGAAAGATATCACTATTAGATGTGCCACATGTTCAGCTATTTAACACGTCTACAGGACGTTGATTGCAAGACAGCTAAGAGGTGGCGTTTTAAAAAATGTGTTGAAGACATTTTCAATAACGCGATATCACCTAGGTGTACTGCAATAATTGTCGTGCACACGTCTTTTGCAGCTTAGAACCGAAGACACCAACTAATAATGTATTCTGGCTAGCTACGCTATACGTGCCATAGTCACCTCATGATAGACGTTTTGTAGGTGTCTTAAGGAGCTTGCAAGGACGATTACCATGGAAAAAAACCTTTTCTTTGCGTTTAGCACGTCGCGCTAAGGCCGTTGAGCTTTGATCGTCGGCAGGATTTTTTTGAAGGGTAAACCTGTTGCGTTGCGAGGAGAGGCCAGAGACTGAGTGGAAGTAGGCAACTCTTCTTGTGGGGCAATTGGGGGAGGGCAATTGCGGCCCTTTTGCACCCCCTGTTTACGCACAGACATCTGCATACGATTTATGACGTCTAGAGCTTGGTGAGTTGAGTTTTTGCTGCGGTGGCTAAAAGACGAATGCTACACGCGTGCATTCGTACTAAACAGTCTTATTTTAAATGGCTGTGGCAAGACCACAGAATGCTAGTGAATGCTTTTTACTCGCCTCATTTTAAGAGTACCCGACGCCTATGGTACCGAATAATTATGGCTCTGTTCGATTCAGCCTGCACCTCCTCAACCAGTTCACAGAGGCGCAAAGCCGACTCCGTCATGGAGGAACCACACCTGCACTTTTTTTTCATCTCCTTTTGCGCTCCTCGGAAGAGTATGCAGGCTACGCCATGATCTCGTCCTTCACCCGTCGGCATCACCGGTGAATCGAACGGTGAGGCTCTGGGTTCCGCAAGCTGTACCGCAGAAACCAGCGCCGTAGTAACGGCCGTAGCAAAGTGCTGCACTGCCTGAACTTTATTTCAACCCAGGAGGGCTGGGGTGTGCTGGAAAGGCCTGAGGAAGCATAAGTAGAATGTCTTCTCAAGTAAAGAGAGCGCGCAGAACACGACGATCGCTGGTGCAGGTGAGCAGTGCATTCGTCCTTTGTCATACACATGCAGAGCGCTTTAAACAAAGAGCGCTTACATCAAGGAAGGAAGGAAGATAGACTTTGTTGAGTGCCGGCCACAGACCCAGTGTGTATACTGCGCCCGGACGTAGCCACTCGTCGATCCCGACGTCATCCCTACTGGGACCACACCTTCGCTACTCCCTACGGGGTTGGACGCCGCTGCCTGGTAAGGGAGGGCGTCGCCCCGCAGCTTTCGCTCCGGTGCTGCTTTTCGAGGGCCGCCAGGACCTGCTGGACGGCTGATAGTTGGGTGTCCTTGTCAGAACTGCGCACTTCGTCCTGGATCCACGGCGGTAGGTCTGTCCTTGTTGCCGCCTCGTTAGGTCGCACTTCAGAGTCCCAGAGTAAGTGGGTGGTTGAGGCCCTAGCATTGCTACATAACACCACGTGTAGTCCGTATAGAGTTCTGGCTGTATGTGCTTCATGACGACCGGGGTCATCAGTGAATTCGTCTGCAGCTGTCTGAACGTGGACGCTTCCTCCCTGGTTAGCTCGGGGTAAGGTGGTCCGTGCACCCTCCTGTAATTTCTATATTATTTGGTGATACCACGAAAGGTATCGTACCTGTCCTTCGTGATGGTCCACCACGCTGCATACGATTCAACTGCTGCCGCGCGGCCAGCTAATCCTCGAGCGACTGCGTTGGGCATCTCGTTGTGGTTGGTGGCAAGTTTTGATACCTCGTTCTCCGCATGGGCGGGAAACCACTTGATTGTCACCTTGCGTCCGTCGATGTTTACCCGCTCAAGCAACCGCACCGCTTCACAGTGCAGCCAATCTTTGGCGAAACTGCGCAGTGCACTCTTTGAGTCGCTAAGGACCGTCGTCTTCTCTGGGTCCGCGATGGCCAGGGCGATGGCCAGCTCTTCTGCTCGCTACGCGTCTCTCGTGACGATGCTCGCGGCGTTCACCGTGACTCCCGTCTTCCCATGTATCACTACCGCCGCGAAGCACCGGCGGTCGCCGTACTCTTCGGCGTCGACGAATCTGGTGCCCGGAACGTTCAGGTGATGTTCCAACACATGCTTCGCTCTGGCCGCTATCCTGTCCGCGTTGTGGGTCGGATCCATGTTCTTTCGTAACGGGCACAATCGGACGGCGTTCCGGACTGCCGCCGGTACTTCGCGCTCTTCCTCCTTGCCGAGGCTCTGGGGGTCGGCCACCGTCTCCATTCCGAGACGGGCGAGAATGGTCCTCCCTGTTTGCGAACCCTTGAGCCGCTCGATTTGGCCGACCCGCTGGGCTTCTATGATCTCCTCCAGTGTATTATGTATTCCCAGCAGGAAGAGCTGCTCCGTGCAAGCGCTGCCGAGCACGCCTGTGGCTGCCTTGTACGCCTTCCTCATGGCCGCGTTGAGGTGGTTGCGCTCCTGAACCAACCAGTTGTGGAAGGACGCCGCGTAGGCGACGTGGCTTATCGCGAAATACTGGATAAGTCTGAGCAGGCTGTCCTCCCTCATCCCAGATCTTCTGTCCGCCAATCGCCTGATCAGCTGCGTTGCGGCCGCTACCTTGCCTACCAGTCGGTTGACCGTTTCATTGTTCCGGCGGTTGCGCTCGATCAGGAACCCCATCACCCTGATCTTGGCTACCTTCGGGATCGCTTGCCCGTTGCTCGTGCGCAGGCTGAAGTCGCTCTCCTGCTTGGGTCTGGATTTCGGCGGGATTACCAGTAACTTCGACTTGTTCGAGAAACAGATAAGGCCCGTGCCCCTCAACTGGTCTTCTACGGCATCCACCGCCTGTTGCAGGGAAGACTCAACGTGTCCGTCGCATCCGCCTGGCACCCACAGCGTGATGTCGTCCGCGTATGTGGTGTGACGGACCTCGGGCATAGCTTCCAAGCACACGCGACTCCGATCATAACAAGGTTGAATAGCAGCGGCGATATCACGGAGCCTTGGGGTGTGCCCACGATTCCTATCTTCCGCTCGTCCAGAGATTGGTCTCCCGCTTGAATCTTGGCCGTGCGTCTAGAGAGGAAGTCGTGCACGTAGTTGTACGTGGGCACCCCTATCCACAGGGAGCCGACTTGGGACAGGATGGCCGAGTGCTTCACATTGTCAAAAGCACTCGGCTGGTCCAGTACAACTATCGCCTGGTTGCCTTTCGTCGCGTTGTCTATGACAACATACGGCACGGTCAGTAAAATTTAAATCGTAGGCTGGCAGCGCACCGTCCTAAGTTTCGCCCTTTCGCCCCACACACGTATTTGTCGCGCCACTCTACGACACATGCTTGTACAGAAGTGTTTCCCCACAACTGCTCACACTTTAGAACAGAGGTCGCTAGTAACCAATCCGTGAAGCAGTTGACCAGCTTACAAACCATTAAATTCTCACTATACACTAAAATATATACGTTGCATATTATAGCAGTTTGGGAATTTATTTTATTCTAAAACCATGTTACGAACACCGGCGAAATGAAATACTACAAGGACAGATACTAGTGCGCCTCTAGTCGGCTTGTTTGGAAATTAAAACACGGAGGCTACGGCCTCCATGCCTCCATGGGCCCGGAAAGGCTTTTGAACCACAGATGCTCTCATCTACAGGACCGCATTTTATTCTCAGATGATAAAAAAACACAAAAAGTTGTTTCAAAATGGCAAAAGTAATCAGTTGTTAGTATTAAAAATTTGACGTGTTTTATGACCCATGTTTAGCAAACAAATTTTAGCGAACCGCTGTAATAATTGTTTTGTCTGCGGATTGCTTCGCTGCACGTGGCAGCAAGCGCTTCTGCACTCGCATTCCCGCCTTTTTCGTCGCCGATGTTTGAACTGCTGCTGTTTTGAGTGACCACAGTCGTCGCTGAAGTTTCAACGGCTGTGGTTTCGAGTGTCCTCAGACATCGCTGAAGTTTTAAGGGCTGTCGTTCTGACTGTCCACAGCCGCTGTCAGGTCGACCTACTGAGCTGCTGAGTTTCCCGACACATGTGCCCACCATCCGACAGGTATGGATCGGCGGAGGAAACTTTTGGAAAGATTGTCACGGTGTCAGAAATGGTGCCGCCTGAATCAGCAATTATCCGACCTTGTCGGACGCAGTCTTGATAGTGCTCAAGCACCGACAAAAGCTTTCTGGGGAAGTTGTCATGTATCCCTACAAACTCGCCCTGCTGTTCGTGCTTGACTTGTTGTTTCCTGAGGGTAGCTAACAGATTGAGTTTGGGCCTTTACTATCTTAATTTATGCATGTGAAAAGTAGCTATTAACTGTAATAATTTTCTTGCAATCAGATACCCAGTAAAAGTCTTGTCGTAACAATAGTCGTTAATGGTTTGGGGTTTTTATTCTATGCTTTCAGATAATTCACTTCTAATTCTTCGAGAAATATGCGGAGTGAAGCAGCAGCTTAAGTCTGTATTAGATATCCTCAGCAAGAATGAACAAAGCATGCCAAAAGATGACATCATACCACTCCCTTTAAAAACTGAGGAAGAGGTAACTGCAATGGAGACAATATTGCGGTGCAATGCAGGGTTCTCAAAGCAAGTGGTAAGAGCATCAAAGTTTGTTTTTTGCTAGTTAGACTTTGTGTCGGCTCATGCAGACTTTCTTAGGTATAGCTGGAGCCACTGTAAAAGTTTAGCTTTATTTTGCCTGGTATCCAAAATGTCACTGCACTTATGACATCAAAAAAGCCATTGGTAGCAGTTTGGATGTGAATTCTGAATTTTATTTTTCCCGTGCTTTATAAATGGTTCTTTTTCCACAAAAACATATGTTACATTTGAAGGCTTTCATGTCGCACTGAG
This sequence comes from Haemaphysalis longicornis, assembly GCF_048455015.1. Classification (NCBI taxonomy): domain Eukaryota; kingdom Metazoa; phylum Arthropoda; class Arachnida; order Ixodida; family Ixodidae; genus Haemaphysalis; species Haemaphysalis longicornis. Next base: position 49,064,568 of record NW_027526295.1, on the reverse strand, counting down.
CGAATTATTATGTGAGTTAGGGCTACTAAGCTTTATTACCATTCGATTTTGTTGCGTGAATTCTAAATGTGTTTTGCCTCCTTGAGTTGAGAGCACAAGCTTGCGCAAATAGCGCCATGCATCACCAACTTCCCACAGGTTCATCAGCTTGCTATTGTTGTAGGCACTACACCTCAATCAGGGAGTGCCAGAGCGCTGGCTCAGCTTTTCACGGACTCCTTTGGGCAGCAGTTCAGCTTTTTCGGGCAAAAGGGGAAGAAACCCTTTGCACTTCGGGAGCTCTTCAACGATACGCAGAGTAAGCCATTTCATTGTACAAAGTGATTGTTTTCTAGGTTTGGTTTAATCAGGTACATGAATTTACTGAATTACCTGCTTGTAACAAGCAAAAACATGTTATTTTGTATTCGGGTGGCCTGTCTGTTCCTCTGACTCGCAGCACTAGGATGCTTGCGTAAGTCACTCGCAATTAGAGCGAGGGACGCTGCTCCCCAGTCAAAAACTTTATTCGATTCCAGGGCAGCAGGGCACCGCGACACGGTTAGTACTGCACTCCGGGAGAGTGGCAGGGGCCTACTCCTTCTTCTAAGGCGAAGCACACCCATGTGGCCATTTTAAAACACATGCAATCACGTGACGAGCTTACTGCTACGGCAGATATTTGATTGCCTCTTCCACAAGGGGCCTGAATGACTATTTGCACTGCCATTTTCAACCGCATTATCATGTGCTTTCGCGCATGTACAACTTTTTGTGTGGATTGAAGGCCATTTGAGAGAGTAAAAACAAGGAAGCAGTTCGAGCTACCTGCACCGCTTCATGTTAGCTGCCTTGTTGCCGCCCCCAGCAACAAAAGGGTGGCATCTGTGGCTGCATCAGTGTCGCCATCATGTGAGAAATGCGTTTTCGCATAAAAAGCAAGGAATTCAGGGAAGCTTGCACTTGCGCGCGAAACTTGAATGGCGAAGTTGTTGTAGGTGAGCATTGCCGGGCACAGTCAGGTTTCAGAATCATTGTTTATTTGCATAGTTGCGGTGCTCGGTAACCATGATTGCGTTAAAGAGGTTGTTGTATTCCTCACAGTGAGTGGTGGATGCACAGTCATCGTCAGCATTGTAGACTTTCACCAGATCTTCGCCATCGACTCGAGGCAGGGTTGGTGGGATATGTAATTCACCTCAGGAAGAATTGGCACACTCGTAGCCGTGTGTTCAGTCATCCGTATTGATTTCTAGAGAATTTGGTGGTCGTTGTGACCTCTCCCAAGCAGTGTGTCTGTTCATCCTTAGCATTAGTGCTGGATTTTATTTTTTACATGCGCGGTAGCAGTTTACAACAGCACTGCGGAGGGCGGGGGGGGGGTTTGGCAAATGTCACTGCGCAAGCTTGGGACTCTGCGGTTGCTGTGAGCACGCGCTCTGGAGCGGTTGGCATTTTCCTTCTCTTCGGGTGTTTTTCTGTTTATTTTTTTCCTTTCTGTGGCCACACGCATGCCAAGGATGCTCGGCGGTCGCCATGAGGAGCGGACATTTTCCTGGTGTTTTTGTTCTGCAACGGCGAACCTACAGCTTGTACAAAAGCTCTGCTGTTAAAAACACCATGGTTGACGAAACACTTTGACGACTTTTTGCTGGCTAGGCTTCGGTGTGTCACAGTGGAGTTGCACAAATCATCCAACTCGGTGGCCGCGGATGATGGGCAAGGCAGCTGGTGTCGGGTGACCACTTGCCTCCTAATCTCGACAGCACTCCCACTTCGGAGTCAGAACAGTGTGAGGACCATGTTCTGAAGCCACCAGCCGAACATTCTTTGCATGCTTGAGTTCGACCGGCCCACAGGCGCAGCCAGTTTTCAAAGCACTCTGAACTGACCACGCGAATAGGGTATTAGAATGATTAAATTGTGGCAATATTTCCCACTGATGTAACTAGGTCCATCACTATGCACTAGGAAAACCAAATGTGTTCTTTTGCAGGAATATTTTTGGTTGGCAGTATCCTTTAGTTGCCCAGCTGTCTGAGCTGCCAAAAGTGTTGTAGATTTTTCTTTTTCATTAGATAAAAAGCTTGGGTTGCAGTAAAAAATGGTGCTAGTCATGGCACCAGTTTCTGTTTTGGTCACTTTGAACACAGGAGCAAGTGCAGAGGGCTGGATTTAGGACAAGCTGACATGACATTTTTACCAAGCGACCATTTTGGCTTCCCTAGATCTCTAAGTTAATTCCGCTGTAGAGGTTGCCACAGCCCAACCCTTTTGTTACGCAGACACTGCTGTGTGGTGGCGCCTACCATTACCATTGTTTTGTGTAAATAACCCGCCACGGTGGCTGACTGGCTCATGGCATTGTGCTGCTGCGCCCAAGGACGTGGGGTTCGGTTCTTGGCAGCAGTGGTCGCGTCTCTACTGGGGGTGAAAAACGAAAATGCCCGTGTGTTCAAGACTTCGGTGCGCGTCAGGACACCCAGGTTGTCAAAATTATTCCGAAGGCTTCCACTGGGGCACCCCTCATCGCCTGTGGAGTGTCGGCGCGTTGAGCCCCACAATCAACCAATCAATGTTTTGGATAAATACCCCACCCAATAATGGGTAGCTTTTCTTTTCGGCTTGGCAAATACCAGTGCACATCATATCTTACTATACCAATAATATGGTTAGGAATGAGGAGCGCCTCTGGGAAAATGCATAAAGCAAGGCTGGTAGTCTGCAATGCCAAGGCAGTCATAGGAGAATAGGTAGGCCTTTTAATCCTGTAGTACCATTAATGAAGTTAACATTTCAAACTTGTATAAGAAAGGAAGTGGGGAAAAGATGCGTCCAGAATGGTGAGCGAACCCACGCCTCCCGGTTATATCTTCGATATGTTACCAATTCGGCTAGCAGGGCAATTGTGTTCTCTGTCACTTTCTGTCACTTTCTTGTATTTAGCACAACTTTTCTCACACCGCAGTGTGGTAGCCAATGCCACTATGGCATTGGCTACCACTCTATTTGGTACTCCATTTGATACACTCCCGACTGATACATCGGTGCCGGATCGTCTGCAGATTCACTGACGCGTGCCACTGACCACTCTGTCACCGGTTCCCCTGATGCGTGCGCAGCTCTGCTGTTACCGGAAGCCTGTAGTTCCCGCCTACAAAACGGGGTAGCTCTCCAGTCAACGCCGGATCCTTCATAAACTGCTCTTCCCGCCAACGGCCATCACTTTTGGGCGAGCGATCCACCGCTGCGGACCGCTCAGGACCGGCCACTAATCAGAATCATCTTTTGACCCAGGTAATACATTGGTAATTATTTCCTTGAACTTCTAATTGGTACCGCAGTGTCTGGATCGCTCGAATCAGTCATCAAACACACTGTCGAATCGCTTTCTGAAGAGTTAGAACAACATAAGGTTGCTGTTGATGAAAAATTGGAGAAATTTTCTGCAGCACTGGATGCGCTTAAACTCGCATTGGTAGACAGCAAGTCCGCTGAAATTAAGGATCTACAGCGTGAACTAAACGAGATTAAACTTTCCATGGATTTCATGAATAAGACATGTGAGGCTGTCAAGATGGAAAATGCCACCCTTATTGCCAGTAACAAGTCACAGGCTGAGTGCAACTATCGCCTTTCCAAAAAAGTGGCTCAAGTCGAGCAATACTCACGTTTAAATAACGTTTAGATTAGGGGAGTTCCTGTAACTCAAGACGAAAACTGCTCCCACATCATAGAACTGATCGGAGTCAACGTCGGTTGTCCAGTGACTCCTGATGATCTTGATACTGTGCATGGGGTCCCCACACATGTAAAATATCAACTAAACATCATTGTCAGGTTTCAGACACGAGACAAGCGTTCCAGTTTTCTTTGTGAAGCCCGCAGAGGCCGCCTTTCTACCTCATCCCTCATTTTCAATGACCGCGAGGATACATCCATTTTCATCAACGAACACCTTACCCCGGAAAACAAGAGATTACTCGGAAAGACGCACGCGCTAAAAAAAACAAAAACTGGATGTTCGTGTGGACCGAGAACTGTGTTATTAAGGCGCGAAAAACAACCAACAGTCATGTATTTCGGATACTGACTGACCACGACCTTGCAATTTTTTAGGAGTAGGCTACTTTTCTTGGCTTTGTAGCTTTCTCTCTTCTTCTATTATGAAACGTGCTTGGTAGACCGCCGTATAAGCTCCTTGTTGCTTCTCCGCAGAAGACACGCCCTTGTCACACCGTCACGTCCTGTATACGTCTTCTCTATTCTACACATTTCCCAGAATGTCCTCGGGCCGGTTCCTCCCAGAAGAACTACGTCGCCTTCCCCCAACGCTTTACTGGCCGTTGCTTTTGTACGCGCTGTCGCTCTGATTTCTTTGAGATATTCTCGATACCATCTTGCCCACCAAGTCCGCACGATCCGACACCTACTTCTCCAGGCCTCTTCGATATTCCCGATGATGAGACGTTCTGAATCGTTAAGTTGCTGTCTCCCTCCGATGATGTCCGCAGGGGTTATTGGCATAGGCTCGCCAGGCTCGCCGTACACGTAGGTCAAGGGTCGGTTATTTAAAGCTCCTTCCACTTCTGTTATGACGGTTCGCAGCTCTTTTACTGTAATAGTCATCCTCGCTATGAGTTTCCTCAGGGAGGTTTTAAGGCTGCGTATAAGACGCTCATAAAACCCTCCCCACCACGGTGCGCCCTCCGCTATCAGCTTCCACTTGATATTACGTGAGCTGCAGTAATCATCCAAGTTCTCTCGTTGAATGGTGCCCAGTACATCGTTGATGTCTTTCGCCGCCTTCTTGAAGGTTCTCGCATTATCTGAATACACTATTGCTGGCATTCCTCGCCACGCTGTGAATCTGCGGAATGCTTGCAAGAAGTTGAGTGTTGACATGTTGTTGACCACTTCCAGATGAACTGCTCTTGAGACAGCGCAGGTGAAAATCACGACATACTGTTTTAGGCACTGGCTCTTGTCGGCTGCGTAGAGCGGTCCTGAAAAGTCTACTCCGCTGACTTGAAATGGCATGGCTTGCGTGACTCGGTCCTCTGGTAAGGGAGGTGTCACTTGTCTCAGTGGTCTTGCATTGTGTCTTTTACAAATGATGCATTTGTTTATTACTCGTTTGAGCTGTCTGACGGCCTTGCAAGATCCAAAATCGAGTTCGCAGCTGAGCAAGCATTGCTTGAACTCCACCATGCATCGTCAGACGGTGAACTTGATTCACAAGCAACTCCGTGAAATGTCCTTGCTTCGGTAACACGATGACGTGCTTGTTTATCGCATTGCTATATTGAACGCGTCCTTTTGCCGTATAATCACCTCATCCTCAATAAATACGTCTTGTCCTTGTATTTGAAACACGTTTTTTTTCCTTTTTGGTGCGAATGGCTGTGCCCTGTAAATGCTTCTTGAGCTTTCTTAATCCAGTATTTTTCCGCTGAGGTTATTTCTTGCGTTCCCAATGGGCCCTTTCAATGTTCTTTTTTAAGGTTCTTGACGAATTTAAATACCCAAGCAGTTGTTCTCAGAAGGCGATTGTATGATCTATAGTTCTCGATGTTCAATATCGATGATGCCGGTCTCTCTGTTCCGTCTGTGCACTTGTTGCATTCGATCCCCTGTTCTTCAATCATTAACTGGTCGTCTCCTCCGCAGTGTTTGTAGCGATCCATTTCTTGTGACGCTAGCCAAGTGGGTGCGCGCCACCATAGTTGTGACTCAATCAAGGCACGTGCTTTGATTCCTCGCGTTAGTAGGTCTGCTGGGTTATCTTCTCCTTGTACAAATGACCAGCTCCCCGCTTTAGTTTTCTCCCGTATTTCTGCGACTCTATTCTCTACGAATGCTTCTCTCTTGCTGCTTCCGTTGATCCAGTGCAACACTATCATAGAGTCAGTCCAAAAGTGACTGCTTCCCAGGTTTCCCACGTAGTGTTCTTGTACGTAATCTCCTAATCTTGCGGCTAGCACTGCTGCCATCAATTCCAATCGAGCCAACGTGAGTTCTTTGATCGGAGCCACACGACTTTTCGCCACCATGAATGTTGCCGTCGTTGTTCCATTGCTGTTTGATGTCACGAGGTACGCTGCTGCTCCATATGCTAGTGGGCTTGCGTCGTCAAAGACGTGCAGCGTTGAGTCTTGTATCATACCTTGATTTTCAGCATAGCACCTGGGCACTTGTAGATGTTTCATCGCTAATGCCTCTTCAATTAAAACTCTCCACCTTTTGTCTTCTTCAGCAGGTAAAGGATCATCCCATGTTGTGTCCAGTTTCCATAGGCTCTGGAAACCTATTTTCGCTCGTATGGTGAATGGCGACAATAGTCCAAGTGGATCAAATATTTTAGCAGTTGCCTGCAGCACTGTTCTTTTAGTCAGTGGGAGCATTGTTAGGTCTGACACCCATTTCTCTACTGGAAAGCACAGAACGTCCTCGTGGTGTTTCCATATCATTCCTAACAACTTCGTTCGGCCACTAGACCGAAGCTCCTTGTGCGCACCCTCGTCCTTTTCGGTTGCGTCGAACACTTCATTTACTCGCTTGCAGTTTGACGTCCATTTTCTCACGTTCATCGAGGCTCTGTCGAACACCATTTTCGTCTCCTTGTACAGTTTGATGGCTTCATCGACTGTGTCCACTCCAAGCATCACGTCGTCGACGTAAATTGCCCTCTGTAGTCTTTTTGTTGTTTCTGGAAATTCAGAAGTCATTTCTTTTAGATGGTGCTTAATTGTGACTGCCAGTAGAAATGTGCTCGGTGTAGTGCCGAATGTCACTCTTGTCATCCTCCACGCCTGAATTTTGTCAGTTAGTCTTTCCTGGTCGTCGTGTTTTCACCACAGAAACCACAAAGAGTCTCGGTCTTCCTCGTGGATGCTGATTTGCAAAAATGCCTTTTCCACGTGTCCGATCAGTGCAATCTTTTCTTTTCTGAAGTTTATAAGCATGGACAGTATGTCCTCGTTAAAGTGCGGACCGGCTTCTAAATTGTCGTTTAGCGATCTGTTTTCCATCGTGCTTGACGACGCGTCGAAAACGACTCTGACTTTCGTGGTTGCTAGGTCCTCTCGTATGACTGCGTGGTGGGGCATATAGTAGCAAAGGGTATTTGGTTTTTCTGCTCCCTCCTGTACCTCTTCCACTACCCCAGAGGTGAAATATTCTGAGATTGCCTCGTCATACCTTCTGAGAACACCATTCTTCTGCAGCCTCGTTGTTAATTGCCGTAGCCTTTTCACTGCGATTTCTCTGTTCGTGTCCAGGTTTACATTCTCTTTCCATGGCAGACCTACTGCGCAGCGGCCATTTTCCATCGTTATTTTTTCCTCGAACCCTTCTAACACCTTATCTTCGTTACTTGGTGGACCATGTTTCATTGTGATGCCGATTGACTCGAATTCCGGAATTTCTGCAATTCGTCCTGTATTCCTTTATCAGTAGCTTCGACATGAAGTACCATGACTGTCTGGTCTTTTGTCACTTTCAGTTTGTTTTGACAGTATGGTCCTTGCACTACCCATCCGAGCGTTGTTTCCGCAGCCATTAATTTGTCACCTATTCGTTTTATCTTTCCTGTGAAGAATTCCCAATAAAACTCTGAGCCAATTAACAAACCTGTCGACTTTTGTGTTCTTGTTTTATTGGTGTCATCGGCAATTGCCAAATCTAGTTTCTTCATCTCTTCGCTGATGTCTTTGCTGGGTGCTGGCAGACAATTACGGGATATCACGTCTACTTTGATTGCTTCGATTGTGGTGGTCGAGCTCTTGGTTTCCAGCCCTACTGTTACTTGCACCACATCCATTCTTCACCGTTTCCTTACCGCCGAACGAGCCAATCGTCAACTTTTATTGTTTGATGATCTTTGCACCAATTGCTTCTGCTAATCCGGCTGCGATGAATGCCCTTTGGCTGCCGCTGTCAAGTAAGATTCGTGCGTAGTCGCCTGAGGAGTCTCCTTCAATCCAAGCTACCGCAGTTTGAGGCAGTACGCACTGCCTTTCCTGCCGTTCAATGGCATGCATGGTGCAGGCCGTCGATTCTTGTGGCTGGACCATTGCGGCATGTTGTGCTGCTTTCTTTTCTCGTTTTGTCCTGCACATTAATGTCGCGTTGCTTCCTTTACGCTGTTTGCATCGCACGCTGGCTCTGCAGACACGCGCAGTGTGATTTGGCCGCGTGCACCTGAAACATACCCGGTTAGCTGTTAGTGCTGCCTTTTTCTCGTCCATTTGCATATTGCACCGACAATTCTCAGTTGTGTGGTTGTTTTGTTTGCAAAATATGCACACTCTTTCGGATGAGCTGTAAAAATTTGTTGTCGTTGGAAACTGTCTCGTGCTTTCTTTTGACTGTTTTTGAGAGACCGTTGTTTGCTCCTTTTCTGTCTCCTCTCGTAAGTTTACTTGATGCCGAAGGAATTCAAGCAACCGGGTTAGTTCTTCTGCGCTTTTTTTTCCTGTTGACTCGTTTTGCTGTCTTTCTTCCCTGTTCCGTGTGTTCTGCGACAACTCCTTCAACTTCAACTCTACTGACAGTTCTGCTGGAATAGCCCTCTTCAACACTGGCATTAGCATTGGTGCATAGCACTCGAGTTTTACATCTAGGGATTCAAGGGCGAGCATGTTCACTTGTACCGCCTGGACCAGCCGTCGAAGATCTTCAATATCTTTATTGATTTCACTTTTCGAATGTTTAGCAGTTCGTTCGTGTGAAGATCCACCGATTTGTCGTCTCTTCCATAAGCTTCCAATAGTAATATGACTGCATGATCGTAGTTCTTTTCCGCGCAAAACTGTAAACCTTCTAATTCAGCAGCTGCCTTTCCGTCTAATGACGCCATCAAATAGTTGAACTTTTGTGCTTTGCTCATGTTAGGCCTGTCGTGAACTGATGACTTGTATTGTGTCCAAAATCTGTTCCACTGAAGCATCTTCCCGTCGAATTTTATAAGCTCTAACTTTGGCAATTTGACCAAATCTGATTCATCTGTCCTTGCGCTGCACTGTGGGATTGGTGCTATCGGCGGGCTAGTTATGTTGCCTGGGATGGACTCCACAATGCTCATTTCAAGCTTCGAGAGTATAGCGAATATTTTTATGTCGTATTCAGGGATTCATTCAAATTCGCTGTCCGCCACTTCGTCTGTTAAATATTGCTCTATTTGGTTATTTGCTTCTTTAAGTCGCGCTTCCATTCCCTTCATCTGTGCTTGCGTGGAGCATAACGTTGTCCTTTCAGCTCTCTCTGCTATTTGTTGTTCGGCTGCGTTGATTAGCTGCGTAATTTGCGTGCGTATTGCCGTCCTCTTCTTACTATCTCTTTGCTCATCTTGGAAGAGGGTTGTCGGAAGTCCTCTTACGTTTCAGTCAGCTCGGCGGATCCCGTTGATTCCGGGGGGGTCCCCTCGTTGTCTAGACCAGGTCGATCAGCTGCTCCGACGCCTCCGTCTTCTACGCTGCTCCAAGGCAGGCTGCTTGCTTTCGTGGCGTGGAGGTAGAAATCCTGGTCACGGCACCACTTGTAAACACGAGAGAGACCGGGGAACCATCTGAATCCTTTCTTTAATGGCTGCCAGAATTCCGATCGCGGGCTCGCGCCACGAGGAGCAGATCTTCTTGCTCTTCGTCTTCAGTGTTCATGATGGTGATATTTTACAGGTAACAACATAAAGAAAAAATTGAAGTTAGTTAAGATATACTTGAATAACGCCACTCATCATAACCCCATTAAATCCATTGCTCAGGGCGAGTCATGATTTACTGAACCTGAAAATATTGCTACTGCTTTTAGCGATCATTTTTCGGCTATAGCTCACAACTTCCCTCGTGCCCTTATTCTTCTGACCTTTTGCGTTGCCCCCAATTTTTTTTCTTTATCCTTCTTGTTCTGATGAAATCGAAGCTACCATTGCAGAAATAAAGACTACAGGGCATGGCTTAGATGGTATTAATGGGTTCTATTTGAAACTTGTGCGTCCGATTGTTCCGTCAATTCTTTGTTATATATTCAACTTAATTTTTTAAACCGGTTCATTTCCATAGGACTTGAAAATAGCAAAAATTGTTCCTGTACTCAAAAATGGCGACGCGCGCTTTATGGATAATAATCGACCCATTTCTATTCATACCTTTTTAGATAAGGTTCTAGAAAAACCTATTGAGACCCGTCTTTCCCGCTACCTTAAAAAATTCAACTTACTCACCCCATCTCAGTTTGGCTTTCGTGCTGCCCTATCTACCAACATTCCGACTGCATGTCTAACAGACAAAATTAAATCTTTCATTGATCGCGGCGACGTTGCTGCTGCTGTTTTTGTAGATTTCTCAAAAGCATTTGACACCATTGACCATGACATTCTTTTCACTAAACTTGAGCGTTATGGCATTACAGGTCTTGTTCTTAGTTTGTTACGCAGCTTTGTTTTAAAAAGGCAAGAAATAGGTACATTTTCCACAGCAACACCACCCTGGTCACAGTTAATAGCGGCATTCAAGAAGGGTAAATCTTGGGCCCACTGCTCTTTTTAATTTACAATAATGATCTTACTCGTTGTTTAACCTCTTCACAATGTTTACTGTATGCTGACGACACCACCTTCTTTACCTCCAATCAAAACAAGTGTACCTTAACCCAAATGCTCCAAGCTGACCTGTTTTCCTTCGAGCGATGATGTCTCCTTAACAAGTTATCTATTAACGCTCCTAAATCTTGCTTTCTGCTTTTACGTTCCCCTCAAAAAAAAATTTCCGCCATCCCTTCCCTGTATATTTCAGGTGTTAAAATTGAACTTCGTCGTACTGCTAGTTTTCTTGGCGTAATAGTCGATTGTCACCTTAAATTTTATAAGCACGTAATCTTCTTTTCAAAGAAAGTTATGTTGGGTATAAGAGTTTGAATAAAGCTCTACCATACTTCAACTTGCAGACTCTTCTAACTTTGTATTACGATTTTTTGTCCACAGTCACCTAAATTACTGCATTTCTTCCTGGGGTGGTACTTGTTATACCCACATCGCACCATTTATAACACTGCAGAAACAAACTTTACGCATCATTACATTTTCCCACCGAGAAGCAGAATCTTCCCCGCTGTTCTATCAGCTCCGTGTTTTGCCCCTTCATCATCACTATAGGTACAGCATTGGTATTTTTTTTAAAACTTTGCACGATCACCTTGCTTGAGATATTCTCCCTCAACACATCACTATGATCTCAATTCAACGTGCTTTGCTTCACGCCAGAATCTGTTACTTCCGTGTATACACACTAACTACGGCAGACATACGATTCAATTCTCCACCATTTCGCTCTGGAATTCACTAACCTCTGATATTAACTCTTCTAATTCAGTTTGCGTTTTTTAATCCAAATAAAAGACTTGCTAGTTAGGCCCTTGTTAGGTCCTTCTGTTTGATTGAATTGTAACTGTAGTACCATGTCTTGTTGTTGATGTGGTATTTATATCCCCATTTTTGAATAGATTGCAGTTGTATTCTTTGTTTTTTAGTGTTCCTGCTTCTTAGTGTAATATTTTTTTTTGTTTTTTTTGGTTTTTGTATTCATCTTTCTCTGTTTTATGCACAGTGTTTTTTTACTTACATTGTATCCTAGTGTTGCTTGATGATTGCTCGTTTTTTTCACAATCATCATGGAAGGTCCCGCCTGCGGTCCATACAATGGGACCTCCCAGTGCATCTGTACGCATTCACATTTTATGTTCACGCTTGATGAATAAAGTTTATTTCAATTCAAAATTCAGTTTGAGGACAAAACTGGCGTGTCGGTGTTCCGATTGTTAGCGACGACCGCTGCAGTAGAACATAAACGAAAGATTCAGTGATGATCGTATGTAAATATTCGGTGCCACTCGCGTTTTGTGCGGCTGTTATTGTATGCAATAATAGAAGTACACATCTTTGCAGGCAGCGGGCGTGCAATTTAGTGCCTTTTTTGCGTCCTTTACTAGCGCTTAATTTGTTTATTTGATGCTATCGACTCCCCTCCTCGCTAGTATGCATGTACCCTGCCGTTCGTAAATCGTGCGGCGTAAAACGTTACGCAAGAATAATTTAGTTTGCGAAAATACAAAAAATTGCGACTCGTTTTCAAGGCGGTGCCAGGCCAGCAGTGTCAAATTAGTCGGCTGTGCAATTCTTGCGTTCGCTTGCATGCTCCCGCTGAAGCAACCTTTTCCAGTTAGCAGCAGCGTTCCGTGTTTATGGTACTCGAGAAAGAAAGAACCGAAATTGTCGTTAGGAAGTTCGAATATACGGCCTGGTGACACTGTCCCATGCCGGGACGACCGCGACAGTTCGCTCAAAAGAAAGCGGATAAATCGGCTTGTTGTAGCAGACAATATTTTGTTTTGCCTCTGCAACTATTTTCAGGTGTATTTCATACAGTACGCAGTCATTTAAACGCACTACAAAGCGACAAAACTAAGTGCAACCAGCTTTCGCTTTGGCTTGTGGCTTGTAATTGAATACACATGGAGGGCGGTGAGGGTCGCCTGCATTTGTACTAACCAGGCGCGTGGTATACTAGGGGCGCTGCATGTTGCCAAAACTCCAGCGCAAGACGCCTATACTGTTTTTTTGGGTGGAGTGGCCGTGCGTCCCTCTTCAGCAACACATTTTCGCAGCAAAGCTCGTTAGGCCGACACAAACACATCCGGCGTAACCAGAAAACTCCGAGGGCACGTGAGCGTGGGCCTCCAAGAGACGGCCCGATTTTCCTGCCGCGGGGCGCCGAGCACCGCCTTGGCGTAGGCATTTATTAAAAAATAGGCAGCCAGATTAAACAAAAAAAAATAACAACACCGGGTGGCGTACCGGCTTGGGCATGGTCTTGCGCAGCCTGAGGAGCTCCCTGTAGCTCCTGAGCTCAGGGAGCTCCGTGTAGCTCCCTGAGGAGCTCCGTGCAGTCGTGTAGCTACCGGCGTGCCCCGGGTCTGCCATGCCGAAGACGGTAATGACGAATTTGTCAAGACATCCCTTCCCAAACCACACGAGGGGACGGCCGCCGGACAAGCTGACGAAGAAGTGGAGGTCCATTGCCAGAGGATCGCCTCTACGCCGTTGGGCCGTCCGAAAACGACGGCGAAAGGGATGACGACAATTGCTACTGAATAAAATGCTGTACATACATTATTGGTATTCGCTTTACATTGCCATTCATACAGGATTTGCAATGCTGGCGTCCAGCTGCTCCCTCTGTTGTGGGATGCACTCTTAGTGTGGCATGAAGCTGTGTCTACTCCCAGCTCTGCTGTTTCTCCAGGCTTGCACAAGTAGTGCAAGCTGCGCCAGGTTTAAGAGGAATTGGTCAGACCACAAGTCGCGCTCTTATGTCAGGAGGGACATTTACATTCACTTCCGCGATGTGCGGGGCTGAATCCTAGCTTGCAAGGTGCTCTACCGGTGGGGGTTCCTTCGAGTCTCCCATTCTGCACAGTTAGGTAGGCCTCGGTCAGTTCATTAGTTATATTGTGCGAGCTTAACGTCCTACGGGAGCGCCTAGGTGTTCTCGAGGCGTGCCGAAAAGTTTATTGATGACTTTATATTGTAATCCATGGAGCTTTGGCGATCCTATGCCCCCAGGAGCACTTAGGTGGCCCCGTAGACAATTCAAGACAGGGCAAAGGGCTGCACCACACAAACCGTGTCTTGTTCCTTACGTTTATCGTTCTTGTTGGCCGCCCTAAGTAGCATGCGAACAATTTGTATCGTAATTGGAGCATGCGCAGGATCATGGTGCTTTTCTGTTCTCTTCCTAAGCCCCTTCTAACATTTCGATTGGGTGTGTCGGGTGAATCGGTATTCGTGAAGCCACATTTAGACGATGTGTAACGATTCCAAGTGTACTTTCTGTACCAAGATAAACTCAAAATTTGATGGAGTGCAGGCGACGCCAAAGGCGTTTGCACGTGGTAGCAAGGCCCTCCGCTCTTATAGACTCTCCTGCATGACACCATGACAACTCTTGGTAATCGAAATAATCATCGTGCGCATACGGGGCGTGCTTATTTTTGGGGATGTCGTTTAATTGTACGGCGGGGCCTATAACGGCTATGTAAAATAGTAGCGCTGATCGAACGGTTCCTTGGACGTGCCATGATGGCCGTATTGTCTGGAGTAGGAATATGTTTCACCAAGATTCCTGATGGCAGTTCTGTACGGCGAGAAATTGCTTATCTGGGTGGATGGTGTACCCTGTAACCTAGGGTGCCAAGTATCGTGATCAGTGCTCTGAGCGATACGTTCTCAACCGGACTTTTAACTGTTCAGTCAGAATAGCTTTTCGTGTGGTGAGACTGCCCTCCTCAAAAATTATCGGTGTTTAGTTGTAATAGGACGCCCTGACCTAGGAGCTGCTAACGAAACATGAACGTAGATTGTGACGTTTAGTCGGTGGTTTCGAAAAAAATTTCTAGACGGTTGAGTACGTCGGGCTTCACAAGATTTGGAATGCGTTATGTGAGGGAGATTGGACACAATTTGCTAGTGGAAGCTGTTTTGCCCGGTTTTGGAAGGAAGCAGATCTCTGAATCCTTCCACGTCTGTGTCTTCAATTCTCTCTTCCGAACTCGTTGATGTAGCCGGTCACAGTCACCTCGTATCCGACTAGTATGCAAATAATTTTGCACAAAAAAAACATGCATCTGCCGCGTGTGGTGCCATGTAGGTAGAAATTTCGCTTTAAATCAACACAACTGCCGATTGTTTGCATCAGTTTTCGGCATTCCGCACTTTTTGTTTTTTTTGCCTTCAAAAGCGGATGCTTTTTTATAGGCACACGCTACCGCCGTGGTCACAATTCTATGCTCGGTACCAGCAACCCAACGGCTTATAAGCTATTCGCTGCGAGATCGGCCTATAGGTATCAACAGCGTCACTCTGCTATTGCGGGTGCTCCGCCTCACGGCACCGCAGAATGCACATTGCGGGCACGCGTCGTGTTTATTTTGCGCATTGTGGTTGCATGAGACGCGCAGACAAGCGTCATATGCCGTAGTTTGGCTCCTGAACTTTGAATGCACTGCACGAGGGCTAGAATAAGCTTGAATTAGTACGCTGACAAAGAGGCTACCCCTTGGGATTCACTGAACAGCCGAAATACCGACACGGAAACTGTACGACGTGTTTCAATGAACGCACTTTCTTGAAAATGACTTCGGCAAATAAAGAAACACAGAGATGAGAACAAATCAGGAAGTGAGGTAGTCTCGGGAAATTATGATGACGAAAACAGATTTAGTAGGTCTTCTTGAAAATATGATGGGGAGGAAGAATAACTACATTTGTTGGACGCCTTGACAAGCTCACACCTCTTAACTTCTCCCACTATTCTTTTAAGGGCTTGCAATATTTTGTTTGATACAGAAGTCAACGTAGACTTTCCTAATTTTATTAAGCGTGAGGATATAATTTCAAGTATTGAAATGGGCGTCTCCTTCATGAAGCAATTTTAAATAGGTAACACCGCAGGCAGGTTTGGTGATCAACGACGTCATATCAGCTATTTAGAGCTTTCATAGTAGTTGGAGTCTTCTTTTTTAATTTATTAACGCGCTCACTACATCTCATGTCCTGTTAGACTACGCAATGTCACTAGCGGGGTTACAGGTTGTACGCCAACCTTGTTAGGCGCTTTTGTTACCGTGCGCACCCATTTTCTATTGCGGATAAGCCGTTGATTATGTGTTTTCCCTTTTTCATGTCGGAGGTATATTCATTGAACAGCAAGAGTTAAATGAAAACATACAAAATACATACCAGGTCAGGTAAAAAACACGTAGTCACAAAACCATGAAGCTAGCCAATTAACCTGCCGGCTTACAAGTGTGATAGAATGCTGCCCACACAAAACTTTCAAGTAAATTATATGGAGCTTTAGTAGTCCATCTGTTCTGTCATGTGCGTAGTTACCCTGTTGACCGGGGCCCGCCTGCCCACTTGTGCATTCATCGCGGTAGGGGGATTAGCGCCGCGGGCCGGCCTCCACCACACCCTTCCATTCGTCACGGTAGAGTGAGCCTCCACGTTCTTCCTCCTCGCCCTTCCGCGCGCGCAGGCACAGTAGGGTCCCGGTCAACACGGTAACAACGTGAACGACGGAGCAGACCGACTGCTAAAACTTTGTAATAACAAAATTAGTTACCGAATCACTGCACTATGTTACTGTGTCGACTGAAGGTCGTGTTTCTACTGACATTTGAGTTTGACATTGGCTAGAAACAGCACCGCCAAACTTACGTGGGCTGTTCCTTAATTTATTTCCGGCAAAATTCCGAGTCGTTTCAAAAAAGAACGCACGAAACGCGAACACCGAAACGTTTTCGAACAGTAATACATGCGCATAGAAGCACCCTCGGCGTCATCTTTCGTAACCCTGACAAACCGTAGGGGAGAGGAGTAAGGCAGACGTCGTAATCATCGGTATTTTTAAAACTTCACAGCCGCATTTTGATAAACGATTGGCCAATAACATGGCGCGTGTTTCTCGAAATACTACGCACCGCCGTCGTTAAAAGACCAGTTTTGAGCAGCCATTTATAGTGTGGGAGAAATAAAAAAGGAGTAACGATCTTGCAAACGACACTCGTGTCTTTCTCGGCTGGAGGGTACAACTTTCAGTTACCCGAGCTTTATTTTTTTACCTTTATGTGGGCTTTGTGGGGTTAAGACCCAGCAGATTTTGATAATACGGTTACGCCAACCAAAACACGTTCTTGGTTGAACTGATTCCTGCCGTATTTTCAAGATGGGCTGCATGGCAGCGGAGCGACAAATGTAACAGCACATGTGAAAACTTACTACAGCGTCATGTCATCCGAAGATTCGGATGAAACAGTCTTTTTCACTAAACAAACAAACTCATACGTCACCACATACAATTTTGTCGCAGGGCATCTGCCGGGATTGTCTCGAAGCATTTTTGTTCTTGGAAAATAACGCGGAACCGAGTGGCTGCCTTACATGTGAAAATACGCTTGCGAAAATTTTTGGGCGGTGTACGACTGCAGTGCGCGATAAATGTTTTTGTTTGCTCTATATTTACGGAAGGACAAACGCCGTAATTTATTTCAATATTTCTGGCAAATGCACGTCTGTAGAGGAGTCCCGTCGTCTCTATTTTCCCTTTTGATGTAGTCACTTTTGCACCTTAATAGCAATAACGCAAATTTCCACGCAGCAGCGTGGACCGTTACCAAGAGGGCAAACTACCGCACTGGTCGGTAAGAAAACTGCGAAGGGTCTAGCGAAATTCTACACTCGTTCACCGCGGCAAGAGCCGAACACGTCAACGATGTTTCACGCGAGGAGTGCGTTATGCTCCAAATGCTGCTTACTATTACGTTCCTCGGTAAAAAGCACGAGTTTAGGTGGCCAGGCCACTGCTTACTGCCAGACAATCGTATAAAGTTCTTTTTGTCGTGAACCACGCGCGCCTTTCGGGGAGCGCTCTGTGGAAGGGCGGTAGACGTGAAAGCGTCAGGCACACTAGGAACGGTGGCTCACTCCGCTGACAGGGACCCACTCTGTTCGCTCTCGGTGCGAATACGACAGCGATTGGCGGCAAGCTCATCAAGCCAGGACGCATTTGCTCTGAAGAAATAAATAGATTAGTGAAATGTACTTACCCGTTTGAGCAACTTCAGAAATAGGCGCTTCTTCTGCAGAAAGTAAAAAAAAATCAAAAGCAGGTAATAAGTGAAGCAAAGACGATACTTTTGGCATAATTACCTAGGATATCTTCAAAAATATTTTATTTGACATTGAAAATACCTCCAAGAAAACGCTCAAGTATACAATATACGGCTTGTGATGAGGGCAGTTCTACCGGAGAAAAACAGTTGGGGTAACGTGCAACTATTGAGGCCCCTCACATTTTACAGTATTTTAAAATAATTTATTGACGGCGTGTGGAGTGTTTGCGATTCACACCTTTTTGGTCGGATCACCAATACGAAGTGCGTTACTGCAGCACTAATCGTATGCTGCTGATCAAGGCAGTTGGTCTTGCGCCTTTTCCGGCGTCTCCCTTATTACATAAAAAATTTGTACATAAGTTGTAATTTTCTTGGAGGAATCAGCAATGGCATGAAACAAATTTGAATAATAATTGGTACTTACAATGGCGGCAGTTAAAAACGTTTTTTTAAGTGTTACCACATTAAGGCACTTCAATGAACTTGTCACTTTGATTAGACTGGCAAACAAATGCCCACCTTGAATTTCCAGCATCTGGTTCAAGCGTTTTAGAAGACGGGTTAACGTAAAAACAATGTAAATATAGTTACTGAACACTATCAAAAGTTGAGAAGCCCAAAACGTCTACGGACATCTCCTACTGAAGACCGTCCACAACAAATTGAATTTAGCAAAATAATATCAAAGCAACTTGCAGAGTGTTTTTAAAAAGCGAAGATTCAACATTAAAAGAAATCAAATGCATTCACTCGCAAATCTCTTTGTATGGATTGCTTGCTGAGGCAAGAAAAATAACATTTTTTTCGGTATGGTTATAACCCTCTCAAACCAACTGAAAATTGCTATATTTTCCTTGTGGTGAATTTTAAAATTACAAATTGTATTTGCAAGTACAAAGAATCACACATACACCTACTCAAAGACCTCACGCTTTTCTATCTAGGAAGTAACCTTGTGTTTCGAATACCAATGTAAAGACACAAAAAGTGCGCTCGCCAGGAAACAACACGTGAGAACAAGTAAGGTGGATACGGAGTTCCGACTTCTAATAGATTTTCAATCAACACAAAATCTGATAAACCTCAAAAATACCGCAAAGAAATAGAGAAACGAAATTAGGCACCCTTCGGTCTAATACATCGTTGAACGGGAAACTTTCTCGTGATGGGTTCATTGGGTTTGGATTCGCTTTGGATAGTTAGTCATAGACGGTTTGTACTTTAACCTAGTAAGCTGGGACTTTGACTGTCACGCATTATGTCCTTTTGATCACCGGGGATTTCACTTTGAACTTCGCCAGTTTATATCGCGCTTCGCGTTCAACCAACGGCGTCGTTAAACAGATGGGGCATATTTCTGCGTCCGGGAAAGTTGGCTTTCCTGAAATGCGCTGTCTTCTGAGTTTGCAGTGTGAATCTCAGACGGTTTGTACTTTGACTCGCAAGGAGTGTACACTTTTGGTGGTCGGCTCGTTAACTCCTGCATTCGCAGTCCAATTCCCCCGAAGAAATCTTATTGTTCAACAATCGTTGCAATGGACGGAGGGGTACCTGATTTTTGTATTTTTGTACGTGTATGCACCTCCTCAAAATCCAAACATATTTAGCCATGCCGAAATGGCGCAGTCGGATAGACGTTGGCTTCATAACGCACGGAACGCAGGTTCGCCTCCAACCACGGGAAGTTTTCTTTGAGGCGCTTTCATGATCTTCATCAACGTAAGAGACAGTTGGCATGCTTGCAGTGAGTTTTCGGAGCTCACAGATGAATAAGGGAGGCACATTAATTTAAATGTGATCAGAAAAAACGCCGCATACTTGATTCATACGTTGTCGCGGCGGGTGCCCCTGCTTTATTGAATTATGCCATCTCCTTCGCGTTGAGTGCGATAGGCGATCCTGATAACACCACTAAGCATCGCCAAATCTTCTCAGCTTTGTCATTTATTGGCGGTCACTTTCGAACTTGTGCCCAAAAGAGTGCACATATCGAAGATTGGCTTGCAATATCTTTGCTTACAGTGATACATTGAGTGCCCTGTAAGCTGACCTTTCACACTTAAATTATGTTCGCGCAAGCGGTAATTGATGCACCAGACACTCTCGATAGTCTTTTTACTCTTTTAGCGCCTGAATCTTTCACAAATAATCTCGTTGCCATTAGTGGAACGCGGCCTCAACCGGGTGAAGTCATTACAGGCCTGGCTACACATGCGTATCCACTTCCATGCAGTCTAAACAATGTGATGTGGGGGTTCACTTTACATAAAGTCTTCGAGTACGTTATCTCTTATACCGCAGCTCTCGATTGTTTATTCTGTTGAATTTGATTTCTTGCTGGTAAGGTGCTAAGACTTGCTCATTTGTGTTGTGTATCGTACCCCATGCCGAAATATGACTTCCTTTTTCGAACACCTTGAAAAACTGCTGATGGACTTGAGTAGCCAGAAACAAGACTGTAATTTGTGGTGACTTCAACATTGATTCTATTGCGGATTTTACTACCCGAAACTTTAACCAAATTACATCTTATAGACTTCATAACGGTAATACTGCCCCGACCAGAACTACTACTGAGTCCACTTCAGCCAAAGATCACATTTATTGCAATTTTCATTCATCTTTAGCCTGGTGCAATAATTACAATATTGCCTGTACGGATCATTTCCCGATGGCCATGTTGATTCCTAGAGACACTCCTGTCTGTCGAGATTACAAAAAAAATTGTATAAAAGAATCAATTGTCCTTTGCTGAAAGACCACCTAGAGCAAGTTTTAAACGCCTCCTCTGAGCCCACAGAAGCTAATTTCGGATATAAGACATTTCATACCAATTTCAGTAATGCTATGACTTATTCAACAGACAAAAGCGTTAAGAAATACCACAGAAATCTCAATTGTCCTTGGAAGAATCGATACAATTCTCGAACTCATCAGGCAGAATAATTTTTCGCGCACTAAATATAAGCAAAACCGGGAAACCCATATTTTGTTCCAAAATTTCGCACCTTTTGGAACGGAGTAACCTGTGCTCTACGAACGCGCCAGGAAGAGTATTACTCTAAACTAATTCCTAATAATTCAGGGAACCTAAAATTGTGTGGCGAATTATGAACTCTATCATTAGGCCTACAGCCACAAGATTCATTACGCCTGATATCGAGGCAGTAGTGATATCCTTAGTCACTAGTGATAACTTTAGCCACCTTGTTCAATCAGTGCTTTTTCAAGTATCTGCCAGAACTCATTATATCCTCAGAACACTATCTTCCTCCGAGGTTTTGCAATTACTTTGGCTATGGGTTTCGCCAGTTTTCTTTATATTTATTGCGCTAAAAATTATTCTGCCTGATGAGTTCGAGAACTGAATCGAGTCTTCCATGTAGAATTGAGATTTCTGTGGTATTTCTTAACACTTTTGTCTGTTGAATAAGTCATAGCATTACTGAAATTGGTTTGAAATTTCTTATATCCGAAATTAGCATTGATATCAACCCGTCTGAAATATTCCAAGTTGTCAACACCATGCTAGCACAGTTCACTACTTGTTGTGATAGGGTATCATCTGTCATATTGAAAAGATACATAGAATATATATGTGCTTGGCCAAAATATTCTGGCCAAATATTCTGGGCCTCTGGGCTTGGCCAATTCTGGGCTTGGCCAAAATATTCTGGCCCTCTGGCCAAAATATTCAACTTAAATATTCATACAATCACAACCCCGATGTTTTAAAACTTGATGGAATAGTTTCTATATACAAACAAACATGGCGATCAGAATTTACCCGACAAATACTGCCCTACCTTAGTTGTTAGCTGCATCAACGCATTGTTTGAAAAAACTACAGCCGAAGGAGTTACTGGATTTTTAATGTCCAGTCATTTTAAGACCCTTTCAACATGGCGTCAGAGTTTTCATTTCTTAACGATTGCAATACGCAGTTGGCATTTTTCTGGATAAAAGAAAAGCCTTCGACAAAGTAAATCTTGACATATTACTAAGAAAATTACAATCTCATAGATTCTGTGGAATAACTTTAGAATTTTTCAGAAGTTACCGCTCCAACAGGCAGAAAAATGTAGAAATCAGAGGAGTAATACCTGAATTTTGTGCGGTTGTCTCTGGGGTCCTTCAGGGTTAAATCTCGGGATTACTTTTGTTTTCATTATACGTAAATGACGGGCCAGACACACTTAACGTTCCTTCAGCAGTAATGTATGCGAATGACACGTATGCGGCATATGAATCCCCAATTGAGCTGTGTTAGGCTTCTAAGTACGAGTTGAAAAATGTAAATAATTGGTTCCAGTTTATTGGGCTACAAACGAAACTCTAGAAAACAAAGTTCATGGTTTTTCAGTCACTGCAAACGAATAGATTTTTCTTCGGATTGTAATTGTATGGACAGATTTTCTGCCACTACATACCTCGGTGTTTTACTAGATCAACAGTCTACATGGAAACCATAAATCGACCCTTTATGCAAAACATTTGGTAAATCGTGTCACATATTATATAAGTGTCGCAAGTACTTCGAGGTCGACACATGAAGAACAACTTACTATGGCATTTTGCAAAGTCATTTGACATCATGCGTCGAGTGTTGGGGTAATACATTTTCACCATACATACAGCCCCTCCCAGTTATAAAAAAGAGACAACGGATTAATGAATGTGGGAATGAATGTGGGAATTTAGGTACGAATATATGTTTATATGCATGTATAACTATATATATATATAAATATAAGCATGATTACGCGTATATGTTGATGTATGTATACATTTTTGACTGTGTATTTTAGTTCTGCTATGTTATCGTATTACGAACACTGCTTGCGTTTTATAATTTGGAATTGTATATCCACATTTCTTTGTACACCATCATTTGTTGCATGACGTCCTACTAGCCTGCGGGCTAGGAATTTAGTTGTCGGATTCAGACTCCTCGTGCACTTCTTAAGGCTCCAAATAAACCAATCTTCCAATCTTCCAAAACACATAGCTGCGAGACCCATGAAGCTTGAAGTTATCTTGAGTTGCTGGTTAAAAAAAGTCTTCCATCACGAAGCTCCAGCATTCATGGCCAGCCGTGTCCCCGCAGTCATGGGCAAAGAGCGCAAAATATTTTCCTACCACACTTGTCAAATACTCTAAATAATCGTAGGGGGTCGACCGGCCAAACGAGAATGGTGGCGAGCGTGAGGACTCAGAAGGCGCACCGGGTGGAGGAGGTGGCCATCGCCCTGGCCATCGGGGACCCTGCGTGCACGACGGTGCTGTGCGGCTAAATAACGGCGGTGAGAAACTACGCCAGAGGGAGAGGGTCCCGGGACGGCGTGCGAGTACCACGTGCGGCTGAGCTGGACAGTTACAGAAGGCGCGTGGCGAATCAAGTGGTACGCGGCACACTTGGGCAGCGATGTGTCGGATCGGGGCGTCACCAACCACCATGATACCGCAAACGCGGCGTTGCGAGGACAAACCAAACGCGCCGCCGCAGCAGAAGCCGACCCGTAGCTGTCTAGAGAGAGGCCCCTTGTGGCCCGAATGTCTAACGAGATGAAATATCCACCTAGTATGAAGGTCTCATCGAGCCGGGCGGCCGCTAAGTGGCCAGAGGGAACGGCTGTGTATGCTTTCGGTTGTCTCCTTTACCTCTGCGAACGTCGACACCACGCCAAGAACTGCGACACAACCTACACCGTCGGGATCACCAACGGAAGCACTCTCTCTGGTGAAGTGAGACACGGTCAGTACTTCGTGCCCTACAGAGTGAACCTTGTTCGAACTGTGCCGTTTGCATAAGCCTAACGCCGGGAGCTCTTCGGAGCGCCGGCATGGCGGAGCACGGTGCACGTGCAACACCGCCAGCTCAACCTGCGGCTGCCGGCGTCATTGACCTCGGCGCTCGTGCTTCCCCGCCAACTCAGTCGGTGACGGTCGGCGCTCCAGCGTCTGATGCGACTACCAGTGCTCCGGAATCGCTTATCGCGCCCGTTTCTTGCTACGCGATAGAACCAGGCGAGAAAACCCGCAGGACACTGGATGACTACTCAGGCCGAAATGCTTTGCGCGGCCCTCGCGGGCGCTCTCGAGAGCGCCGCAGAAAAGGAAGCCCAAACGACCGAGCCACCCTGCTTGATCACCAACGGGAAGAACGCCGCAAAAGCAGAGCAACGTACCATCGCGCACGCAGAAGTGCAGGACACTTCATGGAAATAGAATACACCGACACCGACGTCTCTTTCGCTTCGAGGTCACCGCATCACTCCAGGAGCCCCATTGACCGCACCCGGGTCTCGGACTACCAGGCTGAATGGTCGGCAAGAGACCCGTCAGCGCCGGATAATGACGACCGGTTTGGCCTGTGGACTATCCGGGGCCAAAGCGTCGCCCACGATTCACGAAGAAGGCGGAGCCTGGAGCGCCGACGAAAGAAATTCCTCGCTCCAAGCTTCCAGGCTACCTAATCACCCTTCGACCAACAACACGTGTTGCGCTGGCGAGCGTTTCACGGCGTCTGCTTCACACTACGGTTATAGCAGCTGCTCCACCGTCAGATCTTCAGCATCACGCAGCCATCCGCACAAACAGCGCATCCGATACAGTGACAATCGAGACTTACGACGCCCAGCACGCCAAAGGCCTCTTGCGACTCACGTCCATCCGAATATCGCCGAACCAAACGATTCCGATTACTGCACACCAAACCCCTGGAAAGGGCATGTGTCGTGGTGTCATCTACCGAGTTGACCCGTCGGAGACGGCGGAGTCCCTAAGAAGAGCCCTGTGCTCGGAGAGCCACCACATCATTGCCGCACGGCTGATGGGGAAGCAAGGAGCCTGCCCCGTGACGTTCGAGGGAACCAGACCGCCACGGACCATCAGGTACTGGAGTGTACTCACGAAGGTTTCCACGTACGAGGCGCGCAGTCTGGTCTGCCACAATTGTCAATGCCTTGGACGCAAGAAAGACATTTCCCCGCACCCTAGCACACGTGCCAAATGAGGAAGGCCGCACTCTGTTGATGTCCAGTGCATGGATCAGACACTCTACTGCCGAAACTGCAAGCAGAGTGGACACCTAGGTACTGACGCCGAGTGCCCCACGCATCGCCGATTTGAAGAACGAAGCAAGGAGCGCGCAAAAGATCGCCGCTCGCATAGTCGCAATCGACGTAGAAGCAGGCGTCGCTCGTCCAGTTGGAACGACGGCAATCGCTTCATGCCACTCTCCGAAACCAGTCCCAGCCGCAGCAGGAGCCGTAGTGTTGGTGCCCCCGCTGCTTCACAATTGGACAGGGCCGCCGCTTCTACCGGATCGCAAATCGCTAAATAGTCAACGAATAAAAAAGTCACGTATGCATCTGCCACTGCGTCAATCATGCCTCCTATCCAATGATCGCAACAACCGTCCTCCACGCAAGATTCACCCGCTTTGACTCCTGCAACAGACGACGAACTAGGAGCTATGATTGCAGCTCTCCGAGAAGAGGAGCGAGACTTGCATAACCAGGTACAAGAAATTTGGCGTGAGATGGAACGGGCACTGGCAGAAGTCAACGCCCGCATTGCTGAGAAGGCTGCGCAGCGCAAGGAGCTCCAGGCATGCCTACGGAGCAGTCTACGCCGCGACACCCATGGTGATCTCGCCACGCAGCGTGGTGCAAGCTTCGCTGCAAGGCCAGGTCACAACCGACCATATCGTCGAGGCGTGTGTGCGAACCATCATGGACAAACTGCAAATCGCGGGAATCCTTCCCTTGCAACCCTGCTCCCTTGTTACACCTTCGCAGCCGCAGTGCGCCCTAAAGCCACCCATCATGACACACAATAATGGCTTCAACTTCACGGGTTACCATCCGTGGACGACCGTATTACAGTGGAACTGCCGCTCTTTTAGGAGGAGGAAAGCGGACTTCATCGACAGGTTTCAGGTAATTCAGAGAAGAAACACTCCTGCTATTATTGCACTTAAGGAAGTTAACGGACCACTCGTGAGGATCCCGTCATACGAAGGATATGCACCCCGCGACGATGCCACACAACCTGTCAAAGCGGCACTATTCATCCACGGGGGGTTTACGCACGTAGAACTCGACACTCAACCGTGGTGCAACGCTTTCACCGAAGTAGCGGGGTGTCGAGTTCTACGTGCGTAAACCCCCTGTGGATGAACAGTGCCGCTTTTTTTTTGCGTAAGAAATCGCAATTATCGCACATAGACCTCAGCTTCGTCCAACACTTCCAGAAGCTCTACCCGAAGGACGTTACAGTTTTGTGCGGCTATTTTAACGCTCAGCATGTTGCTTGGGGTTACGAGAAGACCAGCGCCCGGGGCAAGCACATCATGGCAGACGCAACGGCATACGGCCTGACGTTGCTAAACGCACCACTGACGCACACTCGATTAGGCCAAACACAAAACCAAGCTGGCACAACGCCGGATCTCGCATGGGTATCGCATCCGAAGCTGGCCCGGAGGGAAACCTACGAGGATACCTTAGGGAGTGACCACCTGCCCATTCTAATCCATCTCCGCACTGGCGGACAATGCCCACAACGAACTAGCGCTGGGTCTTACGCGAAGACGGCGTACATTACGCACTGGGACAAGTATCGGTGCATTTTAATGGAAGAGCCACCAGCCACCGGAATTCAAAATCTCACAGACCAGCTGTGCATAGCGAAAGAACAATGTACCAAGAAATTGCGCAGCCCTCCAGATCACCCAGAGCCAGACAGACACTTGGTGACGCTTTCGAACCGGCGGTTGCGTATTTTCGGGCAATACAAAAAGTCTGGTCGTGCGCCAGATCTCAAGCGACGTCTTATCGAGGTTAAGAAGAAAATCCAGAGTCACACTAACGCATTAGCCACCGAGTGTTGGATGGATGTGCCCGAGACCATAAATGGGCACACGCGCACTTCGAAAGTCTGGGCTTTTCTCCGATCTCTTCATTGACAGCGCAAAACAAACAACAGTGCCGCACGAGTCGCACTTCGCGGAGCTGTGAGCGTAAACGAGCTGGCCGAAGAAGCTGCCGCCGTCTTTTTTCCTCAGACGTCTCACCCTTCTGCAATTACCTACAATCGGGACGATACATCTGCCGACGAGGAAGCTTACAACGTCCCCTTCACAATGACAGAATTACACCATGCCCTCGAATGAACGAACACTCGCAGCATGCCAGGGGCCGACAAAAAATGCGTTGCCCACCTGCGAAACCTGCCGTATAGCTACAAGCAAGCCCTTGTTGATGAACTAAACCACATCTGGGACAGTGGCGAGATACCTGACACCTGGAAGTTCTCAATCGCAAAACCCATCCCGAAGCCAGGCAAGCCCCCTCTTTCTCTGTCCAACCTTCGACCAATATCCTTAACATCGTGCGTCTGCATAATTATGGAGAGCATGGTAAATACACTATTAATCTGGTATCTGGAGGAGCGCCAGCTGTTGCCACCAACGCAGTATGAATTTCGATCTGGACTGTCTACTCAAGACGTGCTACTTCGCCTTCGAGAAGACGTGCTTGACAAGTACTCTAACCAGCCTCGTGCCGTGGTCGCCTTTGACATAAGGAAGGCTTTCAATTCGGTTCCGCATCACTCCGTGC
Organism: Haemaphysalis longicornis; assembly: GCF_048455015.1. Classification (NCBI taxonomy): domain Eukaryota; kingdom Metazoa; phylum Arthropoda; class Arachnida; order Ixodida; family Ixodidae; genus Haemaphysalis; species Haemaphysalis longicornis. The sequence goes on along the minus strand of NW_027526295.1, from coordinate 49,037,233 downwards.
TGACCAAGACCCGAGAGCTCCGCATACGCGGGAGGCTTTATAACTTCATCGCAGCCTTCTTGCAAGACCGCACCTAGCAGGTCCACATAGTCCAGGCGACTAGTGCTGTTTATCACAACAACGTCAGAGTGCCTCAAGGCTAAGTTATTTCGCCTACCCTGTTCAACATTGCCATGCACGGCCTCCCGTGCAAGCTGGAAGCGGTAGCTTGGCTTAAATACGCCATTTATGCCGACGACGTCACCGTGTGGACGCACCAGGGTTCCGTCGGTGCGCAAGAGGCCACGCTCCAACAGGCTCTGGACATCATACATGATCACATGGGCGATGTCGGCATCACTATTGCACCAGATAAGACCGAATTCATGGTCATTCACGGGGGCAGGCGTGTAGCAGTGAAACAGCCGGAGAAGGAGGCATACAGAATGCGCATTGGAAGCCAAGAGATTTCAAGAAAACAGTCGATCAAAATTCTGCGCATGCACCTGGTCGATAACTGTACCTCCTCTACCTGGTTCCAAAGGACATTAAAGACGTGCAAGCAAATTCTTCCCGTTCTCAGGCGTATTTCAAACCGCACGACAGGTGTCAAGAAAAGAGAGATGCGGCAGATTGTGCAAGCATTGCTAGTCTCGCTTATTGTCTACGGACTTCCTTACCACCCGGTCAATCGCACCCAGAAGCTTGCACTCGAAAGGCTGCTCAACGAAGCACGACGCATTGTCACGGGGCTTCCCCGCTACACCCGCCTCGAAGCGCTGAAGAGCTACAGCCTTATTAACGACTTGTCCAAGATTACAGACACGCACTGGCACACGCAAGAAGTCCGGCTTCGTTCGACAGAGGCAGGCCGTGACACCCTTCGCCATTCGGGCTATAACACTAGTGGCCTAACATTACTCCCGCGACGCACACCTCCGTGGGAGTACATTACCATTACACATGGCAAGCCACTACCCGTCCACATGGGACCTCATCACGGCGGTCGAAGAGAAGCCCATGCGAAACTTCACGCCCGCTCCACACAGGCGGCATTTAGGCACGAGTGTGTCATCTACACGGACGTGGCCATGCCCACTACGGTAGACTCGCACATTGTGTACGCCACGGCCTGTTTCGACGAAACTAGTGTACTTCAAGGTCGCCGTTAACACGTCGGTGTCACTCTGGCCCACAGCACACAAGCTGAACTGCAAGCTATCTGTGACTATCTCGCGCAGCTCTCCAGGAAGACCTAACAAGCTCCCCTGTACATCACCATGTGTACACAGACTCACAGGCAGCGTATCGAGCCTGTGCCAATGTGCAGTTCACCAGCCCCGTCACCGACGTCATTCGCCGCAACGTTATGAAACTCTGGGCATCGGGTAACGGCTTCACACTTCACTGGGTTCCAGCACACTGTGGCATTCCTGGAAATGGGAAGGTGCACCGACTAGCACGGGCACATTTACTCTCCGTGCAAGCTCGCAGCCCCTCCCCACTCGTGGCTACGAGGTCCTTGCCCGTCCCTCAAGAAGAAGCCGATCCCACCGCTGAACGGCAGCTTAGTCAAATGCGCCGCACAGCTCACCTCGTGGCCATGGCCAACCCCCTCCAGGTTCCTGCAGTTCCTTCCCGTGAGTTTTCCCGGCGGGAAACTGTAATCATCCGACGGATTCAGACGGGAACACTGCCCACACCATTTTTGCTCCACCGTTTTCATCGCCGTGGGGCCGCTCCCAGTGTCCCGAGCATCTGCAGCACTGGCCATACCAGGGCAGACCTACAACATCTAGTGTGGGACTGCCCCCGCTACAGTATTCCTCGGTACCATGCCCTCACCAACGTGCGACTTGGTAGCCTGGCCCACGTTTCTCCAGTCATGGTCCTGTCCGCCACCAAAAGCTCCTGCTGGGTGCGCTACTAGCTTGTGGTGGGCCCTGCTGCTTTTTCTGTTGGACCCAGCAGCGCCAGTTGTTGGAGACCGGCTTTGTGGCGACGCGCAGGACAGTACGGTGGCTATGACTCCAGGTGACCATAGTGTTGCGTCCAGGCCGCTGACGCAGTGAATGGCGGCATTATCCTTTCCCACTTTCCCCTGCCCTACCAATCCCCTACCGACCCATCTATCCATAGCAGCGCGCGAGCGCAAGAAAATGGAATAAACGTGTCTTCAATCAATCAATCATCGAGCCTAAATGTCCTACGAGATGAAAGATCTGCTGAGACAAAGGGTCCAACAAAATTCAGGCCCCCCTGTTGTATTCAAGACAAGCATTTTTGTGAAGATTAAGCCGACGGCGATAGGTTCACGTGTCTTGTGCCAAGCCTTACACTACGTTAATAAAATGAGTGTTGTGACAGAGCAGGTAGTCATAAGCAGGCTTCATTTTGGCGTCACTAGAAAGCGTTGCACATGAACGTGCCATACCGGATGTTTTCCATCAGTGTCCACAAAATAGTTGCACCTCACAAGAAACCAGAAAGTGTTTTTGTGGGTATGGAAATCTATAGGAATTATCTGTTTGTTCCTGGCACGGAGTGCAATCGTATGATTAACGGCTTGTGAAGATACTCCCGGAATCACAAAACTTTGCCAAACACTCTTGAGCTACAATAACAAAATGCTGGTCAATTATTTCTTTTAGCAACGAATGGGTTATTTTTTTGATTGAGTTAGCTGGTGCACTCCTGAAGCACTCCTTAATGGTTGACTAGAATGAACGTGCGCAAAAATCAGCTGTACCGCTATGAGAATAAAAAATTGCATTCGAGCAACATCGCCGGCTGTCGCTCTCTCTTGTTCGCGCCTTCATTTCAAGTATAAATTTCTATTTTCGAATAGTAATTGTTATTTCATCCGAGAGCGATCCGAGAGCAATATCCGACAGCGATATCTATTATCCCGATATCCAATTTGAAAATATGAAACATTTGTTGAAATAGGGATTTTGCAACAAAATATACAGCCAGTATTTTGATGACTGCCGGGTATGGTGGAGTACTATGGGATAAATGAGTACCTCTAATGATCTAAAACGTGAGCTCAGATGTACAAACACTGATGCTTTTGCGTCTCCTACAATGCAATGCGTAGTCACCAACCACACGTTTGCACTCAGTAGTGCAGTCAGTACCTTGTACACTGAGCTGTCGGTGGGTTGCAGTAAATAAACATAATGGTGGTGTGGGCTTAGTAAATAAACATAATTTCGGGATGTGCGCAATTTTGCACTGTGGTGTTTTTCAACCGAAGAGGACGGGCATTTCTCTAATATGTCACAGCGGTTGTTGTGTTGTGGCCAAAATTTTAATGTTTTTCAATTGTTCATATTGTTCTTCGGTTGAAAAAGACGTCTTTGAAAAGCCACTTTTACAAATATGCAACCTGATACTCAATTCTGGCAATTTGCCTGATGTTTTCAAAATTGCCAAAGTTTCCGTAATTTTCAAAAGTGGGGATCCAAATGACATGAAAAATTACCCACCGATTTCAGTGCTTCCCAATTTTTAAAAGTAATAGAACAGGTAATCAATACTCGAATCTTAAGCTTCTGTAAAACTAACCATATCATCACCTAACAACAGTATGGCTTTCAAAAACAAAAATCAACTGAAATGGTAATACTAAATATAAAAGATAAAATATTTATAGAAATGAACAAAAATTGTTTACTAAGGGAGTGTTTCTAGATTTTAAAAATCCTTTCGATTCTATTCAACACGATATTTCGTTACAGAAACCCTGCGCATACGGAATCAGGTTAACCTGTCTCAGTCTAATCAAGTGTTATTTACATATTCGCCTTCAATACACCGAAATTGGTCACGCCACGTCCAACTTTCGACAAATTAAGTACGGTGTTCCACAAGGATCCGTTCTTCGCCAGCTATTGTTTTTATTATATATAAATGACATTGTTAACTTGCCTTTCACCATGGATTTAATATTGTATGCAGATGATCCAAATGTCTTTTTCTCTGGCAGAGATCTGGCTCTGCTAAAAAGACAAACAAATTTATGGCTTGAAATTTGTCAATTTCGCTTAGTACAAATAAACTGAATTTACACAAGAAAAACAAAATATATGATTTTTTGAGCTTACAACAAACGTTTAGGGTAGCAGGTTTGCCTCAATTTCAGAGGCGAATATATTGAACAAGTTAGTTCACACAATTTCCTTAGCATTGTGTTCAATGAAAATTTAAGTTGGTCTCCACAAATTGACAAACCACGAACGGTATATCCCGGTGCATTGGTATTATTTATAAGATGAAATAATAACTGCAAGCTCGGTTAAAAATGCAACTGTACTACAGTCTAGTACAGGGGTCTCAAACACGCGGCTCACGGGCCGCATGCGGCACGAGGACCCTTTTATGCGGCCCGCGGCCCTCTCATGCGTGACTTGGTTCATTTATTTTTGTATTTTGAGCAAATGCGTGAGTGCGCGCCCTGCTTGTGTAGCCAAAGACGCAGATGGCCAGAGACTGCTCGAGAACGCGTGGTTATCGTCTTTCACGGCTTTCCGTTACCAGAGTGGACACCCCCTTTTTCCGGAGGCCCTCAATTCGGGCGCCATATGTCGGGTGTACAATGGTCGCAAACAACTGAGATTTGTGAATCGAGCACTGTGTGCAGTGCTCGGCGAGAGCAGGGCTCGGCTAGAGCAGGCCGCTGAGAATCTCCCCGCGGCGTTTTATGACACTGCGAACGGGGCCGCACGCCGCTAATGACAAGACGGCACCTTGACAGTTTTCCAGGCTGCCGCGAGAGTGCACAGGTTTCCGGGCTTTGTGTGGTGTTTTCGGATATTTGCTTTCCTGTTCGTCCTCGTGTGAAGCACTTTTACTTCGCTGCAGATGTGACAAAAAGGGCGTAGCGACGCGTCAGATTCTGGGTTCGGGCACCAAAGTGCGCCACGTGCGTTAAGTGCAGGTCTCAGCGTTATTTATGGCCTGGGAGAGAGCAACATCGCGATGCTGTGGAAAAGACTGCACATGGCACGTCGAAGCTGTGCACTTCCAGACATCAAAAGCCAGATATCGAAACTCAAAACTAAGCGCCTATCCTCCGACTCGCAACCTGTTGCAAGCCCTGTGAAAGATATAGCGGCGCCCCAAGCCAATCATGATAGAGCGCACTATATAATTGTGCTCCTACGTGCCTGTCGCCTACGTAAATGTTACAGGTGCCTATTTGACCTGTTGTTTTTTGGAAGATCTCCACACGACACATGTTTTTGCTGTAGAAGTCTAATGGGCCACAATGTTGTTGTCCAAGCCGTCTGCAAAACGCGAAGTGGAAGACGAGGAGAGGTGCTTTCAGGAGCGACGGGAACTTCTTACTTCTTTACGGAATCAAGAGACAAGGTGTTGAGCTTATTCTTACACCAGACTGTGGCTGTGCCGAAAGAGTACAATGTTCGACTGCACTTCATGTCCTGCCATCACGAGATGTATTGTGTTCTTACTAGCAACGTTTGCGAGCACACCTTGACTCAACTGAAGGCGGCGTTGGGAAAGCAGCCACACCTTGCCAAAGCAAGCGACGAAACAGTAAGGGCGAGAATCGTCATTTCTGAGCTTATCGCCAAATCATCCAAGCCCATCACTGAAGGTCTGTTCGTGAAGCAATGCCTGCTCGGAGTCGCTGATGCTACATGTCCAAGCATAAAAAAGACATTCGAGAAAATAGCCCTCCTCCAGATACAGTCGCCCAGGAAATGTACGCGATCAGTGGAGACATTGAAAAAGAATTTATCAACTGATGCCACCAGTTCAAACCATTCTCTATTGCAGTGGATGAAAACACAGACATTGCGGGCAACGCACAATGTGCTATTTATAAAAGAGGGTGTCGACAAAAACCTGGAAGTCACTGAGGAACTACTGGACTTAATCCCAAAGAAAGTCACGTCCACAGGGGCGGATATTCTTTCTGTTCTCGAAAAAGCGGTCCACCACGCTGGACTACCATGAGAAAAGTTGGTTTGTTTGGCTACAGATGGTGCGCCATCAATGGTGGGGTGCAAGAGGGGGCTCACCAATCATCAGTTACTTTGCCGCGGTTCACTGCATTTTGCACCAAGAAGCACTGTGGGGCAAGTCTCCCCAAATGAAGAGCGTCATGGGAATCGTACTCAGCGCAGTGACCTTCATCCGTTCAAGAAATATGAACCACCGCCAATTCGTAACTCTTTTAGAAGTGGTAGGCAGCGAATATGGTGAATTTTTTTATCATACAGATGTGCGATGGCTGAGTCGTAGAAAAGTGCTGAAACGATTTTTTGATCTCCGAGAGGAAATAATTGCCTTCATGGAGACCAAAAACAGGGTCATTGTTGAGCTGTCAGACGAAACGTGGCTTCTCTCCCTTGCGTTCCTCACTGATGTCACTGATCATTTTAACTGCCTCAAGGTTAACTTCAGGAAAAAAAACAAACTGATCACAAATTGTATGACGACCTTCAGACCTTTCAATCATAATTGGATCTTTGGGAGAGACAGATGAGAATTCACAAGTTTGATCATTTGCTAACCCTGAAGTAGTTGGAGAACGTGGATAAACAATCGTGGGATAAATTAGGAGACCTCCTTCTTGATCTTCAAAGGGAATTTGGGGGACGCTTCCAAGACATCACCAGTGTCGCCGATGAATTCCGAATTTTTTCGTTGGCGTTTTCCGTGAGGCTAAATGGCGCCGCGCCCGAGCTACAGATGTGACTTCTTAAGCTGCAGCCTAACCCCCCGTTGACGCCGATACTTCAGCACGTGGCTGTGCAAGACTTGTACAGGTTTCTTGAAAATGCAACTTTCTCGGTGGTACGTAAACAGGCAGCCACGTTCATTGCCAGGATCGGAAGCACCTACTTGTGCGAACACCTGTTTTTTTTTGTTGAAGGTGAACAAGTCAACACTCCAGTCGAGGATGGCTGATGAACACCTGCGATCGACCATGAGGATCATTTCCACGCAAGAAGTTGATGCGGACATTTCTCCTCTAGTCGCAGCCAATCGTTGCCATGCATTAAGCCAGCATGTTTAGAAGAATAGCTGCTGTATAAAGTTTTGTGGCTCTTCTAAATGATACTAGCAATATTTTCTCGTTTATTACTATCAAATACGCTTTATTCTACTAAGGTACACAGACGCAACTGCCGTCAAGCTTTTTTTTGTGAGGCATCCAATGAGGTCATCATGTGTTGAAGCAAAATTGTGGAACCAATAATTTATATTTCAGAATCGGCGTCCCCATGTTAGTCATCCGGTGGATGGGTATTGATATGTGTCTCAAATTCTGACGCCAATTCTATTCAGGAATGATTAAGCTTATGTACAACTGGTGTGAAAGACCCTCTTGGTTTCTTTGAAATTGCAGCGTTATATCACATTTTGTTACCCCCAACCTCTTTCTTTCAATCTTCTTGGCTATTCTGGCCCGAGTTTACAGACTACTGTTTACTGTAATCCCGGCCCGGACTACTGTTTACAGTAGTCCGATCTCAGATCACTATCCTGTTTATGTGACCGTTCATGACTCCGGAACTACAAAACGTAAAATTACAAACTTCGCTAATAATCTTGAATATGGCTTGATACGCAACCACCTCCTTTCACTGAATCGTGATCTGATATACCGTATTGATGTAAAAGAAGAGTTTGAAACCTCATTGAGACTCTTACCAACATAATAGCCAGCAGTAGCCGATATACACGTGCCCACTCACGCGACAAGCCAATTTGCCCTTGGAGGACTAAAGAAAATTTAGATGTTATAAAAAAGAAAGATTACTGGTATTATAAATGGAGACATAACAAAAGCAATGAATATTATTTGCGTCAATTCAAACACACCCGCAACAAGACTGTTTCTCTGATGAGGACTCGTAAAAAGAGTTTTATTCGAGTCTCATCACGCACGCCTCTGGCAACAGAAAGAAAATATGGAATATTTTAAAAGAAGTTATAGGACACTCCCAGAAGGTACACTCAGCCCCTGACAATGTTACTCAAAACACGGTTGAAACCTTGAACTATTATTTCACCAGTGTTGACCCTGACTTGGCGGCCAAAATTTGCACAAGTAACACGCACAATTCTATCCTGACGCCAATAAGCAACACTTTTGTTATCGAACACATCGAATTGAATGAAATTGTGGCGATAGTTAACAGGCTTCCCAAAAACAAAGCCGCAGGGCTAGACGGTATCACCGCCCGCCTCATCGAAGACAACATTGACATCCTTGGCCCCATACTATGTAATCTATTCAACCACTCTCTCCATGATGGTATATATCCATCACGTCTGAAAATAGCAAAAGTTACTCCTGTATTTAAGGACGGTGACCGAGCTGAGCCATCCAGTTATCGACCAATTTAAGTTCTAAGTGCTATTATTATTATTTTCGGAAAATAATTGCAAAACACGCCCACAAGTTTCTAGAAAAGTACCGCGTCATCTGTCCGCAACAGCATGGATTCCGCCCGCGATACTCTACATCAACTGCTGTGCTCTCACTTACTCAAATGCTTAATACCACCCAGCATAATAATAAACTTGCCGCTGTAGTATTCTTGGATCTTGAAAAAGCTTTTGATACAGTCGATCACAGTATTATTTTGGATAAGCCTAAAAATAATGGCTTCCGAGACAAAACCTTTCATCTATTTTCCAGTTTACGTACTGACCGTCAGCAAAAAGTGTCCATTAACAATATACCGTCTTCACTACAATACATAACAACAGGGGTTCCACAAGGGTCCGTGCTTGGGCCCTTACTGTTTACCCTCTGTTTACCCTTACTGTTTACTTGTGTCAAATAATTTCTTCTGAAGTGCTCATGTACGCCGATGACACTGCTGTCATATTCACAGCCGATACTGAGGATGAACTTCAGGATAAACTGAACATAGAGCTAGCTAAAATATCAAGCTGGTTTTCAAGAAACAAAGTGACAATCAACACGAACAAGAATAAATACATGATTTTTCACTCTCCGAGAAAACTTGTAAATTACAACATAATTAAACCGATTATTAACGACAATGCACTTCAACAAACCAGTTCCTTCAAATATCTAGGTATTATCTTTGACAGCAAGTTAAATTGGAAGAACCAAATTATGCATGTTTGTTCGAAGGTAGAATCCGGATGCTACGCCCTTTTACAAGCTTGTTATTGTTTTGACGCAAACATCCTGCTTATACTTTACCATGCCTTTATCAGCAGTCACCTGACATATTGTTTAGAGTCCTGGAGCTGGGCGTTCACAACGTACCTTAACCCATCAGACGATTGCAAAAACGCGTGATTAGAATTGTCAATTTCGCCAAATACAATGAACACAGTAAGCCTTTGTTTACTCAGCTTCGACTATTACCTTTTGATCACATGCGTGAGGATAAAACGGCTCGAATCACATACAGCATAGTAAGGAACAATAATCCATTTCCTGTCTCCTTATTTATTAGTCTATTACCACACACAAGAAATTTCAGCCTTAACAATTTCAATCTTCCCCTCACTCATAATGTTTATGGTGAGCGACTTATACAGTACGTTGGTGCGAAAGTGTGGAATAGAATCCCTGTTGACATGAGGAATGACCATATCTTGTGTAAAACTGAAAAATATTTTCTGTTGTTATATGCCCATGAGTGTCCCCAACACTAGAAACGTACTTGTTTTTCTTTCCTTTTTGATCGCAGGAGGATGACTTGCGTACAGTTGCAAAGTTCGCGGCCTTTCTTCTTCTACTTTTTTTTTCAAATACTCATCACGTGTTATGTATGAAGTTCTATTGGTAGTTACTGCAATCTGACAGTATGTGTATACACTGATTGATAACAATAAGACTGCTTATAAATATGCATTTCCGAATTTGAACCAACAACTAGCCTTTGGGTAAGTGTCCAAGCACTGTTTGCAAATATTATGTACCATGCTTGAAATAAACCAAGGATTGATTGATTGATTGATTGATTGATTGATTGATTGATTGATTGATTGATTGATTGTTTGATTGACCCTTGCGTGACTAAAACTCGTGACTGCGGCCCACTAACTCATGTGAGTTTGAGACGTCTGGTTTTGTACATTCTCGCCTTAACTACTGCCTTCTAGTGTGGGGTTCAACACGAAGGTCTTACGCATAATTGAAGAAGTCTTATGCATAATTAAAAACTCTTACGCATAATTGAAAACGCACCCCCAATCAGTCACAGTTCTTTGTTATTTAAGAAACATCAGGTATTGACAATTAGGAACATTTAAATAAAAAACTAACTATTTACCACCACATAAGGACAGACCCTATTGAATTTTACAGAAAATACACGTCACGAAGACATGAATACGAGTTTGGGAAGGTAATGTACACAAATCCAAAAACTCGCACAAACTACGGGCACCAGAAATTGAGCTAATAGATTCCCAACATTTTAAACAGTCACCCTGCAGTTTTAGCCATGGCACAAAATGCTAAACCAGAACAAGGAGAAAAAGGAGGAACAACTTTATTCAGTTAACAATCATTAGGTTGATTATTGATGGGCTTCTTCTTGACTCTGTGAAGTGGTCGGAAGACCTTGCTTCATGGAAACTTCCAAAGCCCAGTCCATGGCCTGAATTTGGGTCTCAGGCTCGGAGCTGGTCACCGCAGCATCACAATCTAGTTGGTTAGAGATATGCCATTCGGCTTTAGGTTGAAGCTCAGGGCATTCACATAGGATGTGGGCTAAGTCGGCTTTTTCAGCCTCACCCATTCCGCACTTTGGGGTGTACAGGCTTGGGTACATTAGGACCAATTTTTAAGGGTTCAGAAAGGTATGAGATTGGAGTTGCCTCGTTGTCGCCTGCTGGATTTTTATTAGTGAATAGTGAAGGGCAGGGTAAACCAGTCTTTCATTTCTGTAGTGAGATGTAATCACATGAAAAGTAACCATACGCTCCTTAGACCACCGCAGGCACGATTGGTCCACCACCCGGTTGACGAGTTCGCGGGCAAAACTGTGGGCTGCTTCGTTCCCCGGACGGGACGAGTGCACAGGAATCCAGATAAACTGGATCTGGCGGGGTTCGAACTAACAAGAATTTAAAAAGAAATAAACATACACGTTTTCGTATTACAGTAAAAAAACGTGTAATTTACCTTTTTGTTTCTTTCACAAACTTAGAGGTTATTTATTTCCGCTCTAAGAAATCTTGTATTGAAATTATTGTTTGTTTATGAAAACTGAGAACTGTTTTTTGTTCTCTCTTGCTGCGAATTCTGGAATTTTACTTATGTTTTCTTGAAAACTGAGATGATGTGTACAATTTTTTCCTAGTGGAATTTTTATTGTAATTACTGTGTCCTTCTGAAAACTGAAAGCTGAGTGCTATGTGGAAACTGTGTGCATTCATCTGTTATTTTTTTATTGTCACAAAGTACAAATGCAGTTCCTGCAGAGTCATTAAAAAGGGGACGAAGGAGGGGGACGTCACCTTGTCATGCGTTTTTTTCCTGTAGCCTTTTTGACCATCCCCTCGACATCTGTGTAGCCATTCCTTTACATGTTGGCGCAATAAACTTTCAACTTCAACTTCTTTGAGGGCTGGTAAGGCGTTGAATGGGTTACCAAAGGCTGGCTTCATCAAATTACACTGTGACATTTGGACTTCCTCATCGGTTTAAAAACAGACACATAAAGAACTGAGCAAAGAAAAATGAAAGAGAATTTTGAAGACGTGGCAGAAGGGGTTTCACTAAAATGTTGAGTATATGTGCGCCCCTTTTATTATTTCCTTTGGGTGTTTGGAGTTCGCACACATCTTTATACTAGTTTCCTTGTTACGCTGGTAGAGTGAACACAGGCTGTATAAAAGTATCTGCCTTTTGAAAATTCCGTCGGATTTGCGCATCGAAAATGTAGTATTTGAACCGTTAAGAAACAGGAAATAAAGCATCGGGAATTTTTAAATTTTCAGATATATAAGTGCTACATTCGGCGAGTAAGCTTGATAGAATTATTTTTTTCTACGTTTTAAAGCTCGTACCTCTCGATTACGCAGAAGTGTAAATAGATTTTTCTACTACAAAAATGTATTTACCGGCATTAGTGCAACACGTGCAATATGCACACTCAAAAGCACGAAATATAATTTTACCGGATTCTTGAAGAAGCTCTCAGCCTGTATTGTCAGAATGTTTGCCTTTTCAGCTTCCTTTGTGATAAGAAGTCTAAAGTGGGAACAAATTCAACACCAAATGTAAAATAACTGTTGTAGCTGTCAATTTTATTTCCTTTTTCTAGGGTGTATTTTACGGCTAATGCTGGTCATCGCATGTTTTCAGTTAAATGTATTAGGTTCAGCTAGAGTGCAAAACTTTTGGAAGATAAACTAACAATTCCTTGTGGCGGCGTCGTAGCGCATTCTGCTCCTTGGCTATTGTTGCAGAGTCCGAGTTTAGATCCCGGATGGTCCTAGGTTCATTTCTTTTCTTGCAACGTCCTTTCACCAGTTCGTCCTTTACGGAGTATCAGAACTGACCAAAGGCGTCTAGGCCAAAGAGCGCAAAAACAAGGGTGTGTTAATTTCGTAGGTGAAATATATGCTGCATGCTATCGTTAAAATTTGGTTATGTAAAATTGGTGTATATGGCCAATAACTGTCAGTAAAAAATTAAAAAACCAGTTGTGACAGCATAAAAAGAATTGGGCTAAAACTCAGGGTGCCTAGGGTCATCTTTGCCTAGGACAAAAGGGATGAGGCTGCAGAGTGCCAAGGAAAAGAACATCAGCACTGTCCTTATAAATGACGGACAAGCTGGGGTCATGTGCGATAACAAATTTTCATTAAAAGTCAGCCTCGGCCAAGTATTTTAAAACTTTTTTGAAACTTTTGTAGCAGTGGGGCATCACTAAGTAAAAATTGGTAACATCAAAAAGGGCATGGCTCCCGGCCTGCAGACAGCATGGCTAAACCGCCGCTGCTGCTTTTGCAGGTTGCGCCATGTTCTTTTTGTCTGACTGCAACGACGACGAACTGAGACGATAGGAATGCATACTTCCTTGCCCCGTGGAACCCTGGAACCTGGAAATGCCGATAATCAACCGACTCGAGTGACGTCACCTGCAGCGACGGAATATAAGGAGCGACGAGACATGAGCCCCCTCAGAGGGCACGGCACCCGGCCTGCCGACAGCATGGCTATACCGCTGCTGCTGCTTTTGCAGGTTGCGCTGTGTTTTTATGGTCCGACTGGAATGACGACGATTTGATACGATGGGAATGCATACTTCCTGCCTCCCCGTGGAACCCTGGAACCTGGACATGTCGATAATCTAGTGACTGGAGTGACGTCACCTGCAGCGACGGAATATAAGGAGCGATGACACATGAGCTGCCACAGAGGGCATGGCAACCAGCCTGCGGACAGCATGGTTAAGCCGCTGCTGCTGCTTTTGCTGGTTGCTGTGTGTTTTTTTGGTCGAACTGCAACAACGAGGAACTGAGACGATGGGAATGCATACTTTATGCCGCGCCATGGAACCCTGAAACCTTGAAATGCTGATAATCTACCGACTCGAGTGACGTCTCCTACAGCGACGGAATATAAGGAGCGACGAGACAAGAGCTGCTTCAGAGGGCACGGCACTGACTGCAACAACGACGAACTGAGACGATGGGTATGCATAAATACTGCCGTCCCGCTGATCCCTAGAACCTGGAATTCCTGATAATCTACCGACTCGAGTGACGTCTCCTGCAGCGACGGAATATAAGGAGCCACGAGACCAGAGCTGCTCAAAGGGCATGGCACCCTGACTGCGGACACCATGGCTAAACCGCTGCTCCTTTTTTAGCAGGTTCCGCCACGTTTTTTTGGTCTGACTGCAACGAAGACGAACTGAGACGATGGGACTGAATACTTCCTGCCGCCACGCTGATCCCTGGAACCTGGAAATGCTGATAATCTACCGACTCGAGTGACGTCTTCTGCAGCGACGGAATTTAAGGAGCCACGAGACAAGAGCGGCTCAGAGTGCATGGCACCCTGACTGCGCACACCATGGCTAGACCGCTGCTGCTGCTTTAGCAGGTTCCGCCATGTTTTTTGGTCTGACTGCAACGACGACAAACTGAGACGATGGGAATGCATACTTCCTGCCGCCCCGCTGATCCCTGGAACCTGGAAGTGCTGATAATCTACGGACTCGACTGACGTCTCCTGCAGCGATGGAATATAGGGAGCGACGAGACATGAGCTGCCACAGATGGCAAGGGACCTGGTCTGCAGGCAGCATGGTTAAACCGCTGCTGCTGCTTTTGCAGGTTGCGCCGTGTTCTTTTGGTAGAACTTCAACGACGAGTAACTGAGACGATGGGAATGCATATTTCATGCCGCCCCGCCGATCCCTGGAACCTATAAATGCCGATAATCTAGTGACTCGAGTGACGTCACCTGCAGCGACGAAATATAGGGAGCGACGAAACATGAGCCGCCCCAGAGGGCGCGGCATCCGTATTGCCGACAGCATAGCTAAACGGCTGGTGCTTCTTTAGCAATTTCCGCCATGTTTTTTGGTCTGACTGCAACGCCGACGAACGTAGACGACAGGAATGCATACTTTCTGCCGCCCCATGGAACCTTGGAACCCGGAAATGCCAGTAATCAACCGACTCGAGTTACGTCGCCTGCCGCGACGGAATATAAGGAGCGACGAGACATGAGCCACCTCCGATGGCATGGCATTCCTATTGCAGATACCAAGGCTAAACTACTGCTGCTGTTTTAGCAGGTTCCGCAATGTTTTACGTCTGACTACAACGACGACGAACTGAGACGGTTGGAATGCATACTTCCTGCCGCCCCGTAAAACCCTCGAACCTGGAAATGCCTATAATCAACCGACTCGAATGACGTCACCTGCAGCGACGGAATCTAAGGAACGACGAGAAATGAGCCGCCTCAGAGGGCACGGCAGCCGGACGATGGACACCATGGCTAAACCACTTCTGCTGCTTTAGCGGGTTGCACCCGGGTTTGTTTTCGTCTGACTGCAACGACTACGAACTGAGACGATCAGAATGCATACTTCCTGATGCCCCGCTGATCCCTGGAGTCTGGAAATGCTCATAATCTACCAACTCGAGTGTCGTCTCCTCCAGCGATGGAATATAGAGAGCTACGAGACAAGAATTGCCTCAGAGGGCACGGCACCCTGACTGCAGACAGCATGGCTAAACCGCTGCTGCTGCTTTAGCAGGTTCCGGGGTGTTTTTTGGTCTTACTGCAACGACGAGGAACTGAAACGATGGGAATGCATACTTCATGGAGCCCCGCGGATTCCTGGAACCTGGAAATGCCGATAAGCGACCGACTCGAGTCATGTCCCTTGCAGCGACGGAATATAAGGAGCGAAGACACATGAGCCGCCTCAGAGGGCACGGCCCCCGGCCTGCGGACAGCATGGCTAAACCGCCGCTGCTGCTTTTGCAGGTTGCGCCATGATTTTTTTGGTCTGACTCCAACGACGACGAACTGAGACGATAGGAATGCATACTTCCTGCCGCCATGTGGAACCCTGGAACCTGGAGATGCTCATAATCTACCGACTCGAGTGACGTCTTCTGCAGCGACGGAATATGAGGAGTGAAGAGACAAAAGCTGCCTCGGAGGGCACGGCAACCTGACTGCGGACACCATGGCTAAACCGCTGCTGCTGCTTTTGCAGGTTGCGCTATGTTTTTTTCGTCTGACTGCAATGACGACGAACTGAGAAGATGAGAATGCATACTTCCTGCCGCCGCGTGGAACCCTGGAATCTGGAAATGCCGATAATATACTGACTCGAGTGACGTCACCTGCAGCGATGGAGTATAAAGAGCGACGAGACGTGAGCAGCCTCATAGGGCATGCCACCCGGCCTGCGGACAGAATGGCTAAACGCTGCTGCTGCTTTTGCAGGTTGCACCATGTTTTTTGGGTCTGACTGCAACGACGACGAACTGAGACGATAGGAATGCACCCTTCCTGCCGCCCCGTGGAACCCTGGAAATGCCGATAATCAACCTACTCGAATGACGTCACCTGCAGCGACGGAATATAAGGAGTGACGAGAAATGAGCCGGCTCAGAGGGCATGGCACCCGGACGGCGGACACCAAGGCTAAACCACTGCTGCTGCTTTACAAGGTTGCGCAGTGTTTTTGTTTTGTCTGACTGCAACGACGACGAACTGAGACGATGAGAATGCATACTTCCTGCTGCCCCGCTGATCCCTGGAGTCTGGAAATGCTGATAATCTACCGACTCGAGTGACGTCTCCTGCAGCGACGGAATATAAGGAGCTACGAGACAAGAACTGCCTCAGAGGGCACGGCACCCTGACTGCGGACACCATGGCTAAACCACAGGTGCTGCTTTAGCAGGTTCCGCAATGTTTTTTGGTCTGACTGCAACAACGACGAACGGAGACGATAGGAATGCGTACTTCCTGCCTCCCCGTGGAACCCTGGAATCTGGAAATGCCGATAATCAACCGACCCGAGTGATGTCCCCTGCAGCGACGGAATATAAGGAGTGACGAGAAATGAGCCGCCTCAGAGGGCATGGCACCCGGAAGGCGGACACCAAGGCTAAACCACTGCTGCTGCTTTAGCAGGTTCCGCCGTGTTTTGTTTTTGGTCTGACTGCAACAACGACGACTGAGCGATGGGAATACATACTTCCTGCCGCCCCGCTGATCCCTGGAACCTGCAAATGCTGATAATCTACCGAGTCGAGTAACGTCTCCTGGAGCTAAAGAATATAAGAGACGAGACAAGAGCTGCCTCAGAGAGCCCGCCACCCTGACTGCGGACACCATGGGTAAACCACTGCTGCTGCTTTAGCAGGTTCCGCCATGTTTTTGGTCTGACTGCAACGACGACGAACTGAGACAAATTGAATGCACACATCCTGCCGCCTTGCTGATCCCTTGAACCTGGAAATGCTGATAATCTACCGACTCGAGTGACGTCTCCTGCAGCGATGGAATATAAGGAACCACGAGACAAGAGCTGCTAAGAGGGCTTGGCACCCTAACTGCGGACACCATGGCTAAACCGCTGCTGCTTCTTTAGCAGGTTCCGCCATGTTTTTTGGTCTGACTGCAAAGACGAACTGGAACGATGGGAATGCATACTTCCTGCCGCCCCGCTGGTCCCTGGAACCTGGAATTGCTTATAATCTACCCACTCAAATGACGTCTCCTGCAGCGATAGAATATAAGGAGCGACTAGACAAGAGCTGCTCAGAGGGCACGGCACCCTCACTGCGGACACCATGGCTAAACCGCTGCTGCTGCTTTAGCAGGTTCCGCCATGTTTTTTGGTCTGACTGCAACGACGACGAACTGAGACGATGGGAATGCACACATCGTGCCGCACCGCTGATTCCTGGTACCTGGAATTGCTGATAATCTACCGACTCGAGTGACGTCTCCTGCAGCGATGGAATATAAGGAACCACGAGACAAGAGCTGCTAAGAGGGCTTGGCACCCTAACTGCGGACACCATGGCTAAACCGCTGCTGCTGCTTCAGCAGGTTCCGCCATGTTTTTTGGTCTGACTGCAAAGACGAACTGGAACGATGGGAATGCATACTTCCTGACGCCCCGTTGATCCCTGGAACCTGGAAATGCTGATAATCTATAGACTCTAGTGACGTCTCCTGCAGCGACGGAATATAAGGAGCCACGAGACAAGAGCTGCTCAGAGGGCACGGCACCCTCACTGCGGACACCATGGCTAAACCGCTGTTGCTACTTTAGCAGGTTCCGTCATGTTTTTTGGTCTGACTGCAACGACGACGAACTGAGACTATAGGAATGCATACTTCCTGCCGCCACGTGGAACCCTGGAACCTGGAGATGCTCATAATCTACCGACTCGAGCCACGTCTTCGGCAGAGACGGAATATAAGGAGCGAAGAGACAAAAGCTGCCTCAGAGGGCACGGCAACCTGACTGCGGACACCATGGCTAAACCGCTGCTGCTGCTTTTGCAGGTTGCGCTATGTTTTTTTCGTCTGACTGCAATGACGACGAACTGAGAAGATGAGAATGCATACTTCCTGCCGCCCCGAGGAACCCTGGAACCTCGACATACCGATAATATACTGACTCGAGTGACGTCACCTGCAGCGATGGAGTATAAAGAGCGACGAGACGTGAGCAGCCTCATAGGGCATGCCACCCGGCCTGCGGACAGAATGGGTAAACGCTGCTGCTGCTTTTGCAGGTTGCACCATGTTTTTTGGGTCTGACTGCAACGACGACGAACTGAGACGATAGGAATGCACCCTTCCTGCCGCCCCGTGGAACCCTGGAAATGCCGATAATCAACCTACTCGAATGACGTCACCTGCAGCGACGGAATATAAGGAGTGACGAGAAATAAGCCGGCTCAGAGGGCATGGCACCCGGACGGCGGACACCAAGGCTAAACCAATGCTGCTGCTTTACAATATTGCGCAGTGTTTTTGTTTTGTCTGACTGCAACGACGATGAACTGAGACGATGAGAATGCATACTTCCTGCTGCCCCGCTGATCCCTGGAGTCTGGAAATGCTGATAATCTACCGACTCGAGTGACGTCTCCTGCAGCGACGGAATATAAGGAGCTTCGAGACAAGAACTGCCTCAGAGGGCACGGCACCCTGACTGCGGACACCATGGCTAAACCGCTGCTGCTGCTTTAGCAGGTTCCGCCATGTTGTTGGTCTGACTGCAATGACTACGAACTGAGACGATGGGAATGCATACTTCATGGCGCCCCCGGGATCCCTGGAACCTGGAAATGCTGATAATCTACCGAGTCGAGTAACGTCTCCTGGAGCTAAAGAATATAAGAGACGAGACAAGAGCTGCCTCAGAGAGCCCGCCACCCTGACTGCGGACACCATGGGTAAACCACTGCTGCTGCTTTAGCAGGTTCCGCCATGTTTTTTGGTCGGACTGCAACGACGACGAACTGAGACAAATTGAATGCACACATCCTGCCGCCTTGCTGATCCCTTGAACCTGGAAATGCTGATAATCTACCGACTCGAGTGACGTCTCCTGCAGCAATGGAATATAAGGAACCACGAGACAAGAGCTGCTAAGAGGGCTTGGCACCCTAACTGCGGACACCATGGCTAAACCGCTGCTGCTGCTTTAGCAGGTTCCGCCATGTTTTTTGGTCTGACTGCAAAGACGAACTGGAACGATGGGAATGCATACTTCCTGCCGCCCCGCTGGTCCCTGGAACCTGGAATTGCTTATAATCTACCCACTCAAGTGACGTCTCCTGCAGCGATAGAATATAAGGAGCGACTAGACAAGAGCTGCTCAGAGGGCACGGCACCCTCACTGCGGACACCATGGCTAAACCGCTGCTGCTGCTTTAGCAGGTTCCGCCATGTTTTTTGGTCTGACTACAACGACGACGAACTGAGACGATGGGAATGCACACATCCTGCCGCACCGCTGATTCCTGGTACCTGGAATTTCTGATAATCTACCGACTCGAGTGACGTCTCCTGCAGCGATGGAATATAAGCAACCACGAGACAAGAGCTGCTAAGAGGGCTTGGCACCCTAACTGCGGACACCATGGCTTAACCGCTGTTGCTGCTTTAGCAGGTTCCTGGGTGTTTTTTGGTCTGACTGCAACGACGAGGAACTGAGACGATGGGAATGCACACATCCTGCCGCACCGCTCATTCCTGGTACCTGGAATTGCTGATAATCTACCGACTCGAGTGACGTCTCCTGCAGCGATGGAATATAAGGAACCACGAGACAAGAGCTGCTAAGAGGGCTTGGCACCCTAACTGCGGACACCATGGCTAAACCGCTGCTGCTGCTTCAGCAGGTTCCGCTACGTTTTTTGGTCTGACTGCAACGACGAGAAACTGAGACGATGGGAATGCATACTTCATGGTTCCCAGAGGAACCCTGGAACCTCGACTTGCCGATAATCTACTGACTCGAGTGACGTCACCTGCAGCGATGGAATATAAAGAGCGACGAGACGTGAGCAGCCTCAGCGGGCACGGCACCCTGACTGCGGACACCATGGCTAAACTGCTGCTGCTGCTTTAGCAGGTTCCGGGGTGTTTTTTGGTCTGACTGCAACGACGAGGAAATGAGACGATGGGAATGCATGCTTCATGGCGCCCCGGGGATCCCTGGAACCAGGAAATGCTTATAATCTACCGACTCGAGTGACGTCTCCTACATCAACGGAATATAAGGAGAGACGAGACAAGAGCTGCCTCATAGGGCACGGCACACTAAATGTGGACACCGTGCCTCAACCGCTGCTGCGGCTTTAGCAGGTTCCTCCATGTTTTTTGGTCTGACTGCAACGACGACGAACTGAGACGATAAGAATGCATACATTCTGCCGCCCCGTGGAACCCTGGAACCTTAAAATGCCGGTAATCAACCGACTCGAGTGACGTCGCCTGCAGCGACGGAATATAAGAGCGAGGAGACATGAGCCGCCTAAGAGGGCGCGGCATCCGTATTGCCGACAGCATGGCTAAACGGCTGCTGCTTCTTTAGCAGGTTGCTCCATGTTTTTGGTCTGACTGCAACGCCGACAAACTTAGACGATAAGAATTCATACTTTTTGCCGCCCCGTGGAACCCTGGAACCTTAAAATGCCGGTAATCAACCGACTCGAGTGACGTCACCTGCAGCGACGGAATCGACGAGACATGAGCCGCTTCGAGTGGCACTTCATCTGTATTGCGGACACCATGGCTAAAGAGCTGCTGCTGCTGCTTCAGCAGGTTCCACCATGTTTTTGTCTGACTGCAACGACGACAAACTGAGACTATGGGAATGCATAATTCCTGACGCCCTGTGGAACCCTGGAACCTGGAAATGCCGATAATCACCCGACTCGAGTGACGTCACCTGCAGCGACAGAATATAAGGAGCGAGTAGACATGAGCCGCCTCAGAGGGCACGGCACCCGGCGGCGGACACAATGGCTAAACCACTGCTGCTGCTTTTGCAGGTTCCGCAATGTTTTTTGGTCTGACTGCAACAACGACGAACGGAGACGATAGGAATGCATACTTCCTGCCGCCCCGTGGAACCCTGAACCTGGAAATGCCGATAATCAACCTACTCGAATGACGTCACCTGCAGCGACGGAATATAAGGAGTGACGAGAAATGAGCCGCCTCAGAGGGCACGGCACCCGGACGGCGGACACCATGGCTAAACCACTGCTGCTGCTTTAGCAGGTTGCGCCGTGTATTTTTTGTCTGACTGCAGCGACGACGAACTGAGACGATGAGAATGCATACTTCCTGCTGACCCGCTGATCCCCGGAGTCTGGAAATGCTCATTATCTACCGACTCGAGTGACGTCTCCTGCAGCGATGGAATATAAGGAGCTACGAGACAAGAACTGCCTCAGAGGGCACGGCACCCGGCCTGTGGACACCATGGCTTAACCGCTGCTGCTGCTTTAGCAGGTTCCTGGGTGTTTTTTGGTCTGACTGCAACGACGAGGAACTGAGACGATGGGAATGCATACTTCAAGGCGCCCCGCGGGTCCCTGGAACCTGGAAATGCTGATAAGCAACCGACTCGAGTGAGGTCACCTGCAGCGACGGAATATAAGGAGCGATGAGACATGAGCCGCCTCAGAGGGCACGGCACCCGGCCTGCGGACAGCATGGCTAAACCGCTGCTGCGGCTTTTGAAGGTTGCGCCATGTTTTTTTTGGTCTGACTGCAACGACGACGAACTGGGACGATAGGAATGCATACTTCCTGCCGCCACGTGGAACCCTGGAACCTGGAAATGCTGATAATCTACCGACTCGAGTGACGTCTCCTACATCAACAGAATATAAGGAGAGACGAGACAAGAGCTGCCTCATAGGGCACGGCACCCTAAATGCGGACACCGTGCCTCAACCGCTGCTGCTGCTTTTGCAGGTTGCGCCATGTTTTTTTTGGTATGACTGCAACGACGGCGAACTGAGACGATAGGAATGCATACTTCCTGCCGCCACGTGAAACCCTGGAACCTGGAGATGCTCATAATCTACCGACTCGAGCCACGTCTTCGGCAGAGACGGAATATAAGGAGCGAAGAGACAAAAGCTGCCTCAGAGGGCACGGCAACCTGACTGCGGACACCATGGCTAAACCGCTGCTGCTGCTTTTGCAGGTTGCGCTATGTTTTTTTCGTCTGACTGCAATGACGACAAACTGAGAAGATGAGAATGCATACTTCCTGCCGCCCCGAGGAACCCTGGAACCTCGACATGCCGATAATATACTGACTCGAGTGACGTCACCTGCAGCGATGGAGTATAAAGAGCGACGAGACGTGAGCAGCCTCATAGGGCATGCCACCCGGCCTGCGGACAGAATGGCTAAACGCTGCTGTTGCTTTTGCAGGTTGCACCATGTTTTTTGGGTCTGACTGCAACGACGACGAACTGAGACGATAGGAATGCACCCTTCCTGCCGCCCCGTGGAACCCTGGAAATGCCGATAATCAACCTACTCGAATGACGTCACCTGCAGCGACGGAATATAAGGAGTGACGAGAAATGAGCCGGCTCAGAGGGCATGGCACCCGGACGGCGGACACCAAGGCTAAACCACTGCTGCTGCTTTACAAGGTTGCGCAGTGTTTTTGTTTTGTCTCACTGCAACGACGACGAACTGAGACGATGAGAATGCATACTTCCTGCTGCCCCGCTGATCCCTGGAGTCTGGAAATGCTGATAATCTACCGACTCGAGTGACGTCTCCTGCAGCGACGGAATATAAGGAGCTACGAGACAAGAACTGCCTCAGAGGGCACGGCACCCTGACCAACGTTTATAGAACCAAGGTCAGTTGTAAAACTTCGAAGTGTTTCCCGGCGCCGCCGCACCATGCCGCATTGATGGCGCTGCAGTCGCACCCGGCTCCCGCGCGGAGCACCGGGTGGCTGAGGTCAGCACGTTCTGAGGGATACACCTGCCGTTGTGCGGCTAGCGTCTGCGCGCGTGCGTGCTTGCGTGCGCGTGCGCACTCCAGTTGTAGATGGTTAGGCGAGCACTATGCCGGCGCCCGGTTGCACGGGTGGTTACAGGGGAAACCAAACTCAAAGGCAAGGCGCTTTTCTCGCACTTCAAGTTACTTCGGCCTTCGTGTAGATATATGGTACCGTGCCAATGCGTGTCTCGACCGAAACCTCTCAGCCAAATCGCGCGTGGGGCGTGAAGTTTTACCCTGAGGACATAGAAAAGAGCCACACCCACTTCATTAACAGTGAAAAAGTAGAAACTGAGTGAGGAAAGTTGAGCCTCGTCGTAGGAGCCGTCCCGAAAATATTTCCAAACCTGCTTCCTTACCTTTACCTATCCAAACCACCGGCAAATAGAAAGAAATTTCCACGCCGAAACATGCAAATTGTTGCACAGACCTCGTCTGCACAGAAAGCCAAAACAAGCGCTAACGGTGGAGCCGAAGAAAGTGCTGCAAATTTATTTTTATTTTTATTTATTTGTACATACTGCAGGCCGTAACCGGGCCTTTGCAGGAGTGGATACATAGGTAAAACGAAACACAATAACGCTCCACTAAAAGAAAAGGAAAAAGTATTGATACGCATAGGGTACTTCGCGATTCACATGCATACATTTTTAGAAAAAATCAATCTCTTCTAGACAGTTGACAAAAGATTCCAGCGTAGAACAATTCACAGCATTGACCAGCAACTTATTCCAATAACAAATGGCCATTGGGAATAAAGAATACTTATGTGTATTGACACGACTAGCAGGTTGAAAAATGACCTTGTTATGGTTTGTCCTGAGTGAGTGTTTAAATGGGTCCTGTAAGTACAGAGTGCGTGATATCCTAAAATGACCGTGATAGAGTAAGTATAGGAACTTTAACCTTGAAATTATTCTTCGTTTGTAAAGTGGCTGAAGATTTGCTCTATTAATTAGGTTGGTGACGCTTGAATGACGCTTGGATTTAGACGTGCTGGCAGCGAGCAGTAAACGTTCGTTCAGAGACATGGAAGGAGTTCGTTTTCCATTGGCGAGCCGGCGAAAGAATGTTGGCAGAGATTACAATAGAAGTTATGTTGTTGTTTTGTTGTTGTTGTTGATCAGAAAATAGAGGGATAGCTTCTTTTCGTTTAGAAGTGTTTCAATCGGGGAAGAAGTAACTATTTCGGTCAGCTGCTGTCTCCGCTGCAGTGCCTAGAAGCTCTGTCAATAGCGTAAATACAGTTACTATAATCTCATTAACCGGCACGAAGGAATGACACGAAGTAGAGGAGATTATAATAGCGGTATTTGCACTATTTAAAGAGCTACTAGCCACTGCAGCGGAGACACAGAGATACGGTTTGTTTCGGGCGCACTGCGATCGTCGTCTTCGTCTTGATTCTCTTATCGGCCCCATCACCACGCGAAGCTGATACTTGACAGCCTATTCTTTTCGCCAAGAGGGATATCCCGTGAAAATATCTCGTTACCTTGAAACTAAAAAAAAAAAATATCCACTTTTTGGTTCTTTTATTCAACCGATAAAGCTTTTTTAACGAAATAATGACAATGTTTGCCAGCCTTCACTAATGTCTCTGCATAACGCACCAGCCACATTTCCTGCCTAGAGGGTCAGCCGCCTCAACAAGAAACGTAAATTATGTAATGTGAAATGGCAGACGCTGCTCTAAACGAACGCGGAAGTGCAGCCACAAAGCCGCGCGGCCTTTGAAATGCAAGCGGCTACTGCGCAATGGTTGTCGCCGATTGAGCGCCGTAGCTCCGGTGACATGTGGCTAGACTTAGCACTTACAAGCGTAAATAAAATCGGCATATTTCGCGATAACGCTCGCAACGGCAGTACAGATGCGGCCCGCGCTGCTTTCGCTCGTGCTTCCCCAGCGGCTGAAGGGAGCCGGTTGCGACGGCGACGCCACCTGGCGCTGTGGGTCGCTCGGGCGCCGTATTGCTGGTATGGCGGAGGCGGAGAGTTTTAAAACTGACCTTGGTTCTATAAACGTTGACCCTGACTGCGGACACCATGGCTAAACCACTGCTGCTGCATTAGCAGGTTCCGCCATGTTTTTGGTCTGACTGCAATGACTACGAACTGAGACGATGGGAATGCATACTTCATGGCGCCCCGCGGATCCCTGGAACCTGGAAATGCTGATAATCTACCGAGTCGAGTAACGTCTCCTGGAGCTAAAGAATATAAGAGACGAGACAAGAGCTGCCTCAGAGAGCCCGCCACCCAGACTGCGGACACCATGGGTAAACCACTGCTGCTGCTTTAGCAGGTTCCGCCATGTTTTTTGGTCTGACTGCAACGACGACGAACTGAGACAAATTGAATGCACACATCCTGCCGCCTTGCTGATCCCTTGAACCTGGAAATGCTGATAATCTACCGACTCGAGTGACGTCTCCTGGAGCGATGGAATATAAGGAACCACGAGACAAGAGCTGCTAAGAGGGCTTGGCACCCTAACTGCGGACACCATGGCTAAACCGCTGCTGCTGCTTTAGCAGGTTCCGCCATGTTTTTTGGTCTGACTGCAAAGACGAACTGGAACGATGGGAATGCATACTTCCTGCCGCCCCGCTGGTCCCTGGAACCTGGAATTGCTTATAATCTACCCACTCAAGTGACGTCTCCTGCAGCGATAGAATATAAGGAACGACTAGACAAGAGCTGCTCAGAGGGCACGGCACCCTCACTGCGGACACCATGGCTAAACCGCTGCTGCTGCTTTAGCAGGTTCCGCCATGTTTTTTGGTCTGACTGCAACGACGACGAATTGAGACGATGGGAATGCACACATCCTGCCGCATTGCTGATTCCTGGTTTTTGGAATTGCTGATAATCTACCGACTCGAGTGACGTCTCCTGCAGCGATGGATGATAAGGAACCACGAGACAAGAGCTGCTAAGAGGGCTTGGCACCCTAACTACGGACACCATCGCTAAACCGCTGTTGCTGCTTCAGCAGGTTCCGCCTTGTTTTTTGGTCTGACTGCAAAGACGAACTGGAACGATGGGAATGCATACTTCCTGACGCCCCGTTAATCCCTGGAACCTGGAAATGCTGATAATCTATAGACTCTAGTGACGTCTCCTGCAGCGACGGAATATAAGGAGCCACGAGACAAGAGCTGCTCAGAGGGCACGGCACCCTCACTGCGGACACCATGGCTAAACCGCTGTTGCTGCTTTAGCAGGTTCCGTCATGTTTTTTGGTCTGACTGCAACGACGAGAAACTGAGACGATGGGAATGCATACTTCTTGGTTCCCAGAGGAACCCTCGAACCTCGACTTGCCGATAATCTACTGACTCGAGTGACGTCACCTGCAGCGATGGAATATAAAGAGCGACGAGACGTGAGCAGCCTCAGCGGGCACGGCACCCTGACTGCGGACACCATGGCTAAACTGCTGCTGCTGCTTTAGCAGGTTCCGGGGTGTTTTTTGGTCTGACTGCAACGACGAGGAACTGAGACGATGGGAATGCATGCTTCATGGCGCCCCGGGGATCCCTGGAACCTGGAAATGCTTATAATCTACCGACTCGAGTGACGTCTCCTACATCAACGGAATATAAGGAGAGACGAGACAAGAGCTGCCTCATTGGGCACGGCACACTGAATGTGGATACCGTGCCTCAACCGCTGCTGCGGCTTTAGGAGGTTCCTCCATGTTTTTTGGTCTGACGGCAACGACGACGAACTGAGACGATAAGAATGCATACATATATCCGCCCCGTGGAACCCTGGAACCTTAAAATGCCGGTAATCAACCGACTCGAGTGACGTCTCCTGCAGCGACGGAATGTAAGAGCGAGGAGACATGAGCCGCCTAAGAGGGCGCGGCATCCGTATTGCCGACAGCATGGCTAAACGGCTGCTGCTTCTTTAGCAGGTTGCTCCATGTTTTTTGGTCTGACTGCAACGCCGACAAACTTAGACGATAAGAATTCATACTTTTTGCCGCCCCGTGGAACCCTGGAACCTTAAAATGCCGGTAATCAACCGACTCGAGTGACGTCACCTGCAGCGACGGAATCGACGAGACATGAGCCGCTTCAGATGGCACGGCATCTGTATTGCGGACACCATGGCTGAACAGCTGCTGCTGCTGCTTCAGCAGGTTCCGCCATGTTTTTGTCTGACTGCAACGACGACAAACTGAGACTATGGGAATACATAATTCCTGACGCCCTGTGGAACCCTGGAACCTGGAAATGCCGATAATCAACCGACTCGAGTGACGTCACCTGCAGCGACAGAATATAAGGAGCGAGTAGACATGAGCCGCCTCAGAGGGCACGGCAGCCGGCGGCGGACACAATGGCTAAACCACTGCTGCTGCTTTTGCAGGTTCCGCAATGTTTTTTTGTCTGACTGCAACAACGACGAACGGAGACGATAGAAATGCATACTTCCTGCCGCCCCGTGGAACCCTGAACCTGGAAATGCCGATAATCAACCGACTCGAATGACGTCACCTGCAGCGACGGAATATAAGGAGCGACGAGAAATGAACCGCCTCAGAGGGCACGGCACCCGGACGGCGGACACAATGGCTAAACCACTGCTGCTGCTTTAGCAGGTTGCGCCGTGTATTTTTTTGTCTGACTGCAGCGACGACGAACTGAGACGATGAGAATGCATACTTCCTGCTGACCCGCTGATCCCCGGAGTCTGGAAATGCTCATTATCTACCGACTCGAGTGACGTCTCCTGCAGCGACGGAATATAAGGAGCCACGAGACAAGAGATGCTCAGAGGGCACGGCACCCTGACTGCAGATACAATGGCTAAACCACTGCTGCTGCTTTAGCTGGTTGCGCGTTGTTTTTTTGGTCTGACTGCAACAACGATGACTGAGCGATGGGAATGCATACTTCCTGCGGCCCCGCTGATCCCTGGAACCTGGAAATGCTGATAATCTACCGACTCGAGTGACGTCTCAAGCAGCTAAAGAATATAAGAGACGAGACAAGAGCTGCCTCAGAGAGCCCGGCACCCTGACTACGGACACCATGGGTAAACCGCTGCTGCTGCTTTAGCAGGTTCCGCCATGTTTTTTGGTCTGACTGCAACGACGACAAACTGAGACGATAAGAATGCATACATTCTGCTGCCCCGTGGAACCCTGGAACCTTAAAATGCCGGTAATCAACCGACAAGAGTGACGTCTCCAGCAGCGACGGAATATAAGGAGCGACGAGACATGAGCCGCCTCAGATGGCACGGCATCCGTATTGCGGACACAATGGCTAAACCGCTGCTGCTGCTTCAGCAGGTTCCGCCATGTTTTTGGTATGACTGCAACGACGACGAACTGAGACGATGGGAATGCATAATTCCTGATGCCCCGTGGAACCCTAGAACCTGGAAATGCCGATAATCCACCGGCTGGAGTGACGTCACCTACAGCGACGGAATATAAGGAGCGACGAGAGATGAGCCACCTCAGGGGGCACGGCACCCTGACGGCAGACACCAAGGCTGAACCACTGCTGCTGCTTTAGCAGGTTGGGCCGTGTTTTTGTTTTGTCTGACTGCAACGACGACGAACTGAGACGATGAGAATGCATACTTCCTGCTGCCCCGCTGATCCCTGGAGTCTGGAAATGCTGATAATCTACCGACTCGAGTGACGTCTCCTGCAGCGACGGAATATAAGGAGCTACGAGACAAGGACTGCCTCAGAGGGCACGGCAACCTGACTGCGGACACCATGGCTAAACCACTGCTGCTGCTTTAGCAGGTTCCGCCATGTTTTTTGGTCTGACTGCAACGACGACGAACTGAGACGATGAGAATGCATACTTCCTGCCGCCACGCATTTCCCTGGAACCTGGATATGCCGATAAGCAACCGACTCGAGTGAGGTCACCTGCAGCGACGGAATATAAGGAGCGACGAGACATGAGCCGCCTCAGAGGGCACGGCACCCGGCCTGCGGACAGCATGGCTAAACCGCTGCTGGTGCTTTTGAAGGTTGCGCCATGTTTTTTTTTGGTCTGACTGCAACGACGACGAACTGGGACGATAGGAATGCATACTTCCTGCCGCCACGTGGAACCCTGGAACCTGGAAATGCTGATAATCTACCGACTCGAGTGACGTCTCCTACATCAACGGAATATAAGGAGAGACGAGACAAGAGCTGCCTCATAGGGCACGGCACCCTAAATGCGGACACCGTGCCTCAACCGCTGCTGCTGCTTTTGCAGTGTGCGCCATGTTTTTTTTTGGTCTGACTGCAACGACGACGAACTGAGACGATAGGAATGCATACTTCCTGCCGCCACGTGGAACCCTGGAACCTGGAGATGCTCATAATCTACCGACTCGAGCCACGTCTTCGGCAGAGACGGAATATGAGGAGCGAAGAGACAAAAGCTGCCTCAGAGGGCACGGCAACCTGACTGCGGACACCATGGCTAAACCGCTGCTGCTGCTTTTGCAGGTTACGCTATGATTTTTTTCGTCTGACTGCAATGACGACGAACTGAGAAGATGAGAATGCATACTTCCTGCCGCCCCGAGGAACCCTGGAACCTCGACATGCCGATAATATACCGACTCGAGTGACGTCACCTGCAGCGATGGAGTATAAAGAGCGACGACACGTGAGCAGCCTCATAGGGCATGCCACCCGGCCTGTGGACAGAATGGCAAAACACTGCTGCTGCTTTTGCAGGTTGCACAGTGTTTTTTGGGTCCGACTGCAACGACGACGAACTGCGACGATGGGAATGCATAATTCCTACCGTCCCGCGGAACCCTGAAGCCTGGAAATGCCGGTAATCTCCAAATTCTAGTGACGTCACCAGCAGCGACAAAAATAAGGAGCGACGGGACATGAGCGCCTCAGTGGGCACGGCACCCTGACTGCGGACACCATGGCTAAACTGCTGCTGCTGCTTTAGCAGGTTCCGGGGTGTTTTTTGGTCTGACTGCAACGACGAGGAACTGAGACGATGGGAATGCATGCTTCATGGCCCCCCGCGGATCCCTGGAACCTGGAAATGCTGATAATCTACTGACTCGAGGGACGTCTCCTACATCAACGGAATATAAGGAGAGACGAGACAAGAGCTGCCTCATAGGGCACGGCACCCTAAATGCGGACACCGTGCCTCAACCGCTGCTGCGGCTTTAGCAGGTTCCTCCATGTTTTTTGGTCTGACTGCAACGACGACGAACTGAGACGATAAGAATGCATACATTCTGCTGCCCCGTGGAACCCTGGAACCTTAAAATGCCGGTAATCAACCGACAAGAGTGACGTCTCCAGCAGCGACGGAATATAAGGAGCGACGAGACATGAGCCGCCTCAGATGGCACGGCATCCGTATTGCGGACACAATGGCTAAACCGCTGCTGCTGCTTCAGCAGGTTCCGCCATGTTTTTCGTATGACTGCAACGACGACGAACTGAGACGATGAGAATGCATACTTCCTGCTGCCCCGCTGATCCCTGGAGTCTGGAAATGCTGATAATCTACCGACTCGAGTGACGTCTCCTGCAGCGACGGAATATAAGGAGCCACGAGACAAGAACTGCCTCAGAGGGCGCGGCACCCTGACTGCGGACACCATGGCTAAACCGCTGCTGCTGCTTTAGCAGGTTCCGGGGTGTTTTTTGGTCGGACTGCAATGACGATGAACTGAGACGATGGGAATGCATACTTCATGGCGCCCCGCGGATCCCTGGAACCTGGAAATGCCGATGAGCAACCGACTCGAGTGATGTCACCTGCAGCGACGGAATATAAGGAGCGACGAGACATGAGCCGCCTCAGAGGGCACAGCACCCGGCCTGCGGACAGCATGGCTAAACCGCTGCTGCTGCCTTTGCAGGTTGCGCCATGTTTTTTTTTGGTCTGACTGCAACAACGACGAACTGAGACGATAGGAATGCATTCTTCCTGCCGCCACGTGGAACCCTGGAACCTGGAGATTCTCATAACCTACCGACTCGAGTGACGTCTTCGGCAGCGACGGAATATGAGGAGCGAAGCCACAAAAGCTGTCTCAGAGGGCACAGCAACCTGACTGCGGACACCAAGGCTAAACCGCTGTTGCTGCTTTAGCAGGTTCCGCCATGTTTTTTGGTCTGACTGCAACGACGACTAACTGAGACGATGAGAATGCATACTTCCTGCCGTCACGCATTTCCCTGGAACCTGGATATGCTGATAATCTACCGACTCGAGTGACGTCTCCTGCAGCGACGGAATATAAGGAGCCACGAGACAAGAGCTGCTCAGAGGGCACAGCACCCTGACTGCGGACACCATGGCTAAACCGCTGCTGCTGCTTTAGCAGGTTCCGCCATGTTTTTTGGTCTGACTGCAACGACGACGAACTGAGACGATGGGAATGCATACTTCCCGCCGCACCGCTGATTCCTGGTACCTGGAAATGCTGATAATCTACCGACTCGAGTGACGTCTTCGGCAGCGACGTCATATGAGGAGCGAAGAAACAAAAGCTGCCTCAGAGGGCACGGCAACCTGACTGCGGACACCATGGCTAAACCGCTGCTGCTGCTTTAGCAGGTTCCACCATGATTTTTGGTCTGACTGCAACGACGACGAACTAGATGATGGGAATGCATACTTACCGCCGCCCCGCAGACTCCTGGTACCTGAAAATGCTGATAATCTACCGACTCGAGTGACGTCTCCTGCAGCGACGGAATATAAGGAGCCACGAGGCAAGAGATGCTCAGAGGGCACGGCACCCTTACTGCTGACACCATGGCTAAACAGCTGCTGCTGCTTTACAGGTTCCGCCATGTTTTTTGGTCTGACTGCAACGACGAACTGGGACGATGGGAATGCATACTTCCTGCCGCCACGCTGATCCCTGGAACCTGGAAATGCCGATAAGCAACCGACTCGAGTGATGTCACCTGCAGCGACGGAATATAAGGAGCGACGAGACATGAGCCGCCTCAGAGGGCACGGCACCCGGCCTGCGGACAGCATGGCTAAACCGCTGCTGCTGCTTTAGCAGGTTCCGCCATGTTTTTTGGTCTGACTGCAACGACGAACTGGGACGATGGGAATGCATACTTCCTGCCGCGACGCTGATCCCTGGAACCTGGAAATGCCGATAAGCAACCGACTCGAGTGATGTCACCTGCAGCGACGGAATATGAGGAGCGAAGAGACAAAAGCTGCCTCAGAGGGCGCGGCAGCCTGACTGCGAACACCATGGCTAAACCGGTGCTGCTGCTTTAACAGGTTCCGCCATGATTTTTGGTCTGACGGCAACGACGACGAACTGAGACGATGGGAATGCATACTTTCCGCCGCCCCGCTGATTCCTGGTACCTGGAAATGCTGATAATCTACCGACTCAAGTGACGTCTCCTGCAGCGACGGAATATCAGGAGCCACGAGACAAGAGATGCTCAGAGGGCACGGCACCCTTACTGCTGACACCATGGCTAAACCACTGCTGCTGCTTTAGCAGGTTGTGCGTTGTTTTTTTGATCTGACTGCAACAACGACGAACTGAGCGATGGGAATGCATACTTCCTGCCGCCCCGCTGATCCCTTGAACCTGGAAATGCTGATAATCTACCTACTCGAGTGACATCTCCTCCAGCGATGGAATATAAGGAACCACGAGACAAGAGCTGTTCAGAGGGCAAGGAACCGTAGCTGCGGACACCATGGTTAAACCGCTGCTGCTGCTTTAGCAGGTTCCGCCATGTTTTTTGGTCTGACTGCGAAGAGGAACTGCGACGATGGGAATGCATACTTCCTGCCGCTCCGCGGAACCCTGTAGCCTGGAAATGCCGGTACACTACCCAGTCGAGTGACGTCACCCGCAGCGACGGAATATAAGGAGCGAGGAGACATGAGCGCCTCAGTGGGCAAGGCACCCGGGTTTCGGACAACATGGCTAAACCGCTGCTGCTGCTTTTGCAGGTTGCCCCATGTTTTTTTGGTCTGACTGCAACGACGCCGAACTGAGATGTTGGGAATGCATACTTCCAGCCACCCCGCGAAACCCTGGAGCCTGAAATGCCGGTAAACTACCCACTCAAGTGACGTCACCTGCAGCGACTGATTATAAGTACCCACGAGACAAGAGCTGTTCAGAGGGCACGGCACCCTGCCTGCCGACACCATGGCTAAACCGCTGCTGCCGGTTTAGTAGGTTCCGCCATGTTTTTTGGTCTGACTTCAATGACGACGAACTGAGACGTCGGGAATGCATACTTCCTGCCGCCCCGCCGATGCGTGGAACCTGGAAATGCTGATAATCTACCGAGTCGAGTAACGTCTCCTGGAGCTAAAGAATATAAGAGACGAGACAAGAGCTGCCTCAGAGAGCCCGCCACCCAGACTGCGGACACCATGGGTAAACCACTGCTGCTGCTTTAGCAGGTTCCGCCATGTTTTTTGGTCTGACTGCAACGACGACGAACTGAGACAAATTGAATGCACACATCCTGCCGCCTTGCTGATCCCTTGAACCTGGAAATGCTGATAATCTACCGACTCGAGTGACGTCTCCTGGAGCGATGGAATATAAGGAACCACGAGACAAGAGCTGCTAAGAGGGCTTGGCACCCTAACTGCGGACACCATGGCTAAACCGCTGCTGCTGCTTTAGCAGGTTCCGCCATGTTTTTTGGTCTGACTGCAAAGACGAACTGGAACGATGGGAATGCATACTTCCTGCCGCCCCGCTGGTCCCTGGAACCTGGAAACGCTGATAATCTAGCGACTAGAGTGACGTCTCCTGCACCGACGGAATATAAAAAGCCACGAGACAAGAGCTGTTCAGAGGGCATGGCACCCGGCCAGCGGACAGCATGGCTAACACGCTGCTGCTGGTTTAGCATGTTCCGCCGTGTTTTTTGGTCTGACTGCAATGACGAGGAACAGAGACGATGGGAATGCATACTTCTTGCACCCCCGCGGATCCCTAGAACCTGGAAATGCCGATAATCAACCGACTATAGGACGTCACCTGCAGCGACGTAATATAAGGAGCAACGAGACAGTAGCCGCCTCAGAGTGCACGGCACACGGAATACGGATAGCATGGCTAATCCGCTGCTGGTGCTTTTGCAGGTGGCGCCCTGTTTTTTTGGTCTGACTGCAACGACGGCGTACTGACACGGCGGGAATGCATACTTCCTGCCACCCCGCGGATCCCTGGAACCTGGAAATGCCGATTATCTACAGACTTGAGTGAGGTCATCTTCTGCGACGGAATATAAGAAGCGACGAATAACGCGCAAGCTCAGAGGGCACGACACCCGGCCTGCGGACAGCATGGCTAAACCGCTGCTGCTGCTTTTGCAGGTTGCTCCATGTTTTTTTGTCTGACTGCAACGACGACGAACTCAGACGATGGAAATGCATACTTCCTGCCGCCCCGCGGAGCCCTGGAACCTGGAAATGCTGGTAATCTACCTACTCGAGTGACGTCACCTGCAGCGACGTAATATAAGGAGCGACGAGACATTAGCCGCCTCAGAGTGCACGGCACACGGAATACGGATAGCATGGCTAACCCGCTGCTGGTGCTTTTGCAGGTGGCGCCCTGTTTTTTGGTCTGACTGCAACGACGACGAACTGACACGGCGGGAATGCATACTTCCTGCCACCCCGCGGATCCCTGGAACCTGGAAATGCCGATTATCTACCGACTTGAGTGAGGTCATCTTCTGCGACAGAATATAAGAAGCGACGAATAATGCGCAAGTTCAGAGGGCACGACACCCGGCCTGCGGACAGCATGGCTAAACCGCTGGTGCTGCTTTTGCAGGTTGCTCCATGTTTTTTGTGTCTGACTGCAATGACGACGCACTCAGACGATGGAAATGCATACTTCCTGCCGCCCCGCAGAGCCCTGGAACCTGGAAATGCTGGTAATCTACCTACTCGAGTGACGGCACCTGCAGCGACGTAATTTAAGGAGCGACGAGAAATTAGCCGCCTCAGAGTGCACGGCACATGGAATACGGATAGCATGGCTAACCCGCAGCTGGTGCTTTTGCAGGTGGCGCCCTGTTTTTTTGGTCTGACTGCAACGACGACGAACTGACACGGCGGGAATGCATACTTCCTGCCACCCCGCGGATCCCTGGAACCTGGAAATGCCCATTATCTACCGACTTGAGTGAGGTCTTCTTCTGCGACGGAATATAAGAAGCGACGAATAATGCGCAAGCTCAGAGGGCACGACACCCGGCCTGCGGACAGCATGGCTAAACCGCTGCTGCTGCTTTTGCAGGTTGCTCTGTGTTTTTTTTTGTCTGACTGCAACGACGACGAACTCAGACGATGGGAATGCATACTTCCTGCCGCCCCGCGGAGCCCTGGAACCTGGAAATGCTGGTAATCTACCTACTCGAGTGACGTAACCTGCAGCGACGTATTATAAGGAGCGACGAGACATTAGACGCCTCAGAGTGCACGGCACCCGGAATAGGGATAGCATGGCTAACCCGCTGCTGGTGCTTTTGCAGGTGGCGCCGTTTTTTTGGTCTGACTGCAACGACGACGTACTGACACGGCGGGAATGCATACTTCCTGCCACCCCGCGGATACCTGGAACCTGGAAATGCCGATTATCTACCGACTTGAGTGAGGTCATCTTCTGCGACGGAATATAAGAAGCGACGAATAATGCGCAAGCTCAGAGGGCACGACACCCGGCCTGCGGACAGCATGGCTAAACCGCTGCTGCTGCTTTTGCAGGTTGCTCCATGTTTTTTTTGTCTGACTGCAACGACGACGAACTCAGACGATGGAAATGCATACTTCCTGCCGCCCCGCGGAGCCCTGGAACCTGGAAATGCTGGTAATCTACCTACTCGAGTGAAGTAACCTGCAGCGACGTAGTATAAGGAGCGACGAGACATTAGCCGCCTCAGAGTGCACGGCACCCGGAATACGGATAGCATGGCTAACCCGCTGCGGGTGCTTTTGCAGGTGGCGCCCTGTTGTTTTGTTCTG
This sequence comes from Haemaphysalis longicornis, assembly GCF_048455015.1. Lineage (NCBI taxonomy): Eukaryota > Metazoa > Arthropoda > Arachnida > Ixodida > Ixodidae > Haemaphysalis > Haemaphysalis longicornis. Next base: position 49,001,203 of record NW_027526295.1, on the reverse strand, counting down.
ACTGCAACGACGACAAACTGACACGGCGGGAATGCATACTTCCTGCCACCCCGCGGATCCCTGGAACCTGGAAATGCCGATTATCTACCGACTTGAGTGAGGTCATCTTCAGCGACGGAATATTAGAAGCGACGAGAAATGGGCAACCTCTGAGAGCCCGGCACCCGGCCTGCGGACAGCATGGCTAAACCGCTGCTGCTGCTTTTGCAGATCGCTCTGTGTTTTTTTTTTGTCTGGCTGCAATGACGCCAACTCAGACGATGGGAATGCATACTTCCTGCTGCCCCGCGGAGCCCTGGAACCAGGAAATACTGGTAATCTACCTACTCGAGTGACGTCACCTGCAGCGACATAATATAAGGAGCGACAAGACATTAGCCGCCTCAGAGTGCACGGCACCCGGAATACGGATAGCATGGATAACCCGCTGCTGGTGCTTTTGCAGGTGGCGCCCTGATTTTTTTGGTCTGACTGCAACGACGACGAACTGACACGGCGGGAATGCATACGTCCTGCTACCCCGCGGATCCCTGGGACCTGGAAATGCCGATTACCTACCGACTTGAGTGAGGTCATCTTCTGCGACGGAATATAAGAAGCGACGAATAATGCGCAAGCTCAGAGGGCACGACACCCGGCCTGCGGACAGCATGGCTAAATCGCTGCTGCTGCTTTTGCAGGTTGCTCCATGTTTTTTTTGTCTGACTGCAACGACGACGAACTCAGACGATGGAAATGCATACTTCCTGCCGCCCCGCGGAGCCCTGGAACCTGGAAATGCTGGTAATCTACCTACTCGAGTGACGGCACCTGCAGCGACGTAATATAAGGAGCGACGAGACATTAGCCGCCTCAGAGTGCACGGCACACGGAATACGGATAGCATGGCTAACCCGCTGCTGGTGCTTTTGCAGGTGGCGCCCTGTTTTTTTGGTCTGACTGCAACGACGACGTACTGACACGGCGGGAATGCATACTTCCTGCCACCCCGCGGATCCCTGGAACCTGGAAATGCCGATTATCTACCGAATTGAGTGAGGTCATCTTCTGCGACGGAATATAAGAAGCGACGAATAATGCGCAAGCTCAGAGGGCACGACACCCGGCCTGCGGACAGCATGGCTACACCGCTGCTGCTGCTTTTGCAGGTTGCTCCATGTTTTTTTTGTCTGACTGCAACGACGACGAACTCAGACGATGGAAATGCATACTTCCTGCCGCCCCGCGGAGCCCTGGAACCTGGAAATGCTGGTAATCTACCTACTCGAGTGACGTCACCTGCAGCGAAGGAATATAAGGAGCGACGAGACATTAGCCGCCTCAGAGTGCACGGCACACGGAATACGGATAGCATGGCTAACCCGCTGCTGGTGCTTTTGCAGGTGGCGCCCTGTTTTTTTGGTCTGACTGCAACGACGACGAACTGACACGGCGGGAATGCATACTTCCTGCCACCCCGCGGATCCCTGGAACCTGGAAATGCCGCTTATCTACCGACTTGAGTGAGGTCATCTTCTGCGACGGAATATAAGAACGACGAATAACGCGCAAGCTCAGAGGGCACGACACCCGGCCTGCGGACAGCATGGCTAAACCGCTGCTGCTGCTTTTGCAGGTTGCTCCGTGTTTTTTTTGTCTGACTGCAACGACGACGAACTCAGACGATGGAAATGCATACTTCCTGCCGCCCCGCGGACCCCTGGAACCTGGAAATGCTGGTAATCTACCTACTCGAGTGACGTCACCTGCAGCGACGTAATATAAGGAGCGACGAGACATTAGCCGCCTCAGAGTGCACGGCACACGGAATACGGATAGCATGGCTAACCCGCTGCTGGTGCTTTTGCAGGTGGCGCCCTGTTTTTTTGGTCTGACTGCAACGACGACGAACTGACACGGCGGGAATGCATACTTCCTGCCACCCCGCGGATCCCTGGAACCTGGAAATGCCGCTTATCTACCGACTTGAGTGAGGTCATCTTCTGCGACGGAATATAAGAACGACGAATAACGCGCAAGCTCAGAGGGCACGACACCCGGCCTGCGGACAGCATGGCTAAACCGCTGCTGCTGCGTTTGCAGGTTGCTCCGTGTTTTTTTTGTCGGACTGCAACGACGACGAACTCAGACGATGGAAATGCATACTTCCTGCCGCCCCGCGGAGCCCTGGAACCTGGAAATGCTGGTAATGTACCTATTCGAGTGACGTCACCTGCAGCGACGTAATATAAGGAGCGACGAGACATTAGCCGCCTCAGAGTGCACGGCACACGGAATACGGATAGCATGGCTAACCCGGTGCTGGTGCTTTTGCGGGTGGCGCCCTGTTTTTTTGGTCTGACAGCAACGCTGACGAACTGACACGGCGGGAATGCATACTTCCTGCCACCCCGCGGATCCCTGGAACCAGGAAATGCCGATTATCTACCGACTTGAGTGAGGTCATCTTCTGCGACGGAATATAAGAAGCGACGAATAATGCGCAAGCTCAGAGGGCACGACACCCGGCCTGCGGACAGCATGGCTAAACCGCTGCTGCTGCTTTTGCAGGTTGCTCCATGTTTTTTTTTGTCTGACTGCAACGACGACGAACTCAGACGATGGAAATGCATACTTCCTACCTCCCCGCGGAGCCCTGGAACCTGGAAATGCTGGTAATCTACCTACTCGAGTGACGTCACCTGCAGCGACGTAATATAAGGAGCGACGAGACATTAGCCGCCTCAGAGTGCACGGCACACGGAATACAGATAGCATGGCTAACCCGCTGCTGGTGCTTTTGCAGGTGACGCCCTGTTTTTTTGGTCTGACTGCAACGACGACGAACTGACACGGCGGGAATGCATACTTCCTGCCACCCCGCGGATCCCTGGAACCTGGAAATGCCGATTATCGACCGACTTGAGTGAGGTCATCTTCTGCGACGGAATATAAGAAGCGACGAATAATGCGCAAGTTCAGAGGGCACGACACCCGGCATGCGGACACCATGGCTAAACCGCTGCTGCTGCTTTTGCAGGTTGCTCCATGTTTTTTTTGTCTGACTGCAACGACGACGAACTCAGACGATGGAAATGCATACTTCCTGCCGCCCCGCGGAGCCCTGGAACCTGGAAATGCTGGTAATCTACCTACTCGAGTGACGTCACCTGCAGCGACGTAATATAAGGAGCGACGAGACATTAGCCGCCTCAGAGTGCACGGCACACGGAATACGGATAGCATGGCTAACCCGCTGCTGGTGCTTTTGCAGGTGGCGCCCTGTTTTTTTGGTCTGACTGCAACGACGACGAACTGACACGGCGGGAATGCATACTTCCTGCCACCCCGCGGATCCCTGGAACCTGGAAATGCCGCTTATCTACCGACTTGAGTGAGGTCATCTTCTGCGACGGAATATAAGAAGCGACGAATAATGCGCAAGCTCAGAGGGCACGACACCCGGCCTGCGGACAGCATGGCTAAACCGCTGCTGCTGCTTTTGCAGGTTGCTCCATGTTTTTTTTGTCTGACTGCAACGACGACGAACTCAGACGATGGAAATGCATACTTCCTACCGCCCCGCGGAGCCCTGGAACCTGGAAATGCTGGTAATCTACCTACTCGAGTGACGTCACCTGCAGCGACGTAATATAAGGAGCGACGAGACATTAGCCGCCTCAGAGTGCACGGCACACGGAATACAGATAGCATGGCTAACCCGCTGCTGGTGCTTTTGCAGGTGACGCCCTGTTTTTTTGGTCTGACTGCAACGACGACGAACTGACACGGCGGGAATGCATACTTCCTGCCACCCCGCGGATCCCTGGAACCTGGAAATGCCGATTATCGACCGACTTGAGTGAGGTCATCTTCTGCGACGGAATATAAGAAGCGACGAATAATGCGCAAGTTCAGAGGGCACGACACCCGGCATGCGGACACCATGGCTAAACCGCTGCTGCTGCTTTTGCAGGTTGCTCCATGTTTTTTTTGTCTGACTGCAACGACGACGAACTCAGACGATGGAAATGCATACTTCCTGCCGCCCCGCGGAGCCCTGGAACCTGGAAATGCTGGTAATCTACCTACTCGAGTGACGTCACCTGCAGCGACGTAATATAAGGAGCGACGAGACAATAGCCGCCTCAGAGTGCACGGGAGACGGAATACGGATAGCATGGCTAACCCGCAGCTGGTGCTTTTGCAGGTGGCGCCCTGTTTTTTTGGTCTGACTGCAACGACGACGAACTGACACGGCGGGAATGCATACTTCCTGCCACCCCGCGGATCCCTGGAACCTGGAAATGCCGGTTATCTACCGACTTGAGTGAGGTCATCTTCTGCGACGGAATATAAGAAGCGACGAATAATGCGCAAGCTCAGAGGGCACGACACCCGGCCTGCGGACAGCATGGCTAAACCGCTGCTGCGGCTTTTGCAGGTTGCTCCATGTTTTTTTTGTCTGACTGCAACGACGACGAACTCAGACGATGGAAATGCATACTTCCTGCCGCCCCGCGGAGCCCTGGAACCTGGAAATGCTGGTAATCTACCTACTCGAGTGACGTCACCTGCAGCGACGTAATATAAGGAGCGACGAGACATTAGCCGCCTCAGAGTGCACGGCACACGGAATACGGATAGCATGGCTAACCCGCTGCTGGTGCTTTTGCAGGTGGCGCCCTGTTTTTTTGGTCTGACTGCAACGACGACGAACTGACACGGCGGGAATGCATACTTCCTGCCACCCCGCGGATCCCTGGAACCTGGAAATGCCGATTATCTACCGACTTGAGTGAGGTCATCTTCTGCGACGGAATATAAGAAGCGACGAATAATGCGCAAGTTCAGAGGGCACGACACCAGGCCTGCGGACAGCATGGCTAAACTACTGCTGCTGCTTTTGCAGGTTGCTCCATGTTTTTTGTGTCTGACGGCAACGACGACGCACTCAGACGATGGAAATGCATAATTCCTGCCGCCCCGCAGAGCCCTGGAACCTGGATATGCTGGTAATCTACCTACTCGAGTGACGGCACCTGCAGCGACGTAATTTAAGGAGCGACGAGAAATTAGCCGCCTCAGAGTGCACGGCACATGGAATACGGATAGCATGGCTAACCCGCAGCTGGTGCTTTTGCAGGTGGCGCCCTGTTTTTTTGGTCTGACTGCAACGACGACGAACTGACACGGCGGGAATGCATACTTCCTGCCACCCCGCGGATCTCTGGAACCTGGAAATGCCGATTATCTACCGACTTGAGTGAGGTCATCTTCTGCGACGGAATATAAGAAGCGACGAATAATGCGCAAGCTCAGAGGGCACGATGCCCGGCCTGCGGACAGCATGGCTAAACTGCTGCTGCTGCTTTTGCAGGTTGCTCTGTGTTTTTTTTTGTCTGACTGCAACGACGACGAACTCAGACGATGGGAATGCATACTTCCTGCCGCCCCGCGGAGCCCTGGAACCTGGAAATGCTGGTAATCTACCTACTCGAGTGACGTAACCTGCAGCGACGTAGTATAGGGAGCGACGAGACATTAGACGCCTCAGAGTGCACGGCACCCGGAATACGGATAGCATGGCTAACCCGCTGCTGGTGCTTTTGCAGGTGGCGCCGTTTTTTTGGTCTGACTGCAACGACGACGTACTGACACGGCGGGAATGCATACTTCCTGCCACCCCGCGGATCCCTGGAACCTGGAAATGCCGATTATCTACCGACTTGAGTGAGGTCATCTTCTGCGACGGAATATAAGAAGCGACGAATAATGCGCAAGCTCAGAGGGCACGACACCCGGCCTGCGGACACCATGGCTATACCGCTGCTGCTGCTTTTGCAGGTTGCTCCATGTTTTTTTTGTCTGACTGCAACGACGACAAACTCAGACGATGGAAATGCATACTTCCTGCCGCCCCGCGGAGCCCTGGAACCTGGAAATGCTGGTAATCTACCTACTCGAGTGACGTAACCTGCAGCGACGTAGTATAAGGAGCGACGAGACATTAGCCGCCTCAGAGTTCACGGCACCCGGAATACGGATAGCATGGCTAACCCGCTGCGGGTGCTTTTGCAGGTGGCGCCCTGTTTTTTTGGTCTGACTGCAACGACGACAAACTGACACGGCGGGAATGCATACTTCCTGCCACCCCGCGGATCCCTGGAACCTGGAAATGCCGATTATCTACCGACTTGAGTGAGGTCATCTTCAGCGACGGAATATAAGAAGCGACGAGAAATGGGCAACCTCTGAGAGCACGGCACCCGGCCAGCGGACAGCATGGCTGAACCGCTGCTGCTGCTTTTGCAGGTTGCTCCGTATTTTTTTTTTGTCCTACTGCAACGACGACGAACTCAGACGATGGGAATGCGTACTTCCTGCCACCCCGCGGAGCCCTGGAACCTGGAAATGCTGGTAATCTACCTACTCGAGTGACGTAAGCTGCAGCGACGTAGTATAAGGAGCGACGAGACATTAGCCGCCTCAGAGTGCACGGCACCCGGAATACGGACAGCATGGCTAACCCGCTGCGGGTGCTTTTGCAGGTGCCGCCCTGTTTTTTTGGTCTCACTGCAACGACGACGAACTGACACGGCGGGAATGCATACTTCCTGCCACCCCGCGGATCCCTGGAACCTGGAAATGCCGATTATCTACCGACTTGAGTGAGGTCATCTTCTGCGACGGAATATAAGAAGCGACGAATAATGCGCAAGCTCAGAGGGCACGACACCCGGCCTGCGGACAGCATGGCTAAACCGCTGCTGCTGCTTTTGCAGGTTGCTCCATGTTTTTTTTGTCTGACTGCAACGACGACAAACTGACACGGCGGGAATGCATACTTCCTGCCACCCCGCGGATCCCTGGAACCTGGAAATGCCGATTATCTACCGACTTGAGTGAGGTCATCTTCAGCGACGGAATATTAGAAGCGACGAGAAATGGGCAACCTCTGAGAGCCCGGCACCCGGCCTGCGGACAGCATGGCTAAACCGCTGCTGCTGCTTTTGCAGATTGCTCTGTGTTTTTTTTTGTCTGGCTGCAATGACGCCAACTCAGACGATGGGAATGCATACTTCCTGCTGCCCCGCGGAGCCCTGGAACCAGGAAATACTGGTAATCTACCTACTCGAGTGACGTCACCTGCAGCGACATAATATAAGGAGCGACAAGACATTAGCCGCCTCAGAGTGCACGGCACCCGGAATACGGATAGCATGGCTAACCCGCTGCTGGTGCTTTTGCAGGTGGCGCACTGATTTTTTTGGTCTGACTGCAACGACGACGAACTGACACGGCGGGAATGCATACGTCCTGCTACCCCGCGGATCCCTGGGACCTGGAAATGCCGATTACCTACCGACTTGAGTGAGGTCATCTTCTGCGACGGAATATAAGAAGCGACGAATAATGCGCAAGCTCAGAGGGCACGACACCCGGCCTGCGGACAGCATGGCTAAATCGCTGCTGCTGCTTTTGCAGGTTGCTCCATGTTTTTTTTGTCTGACTGCAACGACGACGAACTCAGACGATGGAAATGCATACTTCCTGCCGCCCCGCGGAGCCCTGGAACCTGGAAATGCTGGTAATCTACCTACTCGAGTGACGGCACCTGCAGCGACGTAATATAAGGAGCGACGAGACATTAGCCGCCTCAGAGTGCACGGCACACGGAATACGGATAGCATGGCTAACCCGCTGCTGGTGCTTTTGCAGGTGGCGCCCTGTTTTTTTGGTCTGACTGCAACGACGACGTACTGACACGGCGGGAATGCATACTTCCTGCCACCCCGCGGATCCCTGGAACCTGGAAATGCCGATTATCTACCGAATTGAGTGAGGTCATCTTCTGCGACGGAATATAAGAAGCGACGAATAATGCGCAAGCTCAGAGGGCACGACACCCGGCCTGCGGACAGCATGGCTACACCGCTGCTGCTGCTTTTGCAGGTTGCTCCATGTTTTTTTTGTCTGACTGCAACGACGACGAACTCAGACGATGGAAATGCATACTTCCTGCCGCCCCGCGGAGCCCTGGAACCTGGAAATGCTGGTAATCTACCTACTCGAGTGACGTCACCTGCAGCGAAGGAATATAAGGAGCGACGAGACATTAGCCGCCTCAGAGTGCACGGCACACGGAATACGGATAGCATGGCTAACCCGCTGCTGGTGCTTTTGCAGGTGGCGCCCTGTTTTTTTGGTCTGACTGCAACGACGACGAACTGACACGGCGGGAATGCATACTTCCTGCCACCCCGCGGATCCCTGGAACCTGGAAATGCCGCTTATCTACCGACTTGAGTGAGGTCATCTTCTGCGACGGAATATAAGAACGACGAATAACGCGCAAGCTCAGAGGGCACGACACCCGGCCTGCGGACAGCATGGCTAAACCGCTGCTGCTGCTTTTGCAGGTTGCTCCGTGTTTTTTTTGTCTGACTGCAACGACGACGAACTCAGACGATGGAAATGCATACTTCCTGCCGCCCCGCGGACCCCTGGAACCTGGAAATGCTGGTAATCTACCTACTCGAGTGACGTCACCTGCAGCGACGTAATATAAGGAGCGACGAGACATTAGCCGCCTCAGAGTGCACGGCACACGGAATACGGATAGCATGGCTAACCCGCTGCTGGTGCTTTTGCAGGTGGCGCCCTGTTTTTTTGGTCTGACTGCAACGACGACGAACTGACACGGCGGGAATGCATACTTCCTGCCACCCCGCGGATCCCTGGAACCTGGAAATGCCGCTTATCTACCGACTTGAGTGAGGTCATCTTCTGCGACGGAATATAAGAACGACGAATAACGCGCAAGCTCAGAGGGCACGACACCCGGCCTGCGGACAGCATGGCTAAACCGCTGCTGCTGCGTTTGCAGGTTGCTCCGTGTTTTTTTTGTCTGACTGCAACGACGACGAACTCAGACGATGGAAATGCATACTTCCTGCCGCCCCGCGGAGCCCTGGAACCTGGAAATGCTGGTAATGTACCTATTCGAGTGACGTCACCTGCAGCGACGTAATATAAGGAGCGACGAGACATTAGCCGCCTCAGAGTGCACGGCACACGGAATACGGATAGCATGGCTAACCCGCTGCTGGTGCTTTTGCGGGTGGCGCCCTGTTTTTTTGGTCTGACAGCAACGCTGACGAACTGACACGGCGGGAATGCATACTTCCTGCCACCCCGCGGATCCCTGGAACCAGGAAATGCCGATTATCTACCGACTTGAGTGAGGTCATCTTCTGCGACGGAATATAAGAAGCGACGAATAATGCGCAAGCTCAGAGGGCACGACACCCGGCCTGCGGACAGCATGGCTAAACCGCTGCTGCTGCTTTTGCAGGTTGCTCCATGTTTTTTTTGTCTGACTGCAACGACGACGAACTCAGACGATGGAAATGCATACTTCCTACCGCCCCGCGGAGCCCTGGAACCTGGAAATGCTGGTAATCTACCTACTCGAGTGACGTCACCTGCAGCGACGTAATATAAGGAGCGACGAGACATTAGCCGCCTCAGAGTGCACGGCACACGGAATACAGATAGCATGGCTAACCCGCTGCTGGTGCTTTTGCAGGTGACGCCCTGTTTTTTTGGTCTGACTGCAACGACGACGAACTGACACGGCGGGAATGCATACTTCCTGCCACCCCGCGGATCCCTGGAACCTGGAAATGCCGATTATCGACCGACTTGAGTGAGGTCATCTTCTGCGACGGAATATAAGAAGCGACGAATAATGCGCAAGTTCAGAGGGCACGACACCCGGCATGCGGACACCATGGCTAAACCGCTGCTGCTGCTTTTGCAGGTTGCTCCATGTTTTTTTTGTCTGACTGCAACGACGACGAACTCAGACGATGGAAATGCATACTTCCTGCCGCCCCGCGGAGCCCTGGAACCTGGAAATGCTGGTAATCTACCTACTCGAGTGACGTCACCTGCAGCGACGTAATATAAGGAGCGACGAGACAATAGCCGCCTCAGAGTGCACGGGACACGGAATACGGATAGCATGGCTAACCCGCAGCTGGTGCTTTTGCAGGTGGCGCCCTGTTTTTTTGGTCTGACTGCAACGACGACGAACTGACACGGCGGGAATGCATACTTCCTGCCACCCCGCGGATCCCTGGAACCTGGAAATGCCGGTTATCTACCGACTTGAGTGAGGTCATCTTCTGCGACGGAATATAAGAAGCGACGAATAATGCGCAAGCTCAGAGGGCACGACACCCGGCCTGCGGACAGCATGGCTAAACCGCTGCTGCGGCTTTTGCAGGTTGCTCCATGTTTTTTTTGTCTGACTGCAACGACGACGAACTCAGACGATGGAAATGCATACTTCCTGCCGCCCCGCGGAGCCCTGGAACCTGGAAATGCTGGTAATCTACCTACTCGAGTGACGTCACCTGCAGCGACGTAATATAAGGAGCGACGAGACATTAGCCGCCTCAGAGTGCACGGCACACGGAATACGGATAGCATGGCTAACCCGCTGCTGGTGCTTTTGCAGGTGGCGCCCTGTTTTTTTGGTCTGACTGCAACGACGACGAACTGACACGGCGGGAATGCATACTTCCTGCCACCCCGCGGATCCCTGGAACCTGGAAATGCCGATTATCTACCGACTTGAGTGAGGTCATCTTCTGCGACGGAATATAAGAAGCGACGAATAATGCGCAAGTTCAGAGGGCACGACACCAGGCCTGCGGACAGCATGGCTAAACTACTGCTGCTGCTTTTGCAGGTTGCTCCATGTTTTTTGTGTCTGACTGCAACGACGACGCACTCAGACGATGGAAATGCATAATTCCTGCCGCCCCGCAGAGCCCTGGAACCTGGATATGCTGGTAATCTACCTACTCGAGTGACGGCACCTGCAGCGACGTAATTTAAGGAGCGACGAGAAATTAGCCGCCTCAGAGTGCACGGCACATGGAATACGGATAGCATGGCTAACCCGCAGCTGGTGCTTTTGCAGGTGGCGCCCTGTTTTTTTGGTCTGACTGCAACGACGACGAACTGACACGGCGGGAATGCATACTTCCTGCCACCCCGCGGATCCCTGGAACCTGGAAATGCCGATTATCTACCGACTTGAGTGAGGTCATCTTCTGCGACAGAATATAAGAAGCGACGAATAATGCGCAAGTTCAGAGGGCACGACACCCGGCCTGCGGACAGCATGGCTAAACCGGTGGTGCTGCTTTTGCAGGTTGCTCCATGTTTTTTGTGTCTGACTGCAATGACGACGCACTCAGACGATGGAAATGAATACTTCCTGCCGCCCCGCAGAGCCCTGGAACCTGGAAATGCTGGTAAGCTACCTACTCGAGTGACGGCACCTGCAGCGACGTAATTTAAGGAGCGACGAGAAATTAGCCGCCTCAGAGTGCACGGCACATGGAATACGGATAGCATGGCTAACCCGCAGCTGGTGCTTTTGCAGGTGGCGCCCTGTTTTTTTGGTCTGACTGCAACGACGACGAACTGACACGGCGGGAATGCATACTTCCTGCCACCCCGCGGATCCCTGGAACCTGGAAATGCCGATTATCTACCGACTTGAGTGAGGTCATCTTCTGCGACGGAATATAAGAAGCGACGAATAATGCGCAAGCTCAGAGGGCACGATGCCCGGCCTGCGGACAGCATGGCTAAACTGCTGCTGCTGCTTTTGCAGGTTGCTCTGTGTTTTTTTTTGTCTGACTGCAACGACGACGAACTCAGACGATGGGAATGCATACTTCCTGCCGCCCCGCGGAGCCCTGGAACCTGGAAATGCTGGTAATCTACCTACTCGAGTGACGTAACCTGCAGCGACGTAGTATAGGGAGCGACGAGACATTAGACGCCTCAGAGTGCACGGCACCCGGAATACGGATAGCATGGCTAACCCGCTGCTGGTGCTTTTGCAGGTGGCGCCGTTTTTTTGGTCTGACTGCAACGACGACGTACTGACACGGCGGGAATGCATACTTCCTGCCACCCCGCGGATCCCTGGAACCTGGAAATGCCGATTATCTACCGACTTGAGTGAGGTCATCTTCTGCGACGGAATATAAGAAGCGACGAATAATGCGCAAGCTCAGAGGGCACGACACCCGGCCTGCGGACACCATGGCTATACCGCTGCTGCTGCTTTTGCAGGTTGCTCCATGTTTTTTTTGTCTGACTGCAACGACGACAAACTCAGACGATGGAAATGCATACTTCCTGCCGCCCCGCGGAGCCCTGGAACCTGGAAATGCTGGTAATCTACCTACTCGAGTGACGTAACCTGCAGCGACGTAGTATAAGGAGCGACGAGACATTAGCCGCCTCAGAGTTCACGGCACCCGGAATACGGATAGCATGGCTAACCCGCTGCGGGTGCTTTTGCAGGTGGCGCCCTGTTTTTTTGGTCTGACTGCAACGACGACAAACTGACACGGCGGGAATGCATACTTCCTGCCACCCCGCGGATCCCTGGAACCTGGAAATGCCGATTATCTACCGACTTGAGTGAGGTCATCTTCAGCGACGGAATATAAGAAGCGACGAGAAATGGGCAACCTCTGAGAGCACGGCACCCGGCCAGCGGACAGCATGGCTGAACCGCTGCTGCTGCTTTTGCAGGTTGCTCCGTATTTTTTTTTGTCCTACTGCAACGACGACGAACTCAGACGATGGGAATGCGTACTTCCTGCCACCCCGCGGAGCCCTGGAACCTGGAAATGCTGGTAATCTACCTACTCGAGTGACGTAAGCTGCAGCGACGTAGTATAAGGAGCGACGAGACATTAGCCGCCTCAGAGTGCACGGCACCCGGAATACGGACAGCATGGCTAACCCGCTGCGGGTGCTTTTGCAGGTGCCGCCCTGTTTTTTTGGTCTCACTGCAACGACGACGAACTGACACGGCGGGAATGCATACTTCCTGCCACCCCGCGGATCCCTGGAACCTGGAAATGCCGATTATCTACCGACTTGAGTGAGGTCATCTTCTGCGACGGAATATAAGAAGCGACGAATAATGCGCAAGCTCAGAGGGCACGACACCCGGCCTGCGGACAGCATGGCTAAACCGCTGCTGCTGCTTTTGCAGGTTGCTCCATGTTTTTTTTGTCTGACTGCAACGACGACAAACTGACACGGCGGGAATGCATACTTCCTGCCACCCCGCGGATCCCTGGAACCTGGAAATGCCGATTATCTACCGACTTGAGTGAGGTCATCTTCAGCGACGGAATATTAGAAGCGACGAGAAATGGGCAACCTCTGAGAGCCCGGCACCCGGCCTGCGGACAGCATGGCTAAACCGCTGCTGCTGCTTTTGCAGATTGCTCTGTGTTTTTTTTTTGTCTGGCTGCAATGACGCCAACTCAGACGATGGGAATGCATACTTCCTGCTGCCCCGCGGAGCCCTGGAACCAGGAAATACTGGTAATCTACCTACTCGAGTGACGTCACCTGCAGCGACATAATATAAGGAGCGACAAGACATTAGCCGCCTCAGAGTGCACGGCACCCGGAATACGGATAGCATGGCTAACCCGCTGCTGGTGCTTTTGCAGGTGGCGCCCTGATTTTTTTTGTCTGACTGCAACGACGACGAACTGACACGGCGGGAATGCATACGTCCTGCTACCCCGCGGATCCCTGGGACCTGGAAATGCCGATTACCTACCGACTTGAGTGAGGTCATCTTCTGCGACGGAATATAAGAAGCGACGAATAATGCGCAAGCTCAGAGGGCACGACACCCGGCCTGCGGACAGCATGGCTAAATCGCTGCTGCTGCTTTTGCAGGTTGCTCCATGTTTTTTTTGTCTGACTGCAACGACGACGAACTCAGACGATGGAAATGCATACTTCCTGCCGCCCCGCGGAGCCCTGGAACCTGGAAATGCTGGTAATCTACCTACTCGAGTGACGGCACCTGCAGCGACGTAATATAAGGAGCGACGAGACATTAGCCGCCTCAGAGTGCACGGCACACGGAATACGGATAGCATGGCTAACCCGCTGCTGGTGCTTTTGCAGGTGGCGCCCTGTTTTTTTGGTCTGACTGCAACGACGACGTACTGACACGGCGGGAATGCATACTTCCTGCCACCCCGCGGATCCCTGGAACCTGGAAATGCCGATTATCTACCGAATTGAGTGAGGTCATCTTCTGCGACGGAATATAAGAAGCGACGAATAATGCGCAAGCTCAGAGGGCACGACACCCGGCCTGCGGACAGCATGGCTACACCGCTGCTGCTGCTTTTGCAGGTTGCTCCATGTTTTTTTTGTCTGACTGCAACGACGACGAACTCAGACGATGGAAATGCATACTTCCTGCCGCCCCGCGGAGCCCTGGAACCTGGAAATGCTGGTAATCTACCTACTCGAGTGACGTCACCTGCAGCGAAGGAATATAAGGAGCGACGAGACATTAGCCGCCTCAGAGTGCACGGCACACGGAATACGGATAGCATGGCTAACCCGCTGCTGGTGCTTTTGCAGGTGGCGCCCTGTTTTTTTGGTCTGACTGCAACGACGACGAACTGACACGGCGGGAATGCATACTTCCTGCCACCCCGCGGATCCCTGGAACCTGGAAATGCCGCTTATCTACCGACTTGAGTGAGGTCATCTTCTGCGACGGAATATAAGAACGACGAATAACGCGCAAGCTCAGAGGGCACGACACCCGGCCTGCGGACAGCATGGCTAAACCGCTGCTGCTGCTTTTGCAGGTTGCTCCGTGTTTTTTTTGTCTGACTGCAACGACGACGAACTCAGACGATGGAAATGCATACTTCCTGCCGCCCCGCGGACCCCTGGAACCTGGAAATGCTGGTAATCTACCTACTCGAGTGACGTCACCTGCAGCGACGTAATATAAGGAGCGACGAGACATTAGCCGCCTCAGAGTGCACGGCACACGGAATACGGATAGCATGGCTAACCCGCTGCTGGTGCTTTTGCAGGTGGCGCCCTGTTTTTTTGGTCTGACTGCAACGACGACGAACTGACACGGCGGGAATGCATACTTCCTGCCACCCCGCGGATCCCTGGAACCTGGAAATGCCGCTTATCTACCGACTTGAGTGAGGTCATCTTCTGCGACGGAATATAAGAACGACGAATAACGCGCAAGCTCAGAGGGCACGACACCCGGCCTGCGGACAGCATGGCTAAACCGCTGCTGCTGCGTTTGCAGGTTGCTCCGTGTTTTTTTTGTCTGACTGCAACGACGACGAACTCAGACGATGGAAATGCATACTTCCTGCCGCCCCGCGGAGCCCTGGAACCTGGAAATGCTGGTAATCTACCTATTCGAGTGACGTCACCTGCAGCGACGTAATATAAGGAGCGACGAGACATTAGCCGCCTCAGAGTGCACGGCACACGGAATACGGATAGCATGGCTAACCCGCTGCTGGTGCTTTTGCGGGTGGCGCCCTGTTTTTTTGGTCTGACAGCAACGCTGACGAACTGACACGGCGGGAATGCATACTTCCTGCCACCCCGCGGAACCCTGGAACCAGGAAATGCCGATTATCTACCGACTTGAGTGAGGTCATCTTCTGCGACGGAATATAAGAAGCGACGAATAATGCGCAAGCTCAGAGGGCACGACACCCGGCCTGCGGACAGCATGGCTAAACCGCTGCTGCTGCTTTTGCAGGTTGCTCCATGTTTTTTTTGTCTGACTGCAACGACGACGAACTCAGACGATGGAAATGCATACTTCCTACCGCCCCGCGGAGCCCTGGAACCTGGAAATGCTGGTAATCTACCTACTCGAGTGACGTCACCTGCAGCGACGTAATATAAGGAGCGACGAGACATTAGCCGCCTCAGAGTGCACGGCACACGGAATACAGATAGCATGGCTAACCCGCTGCTGGTGCTTTTGCAGGTGACGCCCTGTTTTTTTGGTCTGACTGCAACGACGACGAACTGACACGGCGGGAATGCATACTTCCTGCCACCCCGCGGATCCCTGGAACCTGGAAATGCCGATTATCGACCGACTTGAGTGAGGTCATCTTCTGCGACGGAATACAAGAAGCGACGAATAATGCGCAAGTTCAGAGGGCACGACACCCGGCATGCGGACACCATGGCTAAACCGCTGCTGCTGCTTTTGCAGGTTGCTCCATGTTTTTTTTGTCTGACTGCAACGACGACGAACTCAGACGATGGAAATGCATACTTCCTGCCGCCCCGCGGAGCCCTGGAACCTGGAAATGCTGGTAATCTACCTACTCGAGTGACGTCACCTGCAGCGACGTAATATAAGGAGCGACGAGACAATAGCCGCCTCAGAGTGCACGGGACACGGAATACGGATAGCATGGCTAACCCGCAGCTGGTGCTTTTGCAGGTGGCGCCCTGTTTTTTTGGTCTGACTGCAACGACGACGAACTGACACGGCGGGAATGCATACTTCCTGCCACCCCGCGGATCCCTGGAACCTGGAAATGCCGGTTATCTACCGACTTGAGTGAGGTCATCTTCTGCGACGGAATATAAGAAGCGACGAATAATGCGCAAGCTCAGAGGGCACGACACCCGGCCTGCGGACAGCATGGCTAAACCGCTGCTGCTGCTTTTGCAGGTTGCTCCATGTTTTTTGTGTCTGACTGCAACGACGACGCACTCAGACGATGGAAATGCATAATTCCTGCCGCCCCGCAGAGCCCTGGAACCTGGAAATGCTGGTAATCTACCTACTCGAGTGACGGCACCTGCAGCGACGTAATTTAAGGAGCGACGAGAAATTAGCCGCCTCAGAGTGCACGGCACATGGAATACGGATAGCATGGCTAACCCGCAGCTGGTGCTTTTGCAGGTGGCGCCCTGTTTTTTTGGTCTGACTGCAACGACGACGAACTGACACGGCGGGAATGCATACTTCCTGCCACCCCGCGGATCCCTGGAACCTGGAAATGCCGATTATCTACCGACTTGAGTGAGGTCATCTTCTGCGACAGAATATAAGAAGCGACGAATAATGCGCAAGTTCAGAGGGCACGACACCCGGCCTGCGGACAGCATGGCTAAACCGCTGGTGCTGCTTTTGCAGGTTGCTCCATGTTTTTTGTGTCTGACTGCAATGACGACGCACTCAGACGATGGAAATGAATACTTCCTGCAGCCCCGCAGAGCCCTGGAACCTGGAAATGCTGGTAAGCTACCTACTCGAGTGACGGCACCTGCAGCGACGTAATTTAAGGAGCGACGAGAAATTAGCCGCCTCAGAGTGCACGGCACATGGAATACGGATAGCATGGCTAACCCGCAGCTGGTGCTTTTGCAGGTGGCGCCCTGTTTTTTTGGTCTGACTGCAACGACGACGAACTGACACGGCGGGAATGCATACTTCCTGCCACCCCGCGGATCCCTGGAACCTGGAAATGCCGATTATCTACCGACTTGAGTGAGGTCATCTTCTGCGACGGAATATAAGAAGCGACGAATAATGCGCAAGCTCAGAGGGCACGATGCCCGGCCTGCGGACAGCATGGCTAAACTGCTGCTGCTGCTTTTGCAGGTTGCTCTGTGTTTTTTTTTGTCTGACTGCAACGACGACGAACTCAGACGATGGGAATGCATACTTCCTGCCGCCCCGCGGAGCCCTGGAACCTGGAAATGCTGGTAATCTACCTACTCGAGTGACGTAACCTGCAGCGACGTAGTATAGGGAGCGACGAGACATTAGACGCCTCAGAGTGCACGGCACCCGGAATACGGATAGCATGGCTAACCCGCTGCTGGTGCTTTTGCAGGTGGCGCCGTTTTTTTGGTCTGACTGCAACGACGACGTACTGACACGGCGGGAATGCATACTTCCTGCCACCCCGCGGATCCCTGGAACCTGGAAATGCCGATTATCTACCGACTTGAGTGAGGTCATCTTCTGCGACGGAATATAAGAAGCGACGAATAATGCGCAAGCTCAGAGGGCACGACACCCGGCCTGCGGACACCATGGCTATACCGCTGCTGCTGCTTTTGCAGGTTTCTCCATGTTTTTTTTGTCTGACTGCAACGACGACAAACTCAGACGATGGAAATGCATACTTCCTGCCGCCCCGCGGAGCCCTGGAACCTGGAAATGCTGGTAATCTACCTACTCGAGTGACGTAACCTGCAGCGACGTAGTATAAGGAGCGACGAGACATTAGCCGCCTCAGAGTTCACGGCACCCGGAATACGGATAGCATGGCTAACCCGCTGCGGGTGCTTTTGCAGGTGGCGCCCTGTTTTTTTGGTCTGACTGCAACGACGACAAACTGACACGGCGGGAATGCATACTTCCTGCCACCCCGCGGATCCCTGGAACCTGGAAATGCCGATTATCTACCGACTTGAGTGAGGTCATCTTCAGCGACGGAATATAAGAAGCGACGAGAAATGGGCAACCTCTGAGAGCACGGCACCCGGCCAGCGGACAGCATGGCTGAACCGCTGCTGCTGCTTTTGCAGGTTGCTCCGTATTTTTTTTTTGTCCTACTGCAACGACGACGAACTCAGACGATGGGAATGCGTACTTCCTGCCACCCCGCGGAGCCCTGGAACCTGGAAATGCTGGTAATCTACCTACTCGAGTGACGTAAGCTGCAGCGACGTAGTATAAGGAGCGACGAGACATTAGCCGCCTCAGAGTGCACGGCACCCGGAATACGGACAGCATGGCTAACCCGCTGCGGGTGCTTTTGCAGGTGCCGCCCTGTTTTTTTGGTCTCACTGCAACGACGACGAACTGACACGGCGGGAATGCATACTTCCTGCCACCCCGCGGATCCCTGGAACCTGGAAATGCCGATTATCTACCGACTTGAGTGAGGTCATCTTCTGCGACGGAATATAAGAAGCGACGAATAATGCGCAAGCTCAGAGGGCACGACACCCGGCCTGCGGACAGCATGGCTAAACCGCTGCTGCTGCTTTTGCAGGTTGCTCCATGTTTTTTTTGTCTGACTGCAACGACGACGAACTCAGACGATGGAAATGCATACTTCCTGCCGCCCCGCGGAGCCCTAAAACCTGGAAATGCTGGTAATCTACCTACTCGAGTGACGTCACCTGCAGCGACGTAATATAAGGAGCGACGAGACAATAGCCGCCTCAGAGTGCACGGGACACGGAATACGGATAGCATGGCTAACCCGCAGCTGGTGCTTTTGCAGGTGGCGCCCTGTTTTTTTGGTCTGACTGCTACGACGACGAACTGACACGGCGGGAATGCATACTTCCTGCCACCCCGCGGATCCCTGGAACCTGGAAATGCCGATTATCTACCGACTTGAGTGAGGTCATCTTCTGTGACGGAATATAAGAAGCGACGAATAATGCGCAAGCTCAGAGGGCACGACACCCCGCCTGCGGACAGCATGGCTAAACCGCTGCTGCTGCTTTTGCAGGTTGCTCCATGTTTTTTTGTCTGACTGCAACGACGACGAACTCAGACGATGGAAATGCATATTTCCGGCCGCCCCGCGGAGCCCTGGAACCTGGAAATGCTGGTAATCTACCTACTCGAGTGACGTCACCTGCAGCGACGTAATATAAGGAGCGACGAGACATGCGCCGCCTCAGAGTGCACGGCACACGGAATACGGATAGCAATGCTAACCCGCTGCTTGTGCTTTTGCAGGTGGCGCCGTTTTTTTGGTCTGACTGCAACGACGACAAACTGACACGGCGGGAATGCATACTTCCTGCCACCCCGCGGAACCCTGGAACCTGGAAATGCCGATTATCTACCGACTTGAGTGAGGTCATCTTCTGCGACGGAATATAAGAAGCGACGAATAATGCGCAAGCTCAGAGGGCACGACACCCGGCCTGCGGACAGCATGGCTAAACCGCTGCTGCTGCTTTTGCAGGTTGCTCCATGTTTTTTTTGTCTGACTGCAACGACGACGAACTCAGACGATGGAAATGCATACTTCCTGCCGCCCCGCGGAGCCCTGGAACCTGGAAATGCTGGTAATCTACCTACTCGAGTGACGTCACCTGCAGCGACGTAATATAAGGAGCGACGAGACATTAGCCGCCTCAGAGTGCACGGCACACGGAATACAGATAGCATGGCTAACCCGCTGCTGGTGCTTTTGCAGGTGACGCCATGTTTTTTTGGTCTGACTGCAACGACGACGAACTGACACGGCGGGAATGCATACTTCCTGCCACCCCGCGGATCCCTGGAACCTGGAAATGCCGATTATCGACCGACTTGAGTGAGGTCATCTTCTGCGACGGAATACAAGAAGCGACGAATAATGCGCAAGTTCAGAGGGCACGACACCCGGCATGCGGACACCATGGCTAAACCGCTGCTGCTGCTTTTGCAGGTTGCTCCATGTTTTTTTTGTCTGACTGCAACGACGACGAACTCAGACGATGGAAATGCATACTTCCTGCCGCCCCGCGGAGCCCTGGAACCTGGAAATGCTGGTAATCTACCTACTCGAGTGACGTCACCTGCAGCGACGTAATATAAGGAGCGACGAGACAATAGCCGCCTCAGAGTGCACGGGACACGGAATACGGATAGCATGGCTAACCCGCAGCTGGTGCTTTTGCAGGTGGCGCCCTGTTTTTTTGGTCTGACTGCAACGACGACGAACTGACACGGCGGGAATGCATACTTCCTGCCACCCCGCGGATCCCTGGAACCTGGAAATGCTGGTAATCTACCTACTCGAGTGACGTCACCTGCAGCGACGTAATATAAGGAGCGACGAGACATTAGCCGCCTCAGAGTGCACGGCACACGGAATACAGATAGCATGGCTAACCCGCTGCTGGTGCTTTTGCAGGTGACGCCCTGTTTTTTTGGTCTGACTGCAACGACGACGAACTGACACGGCGGGAATGCATACTTCCTGCCACCCCGCGGATCCCTGGAACCTGGAAATGCCGATTATCGACCGACTTGAGTGAGGTCATCTTCTGCGACGGAATACAAGAAGCGACGAATAATGCGCAAGTTCAGAGGGCACGACACCCGGCATGCGGACACCATGGCTAAACCGCTGCTGCTGCTTTTGCAGGTTGCTCCATGTTTTTTTTGTCTGACTGCAACGACGACGAACTCAGACGATGGAAATGCATACTTCCTGCCGCCCCGCGGAGCCCTGGAACCTGGAAATGCTGGTAATCTACCTACTCGAGTGACGTCACCTGCAGCGACGTAATATAAGGAGCGACGAGACAATAGCCGCCTCAGAGTGCACGGGACACGGAATACGGATAGCATGGCTAACCCGCAGCTGGTGCTTTTGCAGGTGGCGCCCTGTTTTTTTGGTCTGACTGCAACGACGACGAACTGACACGGCGGGAATGCATACTTCCTGCCACCCCGCGGATCCCTGGAACCTGGAAATGCCGGTTATCTACCGACTTGAGTGAGGTCATCTTCTGCGACGGAATATAAGAAGCGACGAATAATGCGCAAGCTCAGAGGGCACGACACCCGGCCTGCGGACAGCATGGCTAAACCGCTGCTGCGGCTTTTGCAGGTTGCTCCATGTTTTTTTTGTCTGACTGCAACGACGACGAACTCAGACGATGGAAATGCATACTTCCTGCCGCCCCGCGGAGCCCTGGAACCTGGAAATGCTGGTAATCTACCTACTCGAGTGACGTCACCTGCAGCGACGTAATATAAGGAGCGACGAGACATTAGCCGCCTCAGAGTGCACGGCACACGGAATACGGATAGCATGGCTAACCCGCTGCTGGTGCTTTTGCAGGTGGCGCCCTGTTTTTTTGGTCTGACTGCAACGACGACGAACTGACACGGCGGGAATGCATACTTCCTGCCACCCCGCGGATCCCTGGAACCTGGAAATGCCGATTATCTACCGACTTGAGTGAGGTCATCTTCTGCGACGGAATATAAGAAGCGACGAATAATGCGCAAGTTCAGAGGGCACGACACCAGGCCTGCGGACAGCATGGCTAAACTACTGCTGCTGCTTTTGCAGTTTGCTCCATGTTTTTTGTGTCTGACTGCAACGACGACGCACTCAGACGATGGAAATGCATAATTCCTGCCGCCCCGCAGAGCCCTGGAACCTGGAAATGCTGGTAATCTACCTACTCGAGTGACGGCACCTGCAGCGACGTAATTTAAGGAGCGACGAGAAATTAGCCGCCTCAGAGTGCACGGCACATGGAATACGGATAGCATGGCTAACCCGCAGCTGGTGCTTTTGCAGGTGGCGCCCTGTTTTTTTGGTCTGACTGCAACGACGACGAACTGACACGGCGGGAATGCATACTTCCTGCCACCCCGCGGATCCCTGGAACCTGGAAATGCCGATTATCTACCGACTTGAGTGAGGTCATCTTCTGCGACAGAATATAAGAAGCGACGAATAATGCGCAAGTTCAGAGGGCACGACACCCGGCCTGCGGACAGCATGGCTAAACCGCTGGTGCTGCTTTTGCAGGTTGCTCCATGTTTTTTGTGTCTGACTGCAATGACGACGCACTCAGACGATGGAAATGAATACTTCCTGCAGCCCCGCAGAGCCCTGGAACCTGGAAATGCTGGTAAGCTACCTACTCGAGTGACGGCACCTGCAGCGACGTAATTTAAGGAGCGACGAGAAATTAGCCGCCTCAGAGTGCACGGCACATGGAATACGGATAGCATGGCTAACCCGCAGCTGGTGCTTTTGCAGGTGGCGCCCTGTTTTTTTGGTCTGACTGCAACGACGACGAACTGACACGGCGGGAATGCATACTTCCTGCCACCCCGCGGATCCCTGGAACCTGGAAATGCCGATTATCTACCGACTTGAGTGAGGTCATCTTCTGCGACGGAATATAAGAAGCGACGAATAATGCGCAAGCTCAGAGGGCACGATGCCCGGCCTGCGGACAGCATGGCTAAACTGCTGCTGCTGCTTTTGCAGGTTGCTCTGTGTTTTTTTTTGTCTGACTGCAACGACGACGAACTCAGACGATGGGAATGCATACTTCCTGCCGCCCCGCGGAGCCCTGGAACCTGGAAATGCTGGTAATCTACCTACTCGAGTGACGTAACCTGCAGCGACGTAGTATAAGGAGCGACGAGACATTAGCCGCCTCAGAGTGCACGGCACCCGGAATACGGATAGCATGGCTAACCCGCTGCTGGTGCTTTTGCAGGTGGCGCCGTTTTTTTGGTCTGACTGCAACGACGACGTACTGACACGGCGGGAATGCATACTTCCTGCCACCCCGCGGATCCCTGGAACCTGGAAATGCCGATTATCTACCGACTTGAGTGAGGTCATCTTCTGCGACGGAATATAAGAAGCGACGAATAATGCGCAAGCTCAGAGGGCACGACACCCGGCCTGCGGACACCATGGCTATACCGCTGCTGCTGCTTTTGCAGGTTGCTTCATGTTTTTTTTGTCTGACTGCAACGACGACAAACTCAGACGATGGAAATGCATACTTCCTGCCGCCCCGCGGAGCCCTGGAACCTGGAAATGCTGGTAATCTACCTACTCGAGTGACGTAACCTGCAGCGACGTAGTATAAGGAGCGACGAGACATTAGCCGCCTCACAGTTCACGGCACCCGGAATACGGATAGCATGGCTAACCCGCTGCGGGTGCTTTTGCAGGTGGCGCCCTGTTTTTTTGGTCTGACTGCAACGACGACAAACTGACACGGCGGGAATGCATACTTCCTGCCACCCCGCGGATCCCTGGAACCTGGAAATGCCGATTATCTACCGACTTGAGTCAGGTCATCTTCAGCGACGGAATATAAGAAGCGACGAGAAATGGGCAACCTCTGAGAGCACGGCACCCGGCCAGCGGACAGCATGGCTGAACCGCTGCTGCTGCTTTTGCAGGTTGCTCCGTATTTTTTTTTTGTCCTACTGCAACGACGACGAACTCAGACGATGGGAATGCGTACTTCCTGCCACCCCGCGGAGCCCTGGAACCTGGAAATGCTGGTAATCTACCTACTCGAGTGACGTAAGCTGCAGCGACGTAGTATAAGGAGCGACGAGACATTAGCCGCCTCAGAGTGCACGGCACCCGGAATACGGACAGCATGGCTAACCCGCTGCGGGTGCTTTTGCAGGTGCCGCCCTGTTTTTTTGGTCTCACTGCAACGACGACGAACTGACACGGCGGGAATGCATACTTCCTGCCACCCCGCGGATCCCTGGAACCTGGAAATGCCGATTATCTACCGACTTGAGTGAGGTCATCTTCTGCGACGGAATATAAGAAGCGACGAATAATGCGCAAGCTCAGAGGGCACGACACCCGGCCTGCGGACAGCATGGCTAAACCGCTGCTGCTGCTTTTGCAGGTTGCTCCATGTTTTTTTTGTCTGACTGCAACGACGACGAACTCAGACGATGGAAATGCATACTTCCTGCCGCCCCGCGGAGCCCTGGAACCTGGAAATGCTGGTAATCTACCTACTCGAGTGACGTCACCTGCAGCGACGTAATATAAGGAGCGACGAGACAATAGCCGCCTCAGAGTGCACGGGACACGGAATACGGATAGCATGGCTAACCCGCAGCTGGTGCTTTTGCAGGTGGCGCCCTGTTTTTTTGGTCTGACTGCTACGACGACGAACTGACACGGCGGGAATGCATACTTCCTGCCACCCCGCGGATCCCTGGAACCTGGAAATGCCGATTATCTACCGACTTGAGTGCGGTCATCTTCTGTGACGGAATATAAGAAGCGACGAATAATGCGCAAGCTCAGAGGGCACGACACCCCGCCTGCGGACAGCATGGCTAAACCGCTGCTGCTGCTTTTGCAGGTTGCTCCATGTTTTTTTGTCTGACTGCAACGACGACGAACTCAGACGATGGAAATGCATATTTCCGGCCGCCCCGCGGAGCCCTGGAACCTGGAAATGCTGGTAATCTACCTACTCGAGTGACGTCACCTGCAGCGACGTAATATAAGGAGCGACGAGACATGCGCCGCCTCAGAGTGCACGGCACACGGAATACGGATAGCATGGCTAACCCGCTGCTTGTGCTTTTGCAGGTGGCGCCGTTTTTTTGGTCTGACTGCAACGACGACAAACTGACACGGCGGGAATGCATACTTCCTGCCACCCCGCGGAACCCTGGAACCTGGAAATGCCGATTATCTACCGACTTGAGTGAGGTCATCTTCTGCGACGGAATATAAGAAGCGACGAATAATGCGCAAGCTCAGAGGGCACGACACCCGGCCTGCGGACAGCATGGCTAAACCGCTGCTGCTGCTTTTGCAGGTTGCTCCATGTTTTTTTTGTCTGACTGCAACGACGACGAACTCAGACGATGGAAATGCATACTTCCTGCCGCCCCGCGGAGCCCTGGAACCTGGAAATGCTGGTAATCTACCTACTCGAGTGACGTCACCTGCAGCGACGTAATATAAGGAGCGACGAGACAATAGCCGCCTCAGAGTGCACGGGACACGGAATACGGATAGCATGGCTAACCCGCAGCTGGTGCTTTTGCAGGTGGCGCCCTGTTTTTTTGGTCTGACTGCAACGACGACGAACTGACACGGCGGGAATGCATACTTCCTGCCACCCCGCGGATCCCTGGAACCTGGAAATGCCGATTATCTACCGACTTGAGTGAGGTCATCTTCTGCGACGGAATATAAGAAGCGACGAATAATGCGCAAGCTCAGAGGGCACGACACCCCGCCTGCGGACAGCATGGCTAAACCGCTGCTGCTGCTTTTGCAGGTTGCTCCATGTTTTTTTGTCTGACTGCAACGACGACGAACTCAGACGATGGAAATGCATATTTCCGGCCGCCCCGCGGAGCCCTGGAACCTGGAAATGCTGGTAATCTACCTACTCGAGTGACGTCACCTGCAGCGACGTAATATAAGGAGCGACGAGACATGAGCCGCCTCAGAGTGCACGGCACACGGAATACGGATAGCATGGCTAACCCGCTGCTTGTGCTTTTGCAGGTGGCGCCGTTTTTTTGGTCTGACTGCAACGACGACAAACTGACACGGCGGGAATGCATACTTCCTGCCACCCCGCGGAACCCTGGAACCTGGAAATGCCGATTATCTACCGACTTGAGTGAGGTCATCTTCTGCGACGGAATATAAGAAGCGACGAATAATGCGCAAGCTCAGAGGGCACGACACCCGGCCTGCGGACAGCATGGCTAAACCGCTGCTGCTGCTTTTGCAGGTTGCTCCATGTTTTTTTGTCTGACTGCAACGACGACGAACTCAGACGATGGAAATGCATACTTCCTGCCGCCCCGCGGAGCCCTGGAACCTGGAAATGTTGGTAATCTACCTTCTCGAGTGACGTCACCTGCAGCAACGTAATATAAGGAGCGACGAGACAATAGCCGCCTCAGAGTGCACGGGACACGGAATACGGATAGCATGGCTAACCCGCAGCTGGTGCTTTTGCAGGTGGCGCCCTGTTTTTTTGGTCTGACTGCAACGACGACGAACTGACACGGAGGGAATGCATACTTCCTGCCACCCCGCGGATCCCTGGAACATGGAAATGCCGATTATCTACCGACTTGAGTGAGGTCATCTTCTGCGACGGAATATAAGAAGCGACGAATAATGCGCAAGCTCAGAGGGCACGACACCCGGCCTGCGGACAGCATGGCTAAACCGCTGCTGCTGCTTTTGCAGGTTGCTTTATGTTTTTTTTGTCTGACTGCAACGACGACGAACTCAGACGATGGAAATGCATACTTCCTGCCGCCCCGCGGAGCCCTGGAACCTGGAAATGCTGGTAATCTACCTACTCGAGTGACGTTACCTGCAGCGACGTAATATAAGGAGCGACGAGACAATAGCCGCCTCAGAGTGCACGGGACACGGAATACGGATAGCATGGCTAACCCGCAGCTGGTGCTTTTGCAGGTGGCGCCCTGTTTTTTTGGTCTGACTGCAACGACGACGAACTGACACGGCGGGAATGCATACTTCCTGCCACCCCGCGGATCCCTGGAACCTGGAAATGCCGATTATCTACCGACTTGAGTGAGGTCATCTTCTTCGACGGAATATAAGAAGCGACGAATAATGCGCAAGCTCAGAGGGCACGACACCCCGCCTGCGGACAGCATGGCTAAACCGCTGCTGCTGCTTTTGCAGGTTGCTCCATGTTTTTTTGTCTGACTGCAACGACGACGAACTCAGACGATGGAAATGCATAATTCCGGCCGCCCCGCGGAGCCCTGGAACCTGGAAATGCTGGTAATCTACCTACTCGAGTGACGTCACCTGCAGCGACGTAATATAAGGAGCGACGAGACATGAGCCGCCTCAGAGTGCACGGCACACGGAATACGGATAGCATGGCTAACCCCCTGCTGTTGCTTTTGCAGGTGGCGCCGTTTTTTTGGTCTGACTGCAACGACGACAAACTGACACGGCGGTAATGCATACTTCCTGCCACCCCGCGGATCTCTGGAACCTGGAAATGCCGATTATCTACCGACTTGAGTGAGGTCATCTTCTGCGACGGAATATAAGAAGCGACGAATAATGCGCAAGCTCAGAGGGCACGACACCCGGCCTGCGGACAGCATGGCTAAACCGCTGCTGCTGCTTTTGCAGGTTGCTCCATGTTTTTTTGTCTGACTGCAACGACGACGAACTCAGACGATGGAAATGCATACTTCCTGCCGCCCCGCGGAGCCCTGGAACCTGGAAATGCTGGTAATCTACCTTCTCGAGTGACGTCACCTGCAGCAACGTAATATAAGGAGCGACGAGACAATAGCCGCCTCAGAGTGCACGGGACACGGAACACGGATAGCATGGCTAACCCGCAGCTGGTGCTTTTGCAGGTGGCGCCCTGTTTTTTTGGTCTGACTGCAACGACGACGAACTGACACGGCGGGAATGCATACTTCCTGCCACCCCGCGGATCCCTGGAACCTGGAAATGCCGATTATCTACCGACTTGAGTGAGGTCATCTTCTGCGACGGAATATAAGAAGCGACGAATAATGCGCAAGCTCAGAAGGCACGACACCCGGCCTGCGGACAGCATGGCTAAACCGCTGCTGCTGCTTTTGCAGGTTGCTCCATGTTTTTTTTGGCTGACTGCAACGACGACGAACTGAGACGATGGAAATGTATACTTCGTACCGCCCCGCGGAGCCCTGGAACCTGGAAATGCTGGTAATCTACCTACTCGAGTGACGTCACCTGCAGCGACGTAATATAAGGAGCGACGAGACATTAGCCGCCTCAGAGTGCACGGCACACGGAATACGGATAGCATGGCTAACCCGCTGCTGGTGCTTTTGCAGGTGGCGCACTGTTTTTTTGGTCTGACTGCAACGACTACGAACTGACACGGCGGGAATGCATACTTCCTGCCACCCCGCGGATCCCTGGAACCTGGAAATGCCGATTATCTACCCACTTGAGTGAGGTCATCTTCTGCGACGGAATATAAGAAGCGACGAATAATTCGCAAGTTCAGAGGGCACGACACCCGGCCTGCGGACAGCATGGCTAAACCACTGCTGCTGCTTTTGCAGGTTGCTCCATGTTTTTTGTGTCTGACTGCAACGACGACGCACTCAGGCGATGGAAATGCATACTTCCAGCCGCCCCGCAGAGCCCTGGAACCTGGAAATGCTGGTAATCTACCTACTCGAGTGACGGCACCTGCAGCGACGTAATTTAAGGAGCGACGAGAAATTAGCCGCCTCAGAATGCACGGCACACAGAATACGGATAGCATGGCTAACCCGCAGCTGGTGCTTTTGCAGGTGGCGCCCTGTTTTTTTGGTCTCACTGCAACGACGACGAACTGACACGGCGGGAATGCATACTTCCTGCCACCCCGCGGATCCCTGGAACCTGGAAATGCCGATTATCTACCGACTTGAGTGAGGTCATCTTCTGCGACGGAATATAAGAAGCGACGAATAATGCGCAAGCTCAGAGGGCACGACACCCGGCCTGCGGACAGCATGGCTAAACCGCTGCTGCTGCTTTTGCAGGTTGCTCCATGTTTTTTTGTCTGACTGCAACGACGACGAACTCAGACGATGGAAATGCATACTTCCTGCCGCCCCGCGGAGCCCTGGAACCTGGAAATGCTGGTAATCTACCTTCTCGAGTGACGTCACCTGCAGCAACGTAATATAAGGAGCGACGAGACAATAGCCGCCTCAGAGTGCACGGGACACGGAACACGGATAGCATGGCTAACCCGCAGCTGGTGCTTTTGCAGGTGGCGACCTGTTTTTTTGGTCTGACTGCAACGACGACGAACTGACACGGCGGGAATGCATACTTCCTGCCACCCCGCGGATCCCTGGAACCTGGAAATGCCGATTATCTACCGACTTGAGTGAGGTCATCTTCTGCGACGGAATATAAGAAGCGACGAATAATGCGCAAGCTCAGAGGGCACGACACCCGGCCTGCGGACAGCATGGCTAAACCGCTGCTGCTGCTTTTGCAGGTTGCTCCATGTTTTTTTTGGCTGACTGCAACGACGACGAACTGAGACGATGGAAATGTATACTTCCTACCGCCCCGCGGAGCCCTGGAACCTGGAAATGCTGGTAATCTACCTACTCGAGTGACGTCACCTGCAGCGACGTAATATAAGGAGCGACGAGACATTAGCCGCCTCAGAGTGCACGGCACACGGAATCTGGATAGCATGGCTAACCCGCTGCTGGTGCTTTTGCAGGTGGCGCACTGTTTTTTTGGTCTGACTGCAACGACTACGAACTGACACGGCGGGAATGCATACTTCCTGCCACCCCGCGGATCCCTGGAACCTGGAAATGCCGATTATCTACCGACTTGAGTGAGGTCATCTTCTGCGACGGAATATAAGAAGCGACGAATAATTCGCAAGTTCAGAGGGCACGACACCCGGCCTGCGGACAGCATGGCTAAACCACTGCTGCTGCTTTTGCAGGTTGCTCCATGTTTTTTGTGTCTGACTGCAACGACGACGCACTCAGGCGATGGAAATGCATACTTCCTGCCGCCCCGCAGAGCCCTGGAACCTGGAAATGCTGGTAATCTACCTACTCGAGTGACGGAACCTTCAGCGACGTAATTTAAGGAGCGACGAGAAATTAGCCGCCTCAGAATGCACGGCACACAGAATACGGATAGCATGGCTAACCCGCAGCTGGTGCTTTTGCAGGTGGCGCCCTGTTTTTTTGGTCTCACTGCAACGACGACGAACTGACACGGCGGGAATGCATACTTCCTGCCACCCCGCGGATCCCTGGAACCTGGAAATGCCGATTATCTACCGAATTGAGTGAGGTCATCTTCTGCGACGGAATATAAGAAGCGACGAATAATGCGCAAGCTCAGAGGGGACGACACCCGGCCTGCGGACAGCATGGCTAAACCGCTGCTGCTGCTTTTGCAGGTTGCTCCATGTTTTTTTTTGTCTGACTGCAACGACGACGAACTCAGACGATGGAAATGCATACTTCCTACCGCCCCGCGGAGCCCTGGAACCTGGAAATGCTGGTAATCTACCTACTCGAGTGACGTCACCTGCAGCGACGTAATATAAGGAGCGACGAGACATTAGCCGCCTCAGAGTGCACGGCACACGGAATACAGATAGCATGGCTAACCCGCTGCTGGTGCTTTTGCAGGTGACGCCCTGTTTTTTTGGTCTGACTGCAACGACGACGAACTGACACGGCGGGAATGCATACTTCCTGCCACCCCGCGGATCCCTGGAACCTGGAAATGCCGATTATCTACCCACTTGAGTGAGGTCATCTTCTGCGACGGAATATAAGAAGCGACGAATAATGCGCAAGTTCAGAGGGCACGACACCCGGCATGCGGACAGCATGGCTAAACCGCTGCTGCTGCTTTTGGAGGTTGCTCCATGTTTTTTTTGTCTGACTGCAACGACGACGAACTTAGACGATGGAAATGCATACTTCCTGCCGCCCCGCGGAGCCCTGGAACCTGGAAATGCTGGTAATCTACCTACTCGAGTGACGTCACCTGCAGCGACGTAATATAAGGAGCGACGAGACAATAGCCGCCTCAGAGTGCACGGGACACGGAATACGGATAGCATGGCTAACCCGCAGCTGGTGCTTTTGCAGGTGGCGCCCTGTTTTTTTGGTCTGACTGCAACGACGACGAACTGACACGGCGGGAATGCATACTTCCTGCCACCCCGCGGATCCCTGGAACCTGGAAATGCCGATTATCTACCGACTTGAGTGAGGTCATCTTCTGCGACGGAATATAAGAAGCGACGAATAATGCGCAAGCTCAGAGGGCACGACACCCGGCCTGCGGACAGCATGGCTAAACCGCTGCTGCTGCTTTTGCAGGTTGCTCCATGTTTTTTTTGTCTGACTGCAACGACGACGAACTCAGACGATGGAAATGCATACTTCCTGCCGCCCCGCGGAGCCCTGGAACCTGGAAATGCTGGTAATCTACCTACTCGAGTGACGTCACCTGCAGCGACGTAATATAAAGAGCGACGAGACATTAGCCGCCTCAGAGTGCACGGCACACGGAATACGGATAGCATGGCTAACCCGCTGCTGGTGCTTTTGCAGGTTGCGCCCTGTTTTTTTGGTCTGACTGCAACGACGACGAACTGACACGGCGGGAATGCATACTTCCTGCCACCCCGCGGATCCCTGGAACCTGGAAATGCCGATTATCTACCGACTTGAGTGAGGTCATCTTCTGCGACGGAATATAAGAAGCGACGAATAATGCGCAAGTTCAGAGGGCACGACACCCGGCCTGCGGACAGCATGGCTAAACCGCTGCTGCTGCTTTTGCAGGTTGCTCCATGTTTTTTGTGTCTGACTGCAACGACGACGCACTCAGATGATGGAAATGCATAATTCCTGCCGCCCCGCAGAGCCCTGGAACCTGGAAATGCTGGTAATCTACCTACTCGAGTGACGGCACCTGCAGCGACGTAATTTAAGGAGCGACGAGAAATTAGCCGCCTCAGAATTCACGGCACAATGAATACGGATAGCATGGCTAACCCGCAGCTGGTGCTTTTGCAGGTGGCGCCCTGTTTTTTTGGTCTGACTGCAACGACGATGAACTGACACGGCGGGAATGCATACTTCCTGCCACCCCGCGGATCCCTGGAACCTGGAAATGCCGATTATCTACCGACTTGAGTGGGGTCATCTTCTGCGACGGAATATAAGAAGCGACGAGAATTGGGCAACCTCTGAGAGCACGGCACCCGGCCAGCGGACAGCATGGCTGAACCGCTGCTGCTGCTTTTGCAGGTTGCTCCATGTTTTTTTTGGCTGACTGCAACGACGACGAACTGAGACGATGGAAATGTATACTTCCTACCGCCCCGCGGAGCCCTGGAACCTGGAAATGCTGGTAATCTACCTACTCGAGTGACGTCACCTGCAGCGACGTAATATAAGGAGCGACGAGACATTAGCCGCCTCAGAGTGCACGGCACACGGAATACGGATAGCATGGCTAACCCGCAGCTGGTGCTTTTGCAGGTGGCGCCCTGTTTTTTTGGTCTGACTGCAATGACGACGAACTGACACGGCGGGAATGCATACTTCCTGCCACCCCGCGGATCCCTGGAACCTGGAAATGCCGATTATCTACCGACTTGAGTGAGGTCATCTTCTGCGACAGAATATAAGAAGCGACGAATGATGCGCAAGCTCAGAGGGCACGACACCCGGCCTGCGGACAGCATGGCTAAACCGCTGCTGCTGCTTTTGCAGGTTGCTCTGTGTTTTTTTTTGTCTGACTGCAACGACGACGAACTGAGACGATGGAAATGTATACTTCCTACCGCCCCGCGGAGCCCTGGAACCTGGAAATGCTGGTAATCTACCTACTCGAGTGACGTAACCTGCAGCGACGTAGTATAAGGAGCGACGAGACAATAGCCGCCTCAGAGTGCACGGGACACGGAATACGGATAGCATGGCTAACCCGCAGCTGGTGCTTTTGCAGGTGGCGCCCTGTTTTTTTGGTCTGACTGCAACGACGACGAACTGACACGGCGGGAATGCATACTTCCTGCCACCCCGCGGATCCCTGGAACCTGGAAATGCCGATTATCTACCGACTTGAGTGAGGTCATCTTCTGCGACGGAATATAAGAAGCGACGAATAATGCGCAAGCTCAGAGGGCACGACACCCGGCCTGCGGACAGCATGGCTAAATCCCTGCTGCTGCTTTTGCAGGTTGCTCCATGTTTTTTTTGGCTGACTGCAACGACGACGAACTGAGACGATGGAAGTGCATACTTCCAACCGCCCCGCGGAGCCCTGGAACCTGGAAATGCTGGTAATCAACCTACTCGAGTGACGTCACCTGCAGCGACGTAATATAAGGAGCGACGAGACATTAGCCGCCTCAGAGTGCACGGCACACGGAATACGGATAGCATGGCTAACCCGCTGCTGGTGCTTTTGCAGGTGGCGCACTGTTCTTTTGGTCTGACTGCAACGACGACAAACTGACACGGCGGGAATGCATACTTCCTGCCACCCCGCGGATCCCTGGAACCTGGAAATGCCGATTATCTACCGACTTGAGTGAGGTCATCTTCAGCGACGGAATATAAGAAGCGACGAGAATTGGGCAACCTCTGAGAGCACGGCACCCGGCCAGCGGACAGCATGGCTGAACCGCTGCTGCTGCTTTTGCAGGTTGCTCCGTGTTTTTTTTGTCTGACTGCAACGACGACGAACTCAGACGATGGGAATGCGTACTTCCTGCCGCTCCGCGGAGCCCTGGAACCTGGAAATGCTGGTAATCTACCTACTCGAGTGACGTCACCTGCAGCGACGTAATATAAGGAGCGACGAGACATGAGCCGCCTCAGAGTGCACGGCACACGGAATACGGATAGCATGGCTAACCCGCAGCTGGTGCTTTTGCAGGTGGCGCCCTGTTTTTTTGGTCTGACTGCAACGACGACGAACTGACACGGAGGGAATGCATACTTCCTGCCACCCCGCGGATCCCTGGAACCTGGAAATGCCGATTATCTACCGACTTGAGTGAGGTCATCTTCTGCGACGGAATATAAGAAGCGACGAATAATGCGCAAGCTCAGAGGGCACGACACCCGGCCTGCGGACAGCATGGCTAAACCGCTGCTGCTGCTTTTGCAGGTTCCTCCATGTTTTTTTGTCTGACTGCAACGACGACGAACTCAGACGATGGAAATGCATACTTCCTACCGCCCCGCGGAGCCCTGGAACCTGGAAAAGCTGGTAATCTACCTTCTCGAGTGACGTCACCTGCAGCAACGTAATATAAGGAGCGACGAGACAAAAGCCGCCTCAGAGTGCACGGGACACGGAATACGGATAGCATGGCTAACCCGCAGCTGGTGCTTTTGCAGGTGGCGCCCTGTTTTTTTGGTCTGACTGCAACGACGACGAACTGACACGGCGGGAATGCATACTTCCTGCCACCCCGCGGATCCCTGGAACCTGGAAATGCCGATTATCTACCGACTTGAGTGAGGTCATCTTCTGCGACGGAATATAAGAAGCGACGAATAATGCGCAAGCTCAGAGGGCACGACACCCGGCCTGCGGACAGCATGGCTAAACCGCTGCTGCTGCTTTTGCAGGTTGCTCCATGTTTTTTTTGGCTGACTGCAACGACGACGAACTGAGACGATGGAAATGCATACTTCCTACCGCCCCGCGGAGCCCTGGAACCTGGAAATGCTGGTAATCTACCTACTCGAGTGACGTCACCTGCAGCGACGTAATATAAGGAGCGACGAGACATTAGCC
Source organism: Haemaphysalis longicornis (assembly GCF_048455015.1). Lineage (NCBI taxonomy): Eukaryota > Metazoa > Arthropoda > Arachnida > Ixodida > Ixodidae > Haemaphysalis > Haemaphysalis longicornis. The sequence continues at coordinate 48,966,437 of NW_027526295.1, read as the reverse complement.
GCCTCAGAGTGCACGGCACACGGAATACGGATAGCATGGCTAACCCGCTGCTGGTGCTTTTGCAGGTGGCGCACTGTTTTTTTGGTCTGACTGCAACGACGACGAACTGACACGGCGGGAATGCATACTTCCTGCCACCCCGCGGATCCCTGGAACCTGGAAATGCCGATTATCTACCGACTTGAGTGAGGTCATCTTCTGCGACGGAATATAAGAAGCGACGAATAATTCGCAAGTTCAGAGGGCACGACACCCGGCCTGCGGACAGCATGGCTAAACCGCTGCTGCTGCTTTTGCAGGTTCCTCCATGTTTTTTTGTCTGACTGCAACGACGACGAACTCAGACGATGGAAATGCATACTTCCTGCCGCCCCGCGGAGCCCTGGAACCTGGAAATGCTGGTAATCTACCTTCTCGAGTGACGTCACCTGCAGCAACGTAATATAAGGAGCGACGAGACAATAGCCGCCTCAGAGTGCACGGGACACGGAATACGGATAGCATGGCTAACCCGCAGCTGGTGCTTTTGCAGGTGGCGCCCTGTTTTTATGGTCTGACTGCAACGACGACGAACTGACACGGCGGGAATGCATACTTCCTGCCACCCCGCGGATCCCTGGAACCTGGAAATGCCGATTATCTACCGACTTGAGTGAGGTCATCTTCTGCGACGGAATATAAGAAGCGACGAATAATGCGCAAGCTCAGAGGGCACGACACCCGGCCTGCGGACAGCATGGCTAAATCCCTGCTGCTGCTTTTGCAGGTTGCTCCATGTTTTTTTTTGGCTGACTGCAACGACGACGAACTGAGACGATGGAAATGCATACTTCCAACCGCCCCGCGGAGCCCTGGAACCTGGAAATGCTGGTAATCAACCTACTCGAGTGACGTCACCTGCAGCGACGTAATATAAGGAGCGACGAGACATTAGCCGCCTCAGAGTGCACGGCACACGGAATACGGATAGCATGGCTAACCCGCTGCTGGTGCTTTTGCAGGTGGCGCACTGTTTTTTTGGTCTGACTGCAACGACGACAAACTGACACGGCGGGAATGCATACTTCCTGCCACCCCGCGGATCCCTGGAACCTGGAAATGCCGATTATCTACCGACTTGAGTGAGGTCATCTTCAGCGACGGAATATAAGAAGCGACGAGAATTGGGCAACCTCTGAGAGCACGGCACCCGGCCAGCGGACAGCATGGCTGAACCGCTGCTGCTGCTTTTGCAGGTTGCTCCGTGTTTTTTTTGTCTGACTGCAACGACGACGAACTCAGACGATGGGAATGCGTACTTCCTGCCGCTCCGCGGAGCCCTGGAACCTGGAAATGCTGGTAATCTACCTACTCGAGTGACGTCACCTGCAGCGACGTAATATAAGGAGCGACGAGACATGAGCCGCCTCAGAGTGCACGGCACACGGAATACGGATAGCATGGCTAACCCGCTGCTGGTGCTTTTGCAGGTGGCGCCGTTTTTTTGGTCTGACTGCAGCGACGACAAACTGACACGGCGGGAATGCATACTTCCTGCCACCCCGCGGATCCCTGGAACCTGGAAATGCCGATTATCTACCGACTTGAGTGAGGTCATCTTCTGCGACGGAATATAAGAAGCGACGAATAATGCGCAAGCTCAGAGGGCACGACACCCGGCCTGCGGACAGCATGGCTAAACCGCTGCTGCTGCTTTTGCAGGTTCCTCCATGTTTTTTTGTCTGACTGCAACGACGACGAACTCAGACGATGGAAATGCATACTTCCTACCGCCCCGCGGAGCCCTGGAACCTGGAAATGCTGGTAATCTACCTTCTCGAGTGACGTCACCTGCAGCAACGTAATATAAGGAGCGACGAGACAAAAGCCGCCTCAGAGTGCACGGGACACGGAATACGGATAGCATGGCTAACCCGCAGCTGGTGCTTTTGCAGGTGGCGCCCTGTTTTTTTGGTCTGACTGCAACGACGACGAAATGACACGGCGGGAATGCATACTTCCTGCCACCCCGCGGATCCCTGGAACCTGGAAATGCCGATTATCTACCGACTTGAGTGAGGTCATCTTCTGCGACGGAATATAAGAAGCGACGAATAATGCGCAAGCTCAGAGGGCACGACACCCGGCCTGCGGACAGCATGGCTAAACCGCTGCTGCTGCTTTTGCAGGTTGCTCCATGTTTTTTTTGGCTGACTGCAACGACGACGAACTGAGACGATGGAAATGCATACTTCCTACCGCCCCGCGGAGCCCTGGAACCTGGAAATGCTGGTAATCTACCTACTCGAGTGACGTCACCTGCAGCGACGTAATATAAGGAGCGACGAGACATTAGCCGCCTCAGAGTGCACGGCACACGGAATACGGATAGCATGGCTAACCCGCTGCTGGTGCTTTTGCAGGTGGCGCACTGTTTTTTTGGTCTGACTGCAACGACGACGAACTGACACGGCGGGAATGCATACTTCCTGCCACCCCGCGGATCCCTGGAACCTGGAAATGCCGATTATCTACCGACTTGAGTGAGGTCATCTTCTGCGACGGAATATAAGAAGCGACGAATATTTCGCAAGTTCAGAGGGCACGACACCCGGCCTGCGGACAGCATGGCTAAACCGCTGCTGCTGCTTTTGCAGGTTGCTCCATGTTTTTTGTGTCTGACTGCAACGACGACGCACTCAGACGATGGAAATGCATACTTCCTGCCGCCCCGCAGAGCCCTGGAACCTGGAAATGCTGGTAATCTACCTTCTCGAGTGACGGCACCTGCAGCGACGTAATTTAAGGAGCGACGAGAAATTAACCGCCTCAGAGTGCACGGCACACAGAATACGGATAGCATGGCTAACCCGCAGCTGGTGCTTTTGCAGGTGGCGCCCTGTTTTTTTGGTCTGACTGCAACGACGACGAACTGACACGGCGGGAATGAATACTTCCTGCCACCCCGCGGATCCCTGGAACCTGGAAATGCCGATTATCTACCGACTTGAGTGAGGTCATCTTCTGCGACGGAATATAAGAAGCGACGAATAATGCGCAAGATAAGAGGGCACGACACCTGGCCTGCGGACAGCATGGCGAAACCGCTGCTGCTGCTTTTGCAGGTTGCTCTGTGTTTTTTTTTTGTCTGACTGCAACGACGACGAACTCAGACGATGGGAATGCATACTTCCTGCCGCCCCGCGGAGCCCTGGAACCTGGAAATGCTGGTAATCTACCTACTCGAGTGACGTAACCTGCAGCGACGTAGTATAAGGAGCGACGAGACATTAGACGCCTCAGAGTGCACGGCACCCGGAATACGGATAGCATGGCTAACCCGCTGCTGGTGCTTTTGCAGGTGGCGCCGTTTTTTTGGTCTGACTGCAACGACGACGTACTGACACGGCGGGAATGCATACTTCCTGCCACCCCGCGGATCCCTGGAACCTGGAAATGCCGATTATCTACCGACTTGAGTGAGGTCATCTTCTGCGACGGAATATAAGAAGCGACGAATAATGCGCAAGCTCAGAGGGCACGACACCCGGCCTGCGGACAGCATGGCTAAACCGCTGCTGCTGCTTTTGCAGGTTGCTCCATGTTTTTTTTGTCTGACTGCAACGACGACGAACTCAGACGATGGAAATGCATACTTCCTGCCGCCCCGCGGAGCCCTGGAACCTGGAAATGCTGGTAATCTACCTACTCGAGTGACGTAACCTGCACCGACGTAGTATAAGGAGCGACGAGACATTAGCCGCCTCAGAGTGCACGGCACCCAGAATACGGATAGCATGGCTAACCCGCTGCGGGTGCTTTTGCAGGTGGCGCCCTGTTTTTTTGGTCTGACTGCAACGACGACAAACTGACACGGCGGGAATGCATACTTCCTGCCACCCCGCGGATCCCTGGTACCTGGAAATGCCGATTATCTACCGACTTGAGTGAGGTCATCTTCAGCGACGGAATATAAGAAGCGACGAGAAATGGGCAACCTCTGAGAGCACGGCACCCGGACATCGGACAGCATGGCTGAACCGCTGCTGCTGCTTTTGCAGGTTTCTCCGTGTTTTTTTTTGTCTGACTGCAACGACGACGAACTCAGACGATGGGAATGCGTACTTCCTGCCGCTCCGCGGAGCCCTGGAACCTGGAAATGCTGGTAATCTACCTACTCGAGTGACGTCACCTGCAGCGACGTAATATGAGGAGCGACGAGACATGAGCCGCCTCAGAGTGCACGGCACACGGAATACGGATAGCATGGCTAACCCGCTGCTGGTGCTTTTGCAGGTGGCGCCATTTTTTTGGTCTGACTGCAACGACGACAAACTGACACGGCGGCAATGCATACTTCCTGGCACCCCGCGGATCCCTGGAACCTGGAAATGCCGATTATCTACCGACTTGAGTGAGGTCATCTTCTGCGACGGAATATAAGAAGCGACGAATAATGCGCAAGCTCAGAGGGCACGACACCCGGCCTGCGGACAGCATGACTAAACCGCTGCTGCTGCTTTTGCAGGTTGCTCCATGTTTTTTT